>NC_072477.1:90076966-90690537 GCF_027574615.1 Eptesicus fuscus
TAAGTCTTAGTGCCCACATATTTCAACATATATTGCAATTAAAAGATAGTTTTCACCATTTCTGACAATTCATCCAAGGAATTTTGGTTGAATGCCTTATTTTGTATTTCATAAGGTTTTCCTGGTTATTACCCACTGCTCAAGTTGAGTTAGGCAAAGATAACGACAAGTCAACTAACTGAGTTTAGCTTATTCATTGAGCCTTAACCTTAAACTGAATCCTGTAACTTCCTTTTAGAGTTGGCTGTGTCCTAAGGATCATGGGCCTCTATCTTGGTCTCTTGGGATGAAGGTGCCACACTTTAAAACACATTTTAGTCCAACTTCATTCGCTCAAGATACCATTAAAAATGATATTTTTGGCATTGGCTGGTGTGGCTTAGTTGGTTGGGTGTTGTCCCATGTACCAGGAGGTTGCCAGTTCAATTTCTGGTCAAGAGCACATGCCCGGGTTTTGGGCTCTGTCCCAGGTAGGTAGTGTGCAGAAGGCAGCTGATTGATGTGCTCTCACATCGGTTTGTCTCCCTCTCTCCCTCACCCTTCCTTTCTCTCTCTAAAAATCAATAAACTAGTCTTTAAGAAAAAGATTATACCTTTGTATTATGTGAGTGCTTATCTTAGGATCCCATCTATTATTCTGGGGATCTCACTAAACTCCTTTCTGCTGAAGTTTTCTGGTTTATAGAATGTAACCAACCATACCATCTCTTCCCTACCTCTTCCAAATGCTATCCAGCCAAGTCAGATGAGATATGTGATTGCTTTAAACCCACATTAATGGAAGAGGTGTAAATCTCAGGTGTTGCTTCTATTATTACTAATATCACTGTTAGGTTATTGATAGAGTAGGGTGCACGGTATAGGATGCCGAAGATTTCAGATGAGTCCCCATACCAGCTGTGAGATGATGGGAAAGTCCCTTAACATTTTATCAGTTTCTTGACTAGAAAACTAGAATCCATACTCCCCACATTCTTACCTGCCAGTATCAAGTGAGGTAATGCATATGGACACATTCCATAAACAGTAAAGGGCTAACATGGTAACAATAGTTCTGAATATAATCACTATTATATCAATAATGTCTGAATTTTCTCCTTTCCTCCAGTTTCAAGTCCCCTGAAAGACCTAGAGGTAAGGTAAAGCTAAAACTATGAGACTAGACAAAAAATACATGGACCAGTGATGAAAGTAATCAATTGGGTGATTAAACAGATTCCTAAGCAGGAACTGAATAAAAGCTTATCATAATTAATTCTCATGGATTCTCCAATGGGACCTGTCTCATGGGACTTAGAGAGAAAATGTAGCAATCTAATCTATAAGCAATTCAATTATAATTAAATACATGTATGTGTATGTGTGTATATATAACTTATGTTATCTTTAATTTCTGAGGAAAATAAAATGAGACCAAATTTGCATATGACCAGGAATAGAAGATCCTACCAAAAGATAGTATATTAAGTGGTGTAATTCCACAAAATCAGAGACACTAGATGAAATCAATGACAAAGATAAAATATTAACTTCTTTAACTTTGTCTATGGTATTTCAAATAATGCCTAAGTTACTTCCTACAATAAGAGAATTAGAAAAAGGTAGAAGAATTTTTAGGAGATTTTCTTTCTCAGTCTCATCTGGAAATGTTCAGTTTAACCACCACTAGAAAAAAGATTTTGTTTTTGGTAAAGACATTCTTTTTCCCGAGGTGACTATGATTCCAGCCCATCAGAAATCCAGAGTAACTCAAAATATTTCCAGTGGGATATCTCCCATTGACTATGGAATCTCCTCACCTCCCATTAACACTCTATAAAACATGGGGACTATCTGCTCAGGCTCTGAACTGAGACACAAACCTTCCCGAAAGACAACTACTTCCACCCAAACAACTGGTCCTCCTTTCCTCCTTGTCAGCACTGAAAGCCAAGAGAGGCTGTGTTTGGTCTCTTAATCAGGCCTTGCTGACGGGATGACATCCCTGCAAACGTTTTCACTTACTCTTTGGCAACAGTTAAATCCTTGCCAAAGGCCAGTCAGTAATTCAGAAAACACTGTTAGTAAAAGGCTGGGGGAGTCAGAGTGTGACTGTCAGCTAGCAATCTGTGGTGATGACAGGAGGGAAATCTAGGAGCTGAAACGATTTTAAAGGTCACTCTGTGGGCAGAACTGAAGACCTCTGATTTAGAAAAGGAAACAGAAACCTGGGACATTGAAGTGCTGAGGATGCGGCTTTCTGAGCACTCTGAAAAGTCATTATCCACTCCTGATTGTAAAAACTGCTTTACAGCCTAATACAGCTTAATTAACAACTATTTGCCTTAGCACTGGTGTAAAATAATCTGGTAAAATAGAAATGTCAAATAATGTACCAATAGTTCAATTGCCCAGCTTTTAAAAAAAATATTGAAATAAGCTACTGTCTATGCTTCTTCAATATTCTTCTTCCTAATCCATTATCCTTTCATTTTCAACCTTGAATTGCTAAATAACCAGAGTTTAAAATTCTTAGTAACACAGCATAAGCTTTCTGTGAAAAGCAATTATATATATACTAGAGGCCTGATGCACGAAATTCGTGCATGGAGGGGGGGGGTGTCTCTCAGCCCAGCCTGCACCCTCTCCAATCTGGGACCCCTCAGGGGATGTCTGACTGCCAGTTTAGGCCCGATCCCTATGGTATCCCTATGGGATTGGGCCTAAATTGGCAGTCGGACATCCTCTCACAATCCGGGACCACAGGATCCTAACCGCTTGCCTGCCTGCCTGCCTGCCTGATTGCCCCTAACTGCTCCCATGCTGGCCTGATCACCCCCTAACGACTCCCATGCTGGCCTGATTGCCCCTAACCACTCCCATGCTGGCCTGATCGCCCCCTAACCACTCCCATGCTGACCTGATTGCCCCCAACTGCCCTCCCCTGCTGGCCTGATCTCCTCCAACTGCCCTCCTTTGCCAGCCTGATCACCCTCTAACTGCTTGCTCCCCTGTGCCGGCCTGATCGCACCCCTAACTGCTTGCTCCCCTCTCAGCCTGATTGCCCCTAAATGCTTGCTCCCCTAATGGCCTGATTGCCCCTAAGTGCCTCTGCCTTGGCCCCTGCCACTGTGGCTTTGTCCGGAAGGAAGTCAGATGTCTGGAAGATGTCCAGTCGACCCGATCTAATTAGCATAGTACCCTTTTATTAGTATATATATATTTTATGACTGCAAATTTATGAGAATAATATACTAATGTATTTATAAACTAGTGGCCCAGTACATGAAATTCGTGCACGGTGGTGGGGGGATTCCCTCAGTCCAGCCTGCACCCTCTCCAATTGGGAACCCCTTGGGGGATGTCCGACGACTGGTGGTCGGACATCCCTCTCGCAATCTGGGACCACTGGCTCCTAACCACTCACCTGCCTGCCTGCCTGATTGCCCCTAACCCCTCTGCCTGCCTGTTCGCCCCTAACCTTTCTGCCTGCCTGCCTGATTGCTCCTAACTGCCCTCCTCTGCTGGCCTGATCTCGCCCCCAACTGCCCTCCCCTGCTGGCCTGATCTCGCCCCCAACTGCCCTCCCCTGCTGGCCTGATCTCGTCCCCAACTGCCCTCCCCCGCTGGCCTAATCTCTCCTCCAACTGCTCTTCCCTGCCAGCCTGATCGCTCCTAACGGCCACTGGCTTGGCCCCCACCACCATGACTTTGTCCAAAAGGAAGTCAGATGTCCAGAAGATGGCCAGTCAACCTGGTCTAATTAGCATATTACCCTTTTAGTAGTATAGATAGATTATATAGGATAGGATTGCTTAAATGGGGGGAAAAGCCTTTTTCATCAGGAGGAGATGCTCTTGGCAGACAAAAATACATAATCCCTATGTCTGGACTGATAGCCAGCCATATGCACTATACTGCCAAACCTGTCATTAAAATATTGAACCACTTTCTTACACCTTACACCAAACAGCTGTTGCCATTAAAACCCCTCCTCAGGCCCCACCTTAGGTTCTGCCTTCGCAGTTCACCCAGATTTGGTTCTGATTGGTCAGTTTCTATGCCAGTCAGTGTCTCCAGGCCTATCAACGGGCCTGATCAGAGAGACGGGGCTGATAAGCAGTCCCAGCAGAGGCCGGAGAGAAAGAGAGGTGCGGCTGCTGGCCAGGCCCTGAGAGAAAGAGAGAGGCAATGGCTGATCAACAGCTGCCACGGAGGCTATGGATCAGACCCTGCTTCTCCCTCCAGGCCTCTCTTCGGGCCTGATCTGCAGCCCCCTCAGCAGTCAGTGCTGGGTCACGGTGCCCGCAGCAGCACCAGTCAGTGACTGCTGGTTGGTCGAGCCTTTGGTCATTTTGGATGTTACGGACCCTGGGTTTTTATATATTAGGACCATTTTTAAAAGGAACACAGATTATTCAAGAAAAATAATAGTAGGCCCATGATTGAATTTAGGTCACCTATTTTCTCTCTTTCCAAAACAGAAGAAGACTTAGAAGAAGTAATGTCTTTGGTCTACTTGATGCCATACATATTCTGGACTAGGGTCCCTCACTTATAAGACCTGCCAGACAGATTTGCTACAGTTTATTCTCCAAACTCTCACATTCTGTGTTATTTTTTTTCTGGTTTCATTTTTTTCCCCTAGCTAAAGAGGACACTTTTGCCATCATTCAGAAGCTCAGGCAAGCAGGGCTGAACTCTGTAATGTGGCAGCAAGAGCAGCTGGAACTTCCCACTCTCCTCCTCCTACTCACATAACAAAGGAGCAGAGATGTAAAGAATAGCATGGTGACTATAGTTACCAATACTTTATGGTATACTTGAAAGTTGCCAAGAGAGTAGATCTTAAATGTTCTCACCACACACAAAAATATAGTAATTATGTGAGGTGATGGAGGTGTTAACCAACCCCATTGTGGTAATCATTTCTCAATATATATGTGTGTATCAAACCAGCACATTGTACACCTTAAACTCACACAGTGTTACATGTCAATTATCTAATCTAAGAATAGACAAATATGCAAATTGACCGCACCTTCGCTACACCTAAGCCACGCCCACCAGCCAAGCCACGCCCACCAACCAATCAGGATGAGTATGCAAATTGCCCCAACAAAGATGGTGGCTAATTTGCATATCAAGACCGCGTCCAAAGAAGCCAACAGCTGCAGAAGGGAGTAAAGCTTGGGGGAAGGGCGGGGTGGAGGCGGGGCCGGGGGGAGGAGAAGGGCGGGGCGGAGGCGGGGCTGGGGGGAGGAGAAGGGCGGGGCGGAGGCGGGGCCAGGGGGAGGAGAAGGGCTGGGCGGAGGCGGGGCCAGGGGGAGGAGAAGGGCGGGGTGGAGGCGGGGCCGGGGGTGAAAGGAAACGTGGGCGGGCTGAAGGAGAAGGCAGGGCGGGTGACAAGGGCGGGGTGAAGGCGGGCCGGGGGTGAAGGGAAACGCAGACGGGCTGGAGGAGAAGGCAGGGCGGGCGGAGCGGAGGCGGGGCCGGGGGCGAAGGGAAACGCGGGTGGGCTGGAGGAGAAGGTGAGGCGGGCGAACAAGGGAGGAACGGAGGCGGGGTAGAGTGCAGCAGGAAATCCTATTGCAGGATTTTTTCCTGCAACGGGAAAGCTAGTATATCAATAAAGCTGGAAACAAAACAAAACAAAGGAGCACTCAAGGGAGGTCCAATGGGTCCCAGGAAGGGCCTCTTTGGTAAAACAAAAAGGAAGGGAGATAAGGCACTCAAGGCACCAGGAACCTCATCACAGAAGTCATAGTGCACATCTGGAGCCTGCCAAACAATGAATTCCCTTGGGCAAACCCCGTCAATACCCGATGATCCACACACACTTGATCTGCACTGCAAATTATCCGTTGAGGGGCCTGGAGTACATTCTGTAATTATTCATCGGAGTGCAAATGTATTGGTTAAGGGGCAGTGAGTCCACAGTGACCCATGACTCGGCTGTATGTGAACGGCACTGGATCTGTGGGCAGAGAAGAAGGACCAGCCCCAGGATCTGAGGGACAGTAATGCCAAGAACCACTCGCTTTCTCCTATTTGGCAATGCTGGGTAGATGAGTTGGTTTCTGTTGGGTGATGAAGGGGAAGAAAGAAAAAGCAACAGCACCTACTGGGCCTTGTGAAGTTGGAACTTGGTTTAGGTGGTGAAGCCGCTGATTACTCAAATAACCAATATTCCTGGCTGCGGGTTAGGGTTAGTTCCTCCCCTGTCTCTTCACAACCATGGTTCTCTTCACTTCCATGCGACAGTGAGGGACAGTTTCCAAAGACTGCTTTACTAAGGCGAGTTTTTATAGGGGTAGGTTTCTCTATTTTCAGAGGTCTTTTCTATTCTCAGGGTGGTTTTCAAAGTCACCTGGCCACGTTAGATTACATATGTCACTTTTTAAAAAGTAGAGCCACTAAGACACCAAATTAAGCCAACGATCTTGGGGTGATTTCACCTGTAAAAAGAATGTTCAAATCTTACCAGGTTGTTGTTGATTTTGAATTGTAGACACTCCACTTCCTTTGTCTGTGTCAAAAGCCACTCATTCCCTTTCTTAATGAAAACAAGAGGGAGTGATTATACCTCCTGGGGCTGTGCCATTTATGCTGTCTGAAAGGCACTGGAATGAGTGGCACATTATCTCACACATCTGGAGTTTACCAAATTAGCCAATTATGCTGGAGCTCATAAAACAAGGCCTTAAATGTCATTTAACTAGAAAATATTATAATCACCAAGTGGTCTGATTGTAAGATGATACTTGGGGCAGCATCAGTGGTTACAGAAAACAAATCATGAAACAAAACACAGTTCAAATGCCCCCCAAATGCAACCACATATTTTCTACTTTCTGAAGAATACCGTATTTCTGAAGGCACCAGCAATCAACATGTTTCTCATTTGAAACTAAGTTTAATCTAACCTAGTTGTTTCCTAGTTATTTGCCTTCGGCAAACCAATGCCTGAGAATTTTTCTCATAAGAAAACTAAGGAGCATGCAGGATGAGAATAGACTGATGGAAAACCATGCATGTTTCAGAGAGATGGAGCTATCTGCAAGGGATGGGCAACGATTGGATTAAGTCTTGAGTTGTTAGAGATTTGTGGTGCTGCTTCAGAATCAACAAGATTTGGTTGACTGAACATATACTGGTCTCTCAGAGCTTGCAGACTTCACTTGAAGAAGGAGATTAAAGCTACTCTAAATTGCTATGTGATTTGAGGGAGGGTATATACCAAAGGTATTTAAAAATTGGGGTTTTATAGCCACTACTTCCACACTATCTTCTTTACATTCAATAAATACCAACAAAATTTGGTGTTTAGTGAAAGGTGATAGAATATAAGGAAAAGACCATGGCATGCCAGTAACACCTGGGTGACTTCGGGCAAGTTATTTATTTCTCAGATCTTCAGTTACTTCATACAAAAGACAGACATAATTATGCTGTGTTGAGTTGAGAACACTGCGGTGTTGAGAATCCTATATAATAAAAGGTTAATAAGCAAATTGACTGAGCAGGCCTAAGCTGTCAGTCAGACATCCCCCAAGGGCTCCCAGATTGTAAGAGAGCACAGGCTGGGCTAAGGGACACCCTCCCCGCCGAGTGTACATATTTCGTGCACCGGGCCTCTAGTCATGAATAAAAAAGTCCCTAGCATAGTGCCTGTACATTGAAGAAAATAAGCATTCATTTTTTTGTCTTGACTTATGTCACCAGAATATCTTAAGTTCTGTTTAACACATTTTTTTTCTCTTTATTTCAGGTGGAATGGCCACTAGGCACTTTCTGGGGAGGGAGAGTAAGGAGGTAGGCAGTTCCAGGTGTGTTTTTGTTTGTTTGTTTGTTTGTTTGTTTGTTTTTCAGCATATTTATAATCCCCTCACCCATCTGGGAACATCTCAATCACTTGCTTTAGAAGAAGGACAAGTATGAAAGAGACTAGAAAAACATCCCTGAGAGACTCTGGAACAACTGGAAGTGAGGCATGATGCATGAACTTAGAGTAAATAGAGACACCAGCTACTTTTGGCTAGGAGAGTACAAAACAAACCTTATTGGTTTTAAAGGCACCTTATCAACTAAGCTAAATCTTGTGTTTCTCTGGGCTCACAATTACAGTAGATGGACTAGTTACTTATTTTTGCTAAACCAGAGAAAGATGAAGGATCATGGTGACGAAGAGGTACTCTCAATAGTGATAAATTCCTTTCCTCTGAGTGCTCTCTTCTTTTTTAGATAAAACAGTGATGGCCTCTTTGGTAAAATCTAACTAAACAAGGTGATTTCATATTACGACGGAAACACTCAGAATTTGGAAGGTATTTATTTTTTACTTAAATTAATTTCACCTCTATAAAGCTGGGTTGAACAAACTGTGTCTTTAATAAAAGTACTATGTATCTATGATTTTATGAAGAAAAAGAATATCAGAAACAATAAAAGGTTTTGGACCCTGGTGACTGAGCTATTGTCTCTAGGAAATGTGAAATCTGGGGAGAGAGGTGCAGAATTGCATCAGAACCACTACTTCACTTTCTTACAGAAGGGAGATGGGATATATGTGCAGGTTCTAAGTGTCTTAACAGAGTTTAATGTTTTCTAATGACATAAAAGGACTAGCTTTCAGAACCTTGAATTTGAGGGAGATAGGAATACTCAAGGAGACAGGAGTTCTCCTAAATATGCTAATAGTCAAATAGACTAGTGCTTCCTCCTTGAGGACCACAGACCAAACTGGTGTCCATGTACCTGAGTGACAAGAACATCTTTTGAAAGCTCAGTGTACTCTAAAAGTCAAGTAAGAAAATAAAAAGGAACTGCTTTTGCTAGCAAAAAAAAAAAAAAAAATCAAAAATCAACACGGTATGTGTTTAAAGGCTTTCTTTTCTTTTTAACCTTAGGCAATGAAATGCTCTTACTCTGTATCAAACATAACAGGCAGCTTTTTCTCTTACAAACATTTCCATCTCTAAGAGAGGAGAGTTCTGGCTTTTGGCTAACATCATGTCCATATCTAACGGCAGTACAGACAGAATGCCAATTTTCTGTAGAAGCAATTATACATACAGTCTAGTAAAAGGCCAATTTTACTATGTAAGGACCACACATACTGCATGTTTGTTATATTATTTGATATCAAAGCAGAAACATCAAATTCTTCCTAAAACACACATGAAATAAAGAGCCTGGCTAAGGAACTCCCACATCTAATTCAGAGATATCTGTTACAGTTTACAGAACTTGGCAATGCTGACACTACTGTTTTACTGGAAAGAGACACGTTTATTGATTACATAATACACTATGACTTCTTTACATAAATCTTGGGTAAAATGAGCATAATTTTGATACTAATTGCTATAAAACAGGTTCACTATCAATGTATGACCCTTAGGTATCACATCACCAGTGTAACAGCAAGAACTTGCCAATCCTATGTCACTAGGTGACCTCAAAATATTTAATCAGACATCAAGATTATTATCATAACTTAAGAGGGGTGGTCTATAGCAAGAATTATCATCTCTGTTTCATTTTGAATCATTATGATGTTGGTGTGATTCATTCATTTGTTCATTGCGCAATTGCTATCTCTACTCAGTGCCAAATACAGGCCTCAGGGATACAGAGCTAAATGAGACACGGCCTTTAGGGAAATACATTCTTGAGGTGGGAGAGGGGAACCAGAAAATGAACACAATAAATCAGGGCAATGCATACTATGTTTTATATAGCATATGTAAATAAAGACTCATAGAGAAAGCATGTGGTAGAGGAAAGACCGTCCGAGAGAGTGAAACTGAGGATAGCCTGGAACGAGGAGTGGCAGTTTCTTGTGTGGATTCGGGGGCTGGTCCTTCAGGACTAGGAAATGGCATGCAAAGCCCTGAGAGTGTGAGAGAGCAGGGGGCTGAAACGCTTGCTGTCACCGGAGCAGATGTGTGAGTGAGAAATGAGCCTGGAGAAGAAGGGATGCCACATGAGAAGGGCTCAGCACAGCATGATGAAGAGGGCATATTTTCACATATCCCCAAGTACTCTAGATAAAAAAATGAAAACAGTATGATACTGCATAGAGATAGATAAATTAATAAGACAGAACAGGAAGAGGAGAAACAGACTAGGAAAATTAGATGACATATGTGAAAGTTTAATAGTGAGTAAAGGATGGATTTTTCAACAAGTGGTGTTGGGACAATTGACTAACTACGTGAAAGTAAAATTTAATTCCTATCTACCACACTGGACATGAAAAAATATTCTTAAATGGATGAAAGATTTAAATGTAAAGTACCAGAAGAAAATGTTTATAATCTTGGGATTAGGGGATGACCTTCTTTTTAAATTTGACATCAAGATCACAAAGCAAATTTTACAAAGCAAAACAGACAGATATAATCACAATCCTCAAAAATTACAAACGTTTGAAAGGTGTAAGACACTATAGTTGTAAGAAAAATGACAAGTTAGGAAAAATATTTGCATTGTATGTAATGGTCAAAAGATTAGCACCTATAATAATATACTGAGTTACTACTAATCAATAAAACATCACCTAACAGAAATGGGCAAAGGACACAGATAAGCAATTCATGAAAGAAATGATACTTTATGATACAAAAGGATGCTCAATTCCCATTACATCAAAGAAATACTATAGTTTTACTTTTCACCTATTAGATGACAAGCAAGAGATGCATGTGAGGGACAGATATCCCAAATAATGGTTATAATGCCCAGGGTTTGACAGGGTATGAAAAATGAGAATTCAAACACTAACGGTATCCAATCATTATGTCCTTTTTGCAAGGTAATTTGGTAACATCCATATCTTTGTTATATAGAAATATATACATAGGTACACAAGAATATTTATTGCACTGTTGTTCATAAGAGTGAAAATCTGAAAACAACCTAATGGTCCACAAAAAGGATTAATTTAATAAATTGCAGCCGGTAGATAAATAAATTACTATGCTGTTGTTGAAAAGAATATACTGGCATGGAAAGATGTTCTTGATATATATTTAACTGACATAAACAATTAGCAGAACAGTATCCATAGTACAATCTGCCAAGAGATATAGTGAACTACAGCAGTTAGCAGCATGGGTGTTGGGCTCAAGTAGACCTAGATTTGAGTCCCAGCTCCACTGCTAACCAGATATGTGAAAATTATTAACTCCTCTGAGTCTTGGTTTCTTCATGGATTCTAATAGGACTTACCTCTCAGAGTTAAAAGGAGAATTGCTAGTACATGGTGAGGCTAAATATACTAGTTATTAATGTTACTGTTACCATTTTTCTATAATTATTTTCAACCAATTCTCTTATGAAAACAACTTCAAGAAATGCAATCTCTTATCCTTTGGAAGATTATGCTGGATAAGGTCTTTAACTGAATTTATACATCAAAGACAATTTTAGCTTATATAACCAAAATATTGTATTATTTGTTCACCTAACAGGCTAATGAATTTGACACATCTATTTCTGATGTAGATCAGTTTAATTGAATATTTGTAAACCACAATACAAACAAGGACCATGTTTGAGCAATATATTTAAGAATCAAAATAAGGAACTGTTATGTTTACACAGGCCAAGTTATTGAGAACTCTAAAAAGCCTCATGGCACAAATTAGAAATTGTCCTCTAGTCATCAAGCATCAAACTGATATTTTTATGATAGTTTCTATTGCATACATATCCTTTTTATGGTAATTTCTATTGTACACATATTTAATTTTTAATCATATTATCAAGAACAACATCAAAAAGTAGGAAGGCACTCCTTTACACATTTTCCCCTAATAAGGCTAGGAAAATATCCCATTCAAGAAGAGAAAATATGTTATGTAGTAATATATTTAATTGCCTATATGTATGTCAACATAGAGTCTATATATGAAGAACCATACATACCCTTCTGTTCGGAAAATTGTTCGAAAGCTGTCTCCTAAGCTTTTGTAACTGTTTGGATCAGTTGAACATCTCTGAATCTGGAACCTAAAAACAAAATTAAACACACACACACAAAAATCCAAGTTAAAGATTTTGCCAAATGGTTTTTCTCATTTTTCAGTCTTAGGAAACTCAGCCTGTTCAGATTAATCCAAAAATATTCCTTTTTTTGCTATAGATTTTATTGATTTATTTTTATATACCCTTTACCTTATTTTTGTAACCTTTAAATTATTATATTTCTCTGTACTTTAATAGAAACTGTAGAAAGAGTTTTTTTCCCATCTGTTGCTTAGCCAGACAGATGCACCCTGAGGCATGTATGCTTTTTTCTTTTGTGAAAAACATACACAGATGTCATCGATTGCTTTAATGTATAATTCAGAAATCTGAAGATGCATATGAAACAAAGAAGTAGCTCTATTTCTTATCTTAATTAGTGCCCCTTGATAGTAATTTAAGACAAAGGTTAACAAAACAGAGCAGCTAATGTGGCCTAACTTGGATCCTGAATGTGAATTTGGAATTCATTCTGGCAGATAGGGGCCTGCACTTAGAGTGAGAGTTGGCACTGCAGTGTGATACAGTTTACGCTCACTCCTTCATGATGGAGCAATTGGTCATTGTGGGTAGTTCAGGCTACCTGGATCTTTACAGAAGTACAATGTTCTGCATACAATTGGTGCTAAAAAAAGTGTCCCATTTTGGAATGCTAAATTCTATTTTCTCCTTCTCTTTGGGTGTGATCATGCATCTTGGAACTCTAACCTTCAAAATATGGAAGTTTTCAGTATGAGAGTAATTTTGTATTTTACCCTGGGGTTTGTTTCTAAAGAAGAGATTTATGACAAGTGTTTTCATTTCCCAACACCCCTGTTGTTCTGTTTTCAGGTTTCTTTAGTCTGCCTACTCCTTGTGTTTAACTTCCTTGTCCTAATTCTGAATTAAGGCCCTTATCCCTTCTATACTTTCCTCCATAATTTTAGCAAGCATTTAAAAATTTTTGCAAAAGCACCTCTCATATTCTCTAACTTGAGATGTTTTTCTCAGATCGTTGCGTTTATGATAGGAATACAACTTCTACTCCTCTAAGAGTGATTTATTTTGTATTTCTAGACCCCAGGGAATTATGTTGAAAACTGATGCATACATCACAAAAAAGAGTGAATAATTACTGTGATTGAAGAGGTTGAGCATATGAACAAAACAAATATATGATAAGATTGGAAAGGATTTTATAAAATACAGAGTTGTTGAATGTGATTGTTTAGGAGACTAGCCATTCTGAAATGAGGGAATTAAGTCTTCAGCAGAATGCTTGGCACATACAAACCCATAAAAATAGTTATTGCCTCACTGGGTGGATTAGAAGGAGAGCATGGAGGGCAGAACATGAAAGCAACACAATAGTCTAGGTGAAGATAAGAATGTCAGAATATGAATGGTGGCAACAGAAATGTAATAAAAGGGATGAACTTGTTGGGTAACCCTTTTTCTTTTAAAATAATTGTCCCTTTTTAAAAATAATATATTCAACTTGACCCCTTTTGATCCTCCTCAACCTGGCAAGTAATATTCCACAGTACTAGACCTACCATTGTTGAAGTTTAAAATGTCATAGATACTCATGTTCATAATGGTTTTGCTTGTCAAATTTATAAGTCTACAGGCATGATAATTTTAAAAGGTTTGTTTCTAGGCAAGAACTATATCTATGCAATTTAAATTGCATGAAGCTTATCAGAAGATAGTGGATCAGGACAGCTAAGTCATTTAAACTAGCCTGGGTCCAGATGTGCATCTGGTGTGTGTATAACCACTGGCCAAGAAGACTCAGTAAGCAGTTCTGTCTAGAATCAAGAACATGATCTGGTGATCAAATAGACGGACCATGTTTGGTATTTCTGAACTACTGCATGTAGATGATAGAACAGAATCTCCATTTCTGATTTGCATATTTGTAACCTATATCATTGCTGAGTGTGAAACATTTTCTTATGTCTAGTTGGGAAGTCCAAGACTCTTCTCTAATTGTTCTTTGTTTGTTTAATATATTTTTATTGATTTCAGAGAGGGAGGAAGAAGTAGAGAGAGATAGAAACATCAATGATGAGAAATATTGATCGGCTGCTTCCTGCACACCCCCTACTGAGGATCAAATAACTTGAAAATATTTTGTATATTATAAAAGCATCACATGCTCATAGATTTTTCTCACTTATAATAATTTTATTGTTTGTTTACCTCTGTCAAATTCTTTTCTAGATGCTTCTCTTTCAAATGACCAAGTATTTAAAAAAATTTTGCCATATGAAATAAAATGCTACAGATTTTACAAAAACTCAGGACATTATTTTTTAAGAAGCACAGTAAACAAACAAACAAAGGAGAAAAAATAATTAGCAGTAGTCAAGTAGCATCAGTACCATGTGCCCAGGTGTTCATCAGAGGGAGCAATTACCACTTCCTGAGAAGGACCAGAAAGGATTTCAAGAAGGAGAAAGGATTTGAGCTGGCCCTGTAGGATTCAGAGAGGTGAAAGAGCAAGCTAGGAGAAAGCATTTCAGGTGGGGGAAGGGGAGGAACATAGGCCAGCGAGGAAAAGAACTTTCAAGAGAAATGAGGGAAAAGACCCCAGCACAGCAACTGGCAACCGCTAGCTTCCTTCAGGGAAGGTGCTACAGCACTCTGCTGGTGGCACTCAGTTGCTCAGGGTGGGTGGAGACCTGAGAGGGGTAGAGGAGGGTATGTAGGAGATAAAAGTCAAAGTCCGATACAGGTCATTTGACTTTTTCCTGCTTCCTAGCTGAGCACTTCAGCTAACTCTGCAGGGCCACTTCACAGTTGTGTGCCTCTGGGCCCAGAAGGGACTGTGAGAGTCAGCAGCGGGCAGAGCCGTTGCCTGGAAAGTGTCCTGCCCAGGGAGAGGCATCAGCTTGGTCTAGGATGTCACATGCTTGGGTAAGGCAGGCCTTCTGTCAGCTTAAGCAAAGACAAACACAGAGTACTACAGTTATTTCATAATAAACTAGTTGTCTAACCTGGCCATTGGAAGTCTAGGCACTTCACTCACCTGTTGCAATTTCTTTCTTTTTTCAGAATCCGACAGATGGTATTTCTAATCCACTATTTATTAAGTTGATAAGAGTTCTTGAACATTTACTATGTATTAGGCACTCCATTATTTGAGGCATTACGAAGAAGTAAGACATAATCCTGCCCTTTATTATTATTATTTTTAAAAATTTATCTTTATTGTTGAAAATACTACAGATGCCCCTCTCCTTCTCCCCTCCCCCCGCTGACTCCCTCCGCTCTGCTCCCATACTCCACCCCCAGGCCTTCACTGCACTATTGTCTGTGTTATCCTATATAATAAAAGGGTTATCCTTTTTAATGAATATGGGTTATCCTATATAATAAAAGGCTAATCTGCAAATTGTCCCTTTGACAGGAGTTCAACCAAGGGGCAGGCCAGCTGGCCAACTGCTCGCAGTCCCTCCCCCCAGCCAGCCCCACCTCCACCCCCGATCGGGGGTGGGTTGGCCAGATCCCACCTGTGCATGAATTCATGCACTGGGCCTCTAGTGCATCCCATATAATAAAAGCCTAATATGCAAATTGACCGAACAGCGGAACGACTGGTGGAACGACCGGTCGCTATGACACACACTGATCACCAAGGGGCAGATGCTCAATGCAGGAGCTGCCTCCAGCCAGCAGGCCCCAGACCAGCCAAGGCGGGTGCCAGTGGGGGCCCCTCCGATTACCCTGAAGGTCTCCCCACAGAGGGAGGCCATTGGCAGTGGCAGCAGGAGGTGGGGATGGCAAGTGGGTGGAGCCAGGCAAGCCAAGGCAGGTGTCAGTGGAGGCCCCCAATTGCCCTGCTGGTCACCCCACAGATCAGCCCTGATCATCGGCCAGGCCTAGGGACCCTACCTGTGCATGAATTTCATGCACCAGGCCTCTAGTATTAGTATGTAAGTTCTTTGGTTAATCTCTTTCTGCCCCCATATCCACCTCCCCTCTGAGTTTCATCAGTCTGTTCCATGCTTCCATGTCTCTAAACTTATAGTTAAGGTGAAGGAGTTAGGTGCAAATAGATGATTACTATATGCAAGGAATAATGTTTAGGAACAGTGTTTCGGAATATCAGATGTCAGCCAATGTGTTTTATTGATGCTGAATTAACACTAGTATCACTCTTATTGGAGATGATCTATGGATGGACTGTGGCTGACAGAAAACAATATGACATAGAGACACTGGACTAAAGAGGGAAAACAGGAGGGTTATCTTTGGGCTAAATATCTGTGATTAAACTTTAGAGCAGGCAGCAAAGAAAGTCAGTGGAATCCTTGAGGTGTGTTCCATTTAGAAGCTGACTGTCTGATGAGTGATGCTATGCTAATTACAAACAGGAGTGGCAACATCAAAGCAACATCACATGAGGAGAGTCCACAACAGCCTTGTCGAGCAATGCAAGAGGATGAGCAGGCATGGTAAATACTAATTCCTCGGTAAGGTCTACGCACCACTCTTTACTGCTAAAGCACCTGGAGGTCACATTAAACAGGCTAAGGCAAGAATAGCTGTCTCTTCTATTGCACCTTTCACATATTGGGTGTCTACACTCTTTAGAGAAAGTACATGCAGTATTTAGTTCCACTGCACATGACTTATTGTGATCACAGAGTTATCAGTTCTTCTAAGGAATCTGTTTCAAGTTGATATAATTACAGTGCATTTTGGTCAATCACGTAAAACAGCAATTTTCTTCTTCCTCTCCACTACATTTCAGCAACGTAAAAGGTCTCTCTTTTAGACTGAAGTTTTACATCAGCATTTTCCAAGCTGCATTCTGTGCTAACAAATTCTCTCTATGCTTGAGGAGACAAATTTCCAGTTACGTAATCCAACTGTTTGTAAAATTACAAAGGCAAAGCCACACCACACTTGATTGTAGTTAGAAGAAAAGGTTGGACCTTTCCGTGGTCCTAATAAAAGCAGTTTAGACATATCAGGAACCTCCATATGACTAACTTCTTTTATTAGAAGGAAAAATTGCTGCCAAACTGGCAAATTGGACAATGAAGTGTAAAACTTAAGAAATGTTCAGTGCCTAGCATCGGTCAGAATAAAACACAAGAGAACGGAGTGTGGTTCAAAGCCTGGTCCCACTGCCCAAGAGCCAGCAATCCCACCGGCTGCCATGCCAGGGCACACAGTACTGCACACCCTACAAATGGGAGGGAGCTGCCCTATCAGGTCAAGGAAAGGCTGCTCAACATTCACAAAAGCATATTTTAAAAACCAAAGAATGATCTCACTTGCTAAAAGAATTTTCTCTAAGCTGGTAAAGAATCATAGCTACAGCATTTCCCACTGACTTAACTGCGTGCTTAGTCAGTGACACCAAACTCTAAACTAGTCTGTTGTTGATTCTCCGCACAGTTAGAAGTGCCGCTTTAGGCCAGCATGGTAGAGTACTTCTTAAGATATGGCTCTTAAGAAGTAAAGAAGATATGATAAGAAGTAAAATGGCTTTGCTGCCTTAACAGCCATAGGATGAGGTTGTTTGAAAATTAATTTTTTAATCTATCATCTTCTTAAAAAATACTGATGATGTCAGATGAAGTCCATTCTTGGAGTAAAGGCTTTAGGACACACACACACACACACATACACACATATGTATATATACATGTACATGTAATTTATAGATTTGTATGAAGGACAGCAATTGAGTTGCAAAAAAATCAGATTAGGGTAGGTGATGAGATTTGTCCTGAAGCTATTTTTGCATGGTATGCACTCTGCTTTTTACTTAGTTCATAAGATTAACTGTGGAGCTTTAGGGTAGGGAACTGATGGAGATTTGGGGGGTGGGGCTGATCTAAACCATCCCGTTGACACTGCCACTGATCACGAGCAAAGCAATGAGATAGGTGAAGTTTATTTCTAGGTCATTCCCAAATCATTGTCCAGTTCAATAGTATTTTTGTGCTCTGTCCTACCTTCCCCTATTAAACCCTACACTCAGAAAAGCATTCCCTACAATCATTTATCCTTCTGTGGCTTTTAATTTGACATACTGTTTCTCGGAACTCATCCCGTTGAAGGAATTTCAGCTAACAAACACAAGGTAGGAAGATTTGGTTCTGTTTAGGATGGGGATAGAGGGGACCTTCACCACCCAAGGTCCTAAAGGCATTTTTTTACCTGAGTGGAATTTTATGTTACCATAATGCACTGGGCTTCATAAAAATAACACCTTCGTGTCAAAGGAGGTGAGGCACTTTGGGGACCTGAAACACAGACTAGGAGTCACCGGCTATAATTCCAACGTGGCCACCAATAAATAGTAAACACTGTGAGGCTGTAAGGTAATCTCTCATTGCCTTTCTCCTAGCAGACATTAGAGGACATTTAGATTTTGAAGGGACAGGGACACACAGACTTGATATTTGAGTTTCTTAGCCATTAGAGAGAAGAGACATTTCATTTTGCTTTGTAAAGTCCAAAGGTCCATATTTTATAGGGGTGGAGAATGCTCATAAAAACTGTACCCTGACAATAAGCGATGATGAACCTAATGAAACTCCCTGCAGAGATCTTTGTAAATGTGTATGAACAAAGATTATTAGTAATTACCAGAATGTTACACGTGCTCCTTAATAAACACTTAAGAAACCCACTAATGAGTCAGAGATTAACAGACTAAAGGTTTGCAATTACAGAACACATTAAAAGGATAACTGTAGGAAGATTAAATAAAGATTTTAATTCACTGTAATTAGCCTATCTTGCCAAATAAGATGCTACTCCTAAGGGGTATGTTTGTCTTCTTGCTGGTTGATTGAGCATGGCCTAAGTCAGACTGAGCGTGCAAATACATGTCCGAGATTGGGAAACTTAGGTGCACACCCCTCGCTGACAAACTTTGGGGAAAGGCCCTGGAAAGCACATCTTTAGAAAAATTCCCACCATGTTTGTTTGTTTCCTGAACTCTGAAGGGTAACCAGTGAGGCTTCCCTGAAGGAAGAAAACCCCGTTCCCACGAAAGGCTGCCCGCTGCCCGGCAGGGGCTGGGCCTCTGCATCGGCCAGCCCTGCAGAAAGACCACTCGGATGGTGGGGAGGTGGGGCGCTGACTTTAGAGATGATTCTGTCAGTTTTTTTCAGTGAGTGCTAGAAAGGAAGATTTCCTTCGAAGTTTTCTCTACGTCCATTGTTTTATTGTCCCAGTTTTAAGTACCCGGTGATTGTGAATGGTAATTAGAAAAAAAAAATAGTTAGCTGGCATTTGTTTTATTTCAGATTGATACTAAGCCCTAACATTGCCATAGCAACGGCGAGTACGAGTCCTTTCATCACGTTGGAAGGGTGTGGTTTGCAGTGCCAGACACAGATCTCTGCCTCCACACTTCCTGAGAGCCCCTCTGCAGGCGGGTGAGGCTAAGAGTTCTTGGCACCCAGAGGTGAATAAGCCACGGATCTTGCCCCCTAGAAGGGAACAAACATGTGAGGGGCAGGGAGGTGTTAGTAAACAATTATAAAGTAAAGCAGAATACAAATATTAAATAGAGATCCTAGGAACTTGGTTTGCCTGCGATTTAAGCATTGCCTTCACTTGCTGGGGTCACAGTCTGGGCCTGGCATAAATGAACACCACAAAACAATGCTAACAAATCTACAAGCATCTTGAGTTTGGCTGTGCCCGGGCAGTGGGGCAGTGAGCGCTGAATGAAGTTCTAAGCTGTACTCATACAGGTTTGGCTGTTGATCAAATTACTCTAAAAATTCAGGGAAAAGCAAAAGACTTGTCCTGCTTGTTGCTCAGTCAACTTTCCAGAAGCATCTCTTTATAAAAGAAATAGAAACCTATACCTGGAAATAAATAATAAATAAATAGATGTCCTTTGCCTGTTTAAAGTGTGAGTGTCTTTACTCGGTGTAGGCAGGGCTAGGTGGGTTGGGCTATGCTTTGACTTAGTGTTTATGATATTGTAAAGGAGACTAATAAATTTCTCTCTATGATTATAAAACAGTTTATAATTTGAAGAACTATGTAACCTGGAGTGCTCTGTCAGCCTAGATAATTACTACAGATAAAGTAACAACATCTTGGCAAGGCCACAGAAGCAAGGGAAATCTGTACCATGTAATTTTGAACACGTTTTTTAACAAAGCCTCAAAAAATATTATCTCTCTGAAATATCAGATCAACCCAGATAGACTAATTATACCTTAAGTAATTTCCTGTGATCCTAGACACATCTAATTGCAGTCTCATTTCATAAGCCAAGGAGATTTAAAGTCTGCTATTCTGTCACTGTGCATTTCACAATTTATACCTTAACAGTATTTAAAGAACCTATAAATGGTGCATCATTTTTCCAACCACAATTTCGTGACAATAAACATTTACTATTTGGCCCTGATTATTGTGATAAAATAGATCTAGTTTTGTGCATCTTACACAATTATAAGACATATGGTATTTCTAGTATTTGAATCTGCATAAAATTTGACATTGTAAAATGAATCATGATAAGAAACTTCATTCTACCATCTGGCACAAGTTCTTCCAGTTGTGTATATTACTTATGGGATAATAACTAAGTGTACTGACATATAATTTTAAAATCTACTTTAATGGCAATATGCTAGTTAACAAGTTAGAGACAAATGATCATTAGAGATTACAACCTAAATCTAATAATACTAACCCACAAGCAATAAAATAGGCTAATTGACATAGTTGTATAATTGAAATGCTCCAAGCATAAACTGGTCTCAATTAAACAAAAGCTTGACTGGCATGACTCTCAGACATTTTGTTTTGTGAAATGCATGTGACATTATAAACCTATACTTAATATTAGATGAGAGTGCTGCCACTCTTTGAATGTACACATATGTACTATATATACATTCAATTAAATTTACATTTAGTGTCAACAAATAACCTCACATCCAGATGTAGCCACCTACATTTTCCCAAGTGCACTGGGAAATAGCTGGCGATTACAGTGGTTCATTAGTATGAAACCAACTTGTGTGTGGGAATGAGGGAAGGATGGCTCACATATCAGAAATGAAACCCATTATCTAGGCAATGAGAACAGAGAAAGCTACATCAACTTCATCAATCACATGTTAAAATTATAATAGTCATGACAAGTATCAAAGTTTTCCCACATTCCCAAAATAATTAGTTTTTAAAGACTTGAAATTCTCCCCCAAAAGAGAAAAGTTAGCTCTATTCTTTCTCTCTCTGATCCTCCCCACCTTCCTCCTTGGGTGCTAGCATTCACCAATAGCACCTACTGCCTGGTGACAGAGAACCACACAACATCATTCTTACCCGTTCAACATCAGCCCATTGCTCAGGACGGGACTGAAGTTCTTGATTTCTGGCCTCCATAAAAGATTTTCAGGGAATTAGAAAGCAGAACCCTCTCACTGGCCCTGGGAACTCGGCCACTTCACAGGAATTAATTGTGCACTAGAAACCCTAGTCCAGGGTCCCAGTAAGGAAGCTGTCAGAGAACATAGAGTCTCTGGAGACCTAACGTACCATTCCATGTTGTTTTCACTGATCAAATGTGCCGATTTTATGGGTTAGCACTAATAAGGAATGGTACTTTTCAATAATGTCAAAGAAAGGACAATTAAAAAGTGGGTCGTTTCTTTGCATTTGTAAGCATAAATGCTTATGCTTGAAAGAAATCTGGAAAGTGAAGATAAATAAACTTGGCTAATAAGGAAGAAGACATGCTTAAGTCTATCATAGTTGAGGAAAATTTCAAGGAACGATTTTATTGTTATACCATGATTGACCTCATATGTTACCAAGATTTGGATGAGTTGTTATCAGTTTTAAATGTGGACTCAGTTTTCAAAAGCATTTCATAGGTGGCCGGAACCCCCAATGACAAAGAAATGGTAACCATCTTGCTTAGTTGTAAATCACTTTTAACTTTGAGAGCAGTTTTACACAGATGATCTCATCTCAGGTTCCCCTTAGTTTCACAGTTCCTTATATTTGTAGGGCTAAAATCACTTGAAAAAGAAAAAGAGGAAAAGTATCAAATTGAAGTTAGAAAGGCATCAGACTAGAGGGAATCGGTTTACTGAAGTCTCTCAGCTGTACTGTAGATTTGTCTCTCTAGTTCAGTCACTGACCAGTAAAGTTGGTTCTATGAACCCCAGCTTTTTTATTTTTTAATTTATTTTTTTCCAATTTTTTAAATTAAGGTATTATATGTGTACATATCTTACCATTGCCCCCCCCTCCACTCCCATATATACCCTCACCCCCCAGAGTTTTGTGTCCATTGGTTATGTTTATATGCATGCATATAAGTCCTTTGGTTGATCTCTTATCTTCCCCACCTCTCCCTAACCTTCCTGCTGTAATTTGACAGACTGTTTGATGCTTTACTGTCTCTGTATCTATCTTTTTGTTCAAGTTTATAATGTTCTTTATTATCCATAAATGAGTGAGATCATGTGGTATTTTTCTTTCATTGACTGGCTTATTTCACTCAGCATAATGTTCTCCAATTCCATCCAGGTTGCTGCAAATGATAAGAATTCCTTCTTTTTTATGGCAGCATGATATTCCATTGTGTAGATGTACCATAGTTTTCTGATCCAGTCATCTGCTGATGGGCACCTAGGCTGTTTCCAGATCTTAGCTATTGTAAATTGTGCTGCTATGAACATAGGGGTGCATATATCCTTTCTTATTGGTGTTCCCAGTTTCTTAGGATATGCTCAATTAATATTTGACAAAGGAGGCATGAACATACAATGGAATAAAGACAGTCTCTTCAATAAATGGTGTTGGGAAAATTGGACAGATACATGCAAAAAAAATGAAGCTAGATCACCAACTTACGCCATACACAAAAATAAACTCAAAATGGATACAGGACTTAAACATAAGACGGGAAACCATAAAAATACTAGAGGAATACACAGGCAGCAAAATCTCAGACATATGCCAAAAGAACTTCTTCACCGATACTGCTCCTAGGGCAATGGAAGCTAAAGAGAAAATAAACAAATGGGACTACATCAAAATAAAACGCTTTTTTACAGCAAAAGAAACCATCAACAAAACAACAAGAAAGCCCACTGCATGGGAGAACATATTTGCAAATGGTATCACTGATAAAGGTTTAATCTCCAACATCTACAGGCAGCTTATACAACTTAATAAAAGGAAGATAAATGATCCAATAAAAAAATGGGCAACGGACCTAAATAGAATCTTTTCAAAAGAAGACAGAAGGAAGGCCAAGAGACACATGAAAACATGCTCAACGTCACTAATTATCCGAGAGATGCAAATCAAAACAACAATGCGGTACCATCTCACACCTGTCAGAATGGCTATCATCAACAAATCAACAAACGACAAGTGTTGGCGAGGATGCGGAGAAAAAGGAACCCTCGTGCACTGCTGGTGGGAATGCAGACTGGTGTAGCCACTGTGGAGAACAGTATGGAGTTTCCTCAAAAAACTGAAAATGGAACTCCCATTTGACCCAGTAATCCCACTCCTAGGAATATATCCCAGCTTTTTTAGTTGTCAAAAAGGGAATAATGTCACTTGCACGTCAGCCAACAACCTTTGTGGTTTATCTCTGGCACTCTAAGGAAATCAGCCCTGAATGAATCATGCTGGAGGGAGCCAGGTTTCAGAGATTCACCAATTGTGTTCATTTACTTTGAGCTGTCACTGGCAGGAGTATAGACTGTGGATGGAGAGAGATCTCTTCATGGGGAGGTGGGATGGACATCTTTGTAGAAGAATTTAGATGCCCTCTTCTTTGAAGAGCAAAAGACATCATGTGATTCCTTTCAGCCCTTTCACTGTAGATACCGGGTTGATACATTCTGGACCTTTCCAAAAATATCTTTCTGTATTTATCTAGCACCTATTCTATGGGGTGTATTTATTTCCAAATGTTTAAATACCTACTGTGTGACTTAGGGAACATCCTCAAGACCAATATCAACTAATGAGCTTTATAATTTTCTCTGTTTCTCTCTCTCTCCTTCTCCCTCTCCCTCCCTCCCTCTCTCTTTCTCTCCACTAAATATTTTGATAATGAATATTCCATTATGTCATGAACCCACGCTCAAAAGAGCCCCAGCGGAAGGGTGTGTTTTCCTTATTATCATCAAATAACATACTAAAAATAATTAACAGTCACTTAGAACACTGGCAACTGAAGAGATGTATGAATTATTCCCACCCAGGAGCAGGCTTAACTTGTCTCCAGAACTTGTACAGAAGACTATGCTTTGCTAATTAACCAAATGTTTAATAAAAAACGACTAATATTTTTGGCAGAATTACAGGTGGGTACTTTGACAGGTAGCAAAGCACTACAAGACAGTTCAAGTCTTTTAATTTTATAAAATGCTGATCTTATTCCAACTACCAGCTTTTATTTGAATGTAACCTTGCATTTTAGAATGCAATTACCTTAAAAAAAACAAAACAAAACTCTCTCTGTTCTACTAATTAAGATGCAGATATTTGGATATCTTGGTTAATCTAGGTTACCTAAAATCTTAAAAAAACTAAACATAAGACATTCACTTAAAATGAGACTCAAGTAAGAAACTGGTAGTGAATACATAAGATTGAACCTCCTCCTTCAAACTATTGCTAGAAGGTTGTGTCCAATAAAACTCAGTGCACTCTCATTCAATTAATCATCAAATAAATATGAAGGTTAGATTTAAACATTTGGAGATTTATCCTCTCCCTTCACACGTAAAACCTTATCATTAAGTATAACAGAACAGAAAGTGTTTCGAAACAGTGGAATTTACAGAGAACTCAAGCCAACTAACATTTGAGTGGCTCTGTACAGGCACTTAGGTTTTACACTCTGCTTTATGAAGACATCAACCCTCTTCCAGGAGTTTGCATTCTAATAGGAGACAAACAGGTAGCATCCCAGCATTAAAAACAGGCAAGTCTTCCCAGATTTGTCATATTCTTGCTTGCCTCCTTAGATAGTACACTGGGAACCCAACATAGCATTTTTGTAGTCCTGAGGTTGGTAGGGACCTTCTGAATGGGAGTCACCCTCCTGTGTTATTGTTACACAGCGACCTCCTCGGGCCTAGCAATGCTTGGGCAGGCCAGTCCATACTTTAATGGCCTCACAGTGTTTTGCTGATTGCTTTCCCTGTATGGTTTTGTCCTGCATGCCCCTAAGCCACTTTCCCTGCTCCCCTCACCTCTTCCCACTCTTTCCTGCATTCTTCCTACGACCTGTAATCGGTCTCTCATGACCAGCAGTGAACTGAGGACCATATAACCAGGTTGGTCATGGCTCTTAGTGAGGGCCTGAGGGGCCTACTATGAATCAGGTCCATGAACATTAGTGTTTGGCCTTTGCAACATCGATTTTGGCTGTTCAGACACCGTCTATGTGTATGTTTTGTTTCTCAGTTCTGAGGTTCTGAGAAACGTGGCCTCTGGCTGAGTTTGAACTTCCTCTGAGAATGAGCTGTTCTGAGAGAAGGGAAGAGCAGATAGCCTCCGTTTTCCCTGGTGTCTTCTCCCCTAGGCTCTGTGGTCCCGCTCAGGTAGAGCTCCTCAGGCAGGTGGAAGGATGGCCCTGTGCGTGTGCGGCTATCCCTTCGGGATCTCTCCACTTCAAGGGCTTAAGAAAGAGTCCTTTATTAAGAACTAATTTATAACTTAGGTTGAGGGTGAGGGCGATGCCACAAAGCACAGCTGTCGCCAGCCATGACGATCCCTTCTTCATTGTGTCCCCCTGTTTGTTGTGCATTCCGTTTCTGTTTGTTTCTGCAAACAAAATGCCTTTCCATGTGTTTGTGTTTGTTTTCTTCCCCATGGACTGTGCGGTGTCTATTATTTAGATTCTCATAGATGCATGCTTAGTTTGAAAATTTGAGGAAAATGTGAAAATGACTTTTGAAAAACCTAAATAGGGAAGAGATAAAAAGAGAGAGGGAGGGAAGGAGGGAGGGAGAGAAGGAGAGAGGGAGGGAGAGGGAGAGAGAGAGAGAGAGAGAGAGAGAGAGAGAGAGAGAGAGAGAGAGAATGACTGGAAAGGATTCTACTTCCCAGTAAAAATACTTTTGGAACTGCTAAGTCCACTCTTACTCATGAGCATTAGATCAAATTTTGGCAGAAATCATGGAACAGCTGCAATTCCATACTTTGAATTGTCTCTTTAAAAAATCTTCATATAATTTATAGAATTGTTGGCATGTATTTCCTATTTTTTTCATTCCCTTGAATGTAGACAACTTGGGAAAAAGGGATTGGAGAAATAAGTATTTTTATGGTTTAGTCATTTTATTCACAACTTTAAATATGCAATATCAAGAGAGATAACTTTAAATATGCAATATCAAGAGAGATTGCTGCAATTAAGATAGATTTAATAGATATTTTTAGTAATATTATTTGTGTCAGATTGAGTTTCAACTATCAAGAGAATTAAAATGCCATGCAATTTCTGAATGTTTTTATGAGTTAAGAAAATATTTTGCCTCAGGTAAACAAGTATGCAATTAAAGATACCAGACTTTCAGACACAAATAAGATAAAGAAATTTTTTTACAAATCCCAAGTTTGAATATTCTAGAAATGTAAGGCATAAACAAATACCTTTTTTTTTTTTTTTTTGCTACATTGCAATACCTATCTTTAGCTTCACCAAGGGCTTTAATTGCTAGAACTGATATGTCTCAAGGTAATACAGACTGGAGGGATGGAGGGGGCTATTAGAGAGACCGTGTGTGGCAAGGAGGTATAATGAGTTCTCCTGGGACCGGGGCAGGGGAAATCCATCAGAGACTATGGCGGAAGCGATAAGTCCACCTCAAGCCTCCTGATCCCTTTTCCGTTATGTGAAGTTGATGCTGGGAGATACCTGCACAACCAGGTAGTGAGTAGATCCCCAGCTCCCATACACCCAAGTGTAGGTAACAGTTTCTTTCAATGGAACCTAACTGAAGTAGTGTATGTCATTTCTAGACTGAGGCTTTTAAGAAGTTGAGTGGGGCTTCTCCATTCCTTCTCTTGTTCCACCTGCAAGATGGACTTTGTAAGGTACATTTTACATCAAGACTAGTTACTTATCACATCAGCTCTGCATCACCTGCAAGAAGGAAGCTCTAGTGGGCACAGAGCCACAAGATGAAAGGAGCCTAAATCACACACTGAGGAAAACTTCCTACCCTGGAAATACTCACATTGGACTACTATGTGAGTATATTTTATTGGGGCAAACCACTGGAACTTAGGGGGTTATTTGTTACTGTATCTAGATTTGCCTTAACTGATCCAAGAATCAAGAATGTCCTGTCTCGGCCTCTCTCTGCAGACCAGTTCCTTCTGGTCACTTGTGCTTCCTGCCCCCGCCCCCCCCACTCCTCCCCCCTACACAACACTGACTTGGACAGAGCAACCAGCCTCAGTGTAATATGACACAAACCTAATACCCACCATTTACTCCTTTCTGCCACCACATGTGCCAAATAGCTTTCATTTGCTCCTCGAGATTCACTCTCTACTCTTTCCCACCCTGTTCACTGCCCTGAGAGGTGATCTGAATGGATTACATCAGAAGATATCTGTGTTCTCTGCCTTCCAGTTAGAAGTGATAAATGAAAGGCCCTGGCAGGTGACAGGAGAAAGTGACAAAAACGAGTTTGTGGTATTATTTGTCTGGCTCCTTCCTGTGAGGCTTCCTCAGGCTTGTCTCTGTCCCCAGAAGTTCACTGCTCCTCTTAAGCAGCCCTCTCTTCATGACTTTCATCTTTCAAGTTCTGGTAACCTTTCCCTTCACACATGCATTTGAACTTAGAGGTAGTGACAGCTTTGCCTCCTGCTGCTGGTAGCCCCAGGATCCTGAGTTCTGCCTTCCCATTTCCTTATACCCTGCCCATACCTACCATTGTAATAAATCCATTTATATACACTCTTCAAATCATCCTAATTTGAGAGTGCCACCTGTTTTCTGTAGGTTTTCTTACTACAAACCCATATCACAGTTAAAATTCTTTAGGGAGTCAGCTGTCTCCCACTGGCTCACTTAGCCACACTCAAGGGATGGAGTTATTGTGCAAATGTGGCCATCAAGCCCACCCCTTCAGGCCAGACTGTGAGTCATGGCAACTTTCACAGAGGGAGAATGTTTGCAGGCACCTCAAACCATGCCTTCCAAAAAATACACCTTAGTTTTTCCTGGTAAAGTTTCCTTTCTTTCACTCCTCCTCATCTGTATGATGGCTATCAACTGCTTTTGCATCTCCTCATCCCCCCCCCCACCCCCACACCCAATGGTTTTCTTCACCATGGAGAGAGAACATTACTGCGTTCTACAGGACTGTGCATTGTACACAGTGCATAATCCTTCTACACCATGTAGAGTCCAAGTCTTTACATTTAGAAATAGAAATGTTCATAAAAACAAAGAGGGAGAAGAAGTATAAATAAACATAGAATCATATTTTTGCTGTGTTATTTCTTTGGGTGGGGGAGTGAGGTTAAGTAAAGGGAGCCAAATATATGGTGATGAAGGTGAATTGACTTTGGGTGGTGGGTATACAATACAATATACAGATTATGCATCATAGAACTCTACACTTGAAACCTATATGATCCTAATAACCAATGTCACCCCAATGAATTTAATAAAAATTAAAGGTTAAAAATACACACCAACTATTTAAATAAATAATATTTTAATTTTATGTTGTTGTTTTTTAAAAAAGAGAAAGAAATCAGTCCAGCACAGAAGCAATTTCTTTACTCTGATTTCTACTGCATCAGTAGAAAGCAGTTTACCTTTATTTTATTATGTTTCTTCTAAACAATAACCGCAGACAAAAAGACTATTACAATAGCACTAGAGCTTTGTGTGCAATCCACAAAAGCTTAAAACTGCACCGTCCAATATGGTAGTCCCTAGTCACATGTGGTTAGTGAGTAGCTGAAATGTGGCTAGAGCAACTAAGATAATAAATTTATTTTAATTTAGATTTAATTTAAAAGTTCAAGAAGTGTAAAACCTTTTCCCATTAAACCTAACTTCATCATTTTGCTAGGACTAAACTTTACTTTAATCCTTGCATTCCATAAGAAGTATTTGAGTAAGCATGGCCTTTTTTACTTTTAAAAATGTGGCTAATAGCATATTATGGCTCACAATATATTTCTATTGGAAAGCTCTACTTAAAAAACTAATTTTTTAATTTTTTTTTTTTTTTTTTGCATACAGTTGCACCCTAATGTACCATTACCAGAATTTGTGGGGAAAGATCTCTAGTACATAGAGTAGGTACAGGAGTTAGGAAAATATTCTGAATTTCAAAATCAGTTCTCCTCTTATAAGCCTAGTGTTACTTATTGTACAGTTCCTCATTATTTGAATTGTTTATATGTTTAAAATAAGTTTCCACCACAAGATAATTTTTTACGCTGGTTTTCAACTAGGTCTTTCTTTCTTTCTTTCTTTCTTTCTTTCTTTCTTTCTTTCTTTCTTTCTTTCTTTCTTTCTTTTTTTTTGAATCCTCACCTGAAATATGCTTTTATTTATTTTAAAGGGAGAGGAATGGAGGGAGAGAGAGAGAGAGAGAGAGAGAGATCGATGAGAGAAACATCCACCCAGTACTGGGGATCGAACCCTTAACCTAGGTATGTTAGGGATGTGCCCTGACTGGGAATTTGTGTAAAGCAGGAAGCTCCAACCAACTGAGCAACCTGGCTGGGGCTCCTTGGTGTTTCTTGAACAATTTTTGTTGTTGTTGCTAATCCTCATCCGAGGATATTTTCCCATTGATTTTTAGAGAGTGGAAAGGAAGAGAAGAGACACAGAGAGAGAAACCTGGGGAGAGAGCCCAGAACCGAGGGTTGTGCCCTTGACCAAAATCGAACCCGATGCTCTATCCACTGAGCTAAACCCGCTAGGGCTCTTGAACAATCCTTTATGAGATGTATCAGCTCTTAGAATGAAGCAACAGTGCCTGTAAGGCAAAAAAGTTTTCTGAGAAATTCAAAATGGATTCTACTGAATTAGATTCCAAACCAAATTAAGAACATTAAAAAGACTCTAAAATACACAACGTTCTTTTCCTTCAACTATTTGAGTTTCAGCTGAAGATACCAGTGTACTCTTTTCCAAGTCTAAAATTTGAGAAAGATCAATACATAGATATGCTCAAATCATTTCCATGCCCTCTTTGCTAGCTTGATAAGAATTAAATAAAATCTTCCAAACATAAGGGATACATCTCATAAAAGATCGCAGTATAGTCTTAAAAAAAAAACAACCAAATGCCTCACAGAAAACAGAAAAAGCCAGTTTCTCAGGGCAGTGCTGGGGATAAGGTGAAGCTGTTTATGAAGAGATAGTTACTTGAAGATCACAAGAGTGTGATGAAAATTAAAAAGTGCTTTTTCTTCCCAATCAACCTAATGACTTCATAAAATAATATACATATCTTCATTATAATAAGTCATAACTATGATCTGAGATCTTCCAATTTAAATTTATGCCTCTTTGTTTTTCCTTAGACAGGACAAGAGACAAAAACTGGAAAGTGTGGGTCATATGGATCATGGCAGCACTGCTATGTCTGGAATTTTCTTATAAATATCCTATTGCTTTGAGGCTCACAGGCCTGGCTAAAACAGCAGGGACAATCTCATTTGCACTTTTATAGTTGTAGAGGGATTTTCAAGAGTTAAAACAATTTTCCATAATATTCGGTATTAACTCAACAGAGCTGAAGTGTGATTATTACACCTTTTCATGCTTTTCTGCAGGCTGACAATTTGGAAGTAATTTTAGAAAAACAAACAAAATTATAAACAAATGCCAACAGGAGGGCATTCTTGGGTATTCAAAAGAATCTACTTTGCAACAAATTTTTACTGCCTGTTTGCAGCTTTATGCCTTTTTAAGATTATTTTTTTAAACACTATAAATGACTGTTTCTGCCCTTGTGAAAATCATTACTTCAAAGGAACATTCTGTGGCACTCTATAATGACTAAACAAATCTCAGAAAACAAAGTGGATACCACCCTTTCTTGTGCGGTTAATCAGCAAAAAACATTGTATCAGAATCTAATTTTACTTTATTAAAATAAATGCTCATTGTTTACCAGAGTCTGAGTAATTTACTTTGCTTAAAACTAGAAAATTTACTAATTTCACTAAAATGTAAAACTTCCATCTAAGTCTATTAAAGTTAATTTTTCAATCCCTCTATAAAGTACATAGTAAACTCTACCAGGCATAAGGATACTAAAAAAGTTGCGATACAAGGAAGTTTAAAAATCAGAGTCAATGAGAAGGGAATTCAAGGTAAATATACAGTACTATTAAAATAAATTTTATATATACACACAGAAAATAAATAAACGCCTAAAGGAGATAGAATATACAAATCGAGTTGATGGATTGGAGACTAGATGGGGTTAAATGGAGAAAACTTATCTGAAGCAGTTAACTTGTGATGCCACGAGGGACAGTTCTGGGGCAGCGAACAGAAGGCTTTCGTGGGTGGATGGGATGTGAAACCAGCACAGAAAAAAGCCTTGTTAAAGTTTTACCAGTAAAAGGAGATATGTGTATATCAGTAAGGGCCAATAATCTTTTCCTAAGAATTAACATGATTTTTTAAAGTTTAGGAGGAATGTTCTAGTAGTTTAGAAAAAAATGTACATGTAGAGTCAAAAAAAAAGTACACCTAAAAAACAGGCAAAAATGAAAGCAAATTATCAAGTAGTTGATTTATATCTATTTAGGAAAGGGCATTGGCTTCCACTGAACTTGGCTTTGTGAAGGGACAATTGTGCCAGACCAATTTAATTTCCTCCCATAGAATAGTGACAGGCAATGTCAACCAACAGGAAGCAATAGTAAATAAGGATGTTAAAATAGCCCAGGCATGAGAGAACCAAACTCTGGAATGCAAATTTGATAATGGGTTGGCAATGTAGGGATGTACACAGGTCCAGCTGTAATTCTTTTAAAAGTCCACGTTCTCTGTGGAAACATCATTTAAAATGGGATAAGGTGGATAGCAAAGCCGTAGCAGACTTCTAACAAATGTGCATTTGCTGAATTAAAGCAGCAAATCAGATGTACTTCTTAAATTCAGAAGACCTTCAATTTCTTTAAAATATCTAGGGATAAAGAATTCTGTAAATTCTAGGGCTCGCTTATCCCTCACCCCTGGCCTTTTGTGCATTTATCTCACAACCATCTTTTAAAGTGCTGTGAGTGAAGGCATGGATTCATTTTGTAATAATGCAGTATATAGAATTGCAAGCAACCTAAGAATATGGTAAAAATAAGTCATCATGTTGCATAAAAAGAAAATACAATTTAGCAGAGGAACATTAATATTCCAGACTGCACCTAGGTAAACTTCAAGGACCTCTTGCATTTGGGGTGGCTGGCGGGGAGAGAGAGTTTCAATCAGGCAGGATTTCATGGATTTTTCAAACCATTTAACTTCTCTTAGGATCAGGTTCTGTGGTACAGTGGAAACAGAAAAGGCTCTGGAGTCAGACAAACCTGGGTTCAAATCCTGACTATGCCACTTACCCAAGGCACAAACTTGGACAGCAAACTTACACCTTTTGCTTCTTTATCTGAAAAAGTGATACCTACTGTCCGTTTGCAGTGAGGATGAAGTAAAACAATTTGTGTAAAATGCTTGGTATGTATATTTCTGGCTAAATATTGGCTTTCTCCCACCCCTTCTCAATCCTAACCTGTCCACCCTTCTCTCTCTCTTACTGCCCTGGCACCTCGGAAAGAAGGAGACGTGAAAAGGCTAAGAATAAGCCTTGTCTTGTGAAACAGGACAAGGGACACAGCCTCACTTCCTTTTACTCTTAAACCTTTCTGAAAGGTTTCCTGACTCTACAAGGAGCCATTCACACTCAGTTGGCATTCTCAAGGTGCTTCCCAGCCTTTTCATGTCAAATGTCCAATAAGCTGAGCGAAAGAGCCTCCATGTCAGTTATAATTTTTATGAAAATTCTTTATTATTTTATATGTTAGGTAAAATGCGGTGCAAATATGAGTATAATCACCAACAAATGGTAACCCTGTTAATGTTTAAAAAACAGTCATCTCACAATGTCAGGTTTACAACTGCAACCTTGAAATAAGAAATCAGTCACTTTGTTCTTATAGATTTGTCCAGTTTTCTCAAGTAAACAAAAATCAATTTCCTAGTAGGCACTAAAACCTCTTGATAACAATTTAGCACCTATGCAGAAAGAGTCTGGGATTATAAAATCACTAAGAATGTATTATTTCTAGACTGAGCAGACATAAGTCTTTGAGGATTAATTTCATGCTGAGGGTTAAATTTCACTTTCACGATAGGCTAACCATTGCCTGGGGCTGCACAGATAATGAACCTGCCAAGGGATTAGCAAGGAAACACTTGTGTTATTATAAATCGGGTACACTTCCCTTTCTAACCAAGTTCATCCTACATGACATTAACAAATTACTCCTTCTTTCTGCCCACATTTCAATATAATGTGAGCCGGCAAGTGACCCCGAACCAATAGAGACACGAGATAAGATCTTCTCAGTGCCAGAATGGCTATTAAACTCGTCTGAGAGAGCTAGACCTCCTGCGGGAAGCACAGGCATTTTACCTCCAGAGGGAGAGGGCCCCTGCCTCCACTGCCGAAACCTTTCTTTGGTCAGAAAGCCTCTAAATGGACACAATGCCAAGAGGTAGAAACGTCTTAATACAATTATTTAGAAAGAAAAAAAAAAAAAAGGCACTTTCCAGAAAACACAAATGATACAATTCATTTTTGACAAATTCACAAGGACCTAACATTTTCTAAATAAGCACTTAATGACTTAGCATTTGTTAAAATACGTGTTCAGAGATATTTCTGTTTTATTTTTAGATCAAAGTGTCCTTTTGTCAATAACCTTCCTTAAATAGCAGCTATATTCATAGGGGTCAAATCTGCTGGCTTTTTCTCAGTCTTCATTCTCAGAGGATCATCTTCTCTAGCTGGGGGTTAGAGTGTAGCCCCCCTCCCACATAGTTCCTCCTTCCTCTGAGTGGCATTCACCACCATTTTCTCCCATAAATTGTGGTCTCCAGCTATTTGTTTTGTTTCTACTACTTGAGTGTAAGCTCCATGAGGGCAGGGGCTCATCTCAACTTCCCTTTGCATCCCCTCTGGAGTCTGTGACCAACTATCTTCACAGAGTGGACACTGGTGCTACTGTTGGCAAAATGAACCTAACCTGTCTCTACATTTGACCATAACCTGATTCCATTGTACAATGAATGTTTAGAGCAAAGAAAATCCAATGGATGTGCAGAATATGTGTTTTCTGTCCTCTATGAAGTTATACTTTAGGAGAGTTTAGTGTAAATTAGGAGTGCTTTTGTCAAGAAGCTTTTCTGACAAAGTGAGATCTGCAAATTCTAGAACTTGCTAATAAAAGCAGCCGGGGGAGAAAATGCGGAATGTTTAGGACATCCATTGGTATTTGCTACATCCCAGCTTGGTTCAAACCACTATGGGAAAACACAACGTAGTTTGCTTACGATGTATTAGTGCAACTCTGTTCAAATGTTGTCTTGTAAACAGCAGACAACTGTTTCTAAACATTCACACTCTCATTTGCAAGTTTGAAGGCTTTAGAAGTAGGCCCATTGGGATTTGTTGCATTTCATGTATATTCCCAGACTAATAGCATATGTAGCTCTTAAACACAGAGGTGTCGGATGGTAAGATGGAAGCATTTTGTAATGAAGGTGGAGGGATCTAAGCTTCGAACTCTGGCTCTGCTACACTAAGGCACTACATTATTCCATATGTGAGAGGGCAGTTTCAGTAGAGTGGGGGAGGTGGGCATCGAAATGGGTATGGAAATGAGGAGGTGGCAGAGAAAATGGATGTGGACAGTAAATATTCTTCATCAACAAGTTTGATAATTAAGAAAAGGGGTGAAAGGACAATAAAAAGAGGAATTGTATGGCCAGTGTTGCTCAATGGTTGAGCGTTGACCCATGAACCAAGCAGAGAGTGGTTTCATTCCTGGTCTGGGCACATGCCTGGTTGTGGGCTCAATCCCTGAATGCAGGAGGCAACCGATCGATGTTTCTTTCCCTCTCCCTTCCTCTCTCTCTAAAAAATCAATTTAAAAAAATAGTTTTAAAAAAAAAAAGAACAATGGCAAAGGTAAGTGAGGACAGTGCCAGCCTTGTGTACATTGAGAAGAGGACAGACAGCCTCTTCCGGAGGGCTGTGAGGGGTACTGGAGTCAGGGAAAGGGGTGGGAGAAGGGGGTGAGCCATGCCTGATGAGAAGGTGATGAGCTAGTGAGCAGTAGCTAGCGATGGAGCCAATTTAGGGAGACCTGGGGCTGACCGAGTCCTGGATCAGAGGGCATGAGGCAGCAGTGGACACCCTGGCTTAGCGGTCCCTGGGTTTTCTCAGCTCTGTGACCTCTCTCCACATTATAGTTCCAAGACTCACCCACATAGCTAAAGCCTGACTGCGTCACCCTGGAAAACTTCCCAAGACCGTGATCTCAAACTTTAACTTGTCCTCCCAATTTTTCTGGTGACTGAGCTCTTCAGTCCTGTGACCCCGTGTCCATTACATCGCCACTGCTCACTCCCAGGGCAACAAGGCCTGTGGCTGGGCTGCAGATCTCAATTAGCAATCAGCGCTGGGAACCAAGGTGTCACCCCAGAGTCAGTGGAAGAGATTATAGGTACAGGCGTGCCCACAACTGCCCACATGGAAAGTCGACAGGAGTAAGTGGTTTTATGATTGTGGTCCCCAAACAAACTAGTATCACAAACACCAAGAGCAATCACAGAGGGAGTTAAGTCAGAGTCATATGAGGGAACAGAGATGGCCGGAGGTGAGCCAAGTCCTCACAGCTGTCAAGACCCCGACTCTGCTTTCTCCTCTGGGTGAGAATGTGGGGTTTCCTGGTGTGGAGTTCAGCTGGAAAACAGAAGATCCCAGGTATCTGTAAAGATTTCTTACCTTCTTCCTAAACAATGAAATAAGTGCAAATTTTTAAAGAGCTGTCGTGCAGCATAACAGTATCTTCTCAAACACAGGTACTGGCAGCTGCCTAGCCCTGTCGGGGGCTCTGGGAAGCCACACGGGACAACAGTACCTGCACCACTCCTGGGTGGACGCCTAGCATCTACTAAGATGGTGGAGCTTTTGCTAAAAAATCAGGACTGTAATACAGACTTTACAAAGTATGACTGCAGGGTCTTCCTGCCAAGCTGTAGTCTACTCGAGGTCATGTGACTGGGGTGTAAGGAACAGGATGCCATATCATAAGCCTGGCACCATAGAAAGATGGCCTTGTCTGGAGCAAATTTCAGGGAGGCTGGACGATGGGAAATGATTTACATTCCTTTGACTGGTATTCTAGGCTGCAGTATCAGGGAAATATTGTTCAGCACATTAGTCAGCATTCCTGTTCATGGTAGCATGAAGCAGTGATGCTTATCTGTAGAGTTGAGTGAGAAGTCATTCATTTGTTAGTAGTCACTAGCTGCCAGAAGAAACACACCTTTCCCTTTTAATAAGCACTTTTGTTGGTTAAGTACATTATACCAGTACATCTATTCATCTCTAAGTGGACATTTCAAGTTGCTACAAGGTTAATGCTTTTTCAATATCTCACTTGCTGTGGAGTGTGCATTCTCTAATCTGCCAAAATGCATTCAGTTGAATGAAGTTCTTTAATCCTCGTAATTGCTATATAAAATATAGTTACGGTGTTTTTATTTGATGTTTCCTTTAAAGGAGTCACAGAAGTTTATCCAAGATCACTTATGGTAATTCTCCATTTTCCATATGAAGGTTATTAAACCATAATTAAAGTGCATTTACAGTCAACCGTGAGAGACTCTCATTCAAATTATATTGACAAATTGTATTATAAATCCCCATGGTCTTAACACATTAACTCCTCTCTCAAACCAAATTACAGAACAGAGAGCATTTGCATCTGTATGCACTAGGGGGTATGTAATAAACATTCATTCAGTATCTACTGAGAGGTGCATATTTTCCCCAAAGAACCCAGAACTGGAAATGCAAAGAACTTTGTTTGCATTTGTTTGTTTAAATAATGACTGCATTTTGACTGATAAATCATGTCCATAGCTTAAATGCAACTGGCAAAAGGGAACTAAATTTAGCTTTCTTATAGCTCCATTTAGTAAAAGGCCACACTGTACATAGCACTAAATGACACCCTTCAGTTCTGACGAATTAATTTGACATATCCGAAGCGAATTCCCGTTTGTCCTTGGATCCAGCCAAACAATGACAAATACAACTGGGACAAAACATTCCGATGCAAAAGAAATGCCCTTTGGAGATTCAGAAGATCAGTTCGCTTCTGGGAGATGGTCAGCATTTGGTGAGAAACGGACTGTGATGTGAAGGGAAAGACACGACTGAAGCCCTAACTATCCCGCAGCAGCACACAGAGGTGACCTTCCAGAGAGAAACGGGCTCAAAGAGCTAACTCCATGAGAACATTATTTGACAGGTTTCACTGTCACATGTCAGAGTAAAACCGAAGTCATGGTCAAGAATAAAAACACAGGTTTTAAAAGAAAAATTATTATTCAGAAGTGACTGGGAAAAACCCACGAGAATAAATCCCTCTGTAATTAGGGACAAGAAACTTTTCTAATGGATAACAGAAGGAAGAGTTTATTTCAACCACAAATATATTTGTTTGTCTTTATCTTTTGAAATTCCGAAGCAAAATAACTATGTTACTCCTATCTGCAATAATCTTTTATCTACCAAATATTTCAGTGTTTTCAACATCATTAAAAGATAAAGTTCTCCAAATGGGTAACCTGAGAAAATTCCTTACTAGCCTCACTCATGAGAATGGACAAATCAGCTTGTTTTGGACAGACTTGACTCATATAAAATTTCTGGAAATGCATTGTCTTTCAAATGGTCTGATAACATCAATTGCCTTAGACTAGGCTCTGAACAACCAAATAGCTATCCAAAAGTTTCCTCACTTAATATTGAAAGATAGAATTACATAATACATCAGGTTTTCAAAGTCTTTCTAATATGCAATGAGCTATGAGTTCCAAAAATTGTATATGAATGATTTTCATTAGATCTGATATCTGATGAGCCAGAAAAAAGGGAGGGAGAAGCAAGCAGGATAGCACAAAACAGTGGCAGCTTTGACATTAGTTCTTTGGGTTTGAATGCTACCTCCACCACCTAGCTGTGTAACCAAAGATAGCACTTGCTCTGATTCTAAAAATATTGAGGGACGAAGTGAAATTATGTATGACAATATGTATTTGATATAAAGCAAACACCAATTAAATGCTAATTCTTTTCCTTTTAGGAACTTTGAGTAAATAAAATTATCTTTTCTCTTCTTATGAAGTCTGCATTTCTTGAAGTATAAAGTATCAATAAGTCCTTAGTTTGTCTATTATATGTACTACATAAGGATTTCAAAAATATCAGTTGTCTCTCTCATGAAGACATTATCTTTAAAAAAAACAAACTAGGGGCATCTTTTAACTAAAAAATGCACATAGCTAAACACACAAAAGCATAACTCAAGTCTCAATTAACTCAGTAATAATAACCTCAGGCTTTCACTTCTATAAAATTATTAATGACTTTTGTTATATCTTTTATACCCACTCTTTACAGTTTTTCCTCAAAGGTACAAAGTCCTTCAGAATTCATACCTATCCACTTTCCCCAAAGGCTCCACTATTCTCCCAGGCCAGAAACCTCAGAATCATCCTGTATTTTTTCCTTTCCTTGCATTCCCTGATCATCTAATTTTATTTCGAATGTCTTTCAGATTTCAGTCCTTTTCTCTTCATTTCCACTGATTTCTTAATACAGGGTCTACATTAACTCATTTATGTGCCCATTTATTAATTCCAGCATCTTTACATACTACTGCTTGTAAAAAACAGTCTTCCTATAATACCACTTTCACTTAACTAATACCCTGCTCAAGAACTGACAATGGCTCCCTGTTGCCTAGTTCATCAGGATCAAACACTGTACCTATTCCACTTGTCATTTAAGTTTCTGCTCTTCTCCAAACCATCCCTCCCATCCAGGTAAGTGAGGATAAGGTACTAGCCCAGATCATTCATTTTCTGTGTGTTTTATTTGTGCTGTTTCTTCCCTTTGGAAAATTCTCTTACCATATCTATTATCGAAATCTTATGCATAGTCAGAAACCCTGACTGAAGACTTAGATTCTCTCTCTCTCTTCCCTAAGTTTCAATTAAATTAGCATCAAATTTTCTTCTAATTTTCCACATATTTGGCCTCCTTAAATAAACAATAAGTTGTTGAGGGAGATGTCTCCTAGTTCTCACACATTCCTCCTCAGCCTACAGTCTTTACTCAAGTATCTGATGTATGAACGGATGCTGGGGCACCAGATTGCTAGCTTCCTAGCCAGTGCTCTTTCTCCTCTTCTTCTTAATAAACTCCCTGTATTTATTTGGGGCAACATAGTTCTCAGCCTTCCATGCAACTCGGTGAGGTGCTGGCAGAAATTATTAGGTGAGGCTCCCAAGGAGATTCCTCGGAGGGTGGCTGGCTCAGCTGGGTAGCAGGTTCTTCTCGCCTGGGTGCTGGACCTACAGGTGGAGTCCCGGCAGCCGTTCTGCACTGTGAAGTGACTTTGCAGGACAGAAGCCACAGATGAAGAACAGAGAAGCCATAAGGCAGAAGGAACCTGGGTCTCAGATGAAATTGTAGGATTACGTTCCTGATTTATTTCGAAAGGAAGGCTTCCTAATCTTTACACAATTACCTAGCTTATATCAACGCCAATTAAAGGGAAAAGAAACTTGTGTGTAAAGTAGCATAAAGTAAGGAGGAAATCAGGATATTTGATAGAAGCAGGAAAAGAATAAAGTAGGAAGGGTTTAAAAACATGGTGTGGCAAGAGGTGCACCCTCATGGCACCCCTAACACAGTGCAATAGAAGCAGAAACCTGAGCCGGGGAGGCAGGAAGAGTGGAACCGGGGACAGGTGCCCCACGATCTATTATTCTCAGGGGGCTGGCCCTGAATAAGAGGAAAGAAATTTGCTGGGGGACATGTTTGGCACCATATGGACTGGGGCCTGGCTAATACCATACAGAAACCCTTGGTTAAAAGAAGTACATGTCAAGTAAGAATAGTCACACTAGGTGCCAATTCAACCTGAGAATCCGAAGCAGGGGGGACGTGGCACGGTCAAAACTCCGTGGCTGACCTGAGGAAGCCGAAGCTGTCAGAACTTACCGTTCACACCACGAGCAGGAATGCACATTGAGATAAGCAGTGTGCTAGTCACTTTGCTTCTGTAATTGCAATTTAATTACTAAAATAGTTCTCTGAGATAACTATTATAAATATCATTAGTAAAACTCACCTACAGTCATCAGTTTTTAACATTTTGTCACACATTTTTCTTTCCCTCTCTTTCATTCCGTGTGTGTGTGTGTGTGTGTGTGTGTGTGTGTGTGAAACGAATATTTTGCTGACTCACTTGATATTAAGTTGAAGACATCATGACACCTCACATGTATCTCCTAAGAAAAAGGACATTCTCCAACGTAACCACATGCCATCATTTCATTCAGGAAATTCAGCACCGGCACAGTAATTGTATCTAATATTCAGCCCATGTTCAAATTGCCCCAAATGTCCCAATAACGTCCTTTGTAATGTTTGTTCATTGTACTCAGTAGCACAGCTCACATTGAACTGTCACATCCCTTTAGCATCCCGTGGTGTGAGGAAGCTCCCTGACCTTCTATTTGGTCTTTCAAAACACTGACCTTTCTGAAGAATACAGACGAGTTGTTTGTAGAATGTCCCACAGTTTGAATCTAACTGATTGGTTCCTTAAAGTTTTTCAGGTTAAACATAAACATTTTTGATAAAAATACTACAGAGGTGGTCCTGGCCGGTGGCTCAGTTGGTAGGAGCGTTGTCCGTTTACCAAAAGGTGGCAGGTTCAATTCCCGGTCAAGGCACATACCCAAGATGCGGGTTAGGTTAGATCCCTGGTTGGGCAAGTGTGGGAGGCAACTGGAGGCAACAAATTAATTTCTCTCTCACATTGATGTTTCTCTCTCTCCCTCTCTCTAAAATTCAATAAAAATTTTAAAAATGCTGCAGAGGTGATGTTCTGTCCTTTCTATGTATCATGTGAGGAGGCACACTCTGCCACTCTGTCCCATTATAGGTGGGCAAAGCTACAGGTTTTAATGCTCTATAGTGCTAACAAAGTCAACTATTTCAAACACATCTAACACACCAGCCTGTGAACCAAGCATTAATCAGGCTAGTAACATTTTACTCAGCATTCATTTTCTTGTCACACCTTAAGAACACACCTTTCCCCGTCAGGTGTAGAAATAGAAGTCTTTTCTTATTTATGACAAGTTTTATGTCAAGGAGAACTGCTCCTACTCCAGATAAGATGTGGGCCCGGCACCACCCCCTGCTTCCTTCCACATGCCCCTGCTAGAAGTGGGTGCAGGTGGGTCCCAGTACTGCCAATAGCACACAAGGGGAGAACCCAGCACAGATCACACACAACCGAGTCACCCAGAGAAGCGTGAGGAAGAGATGAAGCCAAATCCGAAATATGGCCCCTGACTGCTCAGTCATTTCCATTGTAGTCCACCTAATGAGGCAGGAGTCAAGCGCTGGCCTGATCAGAGTCAGATGGAAGCCTTAGCGAAGCGGGACCCCCACTGCCCTCCTGCCCCGACACCCTTTGTTACCTCCAAGTGAGCTGAGACCAGGCTGTGAACCATGTAAATAGAAGGTTTCCAGGTTAATGCAAAGCTTCAGCGCCATTGGAAAGTCTGGACAGAGGGTCATGCCGCCTCCTAATCCAAAGAAACTTCATGCAGCTCAGTAATAAAGTTTAATGAATGCTGGTCATTTTGAATCATGAGCCCGAGAGCCTAGCCAAGGGCTAATAGTTTCCTTACAGAACCTCTCCTTTAGCTGGGACACAGCAAGTATTCGAAAACTGCACGGGAAGCCAGAGTCGTACATGAAATGTAATATTCCATATGCACAAATCCAAGGGGAAGTTTTTGAAAAGGGCAGTAAACATTTCTCACAAGCTGATGTTTTTATTAGGTGATGGCATGGTTTGTGCGGCATTTCATTAATTAGCTGCAAAAGGAACTTTCTTTCAACGCCGTGTCAGACTTGACCTATTGTAATCATGTAAACATAGTACAAAGCCAGCCTGCAAAGTCGCTTCTCGATCTTTCTCAGAGCATATGCATATAAGGTAAGCTAACAAGTTAACTCAAACTGACCCTGGAATAATTCACTTCTCCCAGAGAATCAAGCATGGATTTGTTTTATAGTTTTAAATCTGACTGTCCTAATTGCTTAGAGTAGCAACATAGAAATGGATAGATTTATGAAAAAAAAAGTAGACATCATTTTCAGAGTGCATGAAAAAACCATACAAAAAATATAAAGATCAAATACAGCTCCCACATGGATGGATGCAAACCCTAAATCCTTGAGATTCATTTAAAAACTGTAGTAGAAATTGTACTCCAGTTAACTAGTATATAAACTTAGATATGCCATAAGTAAAATCATATTCTAAAAATGTTCTTCTTACACACAGGAGAAATCTAAAATGTGCCAAGCCATGTATGAGGCACTGGGATTTTCAGGAATGCAGGGAACATTTCCACATTTAAAAGTGCCTCAAGTTCAACTATTTCAAATAAAACTTTTGTAGAAGAATATGATCCAATTGATGGCCAGATCAACCCGCTTAACAGATCTGCCTCAAACTCCTCTCTAAACAAATAGGACCTGCCATGGGCTTCCACCTATTCTTGTAAAACAATTAGGTAGGATTTTAGACATTCTCTTGACAAGTCTGGGCAAGTCTGGGAATTCAATGTAAATATGGATTTGAAGATTTATGGGGTGGAATATTGTGATCGCACACCAGCGCTTCTCCAGCTTTCCAGAGATCATAATTCCTGCCTCTGTTTATTATTCAGTTTATGGTTGGAACATAACAGATGATTCATTTTTAATGTGATAAATGTTTGGGGGTTTGTTTGAGGGGAAATAAAAGTTTATAGTTCAGCACTGGACATGGATAGTAAACTGGAGTGTAAGGCAATATATTTCTAAAACATGGTGATTAGGATATTTATTTGCTTCTTTATACCCAGAGCTCCAGTGAAGAGTGACTGATAGTGTTTACTTTTAAACCCCAAACCGCACTACTCTGCTTTGCAACTTAGTGAACTTTCTAGAAGAATTTCAATTTTCTCAAAAAAATTCAAACTACTACTTTTTAGTTGTAAAAGGGGTTTATAATACCTTATATGCAGACAACGCTTACTAAACTATATAAAGGATCAGAGAGCAAGATGTGATCAAAACAAAGTATCCCAGATCTATAAGAAATTACAGTCCATGAAAAAAAATAATGCTTAGAAACACATAGTAGTCTCCATTATTTGGATTATCTACAGTGAGCCAGACTTTCATTTAATTAATATATCCATCTATCACCCATACATTCAATAACAGACGCAGTTCTAGTACTAGTGATACAGGAGCGAACAAGGTGAAGTCTGTGGCCCCAGTGAGTTTTCACTTTAAGGAGGGAGATGCATGATAAACAAATAGGCAAATACATATATAGGTCCTAGTCCCTTCCCACAGTTCCCAAATGCAAATACTCAAAACATCCAAAAACCATGATTTCCCCCTAAGTCTGTGGCAAACTCAGTTGGTGGAAAATCTTACCTGAAAAAGAAGTGAGGCTATCTGTAGTTTGTATTCCATTCAGTGTGAATGTATATATGTTTAGGGTCAGAATTACCGTGTTTGATTGTGGAGTGGCACCCCAGACCCTACTGCAGTGTTTGTAACATGCATGATAAGTAAATCACTACATTTCTGAATTCTGTAGCATATCTGTCCCAAGAGTTTTTAAAAACAGTTTTATTGGGGTATAATTGATATACAGAGAACTGCACATTTTTAGTGTATGCAATGTGATGAGTTTAAACGTAGATAGACATTCATGATACTATCAGCACAAAGTAGTAGACATATCCAATGCCAATGCCTCATAGAGTTCCTGTGTGTCCCTTTGTTTTTATTTTTTTGTGATAAGAAAACTTAATGTGAGATCAGTCCTGTTAACAAATATTGAAATGCACACTACCGTATTGTTAACTATAGGTACCATGTTGCACAGCAGGTCTTTAGACTTATTCATATAGCATAACTGAATTTTAAACCCTTTAAACAACAATTCCCCATTTCTCCAACCCCTGCCAACCACCAGTTTACGCTCTGCTTCTGTGAGTTCGAATATTTTGGAAATCTCATATAAGTGGAATCACACAGGATGTGTCCTTCTGTGACTGGCCTATTTCACTCAGCATAATATCCTTCAGGTTCACCCATGTTGTTGCAAAAGGCAAGATTTCCTTCTTTTCTAATGCTGAATAAGACTCATTTTCTTTATCTATTCATCTGTTGGTAGACATTTCAGTTATTTCTACATCTTGGTTTTTGTGAACAATGCTATACTAAAAACCTACAATGAATATGAGAATGCTGATATTTTTCTGAGATCCTGATTTCATTTCCTTTGGATATATCACCAGAAATGGGATTGCTGGGTCATATGGTAGTTCTATTTTTAAATTTTTGAGTAGCCTCCATACTGTTTTCCATAGCAGCACCATTTTACATTCCCACTAACAGAGTCCAAGAGCTTTGCTGAGGAACTTAGATTATGTATACCATACCATCCAGAAATGAATGCATACATGCAGGGATGAATGGATAAACATATGTTCAGAAATATTTTTTCAGGTGAATTTGATAATGTCAGCCATCAGTAGATGTTGACAGTTTGCAATGTCTAGAACCTAAAGCCAGGTCACTGGGTAGTAACTGACCCTAACATTCATTAGTTCACTTTGTCTACTGAGGAGACTAAAATGAGTACGGCATAGTCCCCATCTTTGTAACATACAATCTAGTAGAGGAACTAGATATGGAAACAGAAGAATGCCACACAAATGTAGATAAATGCCGCAATCCCTATTCTACTTGGGAGAACTGGGCGGAGGAGGTGACATTTGAGGAGCGATGAAAGATGAGTAGGTGTTTTCCAGACAGAGAAGGTAAGAGGGCCCTCCAGGAGGAGGATTTTTACGTTTAAAGGTGCACAGAATTTGAGAAGGGCATGGCATGTTTGAGGGAAAGGTGAGAAGGTCACTGTGGTGGTAGCCGAGTGTGCATGGGTTAGACAGCTACGGGGTGGAAAAGACTGCAGCCAGGAGCAGGTCTGTCTGTGGCTTTGCAAAGGAGCTTAGATTTTTAAAATAGGATCTTTTCAGGCATGGGGTGAGTGAAACACTCCGCTTTTTACTTGGTTTCATTTTTTTGTTTGTTTGTTTTAGAAAGCTACATTGGAAGCAGAACAATGGGTAGGTTTGAATAGGGACCTTTCGTGGAAGGCAGGTCTTAGGGAAGAGGTGTTAAAGGCTAAGCTAGGGAAAGGGCAGTGCAAGCAGGAGGGTGGGCTTGAGAGACATTCCCAATGGACGTGCCATGAGAAAGAGAGGAGTCAGGGTGTCTCAGTTGGAAGACTAGGTGGAATAAACCAGCTAGAGAAAAACACTAGTAAACGAAGACAATCATACGGTATCACTAAATATGACCCATCAAGCTGAGATGTCCTTTTAAGTTATCCCCCACCTCGAAAGGTCATCAATATTCTGTTTTACACAACTGTGGACCCTACTCATAAAGCACAAAAGGATTAGAAATTTTTTTTTTCTTGTACGTAGGGACTTTCCAGTGGGACAAGCAAAAGAATTAGACATTAAGTATATTCTCCATACTGTCAAGGCCCAGATTCGTTTCCAGTGTCAATAAATCATCATAATTAACAACCTTTCAACCGAATGGATCCCAAAGCACTTTCCAAATTATGCAACTCTGGAGGTGAATTGCCTCAGCTGTCCAACAGCTGTCAGCAGCATTCTGCCACAGGGACAGAACAGGAGGGAGGATGCAGAATCTCTGCGGACCTCCTCGCAGCATTGAGGTCTGTGGAATGCGATTCCCCAAACCAAACTTGGCCCAGAGCAGGGTCTCATCTACTCTCAGTAGAAATGCAGTAAAGCCATTCTTATCCTTGAATGGTCAACAGATTTCTCTTGCTTACAAAGTATTTCTGTGCATGGAACCACAGTCCTTTGCCTAAGAAAATCAGTTACATATATTCAAATTACATTTCTTATTTGGTAACGGCTTCCTTCATAGTTGATCAGGGCATGGTGAGGTTAGGTAGAACCTCATTTCTTTTTCATATATTAAGAGATCAACAAACAATTGTGAAATTGAATTCAATCAGGATGCCTGGAATCCTGTGTGAGCCACGTGTTTGTGTGTGTGTGTGTTTTGTTTTTGTCTAAGTTTGGGATTCTGATCAAATTCTAACTTTTCATTTCTCTTCCTGTTAGTTCAGGCCCAGCTAGTCACACTAACCCCCCTAAAATATTCTCTTAATTCTATGCTTTTCCAACTAAGGAAAGCAGGGGATTTGCAAAGTCCTAAAATCAATATTGTGAATATTGTTGGGGCTCCTAATTTATTGTAATATTTGGGATAAATAATGTTGATATGCTACGAAGTGTAATGTAACATTAAAATAAATTTTAAAGATAAAATATGGGAATTTAAGTTTGTGTGGACCATTCAGGAACATCTCTAGGTAGTTCTCCTCTTTCCCTCCATGTCCCCCCATGTGCCCATCTGCACTGGTGCCCCTTTCATTTGATACGGAGCAGACTTTAGGGATATTTTATGAGACACTGCCATAGTAAGTACTTTTATTTTTAAACCGTGGTCCTTTTGGACAGCAGAGGGATGAATTACACATTTTTGAAATGACAGCCTGATTCAACAAATCTGATGTTAAGGAAATAACAGTGATGAACAGGGCTTATACATGTTTTATAATAAGCAAAAGCTATCACTGCTAGTCTGAGAATAAGTGAAAACAATCCGACTCTAGTTGAAATACATTATTTTAACATTACTATTCTAAAGGGAGAAGTAAAAACGTGGTGGTTCTTTTATATTAATTTAATAAAATGGAAGTTTATGGATTGCCTATCTGTACAAAACAGTCAGGCTAATGACTCAAAAAATACAAAGTAAAATAAGAAAGAAATAGCATTTCCAAAGCTTTGGGCTATGCTAATATTTGGGACAGTCTCGCTATATCTCAAGGGGACCCAGAGCTTATTTCCTGCGAAGCTCATGCCAGACTACAGTGGGCTCATCAGATCTGTTATCTTGCTGAGCTAATTTCTCAGAATCAAGGACTTATACTTTTTAAAAAGTTGCACTCATTTTACTTACTTTCAATTACTTATTAATTCACTGCTTAATTAATTACTTTGTTTATATTTCTCCATTAGTTCCCATCTTCATTGTTCTCCAGCAATGTGCCAGTCTTTGGATCAAGTGAAGGACATACATCTCCTGTTGCCACAGAACATCCAGTGTCATGGAATTATAGGGGAATGAACATGCAACTGGCAATTCTTTCTATATGAAGTGCTGTGATAAGAGAAAGCTAGGGGCACACAGTAGCAGATGGACATGTGACCCTAACACATGAGGGGGAAGACCTTCCAGAAGAAGGTCTTACCTTCCAGAAGGTAAGCAAAGATCCAAAGGAGGAGGAGTTAGCCAGGGAATGGGGGAAGGGCTGAGGTGGAGGGAAAAGACTGTTCCACCGGAGGAACCAGTATGAGCAAAGGGAGGCAGAGCAAGGAAGAAAGTGGTGCCGGAGCACAGAGTGCAGGAGGGGAGAATGCAGGAAAGGAGGAGAGAGCGTGCAAAGGCCAGAGAAGACAGCCCTGTAAGCAGAGCTGAGGAACGTGGACTTTATCATGAGGGTAAAGGGGATCCATGCCCCCAAAGATGGGAGAGGAGCCTGAACTTTACCTAAACAGATGTTATCCTGACTCCCTGGCTCAGAGAGCAAACGGATAGGCATGCATGCTCCCAATCACGCCAGTCCATATTTGCAGACAAGTACTGATTGCTACCAATGACTGACTCTCTCCCAGAAATTGCATGGCATTTCACATACATGGCATCTAATACAACTACTGCTTTGGGTGGATATCATGACCTGTATTTTACAAATTAGAAAACTTGGGATCAGTTAAGTAATTGGTCAATTCATATGGTTAGTAAGTCATCAAGTCAGCACTCAAACCCAAAATTCTTGCTCGAAGGTTCTTTCCACACCTTCGCTTACCAGCCACACAGAGCAGCAGCAGAAGAGGAAAGAAAGGTTTTGCCAACAGTCTCCCTTAAGAAAAAGTTTTATGATCACAGAAAGCTGCTTAATCAGAACTCAGGTTTGTCTACCTTTTCTCTCAAAAATAATGTTCGCCAGGGTACCTTGTTACCACGCTGGAAAATTGAATGATAGTTTATTGCTTTGTTATAACATATGACTCTCTCTACATCACCTATACTCCTCAGGCATCTCCCAGAGCCATAGCAAGGGCACAAAAGCCTCCAAAAACCTCTGAATAGATTTCAGCACCATTCCGCCAAAAGGGAGAGCAGGGGTACACAGAGGGACTGTGGCAGGCGACAGAGAATCATGGTTTTGGAGTTTTTTTTACTTATTCTTTCCCAGTGGAATTGCTGGAAATGGTGAAGATTGAGACATCCTGCAGTCTTCTTAAAGTAAGAGATACAATGTAAGATTTTAAAGCACAGTTTTGAAAATTGCTCGGTATCCTTACTTAAAGAAAAATATTCTAATTATGAATAAGGTAACAGATGCCGGAGTCATTAATCATTTATTAAACTTACCCTTTACTATGCACAAAATGAAGTGTGTAAGATAACCTGGAAGCCATATGTGTCACATGATTTGTTAGGGCCCAATCACACCTAATCTCAGTGGCTGAAGAAAAAGAGGCAAGCAATTAAGGGAGAGTTTGGTCAGCTTCTGTTCAACCCAGGACGGAAACCTGCACAGCTGGAGACAATTCTGAGCAAATTGATCAGAATTCCTTTACCTAACTAGAGCCTGGCTAACAAGTTGATACCCATGAGTTTCTATAATCAAGCAGGGAGAGTTTAAGAACCCAGAAAGGCAAGTCACCTTGGAATATTCCATAGCTCTAAACCATGTCATATTAAGGACCAGGGACACTGGTTAGTCTGGGCAAAGGCAGACTCTTTTTTATGAATAATGTAATTTGCTTGGTAACAAAATGCTCAATCAGGTGTCAGGAGAATTAATCAGTTGAATGTGGCTGATTAAAAATAAACTGATAAACTAGACCAAAAAATGGGGACTAGAAAAGTTATGAAAATTATTACTCTTAATGGCATAATATTTGGGTATTCAAGATATCGCGTCTCCTATGAAGAAAAGAGAGACTTACATTTAATGTGTGTCCTCCAAAGGAGCAGCTAAGAGTCTTCTCTGAGTTGTTAATCCCCAGAACCCCACGAAGGGCTGCTTTATATATACTGATGTTTGCTTGCTCGCTTGCTTGCCAACATGATGACCACATCCCCAGACAAAGTCTTTTCCTGAGATAGATCAGCTACTTTAAGGAGATTTCCCTAATTCCTAAATAATGAACATGGTACTCTGGAAGGATCCCAAGCATATTAAACATTTGGAAGAGTTAGTGAAAACACTCTTACACAGTTTTTAATGATATAATAGATCTACCTCCCCCCAAATTTAGGATTATTTTTGCAGTTGCAGACTTTAACTCAAAGCCAAAAGTATTGGCAACACACTCACTGCTATCCACGCGAGCACGCTATGTAGCCTTTCCTCTAGTCCAGTGATGGCGAACCTATGACACGCGTGGCAGCACTAAATATTTAGGTTTTGGTTTATTAAGTACAATTATATATAACAATTATACATTTATGTTATTTAAACTATAAATATCGCAAAATAATGTTTTTTCCTCAAAGTGACACACTACCCGAGTTATGCTCAGTTTTTTGGCGAAGTTTGATACACCAAGCTCAAAAGGTTGCCCATCACTGCTCTAGTCCATGGAGCAGGAAGGACCTTCCAAGCAAAACGACCTACACACAGAAAATCTGTGGAAATGATGGTAAGGTGCCCTCTGTTTCCACCAGCCAACGAAAGTGAACCTGGTGAGTTTGCTTTAGCATGGAAACACTCTTCCTCAACTCTACATCTTTTCTTAACTATCCCATTGCTATTTAGGAAAAAAAAAACCACACACACACACACACACACACACACACACACACACACACACCAAACTAACAATTAGACACACCTGCTTAAAGTGCCCTGTGCTCTGTTCACACTTCGTGGTGTATCTTAAAGTGACAGCATATTAAGATGTCGATGCAATTCCTGTGCATTATTTGGTTATAACAGCTGAAAGTACAATTAGAGTTCCTAGCATTATGTAACTGATCTTGGCTCATTTAGAGTGCCCCAAATTCATATAGTACATGAAATATGTAATTTTCACAAGATATAAAAACTTAGAAAAATGGAAGGGTCCCTTCACATAAACTCATAAATTCCTATTGGCTCTCTTGTTTGTGTGTTAAGAGCATAGCTGTAGTATTCTTTAGGCATCTACCATCATGTGTTAATCATAATGTATAAAAATGTTGATAAGAAAATCATCACTCTAGTATTTCCAAGACAAACATACAGCTAACAATATTCAGTTTGAAATATATATATATTTAAAAACCATACAGGAAACACTCCTAAAATTTTACATGGAAACCAAATATGTTGAATTTAAATATAATGAACATTATAAACATGAAACGGGATCAAATTGCTTCCATGCAATGAAAAAGGAAATTGTAAATCTGTTAGAACATACATCCCTGCTAATAAATTGTGACGTTCGTACTGTGAAAATCAGAAGTGCTGTAAAGTACTTAATTGTCTCAGTAGCCAAAATAAAACAGACTATTGCAAAGGAATTTGGCACTAAAACCAAAACAATTATTCAAGAGGAAATAGTATGATGAAATCGTTCGTTTGAAAATGGTAATGATAAGATATGAATCACATATTCCAGATAAATGCTTTGGCAGGGCTCTGCTTTTATTAAAATCTCCCAAGGATAACCCTAAAATTGCAAAACCTGAGAAGCTGTCTGAGTGAATGCTGTACTCGAGTAAAGCATTTCACAGTGGATCATCTGAACAGAACAGCTAGGCTATTTCAATTTATCAACCTCTTATAAACACTTAGCCCTCTCTGAAGTACAGTGTGAGTAGGACACTCTGTTTTTTATATCTGAGCACTCGTTTCTAACTTCTAGAAACCATTTCCTAATTTGCTAAGCAGCAGCAGGGCCAGCCTGATTCCCTCAGCCCCCAGGACTCCTGCTCCCAGCCCAGGTCACCACATCCAGTTCCTGTGCCAGGCCTGGCCACTATTTCACTCCCAAGCAGCCCCTGCTCTGCCCATCTGGACATGCAAATGTGTGCTTACTCGAGTAAATAATTGTTTACAGGGAAACACACTTTCACGGCTGCAGTTGCTCCAGCTTGGCTGCTCCTGGTTCTGCTGGACCAGTGACAAATGCCACAGATTTTTAATGGTTGGATCCTGGGGACTTTTATCAGCTAACACACTATTTTTCAGAGGTCTTAGGTGTCCTCTGAGACCCTCCAACAAACACTGCTGCATTATGCATCTCCTGCTTTTGTTCCACTTGGATTAGAGAGCACAGTTCATGTATTGTCTATTTTCCCCAATTTTTTACAAAAGTAGGTAGACTGAAAATCTCTTATACTCTAGAAACCAGAAGTATATGTATAAAGTGTTCATTTCAACTCAGATTTGATAACTGGTAGATTGATGTGAACAGTGTTGATTTAAAGCAATATTTAAAGTTGAGATATATCATTCTTTTCATTTACTCATCCCTTCGGTTGGCACTTATATAATATCTATTTGGCACCACATACAGTGTTAGATGCTAGGAACAAATATGAATGTGACATGGTCTCATATTTTCACCGAGGGGTCTACAAAAATCTAATAACATTATGGTGTGAAACATACACATTATATACATTATAGACATATACACATACACAAATTTATACAGAGTCAATGGAAAGAATGGTTAATTCAGCCTGGAGATATAGAAGAGGATTCATGGAGGTAGTTGTATTTGAGTCGTATCTTGAAGGATGAGAGAATTTCCCCTAGGAGAAGCTGGATGAGAGTAACCATTGCAAATCAGTACTCCATGGCCTAGGAGTTTGGTTTGAGTATATGGTGTTTAACACAGAAATTAAAGATGGGAGGAAGAAGGCTTAAAACAATATAGCTGCCTCATCTGTAGCTACCTCACCATTGGCAGGTCAAGTACCAACCCAGAAAGGTCCAGTGTATAGAGTCAGACTGCCTAGGTTTGAATCCCAGCTGTTTCCTTTACACAATTGCTTAACCCTAAGTTCCAGGTTTCTCATCTGTAAAATAGGGATAATGTAGTGCTTCCTTATGGGCTTGCTGGAAGAATTAAAATAGACAAATAGTGAATAACTATACATGGCACATAGCAAGTGCTTGATGAGGTAGTTGCTAATGATTTTTATTACTATTATCATCATTTTGTGTAGTTACAGGTTGTGTTTGGAAAATAATAAATGATAGTCTAATGCAGATAGAATGTATGTGCCTCAGAGTCAGTGGATTCTGAAAATGTAGGTTGGGGTCCTCCTCAAAAGGCCTCGTTTGTCATACCAAGGAGTCTGAACTTAATCTCATCAACAAAGGGGGGCCATGGATGGTCATAGTGTTCAGTCGAGCATCTAATAAGAAAACTACAGTGTACAGAAACCCACAGTCTAGGAAGGTGATTGTGTCTTTTGTAATTTTATAGGGCACGAGGCAGGGGAGGCATCTGGCCATCCTTGAAAACACGAAGGGAGAGTGGTATTAGCAGTTTGCCTGAGCTGCAGGCAATAAGGGAGTGTGTTGTTTGTATAGGGTTTTAAAAAAAAAAAAAAAATAAGCGTTGGCTTGCTTTTTTTATTATCACCATGTCCTGGTAATTATGAAAAATGCCAGTGATGAAATTTGTTCTTCGCTGCTGGGCAAGCCACCCCTCAGTATTCCATGGCCTGGGAGTTTGTTTTTGTGGAATCTGAGGAGGATTAACAAGGACCCAGGAGCTGGGTGTCCATTAGCACCTTCTGGGTGTCCATTAGGCCTGGGTTAATCCAGGAGCAGGAAATGGACCTAACATCAAACAGCCACACAGAAAGTTTTAGTGGAGCTACGTAGTTGGGGAAAGAGAACAGGTCAAAGGAGGAGGTACCATCAAGGGGATCTTGGGAAAAAGAGGCCAACTGACACTGGATGGTGGGCAATGAAGAGGAAGACATAGATACATAGAAAGCTTAAAATAAAATAACTTCCTCCTCACCATGGTAAGTCACCTGTTGATCCAGAAAGGTCCAGCCCATTATCAGTTTTTAGGAACCCCAGCATCAACATCACCTTGTCAGAAATGCAGTTTGTTGGCCCCATCCAGAATGGCCGAATCAGTGACTCCAGGGTGAGGCCCACCATCTGCGTTGTAGGCAGCCCTCCAGGGACACTAAAGTTTGAGAACCACAGATCTAAATACAGTACCATGTCTGCCGGGTCATGATATCATAGTCTGATGTCTCACTGGTATTTGGGACCTTTGTCACGTCAGTATTTATGCCTGTTATACATGAGACCAGTGGGTTCATGTCTTTGTTTAACCCAGTGGTTCTCAATGGGGGTGGAGAGTCATTCTGTTCCCCAGGGCATATCGGGCAATGTCTGGAGACATTAGGTTGTCACGCTGTGAGGGAGGTAGTACTGGCATCTCGTGAAGAGAGGCCATGAATGCAGCTAAAACATTCTACACAGCCCAGAACAGACCACAACAAAGAATTAATCGGCCCAAAGTGTCAACAGAGCCCAGGTTGAGAAACCATGGCTAACCTTACAAAGAAAGAAGTTTCTTTAGGATCCCTGTTAAGTTGCGGGGGGGAGGGAAAAGCAAGGTGGGGAAGGCGGCACCCAATCTGTGGTCTTTGAACACAAATCCCCACTCGTGTGGGGAGGAATGTTTACTGATTTGACTGACTCTGTTTATTGTTGGTCCGTAAAGGAAGTAGGAGCTTTATGACCCCAACCGGGAACTGCTGGCTTTGTTTGCTCTCCTTCCGGTGAGCCTGTCCTTCTGTATATTGTTTCTACCCTGGCTTCATTCTTTGATTCCAAAGCAGTCAGGCCAGTCCTGATCTGGATCTCAGCTAAGGCTTGAGTGCTGGCTGCTCAGACATGGCTTGTAAGAAGAGAGGGGGACTTTGGAGCCTGCTAGTTCTGGTTGTGGGCACTGGGGAACAGCCTCACTGAAATGCAGAAGCTAAGACACCCTCCCTCCTGAAATTGGGAGAAGCCAGTGGAAAGGCCCCCCCCCCTCCCCCGGCCCCAGTTTGGAGAACTCTGTAGCTCATTAGGGCTGTGCCAGATACGGGGGTGTGGGGGCAACCAATATGTGGAAGCCCTGAGATCCCCACACCCTGGCACATTGCTGGCCCAGCAGAGGCTGGCCCAGGGCCGTTTATTGAGTGAATTTAGCTAGAACCTGAATGAGGCGGGAACTGTGCTTAACTGTGGAGATTGGAAGCTGGACGCTGGAAACACGTCCCACACAGAAAGTGTGGAATCAGACGTAAAGAACAAGCAAGAGTCACAAATATTGGGCTTGTTTTCCTTTTATGTAATTTGGGAGATTCTTGTCCAAGGAAACTCACTGCTAGTGCAAAAGCCATTTCATTCTTGGGAACAACTCTTGGCATCTTTTTTTCCACAATGGTTTTTACAGGCCTACATTTCCACGGGGTCTTTTCCCATTTACCACTGTTTGATGACTCTATAATGCACTCCAGTAGCCAAGTGAAATATGGTTCTGTTTTTAAAAAATATATTGTTATTGATTTCAGAGTGTAAGGGGGAGGGTGAAGGAGAGAGAGAGAGAGAGAGAGAGAGAGAGAGAGAGAGAGAGAAACATCAATGATGAGAGAAAATCATTGATCAGCTGCCTCCTACTGGGGATTGAGCCCACCACGAGGGCATATGCCCCTGCCAGAATGGAACTGTGACCTCCTGGTTCATAGTTGACATTCAACCACTGAGCCACACTGAGCCGTTCTATTTTAATCTCAAAGGGAATTCTTTGTATTTAAAGTCTAAAAGTGTGCTTTATCTTCTGCCTGGGGGCTGGACCTGCCTGGGTGTGGGATTTAGATCTCTTATCATTGACTGCGAGGGGGATGGGCCACGCTGGAAGCTCACTTCCTAAAGGACGCCTAGAGCGAGTGAGCCAGAGGCCCTCCAATGGAAACACCTTTCAGGCAGCTCCGCGGGAGTCTCTATTTAAACAGGTGACCTTGCGGAGAGAGGCTCCAGATCCCATTACCGACGGCCTGGCTACAGGCAGATTTGTTTTTATGAGCTCTCAAGGCACGCTCTGGGGCCAGGCGTAAATACAGAGAAAACTCGCGGGGACCCTGCTCCTCTCACACAGAGTGAAAGAAAATTTTGCAGAGGCTTTTTGAGAATGACTGCCTCTTAGTAAGTGGCCGGAGACCAAAGTGGTCCTCATTCATTTAAACTTTTAAATTATTCAGGGGGATTAAAAAAGAAGATCAGATGTTCCCGCCTCCTGCTCCCTTCAGGGGATGGTGAGAAGAGGAAAACAGCTGCTTGTAGCTGAAGCAGTTTAAGGGTCAAATATTGCTCTGCCCAGCGGTGCTGTCATCACTTCACTCCCCCAGGACAGGGGCACTGGCGTCACTTGCTGGGCAGGAGCCTCAGGCCTGAAGATGGGCTGGCTGCCACTCCCATTTTCTTTCTCCTGGAGCACCTACAGGGTCAACAACTGCAAGTGAGCGCTGCCATCAAGACCAAAACTTTGTTTTTATTGGCTTTTTCAGGGAAACTTTTTTTTTTCCTCACAATTTGTAAAAACATAATGCAGCCAGTAAGTTAAAAATGTGAATGTGAATTTCGAACTTTGCATAGTCATTAGATTCACCATTAGTCATTCCTGGCCAACAGGGAGGGTTATAATTTGACACCTGGCAAAAATCAGGCAGATTTCAGAGGATTTAGAGCTGGGAAATGAGATGGAAAAAACACCCTCTTTTTCACTAGGAGGTCCCATGAAGTCATGTTTGCAAACCACTTTTCTCTCCATCGAAGTGAACGGCCCATGATTCAGGGCTGATTTCCCTCCATCTCTGCCTGCTGGACCTCCCTCACCCCTCCTGGAGCCTTGCAAGCACTGGCCAAAGAATGGCTTCAGAAGGTTCCCAGAAGTGGACCTCCGGGAGTTAACAGAAAGAGACAAATAACTTCCCAACCTGATGCTTAAGCAACAAGAGGTCACCAGAAAGTTTTAGCGTCGATTCTGGAAATATTTTCTGAAACATCACAGAGTCATGGGAGAAAAACGTTTTAGAATGACAGAATCCTTAGTTCCCACCCTCTCCATAAAATTCCAGTTTTCTTCTCTCCACTATCTATGGCCGTTTTCTTTTGTGTAATGTGATCAACATATTGAACCCTGAGTTAGTATTTTCTGACCCCTGACCTCTCACAGGTGTTCTGGCTCATTTCCTGAGAGTTATGTTTGATTTGGGAATGCTTCTCTCTTTTCTCTCATTCCCTTGTTACAGTTTGAAACCTGGAACACCCGCATACAACACCCTGACTTTGCTGGACCCTCCCTGTGCTACCCAAGAAGCACTCCTAAATGTTCTCTCAGAACTTGGCAAGCATCTGGATAGGGACAGTATTCTCACACCCTGGGAAATCAAAATGCAAACAATAGTTCTTTTTCACTTCTTCAACCTGAGGATGAATTTCTGAGTTATTTCTTTTTTTCTTTTTAAACCTACGAGTTTCCCCATTCTAGTACTAAAATAAAATCAAATAAATAAACTACTTAAGTTTTCAGTATGTAACATGAAATAGAAACACTAATTTGGAATTCTTTAGTACCAACCATTAGCATAAATTCAAAAATTATTCCAAGATTATTGCTTCAGAAGCAGTGATTAACATTTTCTTCAGAAATCTCTTATCTTCTTCTCCCTCCTACTCTTCCTCTCCCTCTTCTTCTCCCCAACCTCAGATTCCAGGAGGAGAGACTAGAAAATATTACTTTTGGAAGTCATGTATTATTTTTGTTTTGAAATAAAGCTGGAGCCCTGCTTCACACTACTAATCCTGTTTGTCTCTGAAAGAGAAAAAGTTTAAGATACCTAACAAATTCTCATAAAAATATTTCTACACCTTTTAATTCAATAGAGTTAGGACAATCACTAAGATAACAAAAAGAACTACCTTGAGGAATGCAACAGCCTCTAATGTACAAAATAAACTAGCAAACAAAATAGAAACAGATTCATAGATATAGAGAACAGACTGACAACTGTCAGAGGGGAAGGGGGTTAGGGGACTGGTGAAAAAAGGTGAAGGAATTGAGCAAAAACAACAACAACAACAGCAACAACTCATGCTTACCAGAGGGAAAGGTGGGGGAAGAGGGCGGTAGAAGAGGCTAAAGAAGGGGTAAATGGTGATGAAGGAGACTTGACTTGAGGTGGTGAACACATAATACAATGTACAGATGATGTATTATAGAATTGTACACCTGAAACCTATATAATTTTATTAACCAATGTAACCCAATAAATTCAACAAAAAATTTTAAAAGATATTTTTACACCTTTTAATTCAATAAGAGTTAGGCCAATTACTAAGCTAACAAAAAGAACTACCTGAGGAATGCAACTGGCTCTGCCTACTCCAACTGGCATTATTAAGTAAAAAACAAAACAAACTAGGCTCATGAGTTGTGTAGGTAAAAATAAGATACTGTGTGCACTAAAAACATACCTTAAGGAGCATCTAGGATGGCCACATGAGGCCTATCCGTTACCAGCATCCTGCCCACCATGCTCACATTACCCGGGAGAATGAGTGCTTCTGTTCCTGGCCTAGTGGTTGGGGTGCTCACCCATGCACTGGGCTGAAGAAAGGGGGTTGAACCTCGGCAGAGACTAGACAGAACTGAGAGAGGTCCAGTGACCCCAGGTCCAGATGACGATTTCTCCTTGTGCCACACTCTTCTAGACACTGCATACATACAGCAGTAAACTACAGAAAGAGGGTCCTTTGCTTTTAGGATCCTTGTGGAGGCAGGCAGTTAATGAGCACACAAACAAATCAGCTTGAGAAGATCAGAAGACTAGAGCAAAGAAAAATAGGGTAATGAGAAAGGAACACAGGAGGCCACTTTAGATGAGACGGCCAGGGAAGATGGCAATCAGGAGATGACAACTGAGCCAGGCATGATGGCTGAGGAGTCAGTTATTCCAGGCAAAAGGGATACCAAACACCCAGGTCCTGAGACAGGAGAGAGCTTGGCATGTTCAAGGAATAGGAAAACTCCTCTACTAGATATGTGCTATGATCATGTGACTTTTAAGCAATGAAAACATGGCTTTAGAAACATAGAATATCAAATTGGAAGAACCTCTGAGATCACTTGGAGGTATACCCTCAATTTCCAGGTGAGAAATAAAGTCCCAGAGCAGTTCCACTGACCCATACAGCTGGGCTGACAGTGAAATGAGGCCTCTGGTCTCCGGTCTTCACCTTCCTGCATGACCATTGCCTCCCTAAGTTGATGTGTGTTAAAGCATGTTCTCCCTTGACACTGAAAGCCTGGCCACAAAGGGATCATCTTTCTAACTCATCCTTTGGACAGGAACATGGTCAGAATTCTAACCAGCTCCCACTTTAAAACATAAAAAAAAAAAAAAATCAATACTTTTTCCTTGTGTGTACTTGTCACTTTTCAGAATTAAAAAAGACACAAATTCAAAGATAACAAGTTCTAAAGCCTAGTATTTAGCAGCACTAAATTACACCTGATAGTGAGCCATCTACCATGATATGTTGTCTTCTCATAGAAAAGAGAAATGCATGTCCTGGATAGCATTACATTACTCCAAACTGAGGCTATTCAGTTTAATTTTGGATTGTTTTTGCTATAAAAGGAAAGTATGTAACCTATTAGGTACTCACAAAAGTTTCACTGGAGAAAATATTATTCAATAACCCCCAAATGGGAACATTTTCTTCTGTAGGAACTTGGCCCAGAGTATGCAGAACTGCATCTAGAGAATATACAGCTCTATTTATCATCTTGCAAACTTCTTCATTATGTCAAAACTAAATCTCAGCTGCGCCCTGACTGCAAAGCAAAAACAATAAGGCTATTTTAGCCATCTCAACAAGAATATTTTGAGAATTAATCGATTTTCCAGGAATGTTAAAGAGTTTTATCAATTTTTGGTCAAGGTTCATAGTTATTATATTACATTATCAGCCTTAATTTTGTGTTTGTCTAAAGAAATTTATGGTTTTTCTTTTTGCTTCACAAAGAGGAAAAACAATCTTCTAGAATATCCATGATAACCAAAGTTTTAAGCTGTGCTTCAATCCCAACAATTTAGATTTCATTAGGCTTGATTCCCATTCTATGCTGAACTCAAAGGCAGCTTTCCCGTGGGCATGGCCTGAGCTTCTGAGGCTCAGGCCACGGTTAGAGCTTTCTCTTCTCAAGCTTCTTTCTCAACACTGACAAGTTTTCTCACGCTACAGGAAGAGTCCAGCTAAGTATCCCAAAGTGCTTCCTCTATGACACTTGACATTATATTTTATTTTTTAAAAATATATTTTTATTGATTTCAGAGAGGAAGGAAGAGGGAGAGAGAGATAGAAACACCAACAATGAGAGAGAATCCTTGATCGGCTGCCTCCTGCAAAGCCCCCCACTGGAGACTGAGTCCGCAACCCAGGCATGTGCCCCTGACTGGAATCGAACCCGGGACCCTTCAGTCTACAGGCTGATGCTCTATCCACTGAGCCAAACCAGCTAGGGCTCGACATTTTAATTTAAGGCTGATTCCAGCCCTTCTTAGACAAGCACCTGTTTTTTTTGGTATTTTTTAATTAATTAATTTTTCATTGTTGACAGTATTACAGATGTCCCCCATTCTTCCCCTTTTGTCCCCCTCCACCCAGCCCCTGCCCCACTCCAGGCTTTCCCCACACTTTTGTCTGTGTCCATGGGCTATTCCCATATGCATATAAGTTCTTTGGTTAATCTCTTCCCATTCTCCTCCCCCTCTTCCCCTCTGAGATCTGTCAGTCTGTTCCATGAATCCATGTCTCTGGGCCAATTTTGTTCCTCACTTTATTTTGTTCATTAGATTCCACAGATAAGTGAGATCATGTGATATTTGTCTTTCTCTAACTGGCTTATTTTGCTTAGTATAATAATCTCCAGGTCCATCTATGCTGTCAAAAAGGGTAAGAGATCCTTCTTTTTTACAGACACATCGAACCCGGGACCCTTCAGTCTACAGAACTGTACATTTGCACAGTTCCATTGTGCAAATGTACCACAGCTTTTTTATCCGCTCATCTACTGATGGGCACTCGGGCTATTTCAAATATTAGCTATTGTAAATTGTGCCGCTATGAACATAGGGATGCATATATTCTTTCCGAATGGTATTTCAGGATTCTTAGGATATATTTCCAGAAGTGGAACAGCTGGGTCAAGTGGCAGTTCCATTTTTAATTTTTTGAGGAAACTCCATACTGTTCTCCACAGTGACTGCACCAGTCTGCATTCCCACCAGCAGTGCATGAGGGTTCCCTTTTTTCCACATCCTCGCCAGCACTCGCTGTTTGTTGATTTGTTGATATTAGCCATTCTGACAGGTGTGAGGTGATACCTCATTGTCATTTTAATTTGCATTTCTCTGATGATTAGGGACATTGAGTATTTTCTCATATGTCTCTTGGCCATGTGTATGTCCATTTTGGAGAAGTGTCTATTCAGGTCCTTTTCCCATTTTTAAATTGGTTTTGTGGGGTTTTTTTAATAGACACAGCTGAGGAACAACAAACATCCCTGGATAAAACAATTTTCTTTTCACTGGTGGCAGATTTCTCAGAGCTTAACTAGAAATCATTCACAATAAAATAAGTCTTATAGCCAAAAATATAAACATTTTTAACTTTCACTTTACTTATTGAATTTAGAGAGCTAGAACTTTATCTCAAATAGTCTTTGTATATCTACTGAAAATAGACATATTAGTTCCAAATGCATCCGTCCTAAATCTGTACTTAAAATAGATTATCTGAGAAAAATTTTATGATTGCATAAAAATAATGAGAAAAATATCCCATTTGTTTTTAATTCAAAATGATCCCAAATCAGTTTATTTTATTCATATATTTTATAGTCATATTAAGTTCTAATAATCCAAAATTGGAATCTAAAGCCATGGCTAAGGCAAAATATCTCATTGTAGGGGAACCTGTGGTGAACTTTGGCTAAATAACTAGGTGAGTGAAGTTGCTGAAAATTTAAAAGCAGTTGGGATAAAACCCTAAAAGTGCCAGGGTGATGGTGCTGCGTGTGGGACGCACAAGGTAGTCTTCATGCTGATGCTCATTTTAGAATTTGCTTTCCTTTGGCAAAGATAGGAAATCCACTTAGGCCCTGGCCGGGTGGCTCAGTTGGTTGGAGTGTCATCCATATACCATAAGGTTATGGGTTCAATTCCTGTCAAGGCACATGCCTGAGCTTCAGGTTCAATTTCCTGTTGGTCGGTGCATGTGCGGGAGACAACTGATCAATGTTTCTCACTCACATTGATGTTTCTCTTTTTCTCTCTGTCTGTCTCTCAAATCAATAAACATATCCTCAGGTGAGGATAAAAAGAAAAAAGAAGAAAAAGAAACCCATTTAAGAATTATTTACTTCTCAGCTTTAAAAAAAAAGTCTGGAAAAGCCCATTGGCAGGCCTGGAGATGCACAGGTTGGTATAATAGTGTATATTCACTATATTTTAAAAATGAAAGAACACATAGACGCTTTTCATGCTCTGGGCTGGGACCGTCTGTGCAGTGAAACAGAAGGAAGAGAGAGGTATCAAAACAGAAAGTACCTCACGTCATCAGCTCAGGGAGAGTCTTCTCAGCTTATTTAATTAGTTGAGGAGTAATAGCTACTGTATTTAAACAAACACCAACTCTTTACTTTAAAAATTTAGACAAAAACACAATTTAAGCAGAGATTAAACACTTTACAAAGGTTCCACAATGTGAATTATAAAAATAGCACGCTCCTCCAGGGAGTGATTTTAAAAAGAATTCCATATACAAAAAGAAAGAAAGAAAGAAAGAAAGAAGAGAAACAACAGGTCAAGATTACAAAGTGAGTTACGGTTGATTTAACATAATAGAACGTTGTTATTTTATGTGGGGGAAGCTGACTGGATTGTTTTTAAAGAAAGGATTTTCTCCTTATTAATAAATCTGAAAAATAATTTTAGCCTATGGTAGCAAGATTATTCTGCATAAGGTCTTTGGGACCAATTCCACCCCCCCCACCTATTCCCCCCCCCCCCCCGCCCGCACTGCCTCAGAGCAACAGCCCCTCAGGTGTCCTCTCAGCCTCTCTCCTCCTTGTCACTGCTGGGCCACTGGAAAAGTGATTAGAACTGCTCAGTAGCAGCAAAGGCTGGCACGTGTGGAGCACTCCCTATGGTTACGGAAACAACTGTAATTATGTTCGGTGGGAAGGACCACTGAATGTGAGGGAGCAGCCAGGTTTTCGAGTGTGGGCCCTTCTGAGTTTTCCATAATTCTGATACAACCCTTGGTATCCCAAAGAGGCAGGACATTGTCCAAGTAAAACCCCCAGAAGAAATATTAGTGAAATCTCTTCATGGGCTGTGGTCGTCATCCCCAGACCCTCTGCCTTTCTCCAGAAAGTGACACCTATCCGGAATGTAGACATGCAGCCTTCTGGACAGTGCACAAAGCAGGATCGTTTTCTCTGGTTTAGGGTCATGCGGAGGTTATATTAGTCTTTTGAATGAAATCATTATACAAATGTGGGACCTTTTAGAGTTTGCCATGAACTCATTAGCCAGGATAAATTTAATTTGTAATAAAGCACTTAGGCAGGAACAAATGTCATTTGAAAGTACATATTCACTGCAGCCCTACAATGTGTCAAGCAGAACATAGTTCATTGTCACCTCTATCCCCTCCAAATATATTATCCATCCTGTGTACCATTTTTATTCGATTATGTTAATAAATAAAATCTTTAATGATGACTCCATGGAAAGGGATGGCATAGTCAATGCAGAGCTGCAGTGTGCCCAGCACCCAGCACTTCCTTGCTTTGGTTCAGTATCTACAAAAAGACATTTTTAATTATGAAATAAATCCAAGAGAAACCCTAAAAGAGTTATGAAACCTCAAAGCAAAGGTGAAGTTACACTCGCATGTATTAGGGGATACGGTAACCATTTCATACCATTATATGTGGCCGCTGGTTAAATTATCTACATGACACAGTCCCAGTAAAAATATAGTTTATAGGACTGCGATTCTGCTCCTTGCTTGTTTTACTTTATTTTTTTTTATTTTTTTTTTTTTAATTTCTTTATTGATTAAGGTGTCACATATTTGTCCTCATCCCCCCATTCCCATCCCACCCCTCTCCCCACGCATGCCCCAATCCCCTGTTGAACTTAACCGTTGGATAGGCTTATATGCATGCATACAGGTCCTTTGGTTGAACTCTCCCCCTCCCCCCCACCCTCCCCCTACCCTCCCGTATCCTCCCTCTGAGGCCCGATAGTCCGATCGATGCCTCCTTGCTTCTGGTTCTGTTCTTGTTCCTCAGTCTATGTTGTTCATCATTTCCTCTAGATGAACGAGATCAAATGTCACTAGATATATACTAATAAGAACTGAATGTGAGACGAGCAATAATATTTATGCTGACAGGCAAATGAATCAATCTGTAGCGAGCTTCCCCCTGGACCAACAGTTCTTTTGAGACCCAATTTCGATGTCCAGTAGTTCCTTATGTGTACATGTCAGCACTGACCCCTCAGCTCTGGATGGTGGACAAATGGTGGTAATGGAGGTCTGACTACCTCTGGTTTGGTCTCGGCCGATCCCAGGGGCACGGCGTCACCTGGACTAAGGGGCACGTGGCCTCACCCATATCCAAGGGGCGCGTGGTCTCACCCGGGCCTGGGACCCAGCCTCACCCGGATGGATCCAGGGGCGCACGGCCTCACCCGGACCCAGGATCTGGCTTCACCCGTACCCAAGGACACTTGGCCTCTCCCAGACCCAGGGGCACGTGGCCTCACCCGGTCTTAGTTGCACAAGGCCTCACCTGGATACAGGGACACATGGTCTCTCCCGGACCCAGGGACGCTTGGCCTCTCCCAGACCCAGGGCCACTTGGGCTCACCCGGGCCTAGGTGCACGAGGCCTCATCCGGATCCAGGGACGCATGGTCTCACCCGGACCCAGGGACGCTTGGCCTCTCCCAGACCCAGGGGCACGTGGCCTCGCCCGGGCCTAGGTTCACGAGGCCTCACTCGGATCCAGGGACACATGGTCACACCCGGACCCAGGAACGTTTGGCCACTCCCAGACCCAGGGCCACTTGGGCTCACCCGGGCCTAGGTGCACGAGGCCTCATCCGGATCCAGGGACACATGGTCTCACCCGGACCCAGGGACGCTTGGCCTCTCCCAGACCTAGGGCCTCTTGGGCTCACCCGGGCCTAGGTGCACGAGGCCTCACCCGGATCCAGGGACACATGGTCTCACCCGGACCCAGGGACGCTTGGCCTCTCCCAGACCCAGGGCCACTTGGGCTCACCCGGGCCTAGGTGCACGAGGCCTCACCCGGATCCTGGGACACATGGTCTCACCCGGACCCAGGGACGCTTGGCCTCTCCCAGACCCAGGGCCACTTGGGCTCACCCGGGCCTAGGTGCACAAGGCATCACCCGGATCCAGGGACACATGGTCTCACCCGGACCCAGGGACGCTTGGCCTCTCCCAGACCCAGGGCCACTTGGGCTCACCCGGGCCTAGGTGCACGAGGCCTCATCCGGATCCAGGGACACATGGTCTCACCCGGACCCAGGGACGCTTGGCCTCTCCCAGACCCAGGGCCTCTTGGGCTCACCCGGGCCTAGGCGCACGAGGCCTCATCCGGATCCAGGGACGCATGGTCTCTCCCGGACCCAGGGACGCTTGGCCTCTCCCAGACCCAGGGCCACTTGGGCTCACCCGGGCCTAGGTGCACGAGGCCTCATCCGGATCCAGGGACGCATGGTCTCACCCGGACCCAGGGACGCTTGGCCTCTCCCAGACCCAGGGCCTCTTGGGCTCACCCGGGCCTAGGTGCACGAGGCCTCATCCGGATCCAGGGACGCATGGTCTCACCCGGACCCAGGGACGCTTGGCCTCTCCCAGATCCAGGGCCACTTGGGCTCACCCGGGCCTAGGTGCACGAGGCCTCACCCGGATCCTGGGACACATGGTCTCACCCGGACCCAGGGACGCTTGGCCTCTCCCCGACCCAGGGCCACTTGGGCTCACCCGGGCCTAGGTGCACGAGGCCACACCCGGATCCAGGGACACATGGTCTCACCCGGACCCAGGGACGCTTGGCCTCTCCCCGACCCAGGGCCACTTGGGCTCACCCGGGCCTAGGTGCACTAGGCCTCATCCGGATCCAGGGACGCATGGTCTCACCTGGACCCAGGGACGCTTGGCCTCTCCCAGACCCAGGGCCACTTGGGCTCACCCGGGCCTAGGTGCACGAGGCCTCATCCGGATCCAGGGACACATGGTCTCACCCGTACCCAGGGACGCTTGGCCTCTCCCAGACCCAGGGCCACTTGGGCTCACCCGGGCCTAGGTGCACAAGGCATCACCCGGATCCAGGGACACATGGTCTCACCCGGACCCAGGGACGCTTGGCCTCTCCCAGACCCAGGGCCACTTGGGCTCACCCGGGCCTAGGTGCACGAGGCCTCATCCGGATCCAGGGACCCATGGTCTCGCCCGGACCCAGGGACGCTTGGCCTCTCCCAGACCCAGGGGCACGTGGCCTCACCCGGGCCTAGGTGCACGAGGCCTCACCCGGATCCAGGGACACATGGTCTCACCCGCACCCAGGGACGCTTGGCCTCTCCCAGACCCAGGGCCACTTGGGCTCACCCGGGCCTAGGTGCACGAGGCCTCATCCGGATCCAGGGACACATGGTCTCACCCGGACCCAGGGACGCTTGGCCTCTCCCAGACCCAGGGCCACTTGGGCTCACCCGGGCCTAGGTGCACAAGGCATCACCCGGATCCAGGGACACATGGTCTCACCCGGACCCAGGGACGCTTGGCCTCTCCCAGACCCAGGGCCACTTGGGCTCACCCGGGCCTAGGTGCACGAGGCCTCATCCGGATCCAGGGACACATGGTCTCACCCGGACCCAGGGACGCTTGGCCTCTCCCAGACCCAGGGCCTCTTGGGCTCACCCGGGCCTAGGCGCACGAGGCCTCATCCGGATCCAGGGACTCATGGTCTCTCCCGGACCCAGGGACGCTTGGCCTCTCCCAGACCCAGGGCCACTTGGGCTCACCCGGGCCTAGGTGCACGAGGCCTCATCCGGATCCAGGGACGCATGGTCTCACCCGGACCCAGGGACGCTTGGCCTCTCCCAGACCCAGGGCCTCTTGGGCTCACCCGGGCCTAGGTGCACGAGGCCTCATCCGGATCCAGGGACGCATGGTCTCACCCGGACCCAGGGACGCTTGGCCTCTCCCAGATCCAGGGCCACTTGGGCTCACCCGGGCCTAGGTGCACGAGGCCTCACCCGGATCCTGGGACACATGGTCTCACCCGGACCCAGGGACGCTTGGCCTCTCCCCGACCCAGGGCCACTTGGGCTCACCCGGGCCTAGGTGCACGAGGCCACACCCGGATCCAGGGACACATGGTCTCACCCGGACCCAGGGACGCTTGGCCTCTCCCCGACCCAGGGCCACTTGGGCTCACCCGGGCCTAGGTGCACTAGGCCTCATCCGGATCCAGGGACGCATGGTCTCACCTGGACCCAGGGACGCTTGGCCTCTCCCAGACCCAGGGCCACTTGGGCTCACCCGGGCCTAGGTGCACGAGGCCTCATCCGGATCCAGGGACACATGGTCTCACCCGTACCCAGGGACGCTTGGCCTCTCCCAGACCCAGGGCCACTTGGGCTCACCCGGGCCTAGGTGCACAAGGCATCACCCGGATCCAGGGACACATGGTCTCACCCGGACCCAGGGACGCTTGGCCTCTCCCAGACCCAGGGCCACTTGGGCTCACCCGGGCCTAGGTGCACGAGGCCTCATCCGGATCCAGGGACGCATGGTCTCGCCCGGACCCAGGGACGCTTGGCCTCTCCCAGACCCAGGGGCACGTGGCCTCACCCGGGCCTAGGTGCACGAGGCCTCACCCGGATCCAGGGACACATGGTCTCACCCGCACCCAGGGACGCTTGGCCTCTCCCAGACCCAGGGCCACTTGGGCTCACCCGGGCCTAGGTGCACGCAGCCTCACCCGGATCCAGGGACACATGGTCTCGCCTGGACCCAGGGGTGTGTGGGCTCTCCCAGACCCAGGGGCGCTTGGCCTCGCCCGGGCATGGGGTCCAGCGTCATCCGGGTCCAGGGGCACTTGGCCTCACCCGGACCCGGAGTCCGGCCTCACCTGGACCCAGGGGCATGTGGCCTCACCTAGACCCAGGGACGTGAGGCCTCACTTATACCCAGAGGCGTGTGACCACACCCGAGTCCAGAGGCGCGCAACCCCGCCCGCACCCGGGTCTCAGCGGGGCCCCGTCTTCCCGATCCCATTTCCTGCCGGTCAATCCCCCCTCAGCAATTCCCCTGGCCATCCTTCCAGAGCTCCAGTATGGCTGCTGCAGAACTCGTCGGGCGGTGGCTCGGCGAAGTTCCGGTGCACCCGGTGCATGGCGGTGGGCCAGTCTGGCGTCGCTGCGTCGGCCCTTGGGTCTGCATAGGTGGCCGGTCGCCGAGCATGCGCACCTGGCCGCTTCCGGGGCGTTGAGATTCTTAACGGACTCAGAGGTCAGCAAGCGCGGAGTCTCCCACCCCATGTCTCATAGGGGCTCGTCTGTCCGTGCTTGGCTGCCAGTGGAGCCGTCCCCTCAGCCGGAGACCGCCGGGGGAACTGCGCCAAGCACGTTCCAGGCCGCTGTTGTATCGCCTGAGCCATAGTTCTTTTGTGTCGCCTGAGCTGTAGTTCTTAAAGTGTGGTCTTTGGGTCACCGGCATCAGCATCATCCCACATACCCCTCTTTTATTCTAGTTGTAGAGCATCTACTCAGCCAGCCCTATGGTGGTCTTGGATGGTGTCTGCTCTGCTCTCTTGTTGTAGTCTCAAAGTTGTTGTGGTAGGCAACAATCAGGCTTCCGCCCTATGCCTCCATCTTGGTCCTCCTTTGTATAGTTAAGTCTTGATTGTTGTTGGTGTCACTGGGGGGGCTCTCTTTGTCTATAAAGGAAGAGTTGCTGTGCAGGAGACACGTTTATGGGCCGGGTCTTGGTGCAGCAAAGCTTTGGCGCTCACTGAATATTCCCGTTGAATGTGTCCCTTATGCACGTGGTTGAAATCTGGTGTCATCTCCCACAGACCACTAGATGCCCTCGTTTCTGGGTCTCCAATGGGGTGTAGATCAGCTACTGCCTTAGGCACTCAGCAAGGATTACAGCAAAAACTGTAGTTTCTTCCTCCTGTCTGAGTGGCCCTGGAGCAGTCTGACTAGAACAGCAGATCATCTGGTCCGCTGCCAGAGGGCAGGCCACCCACATGCATAAGCCGTTGCTTGGGGCGCAGGTGTGCCTGCAAGACTTGCGGGGCAGGTCTTCAAAACATGCGGGGCGGGTCCCAGGGCGGGGCGGGGTCTCAGGGCGCCAACAGGCCATGGTGCGGCGAGCCTCGATGGCTGTGAGTCTGGTCCTTCTGCCTTCCATGTATCTAAGTCCCCTCGTTCCGCACTCCAGCGCAGCAAACACTGATTGCTGGGCGCACCTCTGCAAGAGTCCCGCCTCTCCCCGCAGGCATCTGGGTCTCCCGGGGTTCGCCAGAAGATGGGTTTCAGGGTGATGGAGAGCTAATCTCCCTTAGGTTTGGAACAAAAGCCCCTTTCCCCCGCCACCAGCCAGACCCACGCACCTCCACACCTCATCCCCTCCGATTTCGCTGGGAGCGAGGCAACAGAACAGCCTTTAACCTCCGCTGCCATCTTTTTCAAACTTCTCAATTTGTACTTCTTAATCCCTTCATTTCAGACAACTCTACTGAAGTCTAGCGCCGCCGGGAGGTGCAGGGAAAGGGCGCCCGGGCCTCCGTCCGGTGCGCGGTGCGCGCGTCCCGCGGAACCAGGCGCGGGAGGGCTGCGCGGCTGGGACGGGCGCTGGGCGGCCGCCGAGCCCCAGGCACCGCCATCACCGTGTTCCGGACGTCGCCGCCGTGGCGTCCCCCCAATTTATACTTTTTAATCCCTTGAATTCAGTCAACTCTACTGAAGTCTAGCGCCGCCGGGAGGTGCACGGAAAGGGCGCCCGGGCCTCCGTCCGGTGCGCGGTGCGCGCGTCCCTTGGAACCAGGCGCGCGGGGGCTGCGCGGCGGGGACGGGTGCTGGGAGGCCGCCGGGCTCCGGGCGCCGCCGCTGCGGCGGCGTCCCCAGCGTCCCAGGCCGGGCGGCCTGCGGGGGCGGCGGAGTTGCGAAAGTGAGTGAGTTTCCCAGGGTTTCGCCCGGAATGGGGTTCAGTGCAATCGGAGCCGGTGCTCAGCGCACTCCGGAGCCTTTATCTCCTTCCTGCCAGTGAACTCCGGCCAGGTCATCAGCCGCCCCCTCCTCTCCGGTTCCATCCTCCCCGCAGGCGCGTGTGCTCGTGTCTCCGCCCGTTTCTCCATACCTCAGGCTTTTACGGCTTCCCCGACTGTCCCCGTGGCCTTCTCCTTCCCCCCAGCTGTGGGCATTTCAGTCCGCCAGCTCTCCTGTGGTTCTGGGCGATGTCCGTTCTGACCTCTAGTTGTATTTTTGAAATTGTTGTGCCCGGCTGCAGGTTAGGTGTTTAACCTATGTCGCCATCTTGGTTTTCTTGTTTTACTTTAGACACATTCTCTCCGGAGTTAGAAACAAGCCATGACAGTGGTCTAGCCCTGAATTTCTATGCACAGTGAGAAATCAGGTAGGACCATGGTGTAGCCCTGAATGTGATTTTAATGTTTTATATTATGGACAAATCATTGACATTTGGAAATAACCCTCTCAGCTGCCCCGTTAATATCTTTTAATCCTATCGCCTCTACTGCCTTCACTCTATACTCCAACTAAGAATTTCCCTCTGTTTTCTCCCCGTTTTCAAAGGATTCCTGTCCTTTTTAAAAAGAGGATCTTTTGGGGAAAAGCATTCTTCATTCCTTTGTTTCCATCCTGCTGTTCTGTTAGCCCCAATGGTTGTTCAACGCCCCCGTCCAACCTCCAAATTAAGTGTCCAGCTTCAAGATCACAGTCCCCCCCCTTCCCCACACTCCTCTTCCCTCACGGAGGTGGAGATGTTCCCCAGTCCTTAGCTCTTCGCTCTCTGCTGGGCTCCCCACAAAGCAGCCGTTCACCACAGTCCATCCTCAATTTCTCTTTTATTAAAGTGTGTGGTGGGCTTATGCCTCTGAATCATTTTTTACCCATTAGAGCCATTTACCTTCTCTCCATAGCAAACAATACTCACTCTTCTCCCATCTTCTGGCACTGATTTTTGTCCCTGAATCTCCACTCAGGAGGACAAAATATGTGTTTTTTTTCTGGCTGTAGATAATATATTCCCATATTGTTCTCACAAACCACAGAATGAACTCTTCAAGGAAACTTCTGCCCTTCCACCTCCATTCACTATTAACAAAGCAGTTTACATAAATAAACCAATGAGAACTACAGGTTAATGAGAGGTTTCACACACACACACACACACACACACACACACACACACACGAGAAATTATTTACGTGAAGACCTTTTACTGAACTGCCTATAGGTATTCAGTACTGGTTTCCAAAGGCTGACCAGTGATCAGTCTGGGCTCGCTGTTTAAGATTCACCCAGGAGGGTGTCAAACACAAATCCTGGTGGGCCCCACCCCTGAGTTTCAGATTCAGTGGCGTTTGGGGGCCTGGGATAGAGAACCTAAATCAATCTCACAGATCGAGTAGAAGCCCCATAAGCAGATATGTAACAACACAGCGATGCCAAGTTTTTTAACCCATGTGAGTCTTTAGAATTCACACAGTGATTAAAATGTTTTGAGAGAAGTTTGATAAGACTTTTCAGTGCAAGTTAAGTCCTGATGGGAGGAAGGATGAAAGCCAAGGTGTGTGCTGGCCTGTCCACTCACTAGCAGCCTCTGACTACATGTCTACAAGGAGAGGTGAAATGCCCCTCCCCCCTCACCTTCCCGCACCCACCGGAACACATGCCTTGCAGCTCTTCCACAGCACGTGCTTTTAAAGGATCAGTCCTTGCAGGATCAGCAATTAATTTAGTTTGCACCTGATTTATGCCCCTTTCAAAAATGAAATAAAACACAAATTATGAAAATGACAGAATACATCAGCAATTCTCTCTTCCTGAAGCACAAAGAACCATTTCCCTTCCTGAAAACAAAGGTGTGAAAGGGATCTAAGGTAAAACCTCCTTGGACTGTGACTTTGATAAATCTTTGGAGCTTTGAGAGCCATTTTCTGCCCACAGGCACAAACCTTCAAATGCATCTGTAGTAAAATTCCCACCCACATAGGACCTTGCTTATTTAAAATTAGCAACCCCATTCCAAGCAAGAGTATTCTTACAAAGAAACCACTGGATCAAGTCTCCTTCCCTGTAAAGAACTCCCTTCCCACGGCACTGCAGGCCGGTGCTGCCTAATCCATTAACCACTAGCTCCACGGGGCTGTTGAGCTTTTTGGAAATGTGACTGACCAGTCAGGACTGAGATGTGCTTTAAGTGTAAAATATGCACCAGATTTCTAGGGTCGGTATAAAAAAGAATATAAATTATCTCATTGATAATTTTTATATTGGTTAACATGTTGCTACGACAATGTTTTGGGTAATGAGGTTAAATAAGACATACTGTTAAAATTAATTTTACCTGTTTCCTCTTACTTTTTAAAATGTGGCTCTTAAAAAACTTAACATTACATATGTGTCATGCATTTCATTTCGCTTAGCCGGTGTGGTCCTATATGAAGGTCCATCTTAAAGCTTGTCACATGTTCCCTCAGCACCTTCAATCCCTGCTGCCAGTTCGGTCCACCCACCTCTTACCTTGGCACACCCAGTGGAAACCCTCCCACCTCACTCTTTCCCACTCAGTCCCTGAAACTCCACCACAGCTTGAGATGCTTTTGCCCACCATCCTATCAATGAATTTCTCCCTTTCTATTTCAATGGATTCTTACTTCTCACCTCTTTCATGAAACCTTACTTTTTTCTTTTTCTTTTTTAATGAAAACAGCAGAGCTGAGTATTATTCACTTTCTAGACATTCCAGTTTGGCCATAAAATTCATAGGGCGATTACTTCTGACTGTTGCCAAATACTCATTTATTCAACAGCATTCACTGGGCACCTCCAGGAGGCCAGGCACTGTGCTAGCCACGGGGGTTACCTAATAATGTCAGCACATCGCCCTAACATAAAGCATGGAGTGACGTCAACAGGAACACAGACTAAACCAATGCTCTCCTGCCCTCAGACCCAGAAGGAGTCTCTACTTGCAAACACCCTTCTCAGGAAGGATTTAAATGCAGTGCTCACATAACACAAGTCTTCCGGCTTGGAAACTTGAAACTGCCTGACCCAATATTAAGCATTTCCCGTCTCCCACACTATGTTTCCCTGACTACCTTATAAACTCCATTTGTCTTCCTTTTCCTTTGCTGAAACAGAATTAAACATTATATATACATTTATTTATTTCTCCCAATAATGTAGATACCATTGTTGTTCTCATTTAAAGATGAGGAAACTAAGGCACAGGGAAGTTAAGTAATTTGCCTGAGGTTATATAGATAATTAGAGGCCCGGTGCATGAAAATCATGCATGGGGGGCGGGTGTGTCCCTCAGCCCAGCCTGCAACCTCTCCAATCTGGGACCCTTACCGGGATCGGGCCTAAACAGGCAGTCGGACATCCCTCTCACAATCCAGGACTGCTGGCTCCCAACTGCTTGCCTGCCTGCCTTCCTGATTGCCCATAACTGCTTCTGCCTGCCAGCCTAATCACCCCCTAACCACTCCCTTGCCAGCCTGATTGATGCCTAACTGCTCCCCTACCGGCTTGATCGCTCCCAACTGCCCTCCCTTGCAGGCCTGGTCCCTCCCAACTGCCCTCCCTCGCTGGCCTGATTGCCCACAACTTCCCTCCCTTGCAGGCCTGGTCCCTTCCAACTGCCCTCCCCTGCTGGCCATCTTGTGGTGGCCATCTTGTGTCCACATGGGGGCAGCCATCTTGTGTTGGAGTGATGGTCAATTTGCATATTACTCTTTTATTAGATAGGATAAGTAATGAAGCAAATTTGAACCCAGGCAGCCTAACTCTAAAATTTTCTGGTTGGATGGATTCCCTCTAGAATTCATAACTACTAGCTTATGCTCAAGAGAGAGCACAAAGAACACCAAGGACCGTGTAAGCTGTTGGCGCCAGGGGAGAGAAGCTCGCCTAAACTGAAGCACGCAGAGGAAAAGAAAAGCTGAAAGGAGAGGGGGAGGGAGGAAGAGAGCAAGAGTGAGCGACTGAGAGAATGAGAGGCGATGTGAGAGCTATGAGATGTCACCGATCATTTTGTTTAAATTCTTGGAGAATACAAAGCCAGAAGCTAGCTTTGCTCTTCCCAGTTGTACACGTAAATAGGGTCTTTTGTCATTTGTAGCTATTGGTTCTGAACAGGAGGGCTGTGGACCCTGAGAAAGAAGATACCTACTAAAAAGCGCTTCTGGTGGCTAACTGGACTCAAAAAAATAAATAAATAAAAGGGAAAACAAAACAGAGCCTAGCAGCCATTTCTGCACAGGGGCCTCTCCTGCGCTCTGCACGTCAGGGGAAGCCCGCACTGCACTACCTGCCTCTGCGCTGAGCTGCCTGCCTGCCCTGTTTCTGCCACGGGAGCCAGGCCTTCAAAAGGAGTTCCCGGAGTCCTGTTTTCACAAACAAGACTGAGGTTTTTCTCCTACAACAGCTACATCCCCATCAACATCTGTACCCACCAGAGTGGCTCCATTCTGACCAATCAGGACAGGGCTTGTTAGGCCAATCAAACTGTGAGGATTTGCAGTCTTCCTTTGCATGAGGATGGACCAATCAAGGATCAGGGGTGGGGACTTCTCTCAATATAAGTCAGCTCCCCTCTGTCTCTGAAAGTGCACTTTCCCTTTCCACCAAAGACTGAGTTTCCCTGACTGACCTGAAACTCCAGAGCAGAGTGAATGGGCACAGAACTGAGCAGGCCAGTGAGGTCTAGCCAGAGAGGGGCTTGGCCCCAGGGCTGCCTCACAGCCGGGCAGTGCTCACAGCCGTGTTGTATCACAATTGAGCAGTTTTGCACTGAATAAAGTTTCCTTCTTTACCACACCCCACACTGGGGATTCCCGTTGGCATGGAATTGGTACCAATGACCATCGGTTGACAGGGTCCACCCACAATTGTACACAAAGTTCTCTGTATATGAACAGGACTACAAAACAGTGTATATGCATGTCTCTGGGGAGAACCTCAGAGGAGACTGAGTCTACCTAACTGCCATGTGTACAGCATTGTAGCCAAATCTCCTCTGCTAAAATCTAGAGAGGACACTTAGAACAAGGCAACTTTCATATGGCTAGTCGATGCTTACATTAGGTCTATTTCAGGAGCTACACTTACACGGGGCAGGAAAGCTATTTCCTATAGAAAGCCAAGTGCCACATTGCCTAAAATCTCTCTATAAAAGATTTATTGATTATAACTTCTAACTATCTCTTAAAATGCTAAGCAAGTTCCTGTTAAGCATGATGAATTGAAAATGCATGCTTGCAATCTAAATGTCCATCAATGAATGAAAAGGAAAATGTGACACACACACACACACACACACACACACACACACACACACACATATGTATAATGGAATATCATTAAGCCATAAAAAACAAGGAAATCTTGCCATTTGTGACAACATGAAAGATGAATGGGCCTTGAGGGCATTATGCCTAGTGAAATAAGTCAGACAAAGACAGGAGAAATGGTGAAGATATTAAGAAAACACACACACGCAAACCCCACAAGCTCATAGAAACAGACAAAAGTATGGTGGTTACCAGAGGGGAGGGTGGTTAAAGAGAGTAAAGGGGAATAAATAAAAAGGAGACTTGACTTAGGGTGATAAACACACAATACAATACTGTAGATGCTGTATTAGAGAATTGTACACCTGTGATCTATATAATTGTATTAACCAGTATCACCCCAATAACTTCAATAAAGATGTTTTAAAAAAACAAACACCATGTGATCTCACTTATAAGTGGACTCTAAAACACAAACAAACACCCAAGCTCATAGATACAGAGAAAAGAGTGATGGTTACCAGAGCCTGTGGGTGGGGGGTGGGCCAAATGGGTGAAGGTGGTCTAAAGGAACAAATTTTCAGTTATAAAATAAATAAGTCCTGGGGATATATGGAGCATGGTAACTATCCTATCTAATAATAGAGTAACATGTAAATTACCATCACTCCGCTACGCCCATGATTGGGCGGTGGGAGGCTGGGGGGCGGGACTCGGGGTGGCCTATCCGGCCATTGAGAGGCACGGATCCGCTGCCACTGAGGGGGGCTACCCTGCTGCTGAGAGGCGCAGGGGGCGGGAGTGCAGGGGGCGGGACTCCCGCCCCATGTGCCTCTCAATGGCCAGATCCGCGGCCGCTGAGGGGTCCTGCCGCAGACACCCAGCTGTGCCTCTCAACAGCAGGGTAGCCAGGTGTCCGCGGCAGCCCCCCTCAGCGGCCGTGGACCATCAAAAGCGGGGAGCTGGGTGCCTGTCTGCTCAGGCAGCAGGCATTTCAGAAGCCTCCGCCGAGCCAGCACCCAGCTCCACCGCGAAAAACGAAAGCGTGTAGGGGACCCTACAAGTGCATGATTCAATCATGCACTAGGCCTCTAGTAGTTAATAATACTATACTGTATATTTGAAAGATGCTAAGAGAGTAGATCTTAAAAGTTCTCATCACATACAAAAAAAATTATAACTATGTGTGGTGATGGATGTTAACTAGACTTACTGTGATATCATTTCACAATGTATACAAATATGGAATTACTAACTTGTACACCTGAAACTGATATAATGTTACATGTCAATTATATCTCAATTTAAAAAAAAAAGCATGTTTATGTCAGCTTTTTCTCCAAATCTCACTAAAATGATAGTATGTCAGTCCTGGTTCTGTTTGTCTTCAGGCCCATTTCTCACTCTTCCCTTGTTTTGCTCTGTTCTATTATCCAGAGGGACTGCCCTCTGTGAGGCTGGTTTCCCAGGCTTCCATGCGTTCAGATACAGAAGCACTGATGGGAGATTGCAGAGTGTGGAAAAGGAGAAACCAGAGTATTTCTCATCCTCCTTGTCTGCCCCAGGCAGTGAATTTTAGGCAGTGGCTGTTGTCCTCTGAGCCTCCAGCTACGACTAGACCAGATTTGCTATGGTTTTAGCTTGTACCAGCCTCTGTTAACACCACCACTTCCCTTTATTCCTCCAGCCTGGGTTAACAGAATTGATCATTTACAAAATGAAAAAAATAATAGAAAAAAATCTCTGTGAAGAAAGAATTTGAAAATACATTTTTAGAATCTGTTATCTTTCATTCAGCAAATAAAAGGATTAGGCACAAATAGAATCTCAAAAGAAAAGACTAGACTCGAAGAAGTAAACACATTTATTTTGCCAAAAGAAGAGACTAGACTTCGAGAAGTAAACACGTTTATTTTGAGATATTGTGGAAAATGAGCCATTTCTATACCCAGATTGATTAAGTACACCACCCTTCAAGTAAAGATATCTCAGAAGAGGCAAAGCAGCTCATAAAAAACCTGTAAAGCAAGTGAGGTTTGGCCTGATGTCTACTATGCCCCACTTGGATAATCCTTGAAATAATCTGGAACCCAGTGCTCTTGGATGTCATTTAGGAAAATGACCTGCTCAAATAACTAATGCTACATGGTTTCAGATATTATCTCTTGTAGTTTACAGTTTATCTTATTTAGAAATGTAGTTATCTCCTATACAATATATATAATATTGAAAATATTTTAGCATTATTTACTCTGTTCTGTCTACTCCTTATCACCTGTGTGTTAGTGCCCAGTGATAAATGCTACCACTCTTGCATATTCTATTTCTATTGCAAAATCAGTTGCACATATTTTGGGCTTTCAGTTTACTCTATAATTGTGGGCTTTTATTCAATATACTTTTTATTATTATGCAGGTCAAATACCATCCAGTATCCAGTTCCCTTCTCCTTTAGTGCACCTGGAAGGATTGTATTTTCTCTTCCCCTGAAGCTAGGCAAGGGCATGTGACTAATTCCAATAAATCAATGCAATTTTCATGAAAATATCTACATAACAAAGGAGACATAAAGCCCCAGTAACTTGGCACATCCATTTTAAGGAGTATTCTATTCAACTCCCGTATAAAGAAATTATATAGTAGTTACACGCAGATTTTGGACTATGCAGGAGGTCGGCACCTACTTTGTTCAAGGGTCACTGTATTATAGTTTTTGAAATTCATTGTGATGAGATTCTTATTAGCTCACCAGGCTGTGAGCTCTTTGAGGGCAAAGCTAGCCTGGAACCCATATAATACCAGATACTCAATACATGTTGCTAAATGGATGAGTGAAGGATTGAGTGACTGAATAACCATAGTTTCAATGTGATATCTTATTTAAATCATTCTTGTTTCTCCTTCATGCTCATTTGAACAATTTAAAAATTTAGGCAGTTTCCCTTAAGTGAAAAAAGACAAAACACTTTTATTCCTCATCAAGAAGAGCAAAAATATTCTGGCTTTTCAAAGAAGATAACATGAAGTCTAAGAAAGACATGGCAGTGAATTTTACTTTCTCATACTAGTGGGTTGAGGTCTTGTGGGGGAGAGGGGTGGAGAGGGCAATGGGGGAAAAGGGACTTATGTAATATTTTCAACAATAAAGATTTATTAAAAAATAAAATAAAATAATAATAAGATATAATTTATTTATTAAAATAGACAGTCCAGGGAGTACACACATATTTGAATATGAGTTGTGGTCTTGTTCTCTCTGTTAGGGTTTGGTGACCTGAGGCTGTTATGGACTGAATATTTACAAACCCCAAATTCATATTTTGAAGCCCTAACCCACAATGTGATGGCATTTGGAGGTGAGACTTTAGGGAAGTAATTAGGTTTAGATGAGGTCATAGGGGGAGCCCCATGATGGGATTAGTGCCCCTATAAGAAAAAGAAGAGACATCCGAGCCCCTCTCTCTGCCATGAGAGGACAGGGAAAGAAGGTGAGTGTCTATAAGTCAGGAAGAGGGCCCACACCAAGAACAAATTGACTGGCACCTTGATCTTGGATTTCCCAGCCTCAAGAACTATCCTATGTAATAAAAGCATAATATGCAAATTGACCAAACGGCCGAACAGTGGAACGAGCATCCGGATGACCATCTGGGACCATGCTATGACACCCATTGGCACCAAGCCAGCCAAGGTGAGTGTGATGCGATTGGTCGGGGGCCCGGCCATCGCCCCATGATCACCCCACAGAGGGAAGCCCAGGCCACTGGCCAGCGGGGCGATCAATCGGGTGGCTCCACAATTGTCCCAACAAGAGAGGCCCAGGCCACTGACCAGTGGGCTGCGGCAGGTGGGCAGGGCCTCCCTCTGCAAGGGAAGTCTGGGTCCCAGGTGCTGGTGGCCAGAGGGAGGGAAGGCCTACTCTTGCACAAATTTTGTGCATCAGGCCTCTAGTGAGAAATAAATGTCTGTTGCTTAAGCCACCCAGTCTGTGCTATTTTGTTATAGAGCCCAAGCTAAGGCAGAGGCCAATTTCTCATCTTCTCTACCTCTATTAGAAATGTAATATGACATGCATGCCATAGTATCTTTCTTGGCTTTCAACAACCTAAGATTCTTCAGCCTCTTTGGATAAATTAAGCAACATGTCCACTCAATGACCAGCCTGGATTATCAAGTACAGTATTCCCCCCTTATCTGTGGGGGATATGTTCCAAGACCCTCAGTGAATGCATGAAACCATGGATAGTACCAAACCCTATAGGTGCTGTGGTTATACCTATACATACATATGATGAAGTTCAACTTATAAATTAGTCATAGTAAGAGACTGACAACAACAATCTATACTATACTAATAAAAGGGTAATATGTGAATTAGACCGGGAGACTGGACATCTTCCTACCATCTGACTTCCTTCTGGACAAAGCCACAGTGATGGGGGCTGAGGCAGAGGCAGCAAGGGAGGGCAGTTGGGGGCCATGAGGCTGGCAGGGGAGGGCAGTTGGGGGCCATGAGGCTGGCAGGAGAGGGCAGTTGGGGGCCATCAGGCCGGCAGGAGAGGGCAGTTGGGGGCCATGAGGCTTGGCGGGGAGGGCAGTTGGGGGCCATGAGGCCAGGCGGGGAGGGCAGTTGGGGGCCATGAGGCTGGGCGGGGAGGGCAGTTGGGGGCCATCAGGCCAGCAGGGGAGGGCAGTTCAGGGCCATGAGGCCAGCAGGGGAGCGCAGTTCAGGGCCATGAGGCCGGCCAGGGAGAGCAGTTGGGGGCCATGAGGCTGGCAGGGGAGGACAGTTAGGGGCCTTGAGGCCGGGAGGGGAGGGCAGTTGGGGGCCATGAGGCCAGCCAGGGAGGGCAGTTGGGGGCCATGAGGCTGGCCGGGGAGGGCAGTTGGGGGCCATGAGACTGGCCGGGGAGGGCAGTTGGGGGCCATGAGGCTGGCCGGGGAGGGCAGTTGGGGGCCATGAGACCGGCAGGGGAGGGCAGTTGGGGGCTATCAGGCCGGCAGGGGGAACCCCACTCCCGTGCATGAATTTTGTGCACTGGGCCTCTAGTTAATAATAAAATAGAACAATTACAACAGTATTCTGTAATAAAAGTTATGTGAATATGGTTTCTCTCTCTCTCTCTCAAAATACCTTATTACACTACACATATAGTTTGGATACTCTGGATAAAGGGATGACTCATGTCCTGAGCAGGACAGAGTGGGATGATGTGAGATTTTATCATGTTACTCAGAAGAGCATACAATTTAAAATGGATAAATTGTTTATTTCTGAAATTTTCTATTTAATATTTTCGGACCACTGTTGACCGTGGGTAACTGAAACCTCAGAAAGAGAAACCATGGATAAAGGAGACTACCTTATTTCCTAATTGTGGCAGTAGGGTTTGTTTGACCCCCATTGTTGCATGTCCCTATTCACTATTAAGTTGCAACCTAGGTATAGTGTTCTTGGTTTTTGTTTTGTTTTGTTTTTTTAATATATATTTATTGATTTCAGAGAGGGAGAGAGAGATAGAAACATCAATGATGAGAGAAAATAATTGATCAGCTGCCCCCTGCATGCCCCCTACTAGGGATCAAGCCCACAACCCAGGCATATGCCCTTGACCAGAATCGAACCCACAACCCTTCAGTCCACAAGTCAACACTCTATCCACTGAGCCAAGCTGGCTAGGGCGTGTTCTTGGGTTTTACACAAATAAATGAAACTTTCACTACATTCTAAGAGCTTCCAATTAAAAAAAAGAGAGAGAAAGAGTTCAATAATTCAGGAGAGGTTTAACTTTTTAAAATGCTTTCAATCATATTAAAACCCATAAGATTTTTTCCTCTTGGTAAATAGATTTACTATATTGCCCTTATTAGTATGTACCTTTAAGAGCAAATGCCTTTTCCTGGAAACATGGCACTCTGCATTGGGAAACAGTTATAGGAATGAATTCTTTAAGCACCATTTAAGAAGTTTAGTTGAAATTTTGGAGTCTCACACCAAAATGCTAACTATTAAATAGTAATCTGTTATATACAATGCCAAATGAAAGTCTGCTATAATAATTCACTAGATAAAGTTTAGTTTTCACATCATTTGGATATATTTACCTCAACCAGTTTAGCCACAAATCAAACCTTATGGTTGTCATGTGAAGGCAGTAAAATATTATATACCTTCAGATGACCTCAATCCAGAAATGCTTTTCACTGTTCACATTTTATCCGTCAAATAGTATTTTCTTTAAGAAGTAAATACAAATGCCATTATTGGGAGAAGCTACCGGCCTGGGACAAGTTCTAGCATTTAGTGTTCTGACAGACCTTAATTTGGATATCAGCCAAAGTCAATAAAACTTGTTCATGCAGAACCTTACCTGGTTTTCACCACATCGAGGGGGTGCATCAGGCAAATTTCTACAAGACCTGAAAGATGATAAAGAAAAGTCCAATAAACACTTATGCAAACACTGGTTTTTATTTCCTTGACCTTATTGATTTCTCAAGTTTGAAGATTCGAATAAGAAACTTGGAACATTGGACATGACAGCTAATAGTTGTAGGCTAGTGGCAAAAGACAAAAGTATAATATGATTTTGTTACAGTGGAAGCAAGTTATGTGAGTACTTATTGGTGCCCTGGCAAAAGCAGGGGCTGTAGGTAAAAGAAAATGAAAAGAAATCAGATGTCCTAAATCCCAATCAACTAGGCAGGAATTACTGTATCTCAATCCAATCCAATAAACAGATATATGAGGGAGAAAGGGAGGAAAGAAAAAAAGGAGAAAAGAAGGGAAAGAAGGTCTTTCAGCACCCCCTACACCACCTACTAACATGGCAAATCATGGGCCTCAGTCTTAGGATTCATGAAATAAAGATTGATAGCTTAACAGAGAACATGTATTAAGTGTTTATTGTATGCCAGGCATTGTTCTAAGCAGAACTTAGTTTATTTCATTTAATCCCCACAAGAGCTCTTTGTGATAGAAAGTAATCCTATCCCATTTTACAGTAGAGATAATTGAGTCACATTAGATTAAATAACTTGTCTAAAATCTCATATCTAGGAAGTAGTCTTAATCCTACATAACCCATGATCTTAACCATTGTGCAGTGAGGAGGAATTTATAGATTCTTGCATATTCATTGTAAAGCCCCCTTCTTATTGTCTGAGCAGGTAAGAGTAATAGTAATAATCACAACAGTTACCTTACCTGCTGTCCCTACACAAGGTTGGTCATTTTTTGAAAGGTTTCTACTGATTTTAGAGAGAGAGAAAGAAAAGGAGAGGGAGAGAGAGAGAGAGAAATATTGATTGGCTGCCTCCTGCAGCCCCCTTTTGGGGATTGAGTCCTCAACCTGAGCATGTGCTCTGACCAGGAATGGAATCTTTGACCTCTTTGAGCATGGGACCATGCTCAACCAATTAAGCCACACTGGCCAGGGTCACATTGACAGTCATTTAACATACATTATCCCTGATGTGTACAATTATTGAGCAAGGACAATTTTATATCATATTTACTTGAAGATAAGCAAACTAAAGTAGATAATGTTAATTGATTTGTCTTAAAGCCACCCAACAGTATTGCGGGTCTTTTCTTAAAGGCAGAGCACTTACCTCTCCTTTATTTTCAAACTAATTTAATTTGAGCTTATCTGAAATTTAGTTCTTCTTCCCCATCATATTTATAGACAGAAATATCTTTTATTCCCTTACTGGTCAGGTTCAAGAAGCTCAAGTACTTGTACTTTCCCAAAGGCCAGCTTTGCTTCCAAAGAAGCTTTAGAAAGTTCTCCCTGCTGTAGTTTATAAGTCATATGTATTGATCCAAAACAACTGTCTTATTTTGGCTAAAACAAATAGGACTCAATATTGATTTCATTCCAGCAAGGAATGCTCCATAGTCATTGGTAACCAAGTCATTGACCCAATCAGAGTCATTGCCTGGAGACTGGAGAAAGGAGCAGAGAACAAGGGCAACAGAATTACTGGGCATAATAACAAGCCTCTGAGACACTGTTTTTGCTTTATGAATAAGCCTTATTATTCAAGAGTGCAGGGGTGGGTCTCTTCCTTGCAAACAGTAAGGTCTCAATACACTTCCTCTTGTTTGAAAATTCACATTCACCTTGAACCTTAAATGACACAATAAAGCAGCTGGATTTAATTGATATTTACAGAACATTTCATACAGAGAATATACATTCTTCTCAAGTGCACATGGGACATTCTGAAAGATAGACCACATGTTAGGATACAAAGTAAGCCTTTACAAGTTCAAAAAGATTGAAAGCATATCAAGCATCTTCTCGGATCACAGTGACATGAAACTAGAAATCAACTACAACAAAAAAACTCAAAAACATTCAAACACATGGAAGGTAAATAAGCATGTTATTAAACAATGGATTTAAACTAATGAGTTATCAATAAGATCAAGGAAGAAATAAAAAACTACCTGGGAACAAACGAAAATGAACACACAACAACCACAAATCCATCGGTTATAACAAAAGCAGTCCTGAGAGAGAAGTTCATAGTATTACAGGCCTACCTCAAGACACAAGAAAAAGCTGAAATAAAGGATCTAACCCAACTATTAAAAGACTTTGAAAGAGAACAACAAGCAAAGCCTAAACCAGAAGGAATGAAATAATAAAGATCAGAGTGGAAATAAATGACAGAGACTAAAAAGACAATACAAAAGATCAATGAAACCACAAGCTTGTTCTTTGAAAAGATAAGAAGACTGATGAACTTTTAAGAAGCAAAGAGAGAGGACCCAAATATATAAAATCAGAAATGAAAGAGGCAAAGTAACAACTGACACCACAGAAATACAAAGGATTGTAAGAAAATGGTAGGAAAAATTATATGCAAACAAAATGGACAACCTGGGTGAAATAGACACATTCCTGGAAGCTCTTCCAAAACTGAATCAGGAAGAATCAGAAAACCTGAAAAGGCTGATTACAACTAATGAAATTGTAGAAGTAATAATAATAAAAAAAACTCCCAGCAAAATACTATCAAATATGATCTAGCAATACATTAAAAAGATCATATGCCATGACCAAGTAGGATTTATTCCAGGGATTCAAGGCTGGTACAATAATTTCAAATCAATAAATGTGATACACCATATAAAATGAAGGATAAAACTCACATGATCATATCAATAGATGCAGAAAAAGCATTGGACAAACTTCAGCACCCATTTTTAAAATATATTTTTTATTGATTTCAGAGAAAGGAAGGTAGAGGGAGAGAGAGATAGAAACATCAATGATAAGAGAATCATTGATCGGCTGCCTCCTACATACCTCCTACTGGGCTTCGAGCCCACAACCCAGGCATGTGTCTTCACCAGGAATTGAACCATGACCTCCTAGTTTATGGGTCGACCCTCAACCACGAGCCACACCGGCTGGGCTCCAGCACCCATTTTTTACAAAAACTCTCAGCAAAGTGGGAATAAGAGAATCATACTTCAACATAATAAAAGTCATATATGACAAACCTACAGTCAACAATATACTAAATGAGTACAAATTAAAAGCATTTGTCTTAAGAACAGGATCAAGATAGGGATGTCTGCTTTCACCACTCTTATTAAATGTTGTACTGGAAATTCTAGCCACAGTGATCAGACAAGAAGAAGAAATAAGAGGCATCCAAATTGGAAAGGAGGAAGTAAAACTCATCATTCACAGATGACATGATATTGTACATAGGAAACCCTAAGGACTCCACCAAAAAATTACTAGATTTAATAAATGAATTTGGCAAAGTAGCATGATACAAAATTAACATACTGAAATCGATGGCATTGTTATACACAATAATGAACTTTCAGAAAGAGAAACTAAAAAAAAAAAAATCCAATTTACTATTGCAAAAACAAAAAAAACAAAAAAATAAGATATCTAGGAATAAACTTAACCAAGGAGGTAAAAGACCTGTACTCAGAAAACTATTGACATTGAAAAAAGAAATGGAGGAAGATACAAACAAGTAGAAGCATATACCATGTTTATAGAGTGAAAGACTCAACATCATTAAAATGTCCATACTACCCAAAGCAATCTATAGATTCAATGCAATTTCTATTAAAATATCATCAGCATATTTCACAAATCTAAAGCAAATATTTCAAAATTGTATATGGAACCCAAAAAGGACCCAAATAACTGTAGCAATCTTGAGAAAGTTGGAGGGATCATGACACTGGATATAAAACTGTACTACAAAGCCATTGTAATCAAGAGTCTGGTACTAGCACAAGAACAGCCACATAGATCAATGGAACAAAAAGATCCCAGAAATTTACCTATGCCAATCATCACAGCAATGCAAATTAAAAGTATAATGAAGTATAACCTCACACCTGTCAGAATGGCTACCATTCATAAAACAACAAAAGGCAAGTGCTAATGAGTTTGTGGAAAAAAGGGAACTCTAGTACACTGCTGGTGGGAATGCAGACAGTGTGGAAAACAGTATGGAGTCTCCTCAAAAAAATAAAAATGGCACTGAAGCTTGACTCAGTGATCCCACTTCTAGAAATATATCCTAAGAATCCTGAAACACCAATCAGAAAGGCAATGTGCACCCCTATGTTCAAGCAGCATTACTTATAATAGCTAAGATCTGGAAACAGTAGATCAGTGGATAAAAAAAATCTGTGGTACATTTACACAATGGAATACTATGTGGCTGTATAAAAGAAGGATCTCTTACCCTTTTCTGCAGCATGGATGACCTGGAGACCATTATGCTAAGTGAAATAAGCCAGTCAGAGAAAGACAAATATCACATGATCTCACTTACATGTGAAATCTAATGAACAAAATAAAGTGATGAACAAAATAGATCTAGAGGCAAGGATGGATGGAACAGACTGACAGTTCTCAGAGGGGAGAGGGTTGTGGGGGATGGGAAGAGATTAACCAAAGAACTTATATACATATATGCATAAGCCCATGGACACAGACAATAGAGTGGCAAAGGCCTGGGGTGGGGCGGGAGCTGAGGGGAGGGGAAAAGTGGGGGGGAAATAGGGAGCATCTTTAATAATGTCAGCAATAAAAAATAAACTTAAAAAAGTTTATCTTGTAAACTCAGACTTTAGAATAACATTCTTACCAACCAAGGCAGCAGGTAGATATTTACTAAGGGCATTTCTGTGCATCTTATGAGCATAAAGGAATAAGACACTAAGAATCAGTTTACCAAAGAAAGTCACACAGTTTCTCCCATTGACTTGGAATTAGAAAAGAAGCAAAATAATAAACACCAAACAGCACTAGTTGGTATAGGCCTTGAAAAGTTTACCAAAGAACGAAAAATCCAACAACTCATTAAAACTAACAGAACTTGGAGAATCTGTTCCCATTTATATATACTAATTTGTTTATTTGTAAAATTGTTCCAGTTTCATGTATGCTAATATGCATTTCTGGTAGTAATATTTTAATAATTTTTCTTTTCCCAGATAATAGTTATTTGCATTTGAGGCAATTGCTTATTTATCACACTGACAAGCAAGCAAGAATTGCTATTAGATTATTAAAACTTAGACAAAGACTAATTTTATAAGGTTGGACCTTATACAAATGAAGAAAGCCCAAAGCAGATTGATATTGTGAATGTATCATATTGCAAGCGTTTTTAGTGCTCCTACAGATTCATGCCACTTCAGTGAGATTCAAATGAAACTGGTAATGGGGCCTAACATGGGTACAGAAAAACACAGGTTAGTCCCTGAACCTGTACCTTGGGATAGTCCCTGAATACTCCCCTTTTTAAAAAAAATTGATTATCTTTTATTGATTTTAGAGAGAGGAAGGGAGAGGGAGAGAGAAACATTGATCTGCTGCTTCCCTCATACACCCAGACCGGGGATCAAGCTGGCAAACAGGGCATGTGCCCTGACGGAGACAGTGACCTTTCAGTGCACGAGGCTACACTCAACCAACTGAGCCACACTGGCCAGGGTGCTCTCTTCTTTGAATTGACTCAAGTACATGCCTTTACCTGAGCCAACATTTCAGGGAAAGGATTAACATGGTTCTGTCACAAACCTTCCCCCAGCCTCTATATCTTTTGAGAAGGTCTCCTGGCCTGTTTAACCACAGATCTGCACTAAACATCAACCCCATCCCCTTCCTCTTATATAACCTGAACCAAACCTCTTTTTCTAAGAAAAGGACCAACACCATCATGCAATGATTAGTCATGATTGGTGAAAGAACAGTTTCTTCTCAGTGCCCAATTCCCTGTGCTTGTCCCTTTCTCTAGAATGTTGTCCCTTAGTAAGGACACACACACATTTCTGAGAATCCTACTTACCTTGAGTTCTCAATTTGGAAAACCATTTTTTCCCAGAAATCCTGGGGCAGAGACTGTTAGTTGTTCCCAAGTACTTATCCCCTTTTCATTTTGGCTATCCCGAATACATCGTGTATTTCCCAGTCTCCCTTGTTGCTAGGCATTACCATGTGACCAAGTCTGGTCAACCTAATGTAAATGAAAGTAGTTTCAGCAACTTCTGGGAACTCGTCTAACTGTAGGGAGCCTGCTACCCTCCTCCCTTTTCATCCTTCCTACTGGTGGACATAGGACTAAAGTAGGCTCTTAGGCAGTGAGGTGACTTTGGGTATGGAGGCCCCACAGCACAGCAACAAGGAGTTCTGGTCTACCCCGAGGCATTTTGTTGGAGACAAATGTCTATTTCCTTTAAACTCCTGCCATCTGGGTTTTCTGCCATTTGTACCTGAACTTAATTCTAACTGATATAGGAGCCCTATGACGTGCTCCCACAATAACCTGACCTTGGGTTATTTCTTGTCACTGCAACTGTTTTCTTGTCTGAAAGCTCCATGAGGACAGAGACTCCACCTGCCTTATTCACCTTTGCATCCCCATCACTGTACATGATAGCTGGCACTCAGTAAGCACAATAAAAATTTGTTGAATAAACAAATTAATGCTGATTATGATTACTGCACATACCATTATGTCAGCTGATTCTCAAGATAAATTGAACTGGCAGCTATGTATTCTGCATTGACTTCATTAGTTTGAACACTATATAAGTAAGCAAATAAGGAAAGAAAATTTGGCAAAAATTATATGAAATACAGCTCAGACATTGCTTGAAAAAATGAAAATATAGAATTGAAATATCATTAATATTTGAGAAAGCAACTAATCAATCAGCGTTAATGGATGGCCAAATGATCCCTGAGAGCTGTGTGCATGAGAGGGTACTGTGTGAGGTGCTGGGACATACCATGGTGCCGCTCTAAGGGAGCCTGCAAGGCTGAATGAGTCAAAGGCGGACACAGATGTGACACCTTTAGGATGGCATTTATGTAAGGAGAAGACGCTAAGCAGAGAAGAGAAATATGCATAAAACTATGTTTCAGGCCCAGTGATTTAGTGCTACTGTTTATAGCATGAAATGTAGCTGTTTGTATTCTACATCAATTCTAGTCTTGCATTTCTATTTACTTTTATCCCAAATTGTCAACTGTCTGAAAGAACTATGTCATTGTTCTCATAAAACTAGTGACACAAAATATGGACAAATATTTAAAAATTTTAAGTAATATTTTAATTCATTTGTTGCCTGGGTGTTCCTTATAATTGGGATTACTTGTCCTAAGTCACAAGGTTGATTTATGTGAGATAAAGGCCATTTGAAATTTTTATGTCAAATGTAAACATGAATACAAATATGAATCTCACCAGGAAGCAATTCCTACAGTTTTCACCTACTTTGCCAATGGTAGATATCTCATAACTCAACAATATCCTTTCTCCTTCCAGCTGGGAGTATAAAACCACATTAAAGGCATTCCTTCCCAGAAAGGATGGGATCATTCTTATTTTGGAGATTTAAAATGCTTAAAACATAAAGCAGATGATCCTTTTTTTTTTTACCCCATCCCTTTACAACCTGGGCCATCGGAGAGAGCACTGAGAGTGCACTACCGTATTGGTGGACTGACTGACTGTGGAACGTACCCCACACCTGCTTACTCCTAATAGAATCCTCAAGTACAGAAACCAGGTATGAGGTTCATTCCTGTGCCTTCCTTCCTGCTCACTCCTGCCTTCACCCCACAATAGTGATGCAATGGGCTTCAGGAGCCTTTTTAGCAATAGGAGGAGAGGATGTGGAAGACAAACTGGGTGCCTGAAAGTTGACTTGAACATAGTTTATTAAAGAATAATGTCAGGTGCTCCTTCAATTAAGGTCTTAGCCTTGATTTTAACTATTCACAATGTTATTATACACTAATCTCTTTTAATATATATTATTTGAGAACAGAGTATTCTAAATTTACCCTCTTGTCACTATATCAATTCATTGTTCCTTTCTCTAAAAATTCCATTATGTAACAATTACTATATATATTTTATATTACCAATTATATTACATTACTTTACAAATATCAAGAATAGAATTTATCATACCATGCTATAGCTAGTAATATATAGAAATATATATCCAGACATTGTAGTCTTTGTGAATGACATCTAGATTTGTGAAAACGTGTGGTCAAATCCAAACCACGAGCTCTTTGAGAAAAGGGCGTATTTAACTTTATAGGCCCACTGAGTAAATAATGTAAGGTTCATGAAATGCACTCAAGAAGTTCTCTATCTACACTCACTTCTTTGGTGATCTCACCCAACCCATGGTTTTAATTAGCATCTGTAAGCTAACAACTCACCAATTTACATTTCTAGTCCAGGCTTTTCTTCCAAAGCCTAGACTTAAATATCCTATTGCTTATTTGACATCTCTGCTTAAATATTTAATATCCATCTCCAAATGCACGCATCTAAAATGGGATCCTCACCCTCCTCCCTCCACCCCAAATAAAACAAAACAAAAACAAACAAAAACTAACCTGTTCAATCTTATAATCATCATGAACTCTTCTTTCTCTCAAAACCCTTATCCAATCTACCTGAAGATATCCATCGGCTTTACTTTAACATACATCGAGACTTTTACCATCTCGCACTTCCTCCACTGCCGGCCTCTGGTCCAAGTCAGGAACCTCATTTCTCAGCTGATTAATCGCAGCACCTCATTAACAGGACTCTGTCCTTTCACCTTTGACCCCTTCCACCTGCTCTCACCCTGCAGCCAGAGTGATCTTTTAAAAGGGTAAGTCATTTTGCCGAAACCGGTTTTGCTCAGTGGATAGAGCGTCCGTCTGCAGACTGAAAGGTCCCAGGTTCGATTCCAATCAAGGGCACGTACATTGGTTGCAGGCACATCCCTAGTAGGGGGTGTGCAGGAGGCAGCTGGTCGATGTTTCTAGCTCTCTATCCCTCTCCCTTCCTCTCCGTAAAAAATCAATAAAATATATGTTTTTAAAAAGTGGTAAGTCATTTCCTGGCATTCTTCTGGTCAGCAATGGCTCCCCATTTCACTCAGAGAAAAGCATACAGAATCTGGGTCTGCGTACTTCTCTCACCAACTCTCTTCCTACTCTCCCACTCATTCATTCTGTTCTGGCCACTTGCCTCTTTGCTGTTTCCCAAACTTGCTAGCACTGCTTCAGCTTTCAGCCTTTGCACTAGCTGTTTCCTGGGCTGGGAAGGCTCTTCCCCCGGGTTCCACTTTACTAACTTCCTTCACATGGTCAGTGAGTAACCTGACCGCTGTAGCACAGAAGCCTGTCTCTCCTCACCCAGCACTGATAAAACATGCTGCTGTGTTATTTCCTTTTTCCATAGTACTGAGCAACTTTTAACACATTCCATTAGTACTTATTTATTATGTTTATTGTTTCTTGTCTCTCCCAGTAGAATATAACTTTCACTAGGGCAGAGATCTTTGTCTGTACTGTCCACTGATAAGCACCAAGTACTCAGAATGTGCCTGACACATAGCAGTTGCTCAATAAATATTTCTTGAAAAAACAATTGAATTATATAAAATATAAACCTATATGGATGAGATTCCTTTTCAGTGCTATGAAGTTTTATGAATTTAGTTTATAGAAGGGGACTCAGTCATTCAAGGAATCCACTATAATGTTTAAAATAGGAAATAAGTCTACTGATAGGTTCTGAGTCCACACCTTTCCTCTAAGTAGAGCAGATATATTCCAAAGATAACTGTGGTGACATTTTATAAAACAGAAAGCATCTTAACATCCTCTTGGACTACAAAAGGATAGTGGTGCAGACAGAGAATTGAGGCATTCAAGTATCCTCAATATGTCAGTTACAGGTAACAGCTATGTCACCCTTATCAAGCCCAAAAATCTCTTCATTGTACTTTAGCCCCTTCCTGGGCATTTTCAAATTAAATCTAAGACTTCTCTTTTGTCCTTTGAAATTCACTCTGTTCTAACCATTACCTTAACTGATTTTGTTAAACATGTTTAACTCTTTAAAATAGAAAAGGATATTTTTATTGTTTAAAGAAAACCACAGAGGAATAAATGGTTTCAAACTTCGTAAATTTGAAATTCAAAAATAGAACAGATACAGACAGAACTGATATTTTTTCATCTACTCTACTAGTCAAGCAAATCATTACAACATCCTATTTGATAGCCTGCCCAGAAAATGTGGTAGCCCTGTTGAATTATAAGCAATGTGAGACTCATAAAGGGAAATCAAATATTTTATGCTTTCCCCCAATAACAGTTAAGGCCCACTACCTTTGTGGCGCAGTAAATTAATTTATGCACACAGAATTGGCTAAATAGGCAATATGATTTGCAGATTTGAAATATGTTGTTAAAAGTTATGCTTTTGGGTAAGCCACAGCCTTCCTTGAAAATTTTGAAGCAAATATTTTCCTAGATGGTTACTATTCGCATGTATTTTTCTAACAAAACTAACACTAAGCAATAGCTGTTAGCACATATTTAAAGGGAGTAATTTCTTCAGTGCATCCTTCCCCTCATAGAGTTTATTATCTAATAGTCTTAAGAATTTAGAAAAATGCTAAGTGAAATAAGTCAGAAAAAGCTAAGAACCATATGATTTCACTCACATGTGGGATATAAAACTGAAACTCATGGACACAGATAGCACTGTGGTAGTTACTAGAGGGGAGGGTGTAGGTAGGTGGTGGGGGTGGAGGGAGCCTAATATATGGTGATGGATGATGATTTGACTTTGGGTGGTGGACACATAGTGCAATATACAGACGTTGTATCATAGAAATGTACACTTGAAACCTATCTAAAATTATTAGCCACTATCATCCCAATAAATTTAATTTAAAAATTGTAAATAAATAAAGAAAAACAATAAAAAGATTCAATGCTTATTTCCCCCCAAAAATTGAGAAAAATATATTTTATATTTCAGAGGCATACGCATACATTATGATCTAGAAATTATAGTAGTTAGAACATGTACTGGGAGTGAGAAAAGTTGAGGCAGCGTTTAAAACTATGTGAGTTTTCCTAAAAACAAAACTCTAAATTCAAATATAGAAAGGTTGAAAATTATTAAATTAATGATAATCTCACTTATAAACAGAGTTTTTATATTAATTATATTAATTTTTACTCAATTTTAGCACAATGCAATAGCTTTAAAAATTATTGTTTGGTATTTTAATTCAATGGAAGTTATTTTCTATTTTTATTTTGTGTTATTAAGCTCTATATTAGATCCCAAACAAGCTCCAATGCACTTAGGTAAATGGCCCAATTTTGAGATGTGCTGATCATTTATGGAAAGTTAACTGCTAAAAATGGGCCTTAACACAATCAATAATGCAAAGAGAAACATCAGGGGGAAAATAAGCTGTGGAGTAGGCTGGTAAATGGTAAAATACCTTTAGAAGTATATAAAAATGTCTTTAAAGTGAAGGAAATGAAAATAAATATGTATCAACTGTTTTACGTATTACATGTGTATATAATAAATATAAAAACAGAAAAAAAATTGTGTAGTATATTGTCTATCTATCTAAAGTGAAAAAGAAAATGGTCAAGCTCACCAGTATTTCAAATGGAAAGCTTATGAAAATGCAGAAGGGCAGTTGAAGGAGGGGTTAGGACTCAGTGGCATGAGGGAGGGCAGGCTGCCAAGCACCAGGACTCTTTCTGCTTCTGCTCTGCAGACTTGCCCAGTTCTGGAGACTCTGTTTTCTCTCTGCTTTGCTATCAACCAGAAAGATAAAACATTTTGCTCTGCTTTAGATTTTTTTTTTAATTGAAATATATTTGACATATAACATTGTGTAAATGTAAGCTGCACATGTTAATTTGATACATTTATGTATTGTAATATACACGGTGGGGCAAAAGCAGGTTTACAGGTGTGAGTATGCAAAACATAGAGTTTATTCTTGCATTATTATTTATTAACTGGGGGCCCAGTGCATGAATTTGTGCACCTTGAAAGGAACTGTCGGCCGCAAGCCTGCGGTAGGCACAGAGGCGGGTCTCCGCCCATCCTCCATGCCCCCACCTGGCCCTTCCCACTCCCGCCACTGCCACTCCCACACACTGATGGCACCGGCCCCACTTGCACCCACTGCAGGTGCAGAGCTATTGGGGCCGGTGCCAGCAGTGGATTCGAGTGGCAGCTGTTGCCCCAATTGCCCCTCAGGAGCAGGGGAAGGTGGAGAAGCCTTAAGGGGTGATCGGGGATGGCAGCTGCGGCTTGCACCTGCTGATGGTGCTGAGCGATCAGGGCCAGCACTGGGCGCCAGCAGTGGGTGTGAGCGGCAGCTCCAGCGCTGGCAGCAGGTGTAAGTGTGGCCAACGCCGACAACAGGTGTAAGCACCAGGCGGGACCGCAGCACACAGGAGCAAATAATTTTCAGTAATCACCAGAGGCTCGTCCCAATGATAGTGACTGGCGCCCCACCTTGGTCTGGCTCCCCTGCTCACCTGCTCCACCATCCCGCCGTGGTTGATGCCCGCCATGTTCTGTGCACGCCCCCTGGTGGTCAGCGCACATCATAGCGACCAGTTGTTCTGTTGTTCTAGTTGTTCCACCATTCGGTCTATTTGCATATTAGCCTTTTATCATATAGGATTACTGTATTATTTTTCCATCCAAACAACTGTAAACCTACTTTTGCCCCACCCAGTAGTTGCAATTGTGGCAATAATTAGCACCTCTATCACATCACATACTTATCTTTTATTTTTTGTGGTTGAAATAATTAAGTTCTAGTCTCTTCTCAAGTCTGATAGCTTCTACAGCATTGACCTTCCTTTCTTCTTTGGTTGAATTGCTTAGGAAAAAGGAGCTCCCCATTTGTTATAAGAGTCAGGGACAGAACTCTGTCCCTCCACCCCTCCAGTCCTGTACTGAAGCTGGATCTTACAGGCCAGATGGTATGCCTCTCTTCCAAAATTGGCATTCGTGGCATCATCTTAATAGCTTGAAATTGGTCATGGTGGGAGCATTTACACTATGGAAAATGGCAAAGGCTATGTATTAGAGTTTTTATTTGTTTGTTTTCCAGAGAGCCATTTGTTAAACATTGACGAGCACCACACTGCCCAAATCTAACCACAAATTCTGTTTGCCTAGCCTAGTGTTGGGTTCAAAAGGTTTTAAAAGCACAGTAGTATAAGAAGAGTTTTTGATTTCCAGCTTCCTCCCCCTGCCCTCTTCCAAGGATAGGAGCCCCTTAAAAGAGAGGAGCACACTGACAGCTGTCAAGATGGGAGGGGGGATGGGCATGTCTGGATGAAAGATGGTGAAGAGATTAGCCCAAGAACAAATATGCATAACCCATAGACATGGACAACAGTGTGGTGATGGCCAGAGGGAAGGAGGCCTCTGGCTGGGTGAAGGTGGGCAAAGGGAGGGAAAATGGGGACATCTGTAATAGTGTCAACAATAAAAATAAAGCTTAAAAAAAAAAAAGAAAGAACATTCTAGCCACTTTCCAATGAGTACAAAGTGCTATTATAATTTCAATAGCATTGTGAAACAATAAAATGCTATTTAAATACAAACAAACAAAAAAAGAGGATAGAAAATATGGCTACAAAGCTGGCTTCACCCTTAGTCATTGGACAGAAGTCCAGAAACAGGAAGAAGGTCTTAGGCAAATACATAGCATCTTGCTGGGTGAAGAATTCAGATATTTAGGTCACAAGTATCTAGTTCTTTCTTTTCTATAAGTCACTAAAACCAATTACATTCAAATAAAAAGGAGGATAAAAATTATAATGTCCTTTTCCCTCTTCTAATTATATTATTTCTTACAATCATATTATTCTTTGTTTTGATCTTTGAGTTTATGGTTTCACAAGCATTTAATTAAGATCCTATAATGACCAGAATGTGTATACCTTAAGAACTTAAGATATTTAATTATCAATACACATCATATAGAAATGTTGGAAGTGTAAAACACTGAATAAAACAATGATACAAACAACTACAAGCCTCCAAAGATGGGTTATTTAAGACCCAAAATAAAACTATTTAAAAAATTTTTGAAACCACAGTATTTAGTCCTCAAAAATAAATGAACACGTTCATATTCATAGAGGCAAGGTTAGACAGTAATTGATGAAATATATACTTTAAAAGACTTAATCATCTTTTCTAGGGAAGGCAATCCTAACATTTTGTCAAGAAAGTTGAAGTGTATTCTCACTTGAACAATCTCTTCATGGTTGAAGATTAAAATTCTGGAATTCTACAGGGTGCCTACAAAGTCTAAAAACATAGACAAACATAACTTCATGAGGTCATTATCAACCTGTAAATAGGTAAATTGACATTATCTATTTTCCAGGTTTTATAAATACTCTGTGGATAACTTCATAGGAGAGGAGTAACTTCTATATTCACTCAAGGACTAGAGTCAGCTACCAGATAACTTTTGAATAAATACAAAGTGAAGAGCAATATTTCTGCTATAAGTCCAAGTTCTTCAGATCTGTGATACTACAAGGATCAATTTCCTCATTTTTCTCTTCTATACTAAAGTAATATGGGAGACGTGAAACAATGGCAACATCTAAAAGCATATCTATCTTCCTGGAAACAATACTGGTGCTCCATCAAAATCCATTTTCTCTTTCTCCCATGGTCCATGATAGAAAGATGGCTTCCCCCAGCATCTCTCCTGTGTGGTCATGTGACTAAGTTCTCACCCAGGGAGTGTGAGTATGCCTCTTTCATACCTACTTTCTCCTTGTCTTGCTAACTGGGACTTCAGTGTGGTAGTGACTCAAGTTACATCTTACGGATGACAAGTTGGTGCTCTAGGGGATGGTGGAACAATCACTGGAAGGGACTTGTGTCCCAGAGTGACTATGAGGAGCAAAGATTCCATGCTGACCTGAACTATTAATAGCAAGAATGTTACATGAAAGATAAAAATAAATTTTATTTTTTAAGCCACTGTATGTTAGGTCTCTTTGAAGCAGTTAAGCTTTACTCTGACACATACAAATGCCATATCAAATTGCACCATCACACAGTTGCTAACTATCTTATGAATTCGCAAATGGTAACTTTTCTGAACTAAATTCAACTTGCCACCAAGCAGGAAGAGAATTCTCCTCTCTTCCCAAAAGAAGAAGGGTGAATTATGAAGTATGTGGAGACCAAGCCTGTGAGATTATACTGGGTTTAGTTAAGGCTTCTCTGGCCTTGGAATGGCTTTTGGAGCACTCGCAATTGAGAACTGAATTTAGAAACAAGAGCTTTAAAGTGGATGTGGAAGATATGGCTCAAGTTGAACCATAATACCTTTATTTAAATGAGTAGAGTCTAAAATGCCATTGTCTAAAAAACAAAACAGTGCTGCCAAGTTTAATGTGTGTTTTTAAATAGCATTTTCCAGGGTGAGTACATATTCCACGTTTTCTGTTTTACCTTACCAGTGAACAGCTGGGGGAATTTGTGTGAGAGAAACAATGCTTTCTTATTCATGCAGGTAGTCAATTCCAGCAAAAATAATTTTCCAGGGCTCTTATAGTTGTTTGAGACAAAATTCAACACAACTCAGCTTAAACACAAAAGGGGAATTTGTTGGCTCATAATTGAAATGACGGAAATCGCAGGGATGCTTGGCTCCCAGACTTTCTCTCCCCTTCCCTCATCTGCTTGTCTCTGCTTGTCTTTATTCACTCCTGCTAGAGAGCTTTCCTAACACAGAGGTATACGCCTCAGAGAGCCCCCAGTTCCCATCCTGTCATATTTAAGATGCAAGAGGCAAGCGGGACTCTTCTCTGCTGGTGCAACAAAGAAATTGCAGGAAGGCCTTTGATTGGCGTCACTTTAATCACATGTGAATCCCTGGACCAATCATTATGGGTAGGAGGTTGTGGACATCTGATGGGTAGGGCTTTGGTCACATGGAAAAGAAAATTTTAGTCCATTCCATGCTTCTATGCCTCTGGATCTATTTTGTTCATCAGTTTATTTTGTTCTTTAGATTCCACACACGAGTGAAATCATGTGATACTTGTCTTTCTCTGACTGGCCTATTTCACTTAGCATAATGCTCTCCAGGTCCCTCCGTGCTGTCTCAAAGGGTAAGAGGTCCTCCTTTTTTACAGCTGCATAGTATTCCATGGTGTAAATGTACCACAGCTTTTTATCCACTCATCTACTGATGGGCATTTGGGCTGTTTCCAGATCTTAGCTATTGTAAATTGTGCTGCTATGAACATAAGAGTGCATACATTCTTTCTGACTGGTATTTCAGGTTTTTTAGGACATATTTCTAGAAGTGGGACCACTGGGTCCAGAGACATAGAAACTTAGAACAGACTATTGATTCTCAGAGGGAAGGCGGGGGTGGATGGGTACATGGGATGATATCAATCAAAGAACTTGTATGCATATATATGCATAGCCCATGGACACAGACCTAAAGCTTAGGGTAAGGGTCAGGCTAGAAGGGGTTAATGGGGGGAGGGGGGGAGAAGGGGACACATGTAATATTTTCAACAATATTTTTTTTAAGAAAAAAGAGTTTCAGAGTGTTAAATCTCTTTGTAACATCTCTTTCTTTGTAATTTGGAAAACAAGACTGCGCTTAGAATCCTATATAATAAAGAGGTAATATGCAAATTGACCCTCACACCCTCACACAAGATGGCCAGCAGGGGAGGGTAGTTGTGGGTGATCAGGCCTGTCGGGGAGCGCAGTTAGGGGGTGACCAGGCCGGCAGGGGAGGGAAGTTAGGGGTGACCGGGCTGGCAGTTGGGGGCAACCAGGCCTGCAGGGAAGGGCAGTTGGGGGTGACCAGGCCAGCAGGGGAGCACAGTTGGGGGCGACCAGGCCGGCAGGGGAGGGCAGTTGGGGGCAATCAGGCCGGCAGGGGAGGGCAGTTGGGGACGACCAGGCCTGCAGGGGAGGGCAGTTGGGGCAATTGGGCCAGCAGAGGAGCAGTTAGGCATCGATCAGGCTGGCAGGGGAGTGGTTAGGGGGTGATCTGGCTGGCAGGCAGGCAAGCGATTGGGAGCCAGCAGTCCCAGATTGTGAAAGGGATGTCTGACTGCCAGTAATTTGGAAAACAAGACTGCACTTAGAATCCTATATAATAAAGAGGTAATATGCAAATTGACCCTCATGCCCTTGCACAAGATGGCTGCCCCCATATGGTCAAAGATGGCCGCCCCCAGGGATCAGGCCTAAACTGGCAGTTGGACATCCCCCGAGGGGTCCCAGATTGGAGAGGGTGCAGGCTGGGCTGAGGGACACCCTCCGCGCCCCCCTCCCGCCCCCCCAGTGCATGAATTTGAATTTAAATAATACTCTTGCTACTTCCTTTTCTAAATACTTAAGTTTAAATCTGAATTAATTGACTTCTTTTCCACATTGCCAACCATCCAATGACAATGGACTAATTAATTGCACTTCATCTAAAAAAAAACAAAACACTTTCCTATAAGAAACTCTAGATTATAGTTTGGCTAGTCTATATCCCTGAGAGATTAGCAAACTTGGAAAGGAAAGGAAATGGCTCAAGTTTTAAATATGCACAGACAGCGGAAGATGTTATGTCAACTTGTAGATAAGGCCCTAGCTCACCTAAACTTGTCATTTATAAAGTATTTATCGTATCAGGAAAGGTGTGCAGAAATAAGGAAGGCATAATTCCTGCTTGAAAGGGTTACATAATAACTCTGGAAGCCATTGCAATTGGGCATCATAATTACCCAACTGTAAACTGCTTCCTGGGCGGGCAGACAGAGGCACCCTTGGCTGCAGGCTGCAATCCACAGTTCAGTTTGGCTTAGCGTCTTGCACAAGAGCGTATCCCAAACCACTTTACAGAAGTGAAATTTCCATTTGCAAGCCAATATATGCTATACATTACAGAACAGCTGTGCGCAAACATTGCCTCATGGAAAGAAAAAGAAAGACCTAAGGCATTAGGTCATGAGATGGGAATCCAAAGGAGAACTTAGGAGGCTTGGAGCACTAGGGCAGGAAGGAGGGAGAAGAGGAAAGACTGATAAGAAAAGACACACACTAATGTGTAGGATTTAAAAATAGGTCTGTGAGAAGTTAAAGGCACATCACACACCTTCTCCCTGAAAAAAGTTGAGAATGAGACAATCTTTTACAAGAGTCGAAGAAACAGTAGCAGAAGTTAAATAAACATTAAAAGTATGAAATAGGAGCTAATAAACTTTCAAAGTGATGGTGTAATTGCGCAGGATTAGTAATCTCAACTAATATGTGGTAAAGCAATAAAATGATGTTGTTTTGAGTTAACCTGAATTATGGTGAACTATTGTCTAGGAAGGTTAGGGTAACAGAAGTACTGTAAAAGCTAATTTCATAAGCATAAACACTATACATGAATTGTGCATTTAAAATGAATATAATTTTATAAAATATATTTAATACTAAGAAAACCAATTAGACTACATACTTTTAGAATCTCTTTTGTTTTTTAAAATACCACAAAATATCAATTTGTATTTTATTTTTAAGCCCTAGAAGTACCAGTTAATGGAGAACTGTATTTAACAAATGACAATAGAGAGTTTGTTATATTTAAACTGAATCCATAATATAAAGTCCTGCTTTAAATTTAAATAAAATTTTAATGGAAATTAATCCCAAGAATATAGAGGGGGAAAAAAATGACTCTTTACTTAGGTTTCCTATCATTTAAATAATAGTAAAATATTTTTAAAAATTCAAATTTGCCATTAAATTAAGTTTCTATTTCAAGTACCATCTACATAGCAAATTAATCATCTATGGATAATTTGCATAACAAACATTATTCATATTCCATGAACTCCAAGATTATTCATTTAACAAGGGGTTTACATAACTCCTTAAGAGTTATGCACTTCTTAATTGGTAGTTACAAAATAGTCATGGGGATACAAAGTACAGCATAGGGAATATAGTTAATAATATTGTAGTAACTATGTATGGTGCCCGGTGGGTACTGAAAATATAAGACTTTGTAAAGTATATGATTATCTAATCACACTACTGTACACCTGAAACTAATACAAAGTAATATTAAATGTAAACTGTAAGTGAAAAGTACAATTTTAAAAAATGGAAAAAAGTTATGCACTTCTTTTAAGGTGATATACTCTTGAGTACTGAAGTTTTCCACATAGGATATGACTAAATCTATATCTTGTGTAGGTTCCATGTTTAGCATCTGCTCATTTTAATTTGGTAGGTATCTCATTTTACATAACACAGAAAAGTATGCATGGAAAGTAAAGAAATTGACTCCATGATGTATTATTTCCCTCAATTTTTGGAAATACAGGGTACTCAGTTGGGTTGCAGATGAATTTGTTATGACTGGCCTTTAAGGGACATTGATGATTACACAGAGAATCACTGATTTTGGCAGCTTAACAAGAGTTTAGCAATGACTGATTTTACATATATGAAAATTCCCCCTAGACTGGGTAAAATTAAGTTTTTTTTTTTCTTTACCTTTAAAAAGCGGAGTATGCTCTTTTTAATCCATGCTATCTTAAAAAAAAAATCATTGTGTCTTAGAAGGAAAAACAATAGACTTCACAGGAATTTTTGTACTGTTCTGTATTCTAAGAATGACGAAAGAATAAAGGGTACTCCCTGCACCTCCTTCTCTCCAACAGGCGGGCTCTAAACTGAAACACAGTGCTGGATCCAGAGTCAGGATGATAATCGTGGTTTCGCTGCTTGCTTGTCTGTGTGATGGAGGGAAAAACTGTACTGATTTCAGATCTCAGCACAGCGCCTGGCATACAAGCTTGGGATAAATACTGGCTACCCTTAAAGTTGCTATTATTATTTGTAACTCTGAAACCTCTCAGACAATCCTGAGGTTTCCAGAGACTTTGGTGATGAGGGTTCCAGCTGTACTGCTAGGTCCCCTCCCCAGTCCCAGTTTCACCTCAGAGTCCAGTCACTCCAGCTGCAGTAGCACAGATGGGATTGCCGGTGACTCTGCAGCCCAGGCAGGCTCTACTCTGGCGGCCGCTGTCTCAACGCTTCTCATCTCTAAGGAGGGAGACAGTATGTAGCAGAAAAAGAACACACGTACAAGTACACACAGTGCTCTGAAAACCGCTGTTTAAGTTCTGTATCAAGTTTCCAAGGGTTTTTAACTTGTGGTTGGACTTTGGAAAGGGGAAGGTGTCCATGATCTCCTAGTAATTATATGCTAAATTTTTTTGGTGTTCATTTTCATGCAAGAGGAGTCTGTGACTTTCATCAATTTATCCAAAAACGCCTGTGGCTTGAAAATGATCAAGAACCACTCATTGAGCTTCAATGTTCTCCTCTGGAAATGTGAATAAAAGAAAACAGTCCTGTTGGCCTGACAGGGTTGAAAGAGTGTGAAAAAACACTGAGGACCCAGTTAAAGAGTGTGAAAACACACTATAAGTCATGCTACAGAAGCATTTGCTATAACTCACCTTGCTACCATTTTTTATCAGTTTGTATGAGCATTTCTGATTACACGGTGTTATCCACGAGGAACTCAGCATCGTCTACCTACTTTTTGAAAGCCATGTCATAGCTTTCCCAAGCAGTAAACATTGAATAGAAGGTCGAAGCGCTTACCTTTAGAAAATAATCTACAGATGATTTTTGTTCAGTTCACATAGTGTTCTTTTAAAAATGAATTGTTGTCAACATTTAGAAATCAGGAGTTTTCACATTAAAAAAAAAAATCAGATTTCCTCGGTGAGTGGAAAGACTGAACTATCTGGCATCCTTGAGTGACCTTCCTGCAAAGCAACACCTGGCTGAATTGAGTATAGGGACGATGCTCTTCCCCTTCCATTGAATCTTGCTCTCCTGCTTGCCTCCTTTGACTGTTTGGCCACATAGTGTCCCTAGCCTATAGATGTTCATTCTAAATCTCAGCAGAGTATAATTGCTTTGAAAATATATAAAATAAAGTATCACCTTCCTCTTTTTGTTCTTAGAAAGTTCTTTCAAACATCAAATGTAGAGTTGCTAGCATAAACACAAAGGTAATTGAGGACAAAGTGTCTATATTGTCCACATTAATTGCTTATCCTACCAGTGAATTCTTGTCCTTTGAAAAAGAACATCCTGTAACAGGGATATTGAAGGACAAGACCAAAGCATGATTATAAGATCCAAGAAAGAAGCAAGTGATATGACTGGGGAAAAAGTCACAGGTTTTGCCAATGGGAAGTCTTGACTCTGACTCTGATTCATAATTTGACCATGCATAAGTCAATAGGTATCCTACCTAATAAAAGAGTAATATTCAAATTAACCATCACTCTGCTACATGCACAAGCCACGCCCACCAGTCACGCCCACCAGCCAATCAGAGCAGTATGCAAATAAACCCAAACCAAGATGGCTACAGCCACAGAGAGCTGAGGCTTGGGTTTCCCAAGCAATGGATGAAGCCAAGCTTTCCGCCTGCCCTTCCCGGCCTAAGCCTCCACTCAAGGATACAAAGTTTCAATTATAGAAGGTAAACAAATCCAAACAGAAATGGCGGCAGCCAAGGAGCTGGAAAGAGCGGGAGGCTAGGGTTGCCCCCCGTTTTACACACACACTGGCCAGCCCAGGCCTCCGCTTAAGGCTACAAAATTTCAATTATAGAAGATATACACAAACCCCATCAGAAACGGCTGCCGGCCACAGAGCCAGCAGGAGGCTTGGCTCCACTCCAGGCTACAAAGTTTCAATTGTAGAAGGTAAATAAATTCCAGATACCAGGGCCTCCACTTGGGTTGCCAGGGGGCATGGCTGGCCTGCAAACCACCACAGGCCCCTCACTCAGGCCGTCCCATGCCCCAAGGGAACCCCCACCCTGATCCAGGACACCCTTCAGGGCAAACCACCTGGCCTCCACCCGTGCACCAGGCCTCTATCCTATCTAATAAAAGAGTAATATGCAGATTGACCATCACTCCAACACATAATATGGCTGCCCCCATGTGGTCAAAGATCCTGCCCCCATGTGGACACAAGATGGCCACCACAAGATGGCCAGCAGGGGAGGGCAGTTGGGAGGCACCAGGCCTGCAAGGGAGGGCAGTTGGAGGCGATCAAGCCTGCAGGGGAGGGCAGTTAGGGGTGACCAGGCCTAAAGGGGAGGGCAGTTAGGGGCAAACAGGCTGGCAGGGGAGCAGTTAGACATCAATCAGGCTGGCATTGGAGTGGTTAGGGGGTGATCAGGCTGGCAGGCAGAAGCAGTTAGGGGAAATCAGGGACAGGCAGGCAAGCCATTGGGAGCCAGCAGTCCTGGATTGTGAGAGAGATCCCAGATTGGAGAGGGTGTAGGCTGGGCTGCGGGGCACACACTGCCCCCCCGCCCCCATGCACGAATTTCGTGCACTGGGCCTCTAGTGGAGAAATAAATGCATTGGTAACATTTCATTTGGGAAAACTTGAAATGAATCAGCAACTCAAAGGGATTTCCTAGTTTTGTCCTAAATAAAAGTATCACTATTAAGGATAAGAAAATTGTGAAATATAGGGATGGTGTTTGTTTTTCTTAAGTTTTATAGGTTACAAAAGATTTCACAAAGCTGATGTTTTTCTAGAAATTACGAGGAGGAAGAGCCATGATGAAAATTGAAAATGCATGGTGAAAAATTAAGCACCAGGAAGTTCTTGGTCTTCTCCTTTTTAAATCAAATTTTTCTCATGTTATTAAAGGCCCCTAAATAATGAGTAGGCTGTGATAGATTACAATAAAGAATTAAAAATGACACAGGGAAACCCATTATATATGATTAGAATGGATTTTCTTCAAAACAGTTCTTAAACGCTAGTCCAAGATTATTTGCTCTAAGAAATACTTGATTACTTTTTAATTGATGATGTTGGAATTGGAATTTTGATTCAAAAGAAGATTATATCAATTACCTCGACCTTGATAGATTCCAAGATTTATAAAGTCATTACCAAACTAAAATTTATTCTGGATCATGTACTATAGTAAATGCTTCAGCAAAAATGATGTGGAGTAACAGAAGCTGTCCATTCAAACAGTATAATCTGTAGGAAGTTTTTCTAAACCTAATTGCAGGGGCCACTCAGGCTAGAGTAAGGTTGTACTGTAAATCTGTCATTCTCAGAGGGCCAAATTTTGCAGTGCATATTGAACCAATATTACTGCCATGAAACTGTGTAAGCTAGATTCTGTGCCAATGTAGTAAAATGCTCCTCAATAAACTTGTTTTCACAAGAAGTTTGACCACTCATGTGTCCCAAAGCTGCTGTAATCTTCATTGTTGAGGTTGATCTAGCAGCAGGGACATTATTCTATTTCTTGACATGTTTAAGTTCTCTAATGAATAAAGCTAACAGCTCATGGCTGCTTCGACTGTCACTTGATTACCCCAGAGGGACTTTCTTTTCTTTTCCTTCTTTCTTTTTTGTCTTTAAAATTGGCCTCTTAGTTTGTTTTTAACTACCTTGTGCACAGAGGTCTGAAGGGGAAAGCAGATCAAAGATCAGCTCAAAACATAAAAAGCAGCTGTAGTTAATTACAGGCAAATGAAGGACATCTGACTAGATTCTTTATGAGTCGCCTTGTCACACATTCAACAGTCTATAATCTCTGTGACCTTGTCCCTTGGTCCTGAACTGTCGCCAAACCTGAGAAATAGATACATCTCAAATTATATACTAATAGAAAAAAGGGAGGAATGTGCAGGCTGTGGTTTAAGAAAGAGGAAGTAATGTGGAAGAAGGACACAATGAAAGTGTGTTCTTGGGATAAGAAGAAGTCACTTGGAGTTTCCACTCTAAAGTGTGAGTCTCTTCCCACACTGAAAATAAAGTGGTTTGCCATAAGGAGGTAAAGATAGATAATCAGATTATAAAAGGTAACATGTGATAAGTGAAATGTAATATGTATCTTGCTTTGATTTGAAAGAAAATGAACTAAGAATACTCTTAACAGTATTTAAATTTTTTAAAAATTTACAATTTTTTTCTATTTTTAAAAATGTTATTAAAATCTAAATCATTCAAGTAAAACAACTAATAACTTTTTCTCATTTTAAAAGTAATACATGTTCATTGTACATACTTGAAAAATCCCAGAGACCTATAAGAAAGAAAATAAAATTCCCCCAAAACCCAGCCTCCGAGAGAATCCTGTTATGATTTACATTTAAATCAAGAGAAAAACGTTGGGTATGTACTGCCAAAATAACCCAGTGAAGTTGAGTGGTGCCTATATGTGTAGATAGCCAAGATGGTCTGAAAGCATGCACGATGAAGTGTAAGGTCTGGGTTCTAACAAGTCATTAACCTCTATCAACACCTGGAAAATGGCTATTAGGGTCTGCACTGCCCCCTTAAAAATGCATCTCCAGCATGGATAAAAGAAAGGCCACTGAATCCTCTATAATCCCCGAAGTGACTGGACAGCTCCTGTGTCAGCCTGTTAGCTTACTTGTTATAGACCCAGAATGGCGCACTGTATGCGCAACTTCCACTTTCCCTTGACTGGAGGTTGGGGACCAGTGAGAAAAATCCCTACTTCACAGGACTGTGTAAGGAAATCCCGGATCATAACTCTAGGAATGCTTTGAAAAAAATCACAAAATTGTAATTATTTATTAACAATTATTAGTAGTAATTGAGGCTCTGTGGAAGACACTAACTAAAAATGAATAAGGACCTACCTCCAAGGAGTTTTTATCATGTACTTGGAGGTATAATATATAAGCAAATAAAATATTAATTAAAATGTGAAACTAAGTTCAAGTTTACAAATGCAAGCAGTGTGCCAGGTAATCATTAACTGTAAAAATCTGAGAAGGTACAGGAAAGTAGATATAGGTTTTTGGTTTGTGTTATTTTTTCTAAGCAAACATATCAGAACTAACCAGCATAAATGAGAGTTATTCTTTTCTAAGTTGTCACCATCACCATTTACAAGCACATTAAAAATGTATTGCCATGATTTAAAACACTTTTGGACTTTATGGAATTCCCTTCAGCCTGTGGCATGCAATTTTTAAATGCCTAAAGTAGTCATTTTGAAGTTAGATTCAGTTTCTGATAGAACAAAATATCAGATGAAACCAAGGGTGGTGAATACAGACACTGGTCAGACTGGATCATACCACCTTAGAAATCAAAAGAAATGGGGCCACAGAATGATGACTTGGTCACTGTATAATAGAAAAGAGTATTCCAAGAGTGGGTGTCCAAAAAGTATTGGATTAAGGCAGTGCCTTGAAAGAAGCTACTCATTAAAAGGACAATACTCAATTGAGTGAACAAACTCTTATTTCTTCTTCATTTAAAAAAATACTGGTTACTTTATATTCACACTCTGTAATTACACAGAACTTCAGAGGGGGAAAGCTTCACAGGCTAATTTGGATTTGATGGTTTGGAGAGCAGCTAAAGACTGAATTTTAAGGAGGTAGAATCGTGTAAAAATGATGGTGTGGCACAGAGGATTTTGAAGGCAGTGAAACTATTCCTTATGATATATCCTGTATAATAAAGAGGTAATATGCAAATTAACCCTCACACCCTCACACCCTCACAAGATGGCTGCCTATGACAAGGCTGGCAGGGGGGTTATGCGTGGGGCAACCAGGCCAGCAGGGGAGCCATGAGGGGCGACCAGGCCAGCGGGGGGAGGGGGGGAAGTTGGAGGTGACCAGGCTGGCAGGGGGGCAGTTAGGGGTGACCAGGTCGGCAGGGAGGGGGCAGTTGGGGGTGACCTGGCCAGCAGTGAGGGGCAGTTGGGGACGATCTGGCCAGTGGGGGGGGGCAGTTAGGGGTGACCAGGCAGGCAGGCAGGTGAGCGATTAGGAGCCAGCGGTCCAGGATTGTGAGAGGGATGTCCGACTGCCAGGATCGGGCCTAAATCGGCAGTCAAACATCCCCTGAGGGGTCCCAGATTGGAGAGGGTGCAGGCTGGGCTGGGGGGACCCACCCCCCGTGCATGAATTTCATGCACTGGACCTCTAATCCTATCTAATAAAAGAGAAACATGCAAATTGACTGTGCCTTCGCTACACCCACAAGCCACACCCACCAGCCAATCAGGAGTGAGTTTGCAAATTAACCCAACCAAGATGGTGGCGGCCACGGAGCTGGAGCGAGCAGGAGGCTTGGGTTGCCCCTGGCAATGGAGGAAGCCAAGCTTCCTGCCCGCCCTGGCCAGCCCTGGCCTCCGCTCAAGGCTACAAAGTTTCAATTATAGAAGACAAATAAATCCCAGATACCTGCTTCCAGCCGGCCCTGGCCTCCGCTCAAGGAGGTGCTGGAAAAAAAAAGAAAAAGGAAAAGAGGAGGGGCTGGGAGCCTGGATCACTGGGGGGCGTGGGCAGCCTGAAAACAGCCCTTAGCTCCTCACCCAAGCTGGCCACACTCCTATGGAGTGAGGTTCCCCGCTGGGGGGCTTGGCCAGCCTGCAAAGAGCCATCAGCCCCTCACCCAGGCTGGTCAGGCACCCCAGTGGGGACCCCCACCCTGAAGGGGGTGTGGCCAGCCTGCAAACAGCCATCAGCCCCTCACCCAGGCTAGCCAGGCATCCCAGCAGGGACCCCCACCCTGAAGGGGTGTGGCCAGCTTGAAATCAGCCCTCAGCCCCTCACCCAGGCTGGCCATGCCCCCCCCAGTGGGGACCCTCACCCCATGGGAGTGTGGACGGCCTGCAAACCACCACAGGCTCCTCGCTCAGGCCGCCCCACACCCCAAGGGGACCCCCACCCTGATCCGGGACACCCTTCAGGGCAAACCAGCCGCCCCCCCGTGCATGAATTTCGTGCTCTGGGCCACTAGTGTATCTATAATGATAGATGCATGTTATTATACATTTCTAAAAACCCATAGCATAAACATCAAGAGTGCCCCTAATATAAACTACTAGAGGCCTGATGCACAAAATTCATACAAGGAGTCCGGCCCTCACACCCCTGGCTGCCTCGGCCCTTGCATTGCAGCCCTGGCTTCATCTGGAAGGTCGTCTGGACAGTCATTCTGCTGTTTGGCTATTGGGTCAATTTGCATATTATGCTTTTATTATTATAGACTAGAGTCCCGGTGCATGAAATTCGTGCATGGGTGAGTGTCCCTCAGCCCGGCCTGCGCCCTCTCCAATCTGGGGCCCCTCGGGGGATGTCCAACTGCTGCAGGGATTGGGCCTAAACCAGCAGTCAGACATCCCTTTCACAATCCGGGACTGCAGGCTCCTAATTGCTCGCCTGCCTGCCTGCCTGACTGAATGCCCTTAACCGCTTCTGCCTGCAAGCCTGATCACCCCTTAACTGCTCCCCTGCCAGCCTGATTGATGCCTAACTGCTCCCCTGCCGGCCTGATCATCCCCAACTGCTCTGCCCTGCTGGCCTGATGGCCCCCAACTGCCCTCCCCTGCCGGGCTGATGGCCCCAACTGCCCTCTCTTGCCATGACCTGCCTCCTCCGCCAGGACCTGCCACCTCCGCATGAGGTAGCAGTGATGCCGGGACCAGCCTCTTCTACACCATGCGGAGCCATGGGATCCCCAGGCCTCACCATGCAGAGCGGCCACCGGGTCCCGCTTCCGCTGTGCATGCAGCCATCTTGTGGTGGCCATCTTGTGACAATGTCGCGCAAGAGGGCATGAGGACCACCTAGGCTTTTATTAGTATAGATGAGGGCGATGATGTGTCAACGTAGGCTCTTCGATCATAAAAGTGTACCATTCTGATGGGGGGATGCTGATAGTGGGAGGTATTGTCTGTATGTGTAGGAGCAGACAGTAGATGGCAATCCTCTTCCTTTCTCATTTATAATTTATCTATCTATCTATCTATCTATCATCTATCTATCTATCTATCTATCTATCTATCTATACTAGAGGACTGGTGCACAAAATTCGTGCACGGGGGAGGGGGTGACCCTCAGCCCAGCCTGCACCCTCTCCAATCTGGGACATCCCTCTCACAATCCAGGACTGCTGGCTCCCAACTGCCCTCCCCTGCTGGCCTGGTCCCCCACAACTGCCCTCCCCTGCAGGCCCGGTCCCCCACAACTGCCCTCCCCTGCTGGCCTGGTTCCCCCCAACTGCCCTCCCCTGCAGGCCTGGTCCCCCCCAACTGCCCTCCCCTACTGGCCTGGTCTCCCCCAACTGCCCTCCTCTGCTGGCCCGGTCACACCCAACTGCCCTCCCCTGCAGGCCTGCTCCCCCCAACTGCCCTCCCCTACTGGCCTGGTCCCCCCCCAGCTGCCCTCCCCTGCAGGCCTGTTCCCCTGCAACTGTCCTCCCCTGCAGGCCTGGGTCCCCCCCCCCAACTGCCCTTCACTGCAGGTCTGGTCCCCTCCTAACTGCCTTTCTCTGCCATCCTGGTCCCCCCCAACTGCCCTCCCCTGCTGGCCTGGGTCCCCCCAACTGCCCTCCTTTGCTGGCCTGGTCTCCTCCAACTGCTCTCCTCTGCTGGCCTGGTCACCCCTAACTTCCCACAACTGCCCTCACCTGCAGGCCATCTTGTGGTGGCCATCTTGTGTCCACATGGGGGCAGCCATCTTTGACCACATGGGGGCGGCCATCTTGTGTCTTGGTGTGATGGTCAATTTGCATATTACTCTTTTATTAGATAGGATAAAACCCTAATATGCAAATAGACTGAAGGGCGGAACAACCGAACAACTAAACAACCGGTCGCTATGACATGCGCTGACCACCAGGGGTCAGCGGTGAGATGGTGGAGCAGGTGAGCAGGGGCGCCAGACCAAGGCGAAGGGCCAGTTGCTGTCATTGGGGCGAGCCTCTGGTGGTTACTGAAAATTCTTTGTTCCCATGTGCCACAGTCCCGCCCGGTGCTCTCACCCGCTGTCAGCACCCAGCGCCAGCCCCGATTGCTTGGTGGTATCAGCAGGTGTGAGCGGCAGCTGCTGCCACAATCACCCCTCAGCAATCACCCCTAAGGGCTTTTCCACCTCCCCCTGCTCCTGAGGGGTGATCGGGGCAGCAGCTGCCGCTCCAGTGCTGGCCCCAATCGCTCTGTGTCATCAGCAGGTGTGAGCAGAGCCGACACAGTCAGCACGTGGGAGCTGCGGTGGCAGGAGTGGGGCTGCCGGCAGACAGGGGACCGGGTTCTGTGGTGGGAGGGGCCGGGTCGGGGCACAGAGGATGGGCCGAGACCTGCCCCTGTGCCCACTGCAGCCTCAAAGCCCACAGTTCCTTTCAAGGTGCACAAATTCGTGCACTGGGCCCCTAGTCTAAAATATAAAGTCTATTTAAAAAAATAAAAGATGATGGAAAAGCACAAGATATTGATGGAAAATGGGAGGAAAGAAGATTTAGAAAGCATTCCAGGCAAAGGAAAAAAGACTGTAAATGAGAGAAGTGGGCAAAGTTCCAGAAAATGAAAGGATTTCAGTATGCACCATGCTGTCAAATAGAACTTTCTGCAGGAGTGGAAATATCTTATAGCCTGTGCTGTGCAACATGGTAGCCACTAGCCTCATGTGGCTACTGAACACATGAAATGTAGCTAGGATGACTGAAGAAATAATTCTTTTATTTTCACTTACTTCTTTTTTAAAAATTTTAATTGATTAATTTGAGAGAGGGAGAGATTTGTTGTTCCTCTAGTTTATGCATTAATTAGTTATTTCTTGTATGTTCCCTGACCTAGGATTGAACCCACACCCTTGATGTATTGGGGTAATGGGATGATGCTCCAACCCAAGCATGTCAAACTCAAGGCATGTGGCCTGCTGGCCACGAGTTTGACATGTTTGCACCAATTGAGTTATCCAGCCCGGGGTTTTCACTTCTAATTACTTTAAATCTAAATAGCCATTTGTGGGCAGCAGACACCTTACTGGAAAGTGTGGGATAGAGTATGGAGTGGACCGGAGTCCTGTGAAATAGGAACGGAGAGCTATAGAGGAGAGAGCTAGATACTAGATACTGCTTTGCTAAGGAACATTCAGTTTATCCCAAGGAACACAAGTCAATGAAAAGACTTAAGAGGGGAAGAAACAAACATGATCGATTTATTTGCTTTTTGGCCTCTGGCTTTAGTGAAGAATGGATTAGGGTTGGGATGATGATTTCCTTAGAGGCAGGGGTGCCAGGAAAAAAGATTATTGGATAACTCAGGTATGAGATGTCATGATCTGAAAGGGTAGAAATATAAATACTTGAGGGACATTTGAGAGGTGGAGAAAAGGATGGATTGGTTATTAGGTACAAGGGAGGTAGAGGGATGGATATATGAGGCTTGAGAATGATAGATGGTGGTGCCATGCACTGAAGACAAGATTTGAGGAGATGATGAGCCTCCTCCTCATCTTACAAACACATTAACATTTGGGAGCCATGCACATCTGGTTGGCAACTGACGCCACGGGAGGTGATGGGACCATCCAGGTCCGCAAGTGAGAAGAGGAAGTAGAACACAACTCCAAAAAACACCAATACCCTGACATGATGCTTTGCTTTTAGGTCAGTTTCATATCCATTCCTGCCTAGCATAGTAAGACATCATGATCTGCACTTGTGAATCTTTTAAATACCCCTCCCCCGCCAAGCTCAGTCTCAGTACGCCATAGCTCTCTCTCCCAACAGACAAGTATTTGAGATTCTCTCCCTACCCCACTCCCATTTCCATGACACATTGACACATGAAACATATTATTCTAAATTTAGTGTGTGTGTGTGTGTTTGCTTTTGTTTTTTCATTCAGGACACAATTTCAGATAAAACAGAGTGAAGTCTAATGCAAAAAAATAAAGTACTTGTGATAGAGGCTATATTAGTTAAACATTTTTAAAAGAAGTTAATAAGAACATAGTCATTTTAAAAATCCACGTGTGTCTCCTGTAAATTTATTATCAAACAAATGTCTGATGCTGTTCATACATCTGGCAAACCATCAAATAAACTACCAACAACTAATTACCTCATGAAGTAAGGGAATAAGCTGATTTTTAAAATTAAAGTCATAATACAAATTGTCCTAGCTAAGTACAAACAATGATGATACCACTCCAGGGAACTATATCACTTTGCTTTATCAACCCTTTTTACTATGCAAATCCAGGAGGGTGCCACTGCTCCTACATAAAACCTGTGATTATGCATAGCAAAGGTGTACAAGTGCTACTCTCAATGATTTAGGTCTTATTGAACTGTCAACTGCTCTTATTTGGGGAGGCATAGCAAAAAAAATTAACTGAGATATCACTTATTGCATCTCAACTGGTTTTTAAAAACCTAGCAGACAATGCAAGTATAAGTCTAGGGACGATTATAGATCACTCTTATTTCAAGAATCCAATAAAACACTTCATAAACAGATTATGGTAGACCCTGTACTGGGTCATTCTTTTATTAAAGATCTCTTACTGTGCAGTTACTAAGGATCAAAGTATAGAGGGTTTTGAACATCATGTTGAGCAGTGTGGATCTTACAGGTGTGAAAGAAGAAGGCATCACAGTGTGGGAGATGAGCTATGGTGTGGTAGCAACACCACGTTCCTTTCAGAGAGAGAACACTGGCAGCAGGAGCAGAGTGCAGAGACTAGGGAGCTCAGGCAGGAGGCTTTTACAGTATCTTGGATGAGAAAAGATTAGTGCCTCAAACTGGGAAGTGGTGGTGGGGATGCAGAGAAAGGGATTCATCAGGAAGATATTTAGAAGTTGATATGGGGATTGAGAAAAAATCCTGAGGTTATTACCTGAGGGGAGTGGGTAGGTATTTTTGATCCCAGTAATATCTAAAAATATCACTAAGTATTTCTTAGCCTCTATTTGTGGTACTCTCCTAGAAGGATCCTGGAAGCGCTAAGCACTCATTAGTGGCTTATTTTAGAATTATAGTCATTTCTTCATTGAACGGCTCTGTCAAGTAGTTAATGATTTGTGAAACTCTTAACCAAACCAGGAAGAGCTCTTTAAATTAAGTCTTTAAATCAAAGCTCCGTTTTATCATATTTTGTAAATTCTCATTTGCTCATCTAAGTGGATCGTGCCTATCTTTCAGTGTGAGTTTTCTATTTCCTGAAGTGTAAGGAAAATTTTAGTTGTTTTTAATATAATAAAAGGGAAAGTGAACTCAACCTGTTAGTGTTCCATGAATCAAAATGCCATACATTTTAAAAGCTCTAGTTAAACTAAATCAGCAGTTGTCTTGAATCTCTGTTCTATTTCGAAGATGGTATCTCTTCTATTATTCCTACTATGGTAGTCCTCCTTATTCCCGGGAGACACACCCAAGACCCTCAGGGGTTACCTGAAACCACAAATAGTACTGAACCCTATGTTTTTTGCTATATGTACATACCTAAGATAAAGTGTAATTTATAAGTTATGAGCAATAAGAAATTAACAATAACTAATAATAACAGAATAATTATAACAATATACTATAATAAAGTTGTGAATGTAGTCTCTCTCTCAAAATATCTTATTGCACACTCACCTTTTCACTTAGAGGGAGACTTTACAGCTTCTCTTTGGCATGTGTGAATTGCCACATAACCACTCTTGTGTATTGGGCCATTATTAAGTAAAATAAGCATTAGTAATTAGTTGAACACAAGCACTGCCATGCCTTGACACTTGATCTGATAACCAAGATAGCTACTAAGTGCTAATGGGCGGGGAGTTTATACAGCATAGACATGCTGGGAAAGGGATGATTCAAGTCCCAGACAGGACATCACAAGATTTCATTTACACTACTCAAATGCGCCTGCAATTTAAAACTTATGAATTGTTTATTTCTGGAATTTTCCAGTTAACATTTTCAGACCACGGTTGACCATGGGTAACTGAAACTGCAAAAAGCGAAACTACAGATAAGGGTGGTACTACTATACTGCTACTATTAATAATAACTTTACTATTACTCTTACTATAACTACTACTATCATCTCCACCACTACTAAAACTGGCTAACAGGGAGGAGAAATAATTTGCCCAAGGTCACAGCTTTTAAAGGGAAAAGTTGGGATCAAGTCCTTTTGTAGAGACTGTGACTTGATAGTCACCAATGAACCATACTTCTCAGTATTCCTGCCTTGGTGAAATGCCCTCTCACATGACTTCCTTTGAACGATAAGACATTAAGTGTGTGTTATGTAGACAAAGGCTTGATAAGCCACTTGCACATGGGTGTTTGCTCACAAGCTGGTATACTTCTTTTGGGGACCCAGCTGCCATATGCTAAAAAGCCCAAGCACATGGAGAGGCCACATTAAAGACACCTGAGGCCCTCCAGTTCCAGCCGACAGCCTGCACCCACTTCCAGCCACGTGAGGGAGTCCTCTCAGCCACTGCAGCCCAGCGACCTTCTCACTGTAACTGCACAACGGGTTCCAATCAGGACCAGCAGAACTGCCCATGTGAGTCCAGGCCCCCACAGAACTGTGAGAAATGATGAAAATGGTGGTTGTTCTAAGCAACTAAATTTCATGGTGATTTGTTATAGGAAAACAAACCCAAACCCAATTAGTTTGGCTCCAAAGTCTATACTCTTAATCATTTTGCTATCTTGAATTGAAGTTACCTTCTAAATCACACACACACACACTCAACATAGAGGGTTTGGCAAAAGTAGGTTTACATTTGTAAGTATACAAAACAGTTGTTCTTATATTATTATTTATTTATTATTGTATTATTTTCCATATGAACAATTGTATGTATGTATATATATACAAATATATATACTTTTGCCCTACCCTGTATGTATGTATGTGTATATAGATATATACATATATACATATATATACATATATATGCATATGCATACATATATATGTACTGAGGATTTATTTACTGTGTATTTATTATAAGTACAAATTATTTTGCATCTATATATTTATAAAATGTCTTTCTGTGTAGTATACTATATTACTTATTGTTATAAATTTCTACCTTAAATACAAATGTATCCTACAAATCAAATACTAATAAACTACCTATCCACTGCCAAGAAAGTTCAGTTTTACCACAAGAACTAATTTGTAGAAAGGATTAGACCTATTTCACTAACTTTTAAGAATTTATAACAACGTTTAGTCACTGATTCTATCATTCAACAAATAGTTCACATTTATGGCACAAATATTATGTGCCTGTGACAATGCTGAGCCATCTACAAACATTTGCTCCTGAGCAACCACAAGGTTGCACAAGGAATGGAGATTACTAGGACCCATGGGCGAGGTTACAACTGGCACATGGCAGAGCCTGAGCCCTACTCAAGTCCATCTAACTTCAGAGTCCAAGCCCTTCCCCCACACTCCGCTGCACTTGGTGACGCCATACCAGCCGCAGGCACTAATAAAATCCTAGTGGGTTATGACTGTATCTAGTCTCATTGAAAGGCATTCCAAAGTGTCCATTCCTAGTTTCAATTTGAATTCTGCATTTTAAGATAAATCTATAGACTACTTTTAAACTAATATACATACAAACACAAATTACTGCTCAATGCATAAGATTATTTTTTGTACATAAAAGTTTGCCCACATGTTAGTTTGCAGAGACTTAAAGCCTCTGCCTGGCTATAGACAATGATTAAATTATTAGCTCAATCCTCTCCTCCTTAGGCAACTGACCAAACTGGACTATCCGTGAAGGCAGGTGCACCCTTATCTCTCATATAATGTATCACAGTGAATTCTAATGTTCTACTCACCCTCCTATCTCCTAATTCTCTCCACCCACACTGGACTGTGAGGACTTTGAGAACAAGAAATGCATTTTTAAAATATCTATATTGTCATAGCATCTTTGGTGAAAGAATAAATCCCTGGGTAGAACAGCTTCCCTCCAACATTTCTCCCTCCTCTCCTCATCAGCCACCCACTGAGGCGCCATTCCACCTGCCACTGGCTGAGAAGAGATAACAGTAATAACATAACTTCAAATAATAATGCAACTTTTTTCATTATTTATGGTCACTTTGTTTCCTTTTCATTTCAAAAGATATTTTTACTTATACCGTATGGATTTAAGGATCAGAAAATGATATTTTAAAAGGGAAATTCCTAATACAAAGGCTACTGTATAAGCCTCTATATTTCTTAGATAGTTAAATCCCAAAACATACCTTGGAAAGAAAAAATCTTAAAGTAAAGGTAGAAGTAGTCTGATGTCTGACTGAGTTTTGAAGGGTAAGAATGAGTTGTATGAGCAGATGCTTACAAACCTTTCCACCATTAATGTTAGAAACACAGGGGGTAAGAAGTCTGAGTGAAGAGATTTCTAGTCTATGTTAAATCATGAACCTTTATGGATCATTAAATTCTCATTAGAGTAAATTAATCACAGAAAATATTAAGTATTAATAATTTTAAATATCAAATTAAATATTGAAACATGAATGGAAAATACCACATGGGTATGTCTTTGATAGACATGGACATTCAGGATCAGAGAAATCAGAATATTTTAAAGTATCACAATAAAGTAAGGCTTGATGAGTAGTCTAACAAGGATCGAAAGACTCCAAGAAATATTAGACATTTACAACACATGATTATGTAGAATATTGCTAAGTCATGTAATGAAAAGTCATAATAACATGGTACAATTGCAATTAAATAAGGATTTCCCTTAACAAGTAACTTTTCTAAGGCAGATATTTTACCTAAAAGCTAAATGCCAAATACCTAACATTGACAGAAGGTGAACAAGAACAAATGAACATAAACTTTCTAAAAATCAGAAAGACTTAAAGAAAATCTTGCAGCTTAGAATAAATACATGTGTAATTTGCTTCCAAGTTCCCTTATACCTGACTGGTTTTAATCACCATAACAAAAATTAATAAATGATTTGTCAGTGCTTTAGGAGACAGTATAGTCTCCATCTGGTACATTTGAGGCTTGTGAAAACATTTTCCTGTGACAGAAAACATTGGTACGGTAAGCTCTTACAGCTGAAATGCAGCAGTTGATTGCCAATGGAAGCTACAGGAAAGGATGATTAATATAAACAGGCTTTTGCCGGTGCTTCGCAGCAGCATTACATAAAGCAGTGCTATTCCAGGAGACTTTTATATTTTCATTTCCAAGAGTCCATAGGGTAATGGATTTTTTCCTTCATCTTGTTTGATCTTTGATATTTAAGACCAACTTCTGTGTTTTGTTTATTTTTTCTTTGCATTGGAAAAAGAACATAAAGTGAGTGACAACACATAATCAGGGCTAATTGGTATTATTTTCAGAAAGAAAAAAAGGAAACACCTTTTATGATGAGCCAAATGCAAACATTTTATAAATAGGGTATCTTGCACCAAATAATCATGTCAGTAAAGAAAGTGGTTATGTTGCATGCATGGAAGTATTTGTTAGTTTCAGATTTAATCACAACAAGTGGTTTTAATTTATATTTCCCTGAAATTTGGCTATTACACAAAGCAAGTACTTTAAAAGACTAAATGACTGTCTTTTCCCTGAAGGAAAGAAACTAAAAGTTGATTTCAAACTGCAAGAAATAATAGAGACAAAGCATTTTGAATAAAAATAAATAAAGGGGGTAGGTAAATCATCCGGTGGCCAGTTTGTTTAATACAAGGTTATTTAGTTTCCTTTTTTTAAAAAAAAAATCACTATTTTATTTCATCCTAAAAATAATCAGAATGATGCAAGCTAACTATTCTCCTTAAAATACTATCAAATACGTAGGGGTCTTCTTGTTGCACTTTTGGTAAGGTCTGTGTTTTGGAAACAGGTGATGACAGCAGTACTATTTTGTGTTATTTTAGCCGTCACTAGCCTTCCTAGTATTTTTCACCACTCCCACTTGCTGGCAGTATATCATGGCACAGTTTCAGCAGAAGTCTACTATGAGCTGTGAGCTAACTGGGAAATGTCAACATATAAAGCCATGTCTAGAATTAACCTGTCTTTAACAAGGGCAAACTCCCACCCTCTCTCTTCGCTCTCAAAACTTAATTACACCAGAAGTAGAGCAAAAAGGAGTGAAGAGGGATGGATGAGAAGATGCTAGAGACAATGCTAGAACCAAAAGACAAGATAATCACACAAAATCCACCATGAACATTTTACTATGAAACTTCAAAATACTGTTCATCTTGTCAGGGAACAAACTCTTCTAATGAAGAACCACGTGGCTATTGGAGTCAGACTCTATCCCTGCGAAATGGAAGGATCTTGCCCGTCAGCTTATTGGGATGCATGCCATGCCCCTGCCTCTGTAGAACATATGACTTTAACTGAACAACTACTGAGGTTCCTGCTGTGACATCCTAGAGGTATCATCACACTTTCAGGCATCAGCCTTGCCTGTGCCATCTGCCCGTGTCCCCTTTAATGACAAGAGGTCAACATTCTATCTCAAGCCCAGCTATACACTACATGACAGCTTCTCTTAGCACTGCTCCATGCCTGTTGACCTTGAAAGATGACCAGCAACCACAGGACAAATCGGCAAAGTCCCCGAAGGTCATGGTCCCCATGGAGCCTAATCAGCATATCTAATTTGTCAGAGTCAAATTAAGAGCCATACATTGCTGCGTGCATACCTAAAATCTTTTTCAGATAAGAAGTGGATCTAAGGGTTTCTGTGGAAAGACTATGGAAATAAAAAAGAAATGTTTAAAAGTTTTGGTAAGATTTCAGAAAACAAAGAAATAAAAGGCGGTTAATAGATTTAAAATATAACCATTGATTAAAGCGCTTTCTGAATTCTCAGTAATATGAGAAAATTTCATCAAGAAAAGAACAGATCTAAAGATCTGATGTTATCAGCACAAATGGCTTCTGATGGTGCTAATAGCATCTTGGGGATCATAAAATGGCATAAAAAGCTCAGCTGCTGTCTCTTGATGAGATCATTTCTCATTTGGGCTATTTATACTTTGTCCCCTCAAAAATTAATTTATTTTATACACCCCTGTCAGGGAAATATATATATATATATTCCTTATTCTTTCTTGTGTATACATAGTTCAAAGCTACTCATACTGTTCTAGCACAAAACAAGCAAAATGCAATGTTTTCAACATAATTTTGATTGAGGCTTCATTTAAATCCACTACAGTAGTTAACAACTGTGGACGCTGGTGGGGTCTACTTAAGACCATAAAAAGATGCTATCTAATTGTATGTCATAATGGCATAGCTTGTTGATTTTGTTTAATTAACATAAATTTGAAGTTCAATTCATTTTGAAAAAATGGGTACAGACCTTGACAGAATCATAGCAATCATTAAGGTAATTAGCATATAACAACTGCATCTGTACTGTTGGCTTCCGGATCTGTATGTCTAGATTTGATCTCTCTAAGGCCCAGACCCAGCTTTTAAATTGCCTCCTGGACAGCTCCCCCTGGATGTCCCTTGGGTACAACCTTGATCGGACCAGACCAGAAAAATTTCATCTCTCTTCCCAGAGCGTACCCCCTCCCCCAATCGATCTGTTCCTCCTTTGGCTCTCCCCAGACATTCTGCATGCAACAGTGCAAGTCAGACACCTGGACTTGGTCCTAGATGTCCTTAGCCCTCATGTCTAAGCATGTCTCTAAATCCGGGATTTCTAATTCTGATTTCTCTCATGTATCTTCCCTTCTCTCCATTTCTACTGTGATTATCAGGCCTTCATTATTTCTTGACTGGTCTTTAACAATATCCTCTACTTTGGCTCCTTCTGCTTCAAATTTCTCTTCACTCTTCATGCATATCTGATATTGCTGAACCATTACCTCAGTGGTTGCCCACTACCCATAGGACAATGACTCATCCAAACCCCATCTCTTTGTACAGGACTCCAATCTTCAACTCTCTCTCCTGGGTTAACCTCCTGCTTTCTGACCCTACAAAAGTAACTGCAGGCTTTGTTTTACCCTGGCCCTGTTGACACCAGGGGTGGGAATGCCCTGTGTGCCTTGTTCGCCCGATGAATGCCATCGGGCGCCTCCAAACAAAGTGAAACCCCCTTCCTACAGTTCCTTGTTTATACCTTGTTTCTTATGATGATTTTTTTTACACATAGATTCCTTTTCCCTCCAAACTGTAAGCACCTCAAAACCCAGAATCCATGTACTGTGATAGATGTCTAACATCTATCCAATGCATGGTGCACAGGATGCAGTTGAAAATGTTGAACAGGCAAATAAACAAAAGAATCAACAAAGCTCTGAATGATGCTTCAATTCTTGGATTCAAAGCTGCATAAATAAGACAGAAAATATAGAGACAAATTGATGGCATTTATGATTTAATTAGTTCCTAATCAAACATTAGTGAATTAGTGTTTATAAGGAAAAAATTAAGTATCTAAAATACACAATGCTAACTATATAAAATGCTAAGAGGTACCTTACATTTACATTGTAGCATTAATAGAAAAAAATTAAAAATATTTACAGATAAACTTGAAGTTTCAGGAAATGCAAATTTTATTTTTCAATCAGTTATAACCTAAGGGCAAGTTAAACATTCTCATCTAAAAACAGAAACTGGCATGAGAATCCTATAATCTTCTGCCATTTCATGACTACAAGTGTTTTCAGAGGCTGAGGTGTGTCATTTAGCATCGCTTTTTCTGCATGAATATCTACAGTGTTCAAGGCAATAGACCTCGGGAAAGAGACAAAAGCTCCACACATGATTGTGATGCAGAAGTACACTCTCTATAAAGAAATATAAAATGGAAAGTCCCATAAGTTCCTTAGCTCGGGCCAGCTTTCTTATTGCATAAGATTTACTATAAAGATTGAGCTAAAAAAAAATTGCAAAAAGTCTTAACATCAGTATCGCAGATGTTAGACGTAGTTTGAGCTCCAGATGTCCACAAATAGCCTTGCTACACTGAGTCAGACCCATGGGTCACCCACCCAAAATCACATGTCTTTACGGAGATCAAGGGACGATTGTGGGATGCCATGGTTTTCCTCCAAAATGCCAAAACTCAACATGATAAGCAAGTACTTCTCAAACAATTCCAGTTTCCTAAATAACGTATTGAAAGGCTATCATCCTCAAATTGATTTAAATCCTTCCTGAAAAACAAAATTTATTACAGACTCCCGATCTGGACCTAGGGAACTGGCTGGACTTGAATCAGAATTGTTTGCAGAATTGCAGGATGAGAAGCCCAACACAGAGGGCTTTAAAGGATTTCTCCAAGGGCAGGGAAATGCTGTCCACAATAATTGTGCAAATCTAGAGCCATTTTTAGAAATCACCTTAGATTTCATATAAATAAATTTCATACTTTCTCATTGTAAATGATCAGAAACCAACACAACTGTAAAAACAGAAATAAAATGAAGAAGCTATAACTTTGTCATACATGTTTATTACCTTAAAAAATAACTAATGAAAAACATTCACACTCACACACAAAAGAAACCCCACCAGACCCAAATAGGAGTGAAAAGAGAGAAGCTATAAAAGGAAAAGCCCAAAAGATCCTTTTAAGTGTAAGACACATAAATTTTTCTTTTTCTCTCTCTAACAGCCCTCCTCTGTGAAAATAGGCTTTATGTGCTCCGTCAGAACTGCTAGACAGAAACTAAAACACTAGGAAACAGAGCAACAAGAGGAAGAGTCCAGTGTAGAGTTCATGTTCTTCCCATTGCTCTTGAAAATATTTATCTCGAAAAGATAAATAAGATAAATTTATCATTCTTATAAGCTCAGATGCTGAAGTCCTCTCTAAATCCTTTTAAACCAAAATTCTTTACCAAATCCACTTTGACATTAGATGTAATACTTGATTTTAAACTGCTTCACAATAAGATTTAAACAGCTATTTTCATGTTAGAAATTAGGGAATTGCTATTAGGTTATATTTTCATTAGGTTTCTTTATACATGTTTAAACATGATTTGTGTATGGAGTCATCATTTTGGGTAAAAACTCTTAAACCATCTTCAGAAGCACTGAATTAATTTTAAGTGCATTTTAACCTTTCATGAACACCTGTTAAGAGTTATAGCAAACTAACACTGAAATAATATTACTCCAGGGTCAGAATATCATAATGGTACTTCTTATGTCCAAAGCCATTTTTCTATCTCCTGACATTTTAAAATTTCTTCTTGCTATTCCTTCCATATATAGAGAGACTTGAAATATTCCAAGGCCACATTTTTGGTAATTATTCAGGAGGCCAAAGAACAAATAGTAGGAATTTTGATTGAATCAGAGATATACCCTCACTTGATTTGCAATCAACATGTTTCCTTACTAAAGACCACAGACCATATTATTGTTTCACATACTTAAAGACAAAAAGACAAATACTTGTGATGAATGAAAGTAAAGATCTTGCCAATGAAGTTCATTCTCTGTAAGTGAAATTACACTACCATAAAAAGCTCTTATTCTGTATAGATGTCCTGAAGATATTTTGTTTTGTCAGTTCTCCAGAGTTTTCTTTTCTGATTGCTCATTTCAACTCTGAAAATCAGTCAAATAAACACAAACACTCAAAATATAGCTGAAGAAGCAAGTTTTAAAGTTCTGCTGTATTGGGGAAGTAAACCAGTTAACGTTTTTTTCCCAGATACTGTGCTAATTTTATAAACTGTTTTTCTAGTTATATTTATGGCAGGACAAAATGTGCTTTAATGTGTGTGTACATATATGTTATATATATATATATATATATGTATATATATATATATATATATATATCCTATTACAGAGACAAATTCAGGAAAATTTCAGGTAAAATAACTCTTGATATCAAATATACTTTTATTTGCATAGAAAATGTAGAATTATTAAACTTCTTTTGAAATGTTATGTTCACACATAGGTGGCAGGAATGTGATGTAATTTTTAAAAATATGGATTCAAGTAATCTTAACTATATTTATATTTACATCATTTTAAAATCATGGAAACTTAAATAGTCTTTATAATCAGGACAGCTACCCTAACAGATTCTCTAAACAAACGCATGTAAATATTATTTGAGAGTCTCCACATGTTGAGAAGGTACCATGTGTCTTCAAAAAACTGGGTCATTCCCAAGCATAGACTTTCTATCACACCATCTGTAAGTGTACCTGGAAGAAGTGCCATAGATAGGAAAGACAAATGTGTTTTATATAGTGAAGGTACAGTTTGGGTTTTACAGATAATTACAGTAGATAAGAGCTACAAAAATAGAAAAGGAGGAGCACTAGTAATTCCACTGATACTATGGGAAATGTTATGGCACTTAATCAGAAAGAAATTCTAAAATTCACCAAAGTTACTCCACTCATCATTTTTTGTTCAATAAATATTGTTCACATACTATCTATGTACTAGGGAAACAAATTACATTGATAATTATTGATTCATGGTTTATAATCAATCACATATGGGAAAGTGAATCTGCTTGCTTTATTCCATAAAACAACTTCAGGATTTTTAGGTCTGATGCAGTCTTAAAATTGGGCCTCCTTTAAGGTTGTTTAACAACCTCTTCTCCTAACATACAAGCTAGAAATTGTGGTCCAATGAACTTTGCCCTCAAATGAGGCAATATTAGTAGCAATTATTTCTCCATTAAAGAGAATATTATTTCAGTTGTTCATTTAGAGAATATATATTGAACACTTTCTACATGCAAGGCACATGCTAGGTCTTAGAGATGCTAAAATAAAATCCTATATAATAAAGGGCTAATATGCAAATCAACAGAACAGTGGAACAACCGGTCACTATGACATGCACGGACCACCAGGGAGCAGATACTCAATGTAGGCGCTGCCCCCTGGTGGTCAGTGCGCTCCCACAGGGGAAGCACTGCTCAGCCAGAAGCCAGGCTCACAGCTGTTGAGCGCAGCACCAGTGGTGGGAGCCTCCACTGCTCCGTGGCAGCACTAAGGATATCCGACTGAAGACTATCAGTTGACATGCCCCGAGGGCTTCTGGACTGCAAGAGGGCACAGGCTGGGCTGAGGGACCCCCCCCCTCCCTGAGTGCATAAATTTCATGCACCAGGCCTCTAGTGACAGTATAATAGAAAAAATTACAATATGTTTATGAAAATTTGACAAGTTAATTTTTGTCATGGAAATGCAAGATATACATGGAACTGCAAAAGCCAAGAAGAGCCATGGCAATCATAATAAGGAACAAAGTTAGAGAACTTATACTATTATATATCAAAATGTATGGTAAAGCTATAGTAATTAAAACAATGTGATATTGGCATAAGGATAAACTAACAGACCAATGAAATAGAATTTAAGAACCCACAAGTAAATCTATGCATATAGGATCACATGATTTGTAACTAATGTGACACTGAAGAACAGGAAGGAAAGGAAGGTCTTTTCAATAAATAGTACTGGGACAATTGAATATCTATATAGAAGAAAAATGAATCTTGACTCTTACATTACACTATATACAAAAATCAAGTTCAGATGGATTGTACATTTACACATCAAAAATAAAACAATAACACTTTAAAGAAAAACACTGTAGAAGACAATCTTCAGAAATCTGAGGTAGACAAAGATGTATTAAACAGGTCACAGAAAGAGCTATATGGGGGGGGGGGATAAATTAAATTATATTATTTTTTTTTTAATTTCACCAAAACAACAGTTGTGAAAGTGAAAAGGAAAGGTATAGGGTGGGAGAAGATACTTGTAATATGTATACCAACAAATGATTCCTATCTTGAACATGTAAATGATTCTTACAAATCAATAACAAAAAGTCAGAACAAAAGAGGATGGAAGATTTGAATCATCTCATATAGGCAAACACATGAAAAAGTTCTCCAATTCATAAACCATCATGAAAATACAAATTAAATCCACAATGCAATGCCACAACACATCCATCAGAATGGCTAAAATGAACACACACACACACACACACACACACACACACACACACACACCAATGTTATTGAGGATGTGAAACAATTGAAACTCTCATATATTGCTGAACTATCTATAATAATAAAAAGGTAATATGCTAATTAGACCAGACATCTTCCAGATGTCATTCCAGACATCCTTCCTGAGGAAGCCAGGACTGGAGGGAAGCCAGCCGGGTCCCAGGTGCCTGCAGGTGGCCCGGGGGAAGCCAGCCTGGGTCCTGGGCACCTGCTGGCGGCCGGAGAAGGGAAGCCTGGGTCCCGGGTGCCAGAGGGAAGCTGGTGCCGCAGCTGGGGAAAGGAAGGCCTACTCTTGCACGAATTTTCGTGCATCGGGCCTCTAGTAAATTGATAAAACTACTTTGGAAAATTGTTTGGCAGGTTCTGCTATAGCTGAACACACCCATACCTTATGACACAACAGTTCTATTCTAGGAATATACCCAATAGAAAAAGATATATATAGTTACCAAAAGACATGTATAAGTAATAATGTAATAAACATAATTTCCTCAAATTAAACCATTAGAAGTAGAATGTATAAATTAATTTACATTATAATACTCTACTGCAATGAAAACAAATGAACTAGAGAGCTCCATATAACAAAATGGGTGAATCTTATAAATATGATATTGAATTTAAGAAGGCAGTCCCCCAAAAGCACATATTGTATGATTCCATTTCTATAAAGTTCAAAAGAAAGCAAAACTACTGTAGGGTAGTAATAACAGAATAGTGGCTAACGTCCCTTGGGAGGACGTAGTAAGTTGAAGGGGACAAAAGAGGCCTCTGGGGGAGAGGGGTGCTGATTATGTTCTGAAATGCTGGTTTTGACAGATGTGTTTGCTTTGCAAAAATTTTGTTAGGCTGAACATGTATGATTTGTGCACTTTTCTGTATGTATGCTATACTATGATTTAAAGGTCACTTTTAAAATTACAGTATCAAAACTTCCAATTCTGTCCATGATTTGGTCTCACAACTGAAATAACCAGACAAAATACGGAGCAGCTGTTTCAGACAATTGATAACTAGCAATGCAGGGCTCTTTTCCCTAAAAGAAAGGAAGCAAAGTTATCTCCGTGATTGCCCCTGCATTTCTCCTGGAAACAATTTCTAAACTATAGTATAGAAAGGGGCATCCCAATGTATCGTGGTCTTGCCGAATTGAGGAGACAAAGATTAGAACTCAGTAAGGCCAAGACAGCTATAATTTGGAAGACAGAATATCAAACAGGAATCATCTATGCAGAGAAAGAGCTCCAGAAATCTTCATGAGGAGTCCTTTTGTTTGTTTGTTTTTCTAAATTGTAGGGTGGGGATAGATAGATAGATAGATAGATAGATAGATAGATAGATAGATAGATAGATAGATTCTACAAGACCAGGCAAAGAACTATGAGGAAACTGGAGCTAAAATATTCAGAGTTCATGAGGGCTGGGATATGTTCATATATCTTATTATATATATGTATATGTATATATTTTTATTTTTATTGTTGAAAGTATTATAGAGTTCCCCCTTTTTTTCCCATTGACTCCCTCCACCCTGCATCCACCCCTCCCACACCTTCACCACACTTTTGTCTGTGTCCATGAGCTATGTATATATGCATATAAATTCCCCGGTTAATCTCTCCCCACCCTCCCACTTCTGCCTTCCCTCTGAGATTTGTCAGTCTGTTCCATGCTTCTATGTCTCTCAATCTATTTTGTTAATCAATTTATTTTGTCCTTTAGATTCCACATATGAGTGAAATCATGTGATACTCCTTTTTCTTTGTATTGCTTACTTGGCTTAGCATGATACTCTACAGGTCCCTCCATGCTGTCTCAAAGGGTAAGAGATCCTTCTTTTTTACTGCTGCATAGTATTCCATGGTGTAAATGTACCACAGCTTTTTTATCCACTCATCTACTGATGGGCTGTTTCCAGATTTTAGCTATTGTAAATTGTGCTTCTATGAACATAAGGGTGCATATATTCTTTTTGATTGGTGTTTTAAGTTTCATAGGATATATTTCTAGAAGTGGGAACACTGGGTCAACTTAAATAGCCAGAGTAGAGAGACACCATTAAAAACATGGGACACTCAGTAGAGTGTCCAGAAGGGTTATATCTTTAATGGGGCTAAATTAGCTTTAGAATAAGAGATACGTCATACTTATCCTTAAAATCTTGAAAACAAGCTTTGAAAGAACCCAAGATGATCCACAAGTAACTCAACTGCATGAAAAACAAACGAAAAACAATTTTAAAAAGAACAGAGAAATCCAGACACTCAGTAATGTAACATTTACAATGTCCAGTGTCCACTCAAAAATAAAGATGCTGGAAAACAAGACCCATAACCAGGAGAAAATTCAATCTGCAGAAATGTACTCAGAATAAGAGATAATGAAATGAGCAGATAAGAACTTTAGAGGATCTATAGTAAATATTATCAACTGTTTAAAGGAAAACTATAAACTATGTATTTAAGAAGCACACAAAAAATCCCAAATAGAATAAAGAAAAAGAAAACCATTCAAAGGCACATTATTTCAAATTGCTGTAAGGTGATGATAAAAAGAAAAATCTTAGATGCAGCCACACACACACACAAAAAAAAAACCCCACACACACACACAAAAAAACCCCCACATCAGAACAAAAGTAAATATGTCAGTAGAATTGTTATCAGAAATTTATAAGACAAAAACATTACACAAACATCTTTAAAGTATTGGTAAAAAAAAAACAGGACAACTTAGACTTCTATATCCAGAGGAAAATAGTCTTAAAAATAAAAGTAAAATAAAGATTTTTTTCCACACAAAATTTGAGATCATTCAAATTTTTTTCAGCTCCACCCTGTACTATGAGAAATACTAAAGGAAGCCCTATAGGCAAAAGAAAAATAATAACAGGTGGATATCTGGCTCTACACAAGGAAATGAGGCACATCATAAATGATAAATGTGTGAGTAAATACAAAAGAATATTTCTTATTTTTAAATTTATTTAAACAACATTAGACTGCTTAAACAAAAAAAAATAGTAACAATGTATTGTGGGTTTATAACACGTAAAATATGGTGCATGACAGCAATAGCACAAAGGACAGGATGAGAAAAATGGAAACATTCTTTGGTGTCTTTAGAGCTTGCTATGTACAAGATCATGTGAACTGCAAGCAGAGATAATTTTACTTCTACCTTTTGGACTTAGATGTCTTTTATTTCTTTTTCCTGCCTAATTGCTCTGGCTAGAACTTTCAGTACCATGTGGAATAGAAGTGGTAAGAGTGGGCATCCTTGTCTAGTTCCTGATTTAGAGGAAATGTTTTTCATTTTTCACCATTGAGCATGATATTAGCTGTGGGCTTGTAAGATATGACCTTTATCATGTTGGGGAACATTCCTCCTATATATAGTTTGTGAGGAAATTTGATCCCTTGTGCACTGTTGATAGGAATATAAAATGGTACAGCAGCTATGGAAAACAATATGAAGGTTCCTCAACAAATTAAAAATAGAACTACCATATGATCCAGCAATCCCATTTCTGAGTGAATATCCAAAAGAATTGAAAACAGGTACTTGAAATATCCACACTTCCATATTCATTGCATCACTATTCACAATAGTGAAGATATGGAGACAACTCAAATGGCCATCAACAGAAAGAGGAATAAAGAAAATGTGGTATATACATACAACAAAATATGATTCAGCCTTAAAAAAGAAGGAAATCCTACTATTTGTGAAAATATGCATGGACCTGGAAGACATTATGATAAGTGAAATAAGTTAGTCACAGAAGGACAAATAGTGCATGATCCTCCACTTATATGAAGAATCTAAAATAGTCAAACTTATAAAAGCAGAGATAAAGTGCTGGTTGCCAGGGAATTGGGGGGAGTGGGAAATGAGGAGTTTTTGCTTAACTGGTACAGAGTTTCAGTTGTGCTAGATGAGTAAGTACTAGAGAGCTTCTATACAACATAGGGCTTATGGTTAACAATGTGGTATTGTGCACTTAGAAGTCTGTTAAGAGAATAGAGCTCATGTTAAGTATTCCTACTACACAGAAAGAGAGGGGGAAAGAGACAGAGAGAGAGAGAGAGAGAGAGAGAGAGAGAGAGAGAGAGAGCAGAAGAGAGAGAGAGAGAGAGAGAGAGAGAAAGAGAGAGAGAGAGAGACAGAGAGAGAGAAAGAAAGAGAGAAAGTGAGAGAGAAAGAATGCAAGGGACACAAGGAAACTTTTGGAGGTGATGGATATGTTCATTACCTTGATTTTGGTGATGGAATCATGGATGTATGTGTATGTAAAAACTCATAAAATTGTATACATTAAATATGTATAGTTTTGTATATAAATCAAAACTGAATAAAGCTATAAAAATAAGTAAAAATGTATAGTTAATGAGGTGATAAAGATAATAAAATGCAAAGTAAAATATACTCAATCCAAAAGAATGCAAGAATAGAGAGATGAAGGATAAACAAGTGTAGCAAAAGAAAACAATTGGCAGAATAGTAATCTTCAATCCTACTATATCTATAATTATGTTCATTGTAAAAGGTTTAAAACATTATATGACAGAGACTGTCCAATTAGATTAAATAAAAAGTAGGCTGCCTAGTAGAAGTCCACTTAAAATATAAAAACACTGATAGGCTGAAAGGACAAAAAAGATATGTAGTGCAAAAACTAATTATTAAAAATACAAATAAAATGGCTATGTTAATATTAGACAATGTAGACTTCAGAATAAAGAAAATTATTATTCATATAGACATTTTATAATGATAAGGATCAACTCAACAAACACACACACACACACGCACACACACTAATGTAAAGGTACATTTACCTAATAACAGAGCGTCAAAACACATGAAACATGCCTGGCCAGCGTGGCTCAACTGGTTGCAGCATTGTCCCATGCCCTGAAAGGTGCCTGCCTGATTCCTGGTCAGGGCACACACCCAGGTTGTGGGTTTGGTCCCAGGTTGGGGTGCATGCGGGAGGCAACCTACCGATGTTTCTCTCTCACATGGATGTTTCTCTCTCTCTCTTCCTCTTCCTTCTTCTTTCTCTCAAATCAATAAAAACATATTTAAAAATACATGAAACAATAAAAGAACTGTAAACAGAAATAGACAAATTCACAGATATAGTTGTTAGTTGAAGACAAAATCAGTAAGTATATAGAAAAGTTAAATATCATCAACTAATTTGACAATACTGATATTTATAAAATCCTCCACTCAACAACTGCATACTACACATTCTTTAGAGTGTACATGAAACATTTACAACATAGACCATATGCTGGGCCATAAAACTAGTTTAATAAATTTGATGAAACTGAAATCAGGAGAATGTACTCTGACCATACTAAATTAAATTAAAACCAACAATAAATAAGAAACTAAATAATACAATTTAAAATAAGTCAGGTCACAAAAAAGAAATCATAACAAAAATTAGAAAATATGTTTAGCTAAATGATAATGAAAACCCACACAATTTGACCTTAGGGTAGGCAGCAATTTAAACGGTGATTTTTAAACAAAGAATTTAGAGAAAGACATTTGAGGGAGCACAGAGGATGGGGACCCTAGTAAGAGGAAGAAGAAAGATAAATCAGTAGAAGTAGGTGTGACACTATCTGGGAACCTGTCAGAGCTATCTAAGAATATAGGTGGAGTGACATTTATCTTAAGATGCCAAATTAAAAACAAAACAAGGTAAAACAAGGCCAGGTAAAAGAGAGCAGAGAGAGCAGACAACATCGGTGAGGAAACTCCTAAAATTAGTGTGTGAAAGAGCACCTGGGTGAGGACCAACTCAGTGGATTTGGAAGAGATCAACATTTACAGCACAGACTCCAACAGCAGTTTAGGTATTTAAATACATTGGCATACTACGCTGCGGTAAAAAAGGAGTTCTTACCATTTGCAACAGCATGGATGGAACTGGAGAGCATTATGCTAAGTGAAATAAGCCAGTCAGAGAAAGATAAATATCACATGCTCTCACTCATTGGTGGAATACAATGAACAACATAAACTGATGAACAAAAACAGATCCAGAGACAGAGAAGCATCGATCAGACCCTCAAACCTCAGAGGGAAGGTAGAGGAGGGTGGGGGTAAAGGGGAGAGATCAACCAAAGGACTTGTATGCATGCATATAAGCCTAACCAATGGACACAGACAACAGGGGGATGAGAGCATGAGTGAAGGGGGGGGGGGATGGGAGGGCTAGTGGGAGGATGAGGACACGTATGTAATAACTTAATAAAGAAATTTAAAAAAATACATTGGCACTTGTAGATTACATAGCTTAGACATTTTAGATATTTAAAATAATCTGAATATTTTCAATCCATCTGTAGCTATTTCGATCCAGACATAACCTGAACCTTTTCTTTATCACTTATTCTCTCTTCCAAAGGTCACCTCTGTTTGGAGTTCTAAAGACCAAAAGGTGGAGGGACAGAGGGGCTTCTTTCCTATTTTGTTTTCCTGGCAAACACCAAGGATATTGCCAGCTCTGCAGCAGGGCTAGGCATTTGACGTTTTTTACTGTGTCCCTAATTTTACTCAATATAAATGCTGATGCTACCTCTATTTAGAAGATCAGGAAATAGGCAATTCAACTGACATGGAGTCTGGTGTACTGTTTGTGTGTGTGGGGGAAACTTCACCTTTCAAAGCAAACTCATTATACCCACAATGCTCTTGCCCAATCCAAACATGGAAAGAGCAACCCAAACTGACTTGAATCCAACTTTGTATGTGTCCCCAAAAGTATGAATAATGAAATATCTGCTCTGCGGTGTCTGAGATCACAGATGTGACAGCTAATATCCTCAGCAGGAGAGAGTGAGCAATGACTTGGAGAAAAAAATCCTCCTATTCCCCTTACCTTGTAGAAATCAGCCTTCATTAGGAATTCTTGGTACCTGGCATACAACCTGAGGCAATGGAAGGCAGGGCTCTAAAACGGTGATTTCTTAATGACACCCGAGAGGCCCAGCGGCATTAATGCTGACTTCCTAAAGCACCTAATCTTTCCCAGGGAGAGGTAGGGTCTCCCTCCTGATATATAGTCTGGCTCATTATGACAACATCAAGTGAATGCCTTTGTCTTTAAAACAACTCAGAATAATTCATAAATCCTGGCAATATTCACAGCATAAGAAATTATAATAGTCACATGTGAAAAATAAACAGGTACTCCAAAGAGGACTAATTCACTTAAGGAATAATGCCAGAAACATTAAACGTGATAGCTTTATTTTTAAATAAAATGTGGTTAATTTGATTACTATTTATTTTGTTTTTTGCCAGATTTCAATCAATTTTTATGGCAGGATTAAGCTTATAAGTAGAGTGTGTTGTTTTTTTAAATAATGGAAGCACTTTTCAAAACTTTACCATGGTTAACTAATGGGAGGTTAAATGTTGTACACTGTGGATCTGTGTTTACCCTCAGCTGTATTTATTCACAATGCATGCACATTTAGGTCTGGGTTAGAATGAGTAGGTATGTGTATTGCAGACTCTCATTAATTCATAACAGCTTAAATTGTGATTTTTATTTGGCATCCTACTGTGGAACCCAGTAGAGAATGCCGAGCTGCTCAGCTAAACATTTTCAAATCCGTGACTCCCCATCTGGTTATTCACTTAGAACAAAATCCCTGCAAAGAAAATCCTCTTCTTAAAATGTACCCCATTTTCCTGGCTACGAATCATTCTGGAGAAATGGGAACAGTTTGCCTAGTTGTTCAAGGAGTTTATTTGCAGGAAAAACTAACACTATAAATATCAACAGCACTTAGAGGGAAGTAAAGAAAGAATTCCCTCATTCTGCACAATGGCAGGCTTGTTAGAAATAACTATACGTAGAAAATGGAAATGTTGCATTTATTGTTCTGAAGCATATTTTGAAAACTTCACATCACCATAAAACAATTTCATATGACTCTACTAACATGTAAGGAACAGTTACATTAATATTATTGTGTTTTATAGAAAGTTCAAAGTAATGGTAATTAGTATCTAACACCATGTAAGGCCTCCATAAAAAATAAATTAAAAAAACAAACAAACAAACCTGTTCTAAATAAGTAAGCACACTTGAGGTTCCTGGAGAAGAATGAACTACGCTCTACCTAGCAAGATACCTGAGATAGAGTGGTCTGTAAAAATATTTGTCAAATTAATACTGGAACATCCCACTCACCGTTCATGGGACTTTTGCTCCTAACAAAATGGCAGGGAATGATTAGATTCGCACCTTATGTAGTTTTTAACAGGACCTTTTATAGAGATACTCTATTTGGATTACTAATGTTTTAAATGTGCTTTTCATTGCGTTAGTCCATATTGGCTGTCCCTGACTTGGAGAAGAATGGAAAAAGTAAACATTGTAATTATTGTTTTTTTCTTCTTAAAAGGTAAGTCTGTTTCCAATTAGACAATATTAAAGAAAATGAGTGTTTTTTTTATGTGTGATAATGGAAAAGTGATAGAAATTGTATGAGTTAGCAGGCTTGGCTATAATGTTAAAAAGAATAAACATCATGTAAATATTGAATGTTGAAAAACATCCTATGTTTTAAAATAAAGGTGGTTCCATAAATCTTGTACCTTTAGAATAGAGAAAAAAATATTTAAGGGGAAAAGGTGAGTCACCTTGGTTCGCTTAAGAAAGAACTGTGACAAGAGGCTGTAATATATTTTTCTCCAACATGGCTGTCGTCAATTCTTTCTCTCTATGTATGTGCAACCATTCCTCGCGTTAGTTCATTGGCTGACTTGGAGAAGAATGGGAAAAGTAAAATATAGTTAAATTAAAAATGGTGTGGAAATAGGAAATGATGCTACACTGTTAGTTAGGAGAGTACAAAGTACACGTTATTTGCAGGATATTCTTTGGCAACTCCTATCAAACTTTAAAATGTACATTACATTTTTAGGTGTCTTTTCCATAGAAGTGATAACAAATATGTACAAACGCATGTGGTACAAATATATATGAACTAGAGGCTATTCTCTCATGCAATAGACTATGACACCAGATGACTTCCAAGATTATTTTACAAGAAGACTTGTAGCTTCCCCCTGAACTTTTGCTACACTCACTTCGGGGGAAGTTGACCACCAGGCAAGAAGTCCAGCTATTCTGAGAACGCCACGAAGTGGGAAACCCAAGACAGCCAATGAAGACGCAGAAGAAAGGTCTCACCGATCAGGATGGCCGGTCACCGCGCATGTGAGTTAAGAAGCCTTCAGATGGTTCTAGCCTCCAAAGCAGCTAGCTAAACCCCATGTAAGAACTGCCTTGCTGAGCCTACCAACCCTCAGAAACAGGAGACATCGTAATAAGTTGTTGTTTTAAGCCACTAAGGTTGGCAAGCTGAAAACACCATGAAAATCAACATTCGTCCGGTTCTCCAAATAACAATGAATGGTATTCTACTGCTGAATGTTTTAAAAAACCAGTGAGATTTTAGAAGAACATAAGGCAGGAAACTAATGTTCGCTATTCTACAGGTTGCTAAAATCAGAAAACTGGGAGTCAGTTAAACTCTCCCCTTTCATTCGGTGCCCTCATCCAGATCAGCTGCCATACTCTCCAATTTACCTCTTACTATCCCTTGGTTCTGTCTCCGCCTCCTCACTCACATTGCCGCTGCCTTATAGAAAATTTGAACTGGTTTAATTACACAACTAGTATTCCTTCCTTCAGACCATCTAAACCCCCATCAAACCCCTGCTCTATCATCTATAATCCAAACCTGTATATTCTTCATACCACCACTCTAATGATTTTTACAGAAAATTCAAGCTTCTCATCTTTCTTTTTTTTCTTTTAATATTTTTTATTGATTTCAGAGAGGAAGGGAGAGAGAGAGAGAGAGAGAGAGAGAGAGAGAGAGAGACAGAGAGAGAGAGAGATCAATGATGAGAGAGAATCATTGATTGGCTGCCTCCTGCACGCCCCCTACTGGGAATCGATCCCACAAACTGGGCATGTGCCCTTGACCGGAATTGAATCCAGGACCCTTCAGTACACAGGCTGACTCTCCATCCACTGAGCCATCCTGGCTAGGGCCAAGCTAGCTTCTCATCTTTTTACCTAAAATCCTTCAGTGGCTCTCAATGACTGTTACAAGGAAGCTTAACCTCCTCATTCTAACACAGGAGAGCCTTTATGATCTGGCCTCCTCCTGCTTCTCAAGGGTCACCCGCACCATGCTCTTTCCCACATGTCCATCTAACCACATCAAAGTTCTTACAGCTGTCTGAGGGAGTTAGGTATCCAACTCTGTATTCTGCTTAAGTCACCCATCACTTTTCCTTTTTAAATAATTCCTATTCTTCAAAATTCAGCTCGAAAATCACCTCTTCCAAGAAGGCTTCCCTGATTATCTGAATTTTGACACCTCTCCTCTGGACTCCAATGGATCAGTTTGCTTTTCCACTTGTGAGTTGAGAGCACCTTGAGTTAATTTCCCGACTCACTTATTTAAGTGTGGGAGGCTGGGATCATGTCTGACACATATTAGGCCCTCAATAAATATCCCTTGAAGGAATAGATTATTGAAAGTCATGGTATTTTCATTTATGCAATGAAAAATCACAAATATCACTTTCCACTGTGAGTAGGAAATTGTTTCTCTGAGGACCAGTATGCAATTTAAACGATAGCAAATAAGAAGCTTCTCAGAGGAGGTCTCCTGAGCAAGGATGAGGATAGTTTGTCAGACAGAGGGGAGAGCTGGAGTGTGCTAGGAATGTGAGGTTGGCATGATGGGCAGAAATCAGAAGATGGGAGGCTTTGAGGAGGACATTATACTTTATTATGGAGACAATGGGGAGCCATTAAAATACGTTAAGCAAAAGAGAAACATTGGGGTTACATGTTACAAAGCTTCAGTGTGGAGAATTGATTAAAGGAGGGATAGAAAGCATGGAGGAACAGTTAGGAGTCTAAGGCAATAATTCAGGTAAATTCAAAAGCCTTGGAATTAGAACTGACAGGATTTATTAACTGGCTGGATATAAGGGAGGGGCAACTAAAATGCCTCTCAGAATTTTTGCTCGGCATCATTTTCTGGATGGTGATGCCAAATTAAAATATAGTTAAATTAAAAAATGCTGTGGAAATAGGAAATGATGCTACACTGTTGGTTAGGAGTATACAAAGTACAAGTAGTTTGCAGGATATTTTGGCAATTCCTATCAAACTTTAAAATGTACATTACATTCTTAGGAGTCTTTTCTATACAAATGATAACAAATGTGTATAAACACAAATGGTTCAAAAATGTTCACTGTAATACTTGTAATACTGAAAATTTAATAAAAATCCTTATGTATATCCTTAAAGGAATAGCTAACTTTAAAATTTGCCAGTTACAAAAATAGTCACAGGGATGTCAAGTACAGCGTAGGGAATATCGTCAATAATATTGTAATAAGTAGATGGTATTAGATGGGTTCCAGATTTATTGAAGTGATTACTTCCTAAAATATACAAATGTCAAATCAATTTGTTGTACATCTGAAACTAATATAATATTATATGCCACCTGTAATTAAAAATAATTTTTTAAAAATAAAAATATAATTAAATTAATTTTCAAAGGACTTTTGAGAATGTAACCATGTATTTTGAGCTAATTAGAGACATTGTGTAATATAAAAGGCATGATGTTTTAAAAGAGGTGATCCTGACACTGGTGTTCATTTTCTATTAAATACTCATGAAATGTGATTCTTTTGGATTATGCTATGGATTCTCAGTGTGATCCCAAAGAGTTATTTAAATTTTATGCACCTCAGTCTTGCAAATTCTTCCATACAAATAAGAAAAAATGCACCCTAGACTATTCAATGAAGCAATTCAAAAGTGAATTTGTCAGTGTGGTAATTTGTGTTTCCTAAAGACAAAATGAAATACAATCTCATTTTCTAGCTCTATTAAATGTTGGGTTTTTTTTAGAGAGAAGGCTTATCTGATTTCAAATGGCTCTTTCAGCTCTAAAGATCAATAACTCCCTAAGTTAGAACACTTGGTTGGAGCTACATTCTACCCAGATCAGTGGCTGATCCTCAATAAGAACCAAGGGATTTATGTGGAGGTAGGTTGTCCTATTTAAGCACTTCCTACTGAGTGAAATAGTACTTCCTTTTATTTGTCTTACTAGTCTTCTGTTCTTTATCATAATAAGATGTTTTTAATACGATGTTTTTCATTTGTTTAACCAGTATTTATTGAGTGCCTACTATGTGCCAGGTACCACACTGGTGCTGGAGAAACAAAATTAAATAAGACACACTCTCTTTTGTTGCATTTCTAAACGGTAAATCATATTCAAGCCAAAAAACATCATCTTATAAAGTAATATTTATCATGTACATGATCCTGCTCTAGGAACCACGCCAGGCTACCCCATTAAACTTGATGGGCCTGAGAGTAGTAAAACTATACACTGCATAATGTATTTATAGTATATAGCAAGGCAACAAGGTCCCCTGAAGGGAAGGCAGGAAAACTGAAAAATCATTGTGAGTACACTTGGAACTCAGAACATTTGCAAATTCTCTGATTACTTTGTGACTCCATTTCTTTATTTACAAAATGAAGATAATAAAGCCTACTTCTAATATTCCTAACAGGATATTATTAAGATTAAATAAGTAAAAACATTAAATACTTTTAGCTTTAAAAAAACACTAAATAAATATTAGGTATTTTTGTTTGGTAGCATTATATGAAATTACATTAAAGTCAAAAGTCTACTGTAGTTATTCTAATGCAAGTTTAAATCCCAAGATGAAAGCAGGATGAGCTGAATAACTAAAGTCAGGACACACCCCTAATCAGATCTAGTTAGAAACTAAACTTAAAATGGAAATTAGCTACATGACGGATACATGGCTCCTCACCCAGGACCGAATTTAACAAGACGTCTAGTTTGTGTCTGTAAAGTTGGGAAGACGAGCATGAACTCCACTTGGGTTGACCACTCCTGGATTTTAAAAACGAATCTTCATCTGGTTGCAGTTTTCAGAGAGAAATTGGTGGAGATCCTGCCTCCATGGAGGGTTATGCTACCAGCTCCCAAGTGCTCAGACAAGGACATGGCCACACCAGGGGATTTGATGCATATCAGCTTCAACAGCAGGACCACTTGTTCATCTTGAGAGGTCAACTGTAATAAAATTCACTTGTCTCTGCTCAAAAACATTATTTAGGTTTTGCTCAAATGTCTCATTATCAAATATGCAGGCCCTTGAAAAAGTTAATTTGTCACAACATTTTTCTTGCTAAGATACTCAAAGCTAAGACAGACGACACCAAGCAGAGAAGCTAATCTCATTAAACCTGCACCACCTCCACATTAGAACTACACTGAGTGGCCAGATTATTATGACCACCCCATCAGTACTTTGTTGGGCCACCTTTTGCCTTCAATACTGCAGCAATTCTTCTTGGCATTGACTCCACGAGATGTTGAAAGGTGATGCGAGGAATCTGACACCATGTCTGATGAATGGCACTGTCCAGTTCTGTGAGATTTGATGGTTGTGGAACCAGCTGCCTGATGGCTCTTTTAACTTCGTCCCACAAATGCTCAATTGGATTGAGATCTGGTGATGGTGGGGACCACCTAAGCAAGGTAAAGTCTCCCTCATGTTCTTGAAACCACTCCTGCACAATACGAGCACCGTGGCATGGCGCATTGTCTTGTTGGAAGAAGCCATCTCCATTGGGATACGCCATCAAAATGATAGGATGAACTTGATCAGCAACAATACTTAGGTATGTTGTGCTATTCAGACATTGTTCCACACGAATTAAAGGCCCAAATCATGCCAGGAAAACATGCCCCAAACCATAACACTGCCCCCACCAGCTTGAAGGGTTGTACTCATGTATGTGGGGTGCATGCTTTCATGCTGTTTCCGCCAAATTCTCACTCTGCCATCTGCATGAGGCAACTGGAAACGTGATTCATTGGACCACATGACTTTTTTCCAATGCTCCACTGTCCAATCCTATAATGGTCTGGCCCTCTAGCATTTTCAGCACAAAATTATAGCTAATTTGCCTACAAACATCAGGTGGCCATAATAATCTGGCCACTCAGTGTATCTCTGAGCTCAGCAAGAAGAATCAAGAAACTGTCCCAGGATGGAAACCTTCCTCACTAGAGAAATACCAGCCTTAGCAATATGGGAGTCTCCCTTTCTCCTTCTGCTCCTGCGCTGGAGATATGAGCATAAAAAGGAGCAGAGCAAGCTTTCTTTTTGGATCCCAAGAATTTAGCACCACAAGTTTCCCTGAAGCTAAGCATGGCTGAAAGTTGAGAGCAAACCGCAGAAACAAGCTAACATTCGGGAGAGTGCATAAAGGGGAAAAGATTAGCTAGAAAAGTGTCAAACTTGAACTGGATTTTCAAAGTTCCAAAATAGTGTTTCTAGAGTCTGTATTTGGTTAGATCCAAATTGTTTTAAAAACAGGCTTTTTGGGACAATAGGTGGGAATTACATCATTATTAATCTTCCAGGACTTGAGTAGATAACTGCTGTTTGAATCTCAGGCATTTTACTATTGATTTTAATCCAGGGGATCTCACACACTTTTTGAAAAGGTGAATAGATCTCTTTAGAAAGGTGAGTCTCTATAATTAAAGTAAGCAAGAGTAAGCCCACAAATTCTAGTAACTAACACAATGTTTTGAGCAACACATCCCAGGGCTTTAAAATCTGTGGACTCAAATTCTCCCTCTTACCAAATGGGTATCTCTTTTATCTTAGGAGATTAAAAAAAAAGTAAAAGGATTTCATCCCTTGGGAATTAACTCTTCATTTATATTAAAACTATAAATCACCAGCCACCAACCACTGACTGAAATTAATGATCCTAGTTCCTATGCCATTTCCACTTACCTTCTAATTCTCCAGGACTTATGGGGTGAAAGGAAAGTGGTAGAACTCTCTGCTTTTAGTTTATAAAATGTAATTATTAAATCTCACTCCTGCTCTCTATTTAAATTTTACACACACACACACACACACACACACACACACACACACACACACACCATAGAGGAGCTGAGATTTTGAAACTTTGATATGCTTAATGTTGCTTATTCCTAAAACTTTGTTCAAGATACATTTATTAAACACCTACTATGTTTTCTAGTAGGCTTGATTTTTCACTTTTGGGGTTTCATTTCATAAAATACTTCAACCATCCTACTCACAACTACCCAGGGCAAATCATACATACATACATACATACATACATATCCAGCCTCTAAAACCTCCTGGTTTCTCAGCTTTCTCCTGAGGGCTGTCACCAGGACTCTCAGTAATCCTATCAGAATATTTAAGATGGGGTGATTAATTCAGGAGATCCCAGAAGGCTTCAATCCAGTCTAAATTCCATACTTTGCCACTGCCACCTCCAAATATCTATTCAGGATCCTATAGCTTTGGGCTGGTCTAGATTTCCGAACTGTCCACACAATATTCAGAAAGTTGTTCTGGCCCAGTCCCTCAATCTTCTGCAGGAATCTCCTAACAGGATAATTTTAAATCATAATTACATTTTTTTATTCTTCACATGTTTCCATTTCAGTTTATCCTGGCTTGGAACACGCTGTGCAGGTGAGGGGCTGACCCAGAGTTCAGCTGGAGAGGTGCCCTGTTCGTGACACCAACTGCAACAAGGTGGCTGTTGGAAGGATTCCCTCACTACGTGAAAGATGGCATCGCTGTGCACACAAACTCTCTTCCCAGGCTAGCCTGATAACTAAATTATTTTTAGGAACAAACAGGCTTATATGGGAGCCACCTACTATCTACATTCACCATGAATATTTAGTGGAGGAGAGCCACATGATGTCAATATTGTCACAGTTTAAAATCTGATTAATTAGGAGGTTTAACTCCAAGTTTTCCTCACCGCCATCTCCTTGACTACATCATACTATAGCATATTTTAAACAGAATCAAACACTGCTTGCAAATCTAGCAAAGACACCTGGAAATGGAGTAGCACCCTTCAAATATTATTGTGATACATGTTTATATCAAACTCTGAAAAAATGTTATGTACAAAGATTTTTCATTTTCTGCATTTTAAATAGGAAAATAACATATTTTTAGGCTTTTATTTTAAAAGACAAATATATCTGGAACCTCTAGAGACAAAATAAAAAAGGGAGGACATCTTATAGAGCCCTAAAAGTTTAAAGAGTAGAATTCTGCATGCTTTGGATGTCAAGGAAGAAACAATTTGTTTCTAAGTGATGGGATAGTTACTCAGAGGTAAATTACCCCACAGTGTCTTCAGCTACTGGTACTGGGTGTTTATCTATCTGTACTATCAGTTTTACAAACCTCAGGCTAACAATCACAGAGGTTGTGAGAACCCCATCAGGGGAAATCAATCCTAGTCAGGCTAAAGAAACTCGCATCTGCCTTTCTTCCGAGCTGAATCACAAACAGTCCACACCCATCATGATCCCTCTTCAAATAATTTCTTCATTTACCTGTGAGGCACTTCCTGAAAGCAAGGAAAGGGCTTGATGGGATGAGCTATTATCTCCGCAGGATTTGTGAAGGACCCAAACAGACTGGAATGCTTTTCATTACCCTCCCCCTCGCCTCCCCTCTCCATTCCCGGTACCCTGGCCACCAGTTTGTACTGTTTGCCTTTTCTCAGTTTCTGCGTTGCTCAGGCAGATAGATAAGCCCTTAAATGATTACTACCACCCTGCATTAGCTTTCAAAGACTCTGACAATTTTTCCACGTTTGGTAACTGATTTGTGATAGAAGTGTTGACAATGCAAAGAGATAACTAAATCACAGACCAGAACTTCTCAGAATAAATGGAAAAAATCACCCAAAGGCTCTCTGGGAACCTTTTCCTTCACAGATCTGTTCAAAGTGCATGAATTTTGGAGCAAAATCTATTTTCACTTCTTTTTAATCAGCAGAAATACCAAGAACAATAATATAGGTATATATACTGCTTTTTTTTTAAGGGGGGGGGGAGCTACAATATGATAGTTTTAAAATGAATTTTATTTTTTCCATTTATTTTTTAGATTATCCAAAAGAAAAATCATATAAGTTCTAAAGTTGGTGTTCTAGAAGAATCACAAACTTTGATTTTCATTTCGATACATAATAACTGTGTATCCAGAGAGAGCAGCTTTCCCTCCCTCCTGCCACATGTACACTCCGCTGCTCCAAGTCCATTTGTAATAGTGTAACTGGAAGTACAAGGATGCAGCCAGAATCCTTTCTACAGCACAGGGACAGACAGATATTACATTTCAGCTCGAGAGACAAAAAGGAAAAATAAAGGCAGGAGCGTTTGCTAAATATGTGCTTCCTTTCAGAGCACTACTAAGTTTTTCTCTTGCTGGTTGATTGAAAGCCTGTTGTTGAACAAAACCTCACGTTGTAGAAACTACTGTGTCTAACTAAACTGCAGTGATGCTGGCCGTGCCCTGTCCCACACTGGCCCACACTGTCCCACATTGCCTGGCTGCCTAGAAAGAATATGGCTGATGAAGAACCCTCAGAAGTGTTGTTCTCCCTTGGAGTAATCTGGAACGGACAGGTGTTCCCTGACTGACTTTTCCTTCAAGGACAACAGACTAAGTTAAGAATGCCTACACAATAATGCCAAGGGAAAAGCAAAATGCTTTAGCTTAACCATCTATAATAATAAAAGGGTAATATGCTAATTAGACCAGAAGTCTTGTGGACATCATTCCAGATGTCCTTCCTGACAAAGCTGGGGCCAGAGGGAAGCCGGCCTGGGTCCCGGGTGCCTGCGGGCGGCCGGAGGAGGGAAGCAGCCTGGGTCCCAGGTGCTGGAGGGAAGGAAGGCCGACTCTTGCAGGAATTTTCGTGCATCGGGCCTCTAGGATTAAAAAAGCAATGACTGGGGCAGCAGAGTAGAGAGTGACATTGATTTCCTTTGGACATGGGCTGCCTAGTGGCAACATGTATGTGAGGTACATTTAACAGGGCAGCACTCACTCCTCTGACTCTCTTTCAACACCTACTATGTGCCTGTCACTGCTCAAGATGACCGAAATACAGTGGTGGAGAGTAAGAAATAATAAAGGAAACCATGTCAACATAATTTTGGATAATACAGGAAACAAACATAAAAATAATAGGATAGAGCAACAGGGCAGAGAGAGACAGGCTGATATAGACGCTCTATGTAATGGAAAAAGAACTAGTCATGCGAGGAGACAGAAGAGCAATCCAGGCAGAGCACAGTGAATGCAAAGGCCTGAGGTAAGAAAGGCTAGAAAGTGCTCAAAACACTCCTGGCACAGAGGAGAAGGCCATTTGTTGATGTTTTGAGGACTGAGTTTCTGATAGATAGCTAAGGAACAAAGAAACAAAAGTATGTAATACACAAGTGTAGGTTAGCTAAATATGTTTGTTTTTAAATCAATCTTGTTACTTTGGATATTTTCTGAAGAGAACACTTTATTATTCTTTTTTTCAGGGACTAAATATAATATTTGGCTTTTCCCCCCGCTTTGAGTGCTCTGAAAAGGCTGTGACGAGGCCTGAGAGGTCTCCATTTTCACTATGGATTTAGATTATTTTCTCAAACATATACTCTGAAAGCATGTTGTTAAGCTCTATGCCAGTCCCACTGTTGAATTTCTTACTTTATCTTTCTCAGAGAAACCTTCTCCTGGCAACACCTAGATGCTGATTAAAACTGACTCACGGATGACAACAAACCAAGTCCCCATGGCACAGGGTGGATTGTGCCCACGCCTTTGACCCGGGCTCCACAGGAGTCTACTGATCTAGCGCTCCAATTAGGCAGGTTTACCTGATGCCAGATGGCACAGCTCTTCTCAAGGGAAAGACCACCTTGTTCGTTGATGGGGCATGCAAGGCTGGTGGAGACCATCAAGCCCTGCACAGTGTTAGAGGGACAGCCAGGTGGGATCCTTGGCATCTCTCTAACTCCTTTCGAAAGCTGCATCCCACCAAGCTTTTGTCTCCATGTAGGACCAAATGGGCTTTCTTCTGCTTGATTGATTTTGATTTTTCAATACATAATAACAAATGATTGCCAAAACAATCAATTGGATCACTGAACAGTCCGTCTAATTTGATCACCAAGATCACATCTGGTTATTGTACTCATCCTAATGACCAAATAGAATTTACCATGAAGAAATTTGGGCTCCTTAGCAATCAGTTAATCTCATAAACTTCTAAACAAGAACCTGATGAAAAACAGTCAAGTTAGGATTGTATATAGAGGTATGGCTTATGTGATGAGTAAAACACAAATTTATAAAAAACACACCAGAAGTCTATTTTTCTCATTACATCATTGAAATATGTCAGCCTATAATATATTCAAATTTAACTCTCTCATGCTTAGTTAGTAATTATTCACGACTTTCAGCTTCTGTTTCTGAAAAGTTTTATGTGAATCAAATTTTTGAAAATCTACTCGTCTTTTAAATAAATTAACAGAATTTACTACTTAAATTATGAATCTGTTTATAATCAATGAAGTGCCCTCACACATGTGTCTGGTGTATATATTAATTTCATATAACAGCCTTTGCTTAATAGTGAGGTTTTGTTGCAAAATTTTGTTTCCCATATAATTTGTAACAATATTTAGTAAACTTCAATCTGTGGTCAGACATTTCTGAGGAAAAAAATAAAGAAAGTCATGTTTCTCTATTTAAAAGAAGTAAAGAGGGACAGCCTGTTTTTTCCTAATCCAATAAGCTGGAACCAGAGGGGAAATGTAAATATGAACTCTCTATCATGCTTGTTTCTCTTTGTGAGGGTTTGGACTGGAAGATGACTGAAAAGAATATATTCCCATGCATTGCTTGTGAAGACAGCATTTTTGCAAAATGACTCTGTTGGGTAAACATGACCATCCCTCTTTCTTATTCCCGTAATCTTGTTGTCCACCTAAGTCTTTCGGTCGAACCATCTCCAGGTTACTTGGAGCTTTCTCAAATCTCCCAGAATGCAATCCCTCTCCTTTCTTGCACTTTCACAACCATCTGCCTTTTGTCGTCCTTAGTGAAGAAGCCTTTTTTTAAAAAAGTATTTTATATCAAATAGACCAATGTGTTCTTTGAGGGGAAAGCACTCAATATTTATACACATATGTAAATAAGTTGTGCACCTACATACAGTTCTACTTGCGTTTTAATCTCCCCAAAGTGGATTCAGAAGACACGGGATTTGAAAGAAACAGCACCATTTAAAGACACTTAGCGAGCAGCAACACTTAAAGAGCAAAGTCTTAAATGAATAGATAGAACACCTGGACAATTTTAGTCACTAAGAATATGAGCTGTAAGGAAGAAGGAAATCTAATTTCTGACTATTTCTCATTTCTTTTTTTATACTCAGGGCCCCTTTGCACTTCAGGCTTCCCTAGAGATCTGCTTCCCCATTAGCTCTCCGCGATGCACTGAAATAGACTGTAAAAATCACCTTAGCTGTCAATACACCTACTTCCCCACATCATTGTATAGAAAGGGAATCTAACAAGAAAATTTAAAACGTAGAGTCTAAAATGCTTATGGCAAAAGTTTCATAATTATACTTAACTTCAGTCAGCTTTAAAAATTATCAGCAGTCTCTTTAAATTAATACACTATCAGCAGTCTCTTTGAATTAATACACTATCAGCAGTCTCTTTGAATTATTACGTTATAACATTATCTTACTGCACAACTAAGCTAGTTTGGAGTTGAAGGAGAACAAAAATGTATTTGAAACCATTGAGATTTTTTTCGTGTGGTCTCTTTCAAATTCAAATGAATAAAACTAAATTGATTTCAAATTTTTAGTAAAATCTTACGTCAGATTAAAAAAAGGAATTTACTAATCTGAATGTAGATTGGATGTTTGGTTTTTTTAATGTTGAGTTATAAACCCAAACTCCTAAAAATAGGAGAACATGGTGGAAATGACAGCATTTTAAGTATAAAGGCATGAGTGGTGTCCTTTTACAGACGCCTAAATCAAACACAGAAAAAGCGATGTACTGCCAGGACACTCGGCGCACTTTTCTTTAATCGCCGTGTATAGTTAATAGCCTGACTTTTTTTTTTTTTTAGAAAATAAATTGCAAAGATGCAAGCAACTCAATTACATAATATCTTTCCATGCAACATATCAAAAAATGAATTTAATTATCCTGTGGTTTGGATTGAATTCAACACTAAAATCTTTTTATTGAACTTCATAGCAACAAAGAATTTTGAACTTACAGATAACCATCTTTGAAGTTAGATAGAACCCTGACCATACTATGATTGCCTGATGCTGAAAACGGACAAAGTACAGAATACAGTATTCCAACCAGGATTTGGGCCGATCTGAGAAACTCGAGAAAAGTCCTGGGAAGGAATTACAGATAGAGAATGACTGGATAGGTCATTTGATCTTGCTTCTGAGACTGAACTTAAAAAACCTGTTTCAGATTAAACAGTACTTCATTGCTTTCTGTTTTCTTTTCTTCTTTTTTTCCTCTGAACACAAAATATTTCTACAGATTAAAAGAAACTATCAGAATGGAGGTAATAGAATTATGCCGTATGTATTATAACTATATAGGTCCAGAAGGTTCCTGAAATTTGAATAATCCAAATTTTACTCCAAATGATACTAAATAGTATCAAACCAGACTCTCAGAACACACAGTGGTCTTTTTTACAGTGTGTGTGATCAGAAACATCAATGATCCTATCCCATAATATACCATAAAACAGAGGAAAGAAATCATCTAACATTTTTAGAAATCAAGCTATGCCATTAGTCTAAATATACAATTTAGGAAGTCAACATTTTATGACTCTCATCAATTTCCAACATTATTCTCCACACAATTGTACAGAAAATGTTTTGACTATATATTTGACATTAAAAAAAAGGGAATGATGACAATAATACTAACTATAGCTTTAACTTACATTATCAAGATAACATCAAATAAATTTTAAATTTAGAGTTTTGATATAAATCTTGAATGTCATTCCCACTATTTTAATAAATACTTTTACCACATTAATTTGCATTTTATGGTATTTTTTAGGTAGAATATCTATGATATATATTTAGTTATGGCATGGAAATTTTTATTGTATTTTCTTACATAGTTTAGAACATACAAAATTAAATAAAACTATGTGTTCCCAGAATAATTTTATATGCTGTTCTTCTTTACTAGTTAAAATGTGAACTGCTAATTTTTGAAAAATTCAAGTTTTTATTTTAAAACTAAATTTTAAAATAATGAAACCTTTGAGAGGAGGTGAAAATACTTAATTTAGAATACTATAACAAGTAAGTGACTGAATGTATTATCTTCATTTTGAAATATATAAGAATTTTTCAAATAAATTTGAATATGATGAAGCAAAACAAATGATACATCAAATTATATATACAACTCTAAAGGAGGAATAACTGTCATCAAGTTGAAAAACTAATTCCTGAATAACAAACTGGTAAGCATCTAAAATGTTGTTCTTATTAAAAATATGACATGCCTATTTAAATTTATTTATATTACACAGTTGTTTAATTTTCAGTAATTTAACTATTATACATTGTTTCACAATTAATACTGACTTCAGACTAAAAATAAAAGATCTTGCTACTTGTAATTAGGTAAATTCATCATACCTGAACAGTGTTTGAAACTGAAATTCTTAGAGATTAGAAAGCCAGTCTAATGTGAATCTTTTTGGTCAAGTTTAGTAAAAATTAACAAACAAAACAAATAAACAAGACATTCAAAGTCCATGGATGGAGGATTGGCTGAACTACCACCTCCAGAAAAGAACAAAAGCAGGGAGCAGAGCTGTGCTGGCACCTAGTGGAGGAGGCAGACAAGAGTCGTTAACTTTAGGGTCTCAGAGGCATGCTGGGAAAAGAACACATTATTTTTATCTATGCTTTCTATCACACACATCTGAAAAGAAGATAAAAGAAAAGTATCTGGGGTGATTTACCTAAGTATGCCACCAAATTTTATGATTTTAATTTTCTCCAAAGACAAAGAGAAAATTTGGAGAGGTGGGGGTGACCAGGAGTAACAAGACCCGTTGTGGTGAAAAATACAACAGTAAAAACAAGGATAGTGCAATTTTCTTTTCCCTTGATATGATCTGCCAAACCTGGCCACACTAGATTATTCTCTGTCAGGCAAACAATTTTTATGAAATCAAGTGACAGCTGTTTGTAAAATTCTGTCTGTATTTGGGACATAAATCACCAAACACTACTTACACATATATCTTAACAGTAAATTTGGAATTTTCAAATGTCAATATTATGCGCAGAAGTTAGTTATTTTTCTTCACAGCCTTTTTAGTAGACGGGCAGACTTAAATTTGAGCCCTGCCTCCAGTATCTTTTGGGACTGGGGAAAGCTCTCTAAACAGAGAGCTTCTGCCCTCGAAGGCAATGAGTCCCCAGTTTGATGTGAGCAAGCGAAGGCAGAATTACTATTACTCACCAGGGGAGTCATATATCAGTTAAGTTTCCCCAGTGACTTCTTGATCTCTTCCAATTGTGAGATTCTATGACTTCCTAAAGAAAAGGTTTTATTATATTTTTCTACACTAGGAAATGGATTTCAGTTCACCGTCCCTATAAATGTTCAAAGGACTACATCTATTCCCTAATTTTTTGTTATTCATGGAACGATTGGTAATGATTTTATGATGAAGACAAAGAAGGGTCAAATCATACTAAGGTTATAACAAGACTTACCTTGTGGTAAGTTAGGTGTAAAGTTTTCCATAATTGAGTACTGACTGAGGTTACTAACATGCAAGTACCTCATTGTTTACTCTAGATCTGCTTTGCTTTATCAAGCAGCTACATTGTTTTAGCTGGTCTAGTTCTTAGCTATACATGATTAGGGAGGTTCATGAACACATTTTTTTCCTGTTAATAACCTTTTCCTCATCTTTACTCATGGGGAGCAACCTGTTTTCATCCTTTGTATTAACCTGATATCTCACACCTAACCATGTGCCTAAGGTTTATCCTATATACTGTACTGATGCTCAACTTCAAAAACCAATATCTTGGCTAATATAATTGGGTTTATTTCATACCGTCTTTTAGGTATCTATCTAGAAGTTTATTTCAGAGCACATGAATGAACTATGCCCAGTGTCAGACTAGTGGAGGATTGGCTCTGCCGCTCGAGGTCACTGCTCTGCTGCAACAGGAGGGAACAAAATCAATGCCCTTGTGACCTGGGTTCTCCTGAAATTGCAGGACTGCCAGCATAGCCCCTCTGGCTCCGTACAGCTTACTCAGGACCTAACCTGAAAGCTCCCCCAGGTCAGGTCGGAATGGTTTCTCTGAGAAGACGTATAGGTAGAACAGGACTGTTCCTGCACCACCTGACTGTGCCTTCCCGTTAGCGAGTATCCTTTGGCTGGCTAGGAAACCCCCTAGTAAGAAGTTTGATTAATTAATTGAGAGAATATGCAGCAATAGATCTTTATATTATTTGAAATTGTTATTAGTAAATTTATGAGAATGAATAAAAGGGAAAAAATAAACTGATAGTCCTAGTTCACTGGCAAGAGAGGCTTCCTTCAAAGGACATCCTAATGGCCTCTGACATCCCACATTCACATAAAGACAACCTCTGCCCTATGCCCACATCACACAGCCAATCACATCACACAGCCACACTCTTGTGTCCACCTCTGTACTTTTTCAGGTGACCTTGATGAAGAGGTAAAGGATTTTGTCTCCTTAGGCCAAATTGTTAGAATCAGGTCCTGAAGTCTGTCCACAAGTGGGACCATGGCCCAGCGTGCTATGGGACCAGATAGGATGAACCAGAGCCTGCCATTAGCGGCAGGGGGAAGACCCGTGACAAGCAGCAGAAAAAAGGTGAAAACCACAGTGCGCTCAGCTAGACTGCTATGAAAATCCAGAGCAAGGGACCTGCCTTTAGCTCAGGGTGGGGATGTGGGGATGACAGCGCCAAGGAAGACTCCCCGAAGAAGGTGGAGATGGTTAGGACCTGGGAAACCGTGCAGGGAGAAGAGCACACTGCATACAAGGAAACGTGCCGATAGTGACAGGATATTTCCCCCCTCAGCCAGGCAGTCTGAGGAGAAAGACATCTGCTCCAGCTCCAGCAGCACTCGGCACAGGCAGGAGCAAGTGACTGCGACCAAAACCCACTGCCCCTTTGTAAGCAATCCTAAGCCCAGAGAATTTCCTGGTGGCCTCATCAGCAATGATAAATTCCATGTTTCTCACTTTCTCCCGGCACATCTTGTCATTTTTTAAGTACAATGAACATTTCTGCAGAAACCAAACCAACAAAACAGAGAACCAAGACTGAGTGCCCTAAAATTAGGTCCACAAAAAAACCTTCTTTCCTCTGACCAAGATTATTATTCTAGTTTTTCTGGGCTACCTTTGCGTGTAAAAGCAGAGGTCGTTATTCGTTAAGAAGCACTCCCATACTTGTTTCACAACTACTGAATAATGAGGAAAATTATCTTCATTTAATGAAGAGAGCAAAGTTAAGCATATTGCTACAAAAGGAGGTAGAAATGTGAATTAATACTATGTATCCAAGTGATATAGTGTATTTTTAGCCCATTTAAAACAAATTTAAACCAGATGATCAAGCAAATCCATTTCTGGTCATAGACCCAAAATAACTGAAAGCAGGGACTAGACGAGATATTTGCACACACATCTTCATGGCAGCACTATTTACAATAGCCAAAAGGTAGAAGCAACCCAAGTGTTTGCCAGATGAATGGATAGTCAAAATGTGGTATATACATACAATGGAATATTATTCAGCCTGAAAAAGAAAGAACTTCTGACACATGCTACAACATAGATGAACCCTGAAAACATTGTGCTAAAGGAAACAAGCCAATCACAAAAGAACAAACACTGTATAATTCTGCTTATATGAGGTACCTAAGGTAGTCAAATTCCTAGAGACAGAAAGCAGAATAGTGGTTGCCAGGGGCTGGGAGGAGGGGAAATGGAGTCATTGTTTAATGGGTAGAGAGTTTCGGTTTCGCAAGATGAAAGAGAGTTAATGATTGCAAAACAATGTGAATATACTTAATGCCACTGAACTATACACTTAAACATGATTAACATGGTAAATTTTATATTGTATGTATTTATCACAATAAAAGCATACCTAATATTATTCAATAAAGAAAAAAGTTGAAAAAAATTCACTGTTCAAAACTAGATGTTTGGATATATGAATATAAGCAAGTTCCCTGGTCCTATGATGTACCTATAATGTGAATGACGCTCATGCTTCTGTTCGTACAACATAAAGGCATCAGATAAATTAGTGAATACCTACCTCGAGTATGTTGTGAATATAAAAATATTACATTCAGAAGAAGAAATAAGTAGAATGATATTAGCAATCAAAAGTAATGTATGAAATAAGTTTGCAAATGCCAAGTTACTTCTTTATTTTCACACTGTACTAATATAGTAAAAAGCATATTAAAATAGAATGTTAAAAGCTTGAAACAGTGTCTGAAATCTTACACACTATGGGTACAGGCAAGGATTAACTCCTCTTGCTCCTAAATAATTTCTGTATTTACCAGCCATTAGTCATTATCGATGCAGGAGGAAGAGTGTGTGTGTGGTTATTTTAAATGTAATTCATTAAGTTTAAGAGTACCATAAATAAACTCATGATTTATCAATTATTAGTGCCAACAAATATAAAACCCCATAGGTAAATAACAGCAATAGTAATTCCAACAAAAACTTAGTACTTGTGTTTCTAAAATTTTCAATGAAATTAACATGTGTTCCCTTAAACTTCTATTTTATACACGCATCTGCCTGCCTGATATAATCAGTGTTAAGAAAAAGACCTGCTAAATACTGAGTAGGTAAAATTTTTCTTCCATAAATCATTGCTTCAAATGTGTTGTCACAATTCTCAAATGTCCAATTAATTAAAATCCAAGTAACAGTTGGTTTTACTCAACAATGGCCCAGCCTAGCCGCCCACTGAAAGATGGCCACCCCTGCAATCTTAGTAAGCCCTCTAGGCTGTCAGCGTGTCAGGGCCAGAGCATGAAATCCAACTTGACAGATAATGGAAATGAGCTATTAACACAAACCAACCTGCACTCAGACCATGTCTTAATATTTCATATGTGTTTTCTGGCATAATATTACAACTTTTTTTCAGTCAGTCAGGTAGCAACCCCATTCTGGAAACTATTTCTTTTTTATAATATATTATTTTTTAAATTGTTTAATTAATTAATCAATTAATTATTTAAGAGAGAGAGGAAGAGAGAGAGAGAGAGAAAGAGAGAGACTTGTTGTTCCACTTATGCATTTATTGGTTGATTCTTATATATGATCTGACTGGAGATTCAGACGATGCTCTAACCATCTGGGATACCCAGTCAGGGTTATAATATGTTGTTTTGTTTTTAATGCTGAGAATTTACTTAATTCCATATTCTGCAATCCTCCTCACCCTACCTTATATGCTCAGCAAAAGTTTCTAAAAGTTATTTAGTAGCTGGCTCTTAGGCTGTTTCAACTTGTCTTTTAAACAGCCCATAAGTGATAATGAGAAAGAGAATCCAATTACATCTACCTGCATAGCTCAGCTGCACACCAAGTAACAATAAACAGGCATTCTTAAATCACAGCATTTCACTGGAAATGGGGCAGAACCTGTGTATTTTAACAACTTTTTACAACCAGTAACCACTACAGCATTTATTTTACTTTCGCAAGGAAAACCAGAGAAGATTCATAATTTAAACTAAAGGGTCTTTCAGCCTTGAAGACAAAAAGCACTTCTGCTTCACACCTGAGTAATGATGCAGGATGTGCACAGGTGAATGTAGAAGACTGGCTTCAAAGACAGTCTGTCCGAGGCCAGTCTGAAACGTATGATCCTTTCCAGCCCTGAGATCGTTTATTATCCAGCAAAGAAAGGCTGGGGTTTTGCTCCACAAACACAGCGGTGGTCTCAGCTTATGATGATTTATCATGTCTGCTCTGAAATGCATGACACAGACTTTTCCAGAACGGTCTCTCATATACAGACACCCACATCTGATGGTATTTGAGGTCTGATTTACTTCTGTGCCACTAAAACCAGAGAGTTTTGGTCACCTGCACACATTTTCCCTTTCAAATGTGACACTCAAAACACGTTTTAGGGAGTACTTTATTTTAAACGACATATATCTGAACATATGTAGCAAAAGCATCTCAGGTTTTATTGGATTAGTAACCTGATATTCATTTTTCCTCTTAGAAGGGACTGTTTTGAAGACTTAGAAGTATTGCACCCAAAACACATTTTAGGCATGACTCTATTTTAAGTGATATATGTGTAGAATTAGTGAGAACTTCTCAGGGAATGTTGGATTAGTAACTAGATATGTATTTTTCCTCTAAGAAGGAGCCATCATTACTTCAAGGTATGAATATTTTATAAGAGCACAGGAAAATATAGTTTTAATAAGAAAGGCGCTTTAGCTCTGATGGAAATTTGGACACATTAGTTTAGAAATCACAGTTCCTAAGTGTGCAATTATACCTTCAAATCTATATCATGCACCCACACAACTATAGGCACAGCTATAAGTTCTGCCGTCTGTATATTAGGTGCTCAAAACATGTAGATGAAGTCAAAGGTTCCAATTTTTTAAATTTGCTACCCTAGTTAGCTGAGATAATACAAGTCAAAAACAATAGATTTTTAGAGTTAGCTGGTGTACAGATTTACATACTTTCCTTAGATACACATGGTAGCATGAGTTTTGATGCTACATTAGAACACAGGTGGCTTATGTTAAGCTTGTCATTCTCAGCAAGGATCAGTTACAGACCCATCGCAGATAGTTTGGCATAACTGGCAAACTTGCACTCAGAGAAAACTGTTCTGTAGTGCTAAATAGAAAAGAGGTAGGAAAAACTAATAAGAAATCATTAAACCAAAACCTGCTTGAAGATAATGAAAGTAACTAGACATCTAGTAGAATATAATAAAACTAATGGCCCAGTGCACGAAATTCGTGCATATTAAAAGGGAATTAATTAGAGGAAACATTTTAATATTGCTATTTGCCCTTTCTCTATAATAGAAGTGTCAGAGATGAAAGAAAATTAGTAAAATGTATATGAAAATCTCCCTCCTTGTCAGAGTCTGGGGCACGCCATGGGACCCAGAGTTAAGTCCCTGCCCACCCGCACACGCCTCGAAATCGTGCAAGACCCGGACCCGGACAACCCCACCCCTGTCAAACCCCTCAGGGTGGGGGGTGCAATTTCAGGTCCCCCGTCAAGCCCCGCTGGGTGGGAGGCACAGCCTCAGGTCCCCTGGCCCAGGCCCGAGGGCCCGAGGGCGTGATGACCATTTGCATATTAGCTCTTTATTATATAGGATAACCAACATGGAAAATCAGAGTAAAGTTACTCCAGGGTATCAAATAGTTATGAAAAGTTTGGCTTTCTAATGCTCTATGTCTGAGCCTGTCCAGCTAAATATGACAGCTACTAGTCATAATTGTTGGTTGAGCAGTTGGACTATGACTAGTGTTAATTTTTTTTAATGTGACTAAAATTTGAGTTTACATATGTGGTTTGCATTATATATATCTGTTTTACAACAGTTGATCTAATGGATAAAAGTCACAGAATGTGAAAACTGGTTTGAGAACTTAGAAGTCACCTTGTTCAAATTCTGCATTTTTATAAACAAGGAAACTGAGGCTTAGATAGATAAAGCAATGAGTTCTGGTTAAGCCCAGAATTAGGTGTAGATTCTTTAAAAGACCAGTGTCTACCAATCCAGCTCTCTTCCTTGAGAGTATCGCTCAGGAAAAACAATGTCTTGTCTCAGTCACCACAATCAAAAGTACCCTACTTTCAGGCAGTTTCAAATACCTTATCTCATCTTTTGCCATATAATGTAAGAACCTTTTATCTTGACTTACAGTCATCTATGCAATTGTCTTCATTTTCTTCTTGATTCTGGTGGTGGACACTAATCAGAAGTCATGCCTTTTATTCACTGTTACCAATATTTGTAGGTATTTCAATGAAGCTTTTAAATTCATGTCATGCATTAAAATAAGTTAATTAAAAAGTGAACAAGTTTGTAAACCAAATAGATTTAAAATAAGCTTTAAACCACAATAAAGGTTAAATCATCTTTCACATGAGCTCCTTTTCTTTCTCAGGAATTTTCTAGCATCTTCCCTTTCCTTTCTATCATCCCTCATCCCCTCCGGGCCCCATGCCCGAACAAAATGCTTCTCCTTTCTACACTTATTTCCATATTTATGTAATTTTTACCTTAGTTAAATAACTCATTTTATTGTCATTGCCATATACCAATCTTAAGTTTAATGTCCATTTTCAGATTCCCATGTCTGAGAGTCTGGAGTTGAGATACAAATGAAAAACAGGATAAACTAGAAATCTTCCCCCAACACTGAGAATATTGCCCCTCAGCATGGGTTGAAGCACTTCCCAAAGTGGGTAAATAGACAGTGGGCTTCTTTAAGGAAGAAGAAGCAATGGGTTTCTTTAGGACATCTACTGATGTGTGTGTGTTTACATGCACATATATACACATCCTAATATATAAAAAGCCAGGGGCTGTCACAACCGAAACAACCGGATGGACGACCGAACACAGGCTGTGTGGGGCGACCAGGCCGGCAGGGGGGTTAGTGAGGGACGACCAAACAACTGAATAGCAGGCTGCATGTGGTGACCAGGCCAGCAAGGGGGTTAGTGAGGGACGACCAAATGACTGAACAGCAGGCTGCATGTGATGACCAGGCCGGCAGGGGGGTTAGTGGGGGCCGAACAAACAACTGAACAGCAGGCTATGTGGGGTGATCAGGCTGGCAGGGGGGGGCAGTTGGGGGTGACCAAGCCGATGGGGGGGCATTTGGGGGCAACCAGGCCGGCAAAGGGGCAGTTGGGGGCAACCAGGCTGACAGGGAGCACAGTTGGGGGTAACCAGGCAGGCGGGGATGGCAGATGAGGGCAACCAGGTTGGCAGGGGGGGCGGTGAGGGGCGACCAGGCCAGCAGGGGGGGGGCAGTTAGGGGCAATCAGGCAGGCAGGCAGGTGAACAGTTAGGAGCCAGCAGTTCTGGATTGTGAGAGGGATGTTGGGCCTAAACCGGCAGTCAGACATCCCCTGAGAGGTCCTGGATTGGAGAGGGTGCAGGCTGGGCTGAGCGGACCCCCCCGCCCCATGCACAAATTTTATGCACTGGGCCTCTATTATATATATATATATATATATATATATATATATATATATATATATATATAGAGAGAGAGAGAGAGAGAGAGAGAGAGAGAGAGAGAGAGAGAGAGAGAGAGAAGGTTCTGTATCCAATATGTGGATGTAACATATGGGATTCCAGGTTAAATACAGGAAAACAGCTTTCTTTTCTGAAGTATATCTCAGAAACTTTAATATGCTGATGTATAATCTGACTCTCCAAGACAGGGATGTAGTATGTAGTAAATCCTGTTCTCACAGAGTATCTTGAGAGTATCCCATAGAACACATTTGGGGAAACCCTGGACCACAGAATTTTTTGCAAGGTATAAAACCATGTTTCATGCATTGCAGTAGAAAAACAACATTTATTTTATCCAGTAATTTATCAATAAACATTTATTAGCTTGTTATGGATTGTACTGTATCCCCTCCCCAAATTCATGGATTGAAGCGTAAGCCCCCCAGTGTGACTGCATTTTTGGAGACAGGCCCTTTAAGGAGGGAGTTAAGGTTAAATGAGGTCATAAGGTGAAGCCCTAATCTGATAGGACTGATGTCCTTAGAAGAAGAAGAGACACTAGAGCTCTCTCTCTCTTCCCAAAGGCCATGAGAGGACACAGTGAGAAGACAGCTGTCTGCAAGACAGGAAGAAAGGTCCTACCAGAAACTAACTCTGCTGGCAGGTTGATCTTGAACTCTGGCCTCTAGAATTATAGAAAACAGATTTCTTTTGCTGAAGCCACCATCTTTGGTATTTTGTTATTACTGCCCTAGTGGACTAATACATAGCTCCTATCATATTTAGGGGATGCAAACGGTAAAAAAACAAATATAGTTGCTGGCCACTAGGAGTTTTCATTCTAGCTCAAGGGCAGTGTGGGAAACACTGGGTGACTTTCTGGTGTTAACTAACCAATCACTTGCTTTAGGTTCAGCAACAACTTGCCCCACAACTTACCTTCCAGTTCATATTCTCATTGCAGGGGAAATCAAATCATTTGTTTTGTAAATTTTTAGTTGAAGAAATGGCCTGGTTGGACTTTTTTTTTTTTTCTTCACAGAAGCAATAGGGAACAAATAAGAACATCCAAAAGAAAGACCAAGTTTGTGAAGCCCAAATTTATTTCTATTTAAAAATGCTCAAGAGGCTTTATAAAGGCCCAAAGGCGTCCAGGTTTAATTTAAGATCGTCCTGAGGTGGTGTCCATCGGTTTCTCCTTTTGTGAGGCATCAATTTGATCCTTGTCAATGAAACACCTCAGTAACTCTAGTTGGATTGTGGCAATTTCTTATGACTCCCAGTATCTGTCATAAATGTCCATCAGGTTATGAACAATGAGAAACATAATACTAGAAATAATCACGAAACGTTTGCAGATTCTACTTGAATATCCTTTCTGCATTATTCTTCACAACCAGGCCCAGTGATTATCAATTTGAGATTGGTATTAAATGCAGCTCTTTCAGAACAGAAACGAGCTAACACCCTTCAAGACAAAACACCCCTGGTTGAACTTCTTGACGCTCTCATTTTCTAGAAAAACCTGGAATCCCAGGAATCAAGGCCCCAGTACCTCCACTCTTGTCAGAGAGTGTGGCAGGGCATTCCAACCAAGTAGTGAGGAACATACATTCCATGCTTCCCCACAACAGCTTTCCAGGAGTCCAAATGCAAAGCTCCGTAATCTAACTCCCAGATTAATCTCCAGAAGAAAAAAGGAAGCGATCAGAAGTCAGTCCCATCTACCACACCCAATGGAGGCAGCCTTCTCTATCTGTCTCAGAGGCAATGTTTTGGTGACTAAGCCACAACATTACACAAAAAGAGCAATAATTTCTTTCTTGCTATTAAAAAAAAAAGAAAAAAATAACTATTATGAAGATAAATAGCCTATCAATAATTGTGTTCAGAAATAGGGTTTAAGCAATATAGCGGCCCTGTCTTTGAATCATTGCAACACGCTTTGTCTCAAAATTCCAAGCTCCCGATTAACCAATGCATAAAACCTTGTCAATTACTCTGGCCATGTCACGGGAGTAAATAAAAGAAATAGGGCTTTCCTTATCCATAGACCCATTCATTAAACAGAGTTACTTATTTTGTCTAAATATGTGTGCAAGAAACATATATTTTTGCAAAGAATTAAACAAACAATTGAAATGTAATAATATTAAGTATTTCAATTGCTATTAAAATGATATAGTCTAGAGCTGGTTATGCCTTCTTGAAAACATTGTGTTCTCTAAGCCTCAGTTTCCTCAAACATAAAATGAAAGGAACAGTTTATTTGACCTCTAAAAATATCCCAAAGTGCCATGATTGAATAAAAAATTCTTTCTTGAAACTTAAATTAACTGTAAAGCTATCTTTAAAAGTCCGTCACCTCTGACACTTTGCAATTCTAAATTTTAAGCATATCATGATACACTAAGAAAATAGGCTGGTTCTACTTAAATTTTAGCCATTGCAAAACTGTCCAGTTGAGCTGTGGTTTTTATTTAATAGCAAGAAAAAGCAAAACAATGCCAACTGCTTGCTGCTATTTTCTTTCTAGAAATAGAGACAAGGCCAATCTCTTTGAAGGAATGAGTCTGAAATTTGTACAAATTAACTATGTGTGTGCTTATATAACAGTAGAATATTTTATTTTAATACTTAAATATCACTGTACATGTATTTACATTGTTTTCAAATACTCTGCCATGTGGTCAGGTAATAATTGGCATTTTGATACTAATGCAGAGTAAAATTATCCTGTTCAGGACATATTTATTGCTCTTAATCCCTGTTCTTTACCGGATGTGCCCAGGACCCAGAGGAAGTGGGGCTGTGGTGCCTGGCCCTTTTGTTTGGACGTTTCTCCCTACCTGTAGACACTAAGGCCCTCGAAGTGAGACTCCCGACCCTCTGGTTATATCTCCAGAGTTCTGCCAGGGATGTGGATCAGTGAGGAAAACTTGCCTTTCAGGTGAGTGGTAGGTGTTAGGAAACCTCATCAAGTTCTGTGATTCTTTATCAATGAGGCAGATGAATTTGGAGTTTTTTATTATTATAGTGGAAGCACAAACAAATCTATTTATTGCAGAAATATATCTCATTGAAGCAGACATTAGTCCGTGCTACACATTGTTCTGTCTCTAATATTGAACTAGGGTCAATTTTGTGGTAAAGCATGGTTGAACTCCAGGAGTTCACAAAGAAGACGTGACTAGGAAATGTTTGCAAAAGCGTATTCAGTGATAACTTTGCCTGCGAAGAATTATCTGTGAAGACACTTTACCCTATTTAAAGCTAATTACATTTTCAGGTAGCCTTGCTTTGGAAAAAAGTAAACTGGATTTACTAGTTTCTAACTATTATCAGGATTTGGAAAATAGGTAAACCTAAGATAAAGGCCACCTCAAATACTGGTGGTCCTCAAACTATAACATTTCACATACCAATAAATTTCTTTTTAATCTTGAGAAGTAACAAAGAATTGCCAAGTTTTCATTTTGCCAAGCAAGAAAAAATTTTATGTTATCCGTTTCTACTCTCACCATTATTTCATGAAAGAAAGAAACGTTTTAATAGTACAGAAGTAGAAAGGATACATCTTTAAAATGACAGTTCTTTAATTTAATTAAAATTAATTTTATGAAGAGGTACTCTTTTCCTATTTCACACCACCAACAACTCATCCTGAATAGGCATGGTTTAGGCAACAGCATTTTGGAGTCATTGATTTACACTGTATAGCTTTTCTTAATCCTACCCTATCAGGGTACCTATTTTCTTTCTATTTCCCTTAACATTTGCTCATATTAGTTCTATTTTAGAAGTAATCACATAGCTGTTGATTTGTATGTGTCCTACTGAACAAGGATAAGGATTTTTTTTTTCGTCTTCTGACTTCAGTGTCTAAGATAATAAATTCTGTTAATCTTTTTATAAATAAATAAATGAGTGAGTGAGTGAATGAATGATAGAATAAATTAGTGGAAAAATAAACAAATGAATGAATGAAACCCAGGCACACCAAACATACTTACTCAATGCCATGTGTTAGCCTATATTTCCCTACTGGGGAAATAGATGGCTGTGGGAGCCTGGTATCTCCTACAAAGACAGTACATAAGTGAGAGATGGGTCTAGACCTACCATTGTGGATATAGAGCAGTGTTCTACACACAAACACAGAATCCACTCAGAGCTTCAAATTGTAGGCTTTTCAGATATCCAGAGATTTCACCAGCTATGACTCTGCATTCTGGAACCTCACAGAATTATTCACTGGTTATATACAGCCTAGGCAGGAGAATCTTGCAATGGCTTCATTTTTGCCTAAGCTTCAGGTAGTCTTGCTTCAGGTACAATGAATGCAGGGTAAACATGAGCCAAAAAAAAAAAAGAGGATCACAGTGAAATGAAAGATTGTCTTCATCCTTTCAGTTCTTGGCAGTACAGATAATGAAATAGGAAGTAGAGCATCTATATTTTTTTTTGGGGGGGGGGTGTCTACTAGTTGATGTTCTTAAAGATTCCTATAATTACATGATTCTTGGGCAAAAAGACTATACTTTCCATAGTGTCATGTTTCAGGTATGAAGAACAGGATATTCAAGAAGACTTTGCTCATATGACTGGGTATTTACAGAACATTTAGATCTGGTTACTCATCTATCATCAAGCTGTGGCTACCCAGTGTTCTCTGGATCCTTCAGTGGTATTATGGAATTTGATTTTTATCATTTTGCTATTCTATCTTTACTTGTACCTATTTAGTTTTGAAGTATCAGTTGCCTGTGCTATGGTCCATGTCTAAACACTGCTTTTGCTTATCAGTGGTTGAATGTTAGGAAATATTTGGTTAATGATAACAAGACATACTATAAGCTATTACTAATCAGCAATGTGTCTGAACTTTAAGATGTTTCTTAATCATCAACTTTTGAATTTCATATAAATGTAGCAGAGTACTTCTGGGCTATTTGGTATAAATGGCAGGCTGGGCTAAATAACAAAGATTGCATTCATATCTCTGTTTTGTAACCCTAAGATCCACATTAAATATGAGTATGGCATAAACAGCTGATAAAATCAAATCACAAGTCTGAAAGCATATATAAAGTCTGGAATATGGAATAACAAGGAAAAGTCAAAATAGAACAAAATAACATATAAAAAATTGTAAGTGCTTAGCTTCAAGCTGAAAAATGTGAATCTGTGCCTACTCTAATATTCAATAGATGACACAACTAAAGAAGTAAACACTTTTAGATAATTTTCTTTATTTCAGATTGCAAGTAAATGGCTTAAAGTTAATGTTCTTTACTGGCAGAAACTAATTTTGGCACAATTTTTTAGTATAAAAATTTTATCATCATAAGATCATATATTTCAAATAGTATGTTCAGTATTAACTGAAAAGAGTGGGTATAAATCTATCACTTTGGAAATTAACATAATAATATAGAAATTTATTCAAAAATATTAATTTACCATTTGTGCATTTTAACCACTCTTATGATTAAGAATTAAAATATGTAGATATTTAATACATGCTTAAGTGTACACTATGTATAAACATTGTAAAGAGAGAAAATGAATTATGAATTACTTGATTTTCCAACTGTCTACTGGACACTTCACATGGGGCAATTTGCTTGTTAAGTAACATTCTGACTTTATTCAGCATCCATACTTCATTAGAAATTGAAGGTTCAAAGACAGATGCAACATGACCCTGTAGAACCACATTATTCTGGTGTCCAAAACCCAATTTGTCATTCCATTTCTTCTGAATGTGCTCGCATTATTACTGACTCTCCCAGTCACTGGCTGAAACCTTGAAAGTTTATCTTGATGTATTATCCCCAGTAAAAATTATCTCTGATCCTCTGATGTGAGCACTGCCTCATGTTTCTCCTCCACTGCCCCCCACCCCTTTCTCCATGTTATTTTACAGGAATTCTCTCTCTCTCTCCTCAAGGCCTCCCTACTAACCCCCTCACCTTTGGTCTCTTCACCCTTCACCCCATCCTAGAGAGCTCTTCCTTAGTACAGTTCTGATCAAGTTGGTTTCTGCTAAAGACTTCAAATTCCTCCCTATTGACTATGGAAGAAGGTCTGAAATCTTTGGCCAGACTTCTCAAGGTCCTTGCTGATCTGGTCCCAACTTATGTTTCCATTATTTTCTGATTTCTTCACTTCTCACTTCCTTCCCTTCATCTGTAGATGTCTTCATTTTCCTTGTGCCTGTGATCCTTTTTTTTTCTACTTCATCCTGTTCCCTGGAGGCTAGAATTCTAGGCATCCTTCAAGGCCAACTTCTAGGAAGTCTTTCCAGGGCCCTTCAGTAAGAACTAATGATCATCTCTGCATCTGTACCTCCCAACTCTATCTGTAACTCTCTAAAGAGATGGATCACATTCTACCTTATATTGGGGGCATTTTTGCACCTGTTTTATCTACTACTTTGTAAGCCATTTGAAAGTTCCTTGCCTGATGCATCTTTGTATCCCCCTTAAAACTTTGTACAATGTAGGCATTCAAAAATACTTATTGAATGAATATATGAGAGAATGAACACCTGAGCAAAATAACTAAAAGTGACTGAAGATGGAAATTTAAAAAAATAAATTGAAAGGTATAATCATCAAGAAAGAAGAATGTACAGCATTGAGAGGTTACAATAACTATCTAACCCTAAAATAACTAGGGATAATGGCTGACATTTTAAAGAAATAACTTATGCTAAGTACTTGGAAATTTTTCCCAAAGGGATTACTTTTGTATAGTGATAATTTCCTACTAGGTGATGAAAGGAAATTATCACTTGGATTGATACTAAAAGTTTTCCCTATTTTTCATTATAACTATTTCCATCCACATGGGAAAGAGCACCATGAGGACAAGTCTATGCTGTCATTCAGGTGTCTTGGTTGACTTGTTGGTCTCTTATATTTCTGAGTTTTGTGATTTTTATCTATAGGCACTCTAAGTAGCAACTCATCATTAATCATGGGAATTTTAACTGTGGACACATTAGAGATGACAAATCAAGATTAAAGATGTATGATAAATGTAGTAAAAACCTTCTCTGCTTAATTTTTCATATTTACCCATCAACAATTGCACCTCTGGTAATGAATACTTAGGCCTAAGACTATTTTTAAAGAGGGTAATCCATCTTGTGGAATGATATCTGTGAAACAACTTAAGAACTGTTGCCTGTGAGGGGGTGGGATATAGAAATAGTTTCCACAAAATGAAAAAAGTAGAGGTTGTTCAAATCCCAGCTTGGTCCTACCCTTTGGTGCTGGTCAATAAAGTCGGTACCAGATATAAACAAAACATTCCATTCAACGTTATGTCAACCTTCGCAAAAAGGTCATCCATCACTGTACATTAAGGTTCCGAGCACCTGTAAAATCTGATGTGCATTCTTTCAGGCCATTTTTTTTCAACTCTGTGTCTGTCAGAGATACCCCCCACCATATACATATTATTTATGTTGGGAGTAGCTTTCTAAATGTCACCCAAATGAATTAGGATCACGCTGAGCCTCAGAGTTAAGAGTCGCCATGTGCATTTATGTGTTTTCTCTCCCCGAATACTGACACATTTATATCCTTTCCCCGTCTGCTCTGGCTTTGGCTGGGATGCATAGTACAAGCAGTTTATTTTACTATGACATGGTGACAAAATAGAACTTTATTTATGTGAAGCTGGTTAAAAATGCCCTGGCCAAAAAATATGACACCAGTTAAGGAAATCTAATAAAACCTCTTGTAGAAATAGTGTAAAGTATAGAGTTTTATTTGGAACTTAATGAGGTTAGCAATGCATACTGTACCTTACTGTGTCTACCAAATAACATCAAGCTAATGTTGCTAAATGTGTTTTTTTTAAGTAGCTCAATCTCTGTTAATTTAGCATCTCCTCATTCACTCATTCATCCATTTATTTTTTTCAACAAATAGAATATTTATCCCATATCTACTTTATGTAGCTGAAGAGAAGTTATGTTAGCTTTTAGATATGTGGAAATTTAAACCATTTTTATCAATATTTATGAGTTCTCTAAGGGGCTCAGCAGAAGTAACTCACTAATCACAGAGATAGCCATTGAAGCTGAAAGACAAACCCTGAAATTTGGTTTTATGAAATTTTTATGTTAAAATGCCTTATCATGTAACAATTATTTTTCAGAGTGACAAGTATAGATACTTTCCTTTATATATATATTAGTTCATATGGTTTGCCTTTGGTGACATAAGAAGCTTGTAAGAATAAAAGGCAAAAATTCATAGGCACCCCCAAGTTCCTGCCTCTGTATGCATTCAAACAGAAATGAAATCAGAGTTTTTCACCCCAATTTGTATTGTTTCTGAAAGGCACCACACTGAAAGGTTGAATGCATATTCCAATGACGCCGTCTGCTGCTCAAAGCGTTTTGGCCATCAGAGAGCCTTTGCAGGTCACAAAAGAAGGTCCATCTCATTTTAGAGACACAATACACTCTTCCATGATCAACATCCCCCTCCCATCCTTTCTCCTCTTGCTTCCTGCTTCCCCCTCATTCCTGGGCCAGGCACTGCTACCAGCTAAGATCCACTTAAAGAAGGGGCACTGCATTCTCATCATTTGCAGCAACCTGGATGGAATTGGAGAACATTATGTTAAGTGAAATAAGCCAGTCAATGAAAGAAAAATACCACATGATCTCACTCATTTATGGATAATAAAGAACATTATAAACTTGAACAAAAAGACAGATACAGAGACAGTAAAGCATCAAACAGACTGTCAAATTACAGGGGGAAAGTTAGGGAGAGGTGGGGGAGATAAGAGATCAATCAAAGGACTTGTATGCATGCATATAAGTATAACCAACGGATGCAAAACTCTGGGGGGTGAGGGCATATATGGGAGTGGGGTGGGGGGTGGCAATGGTAAGATATGTACACATATAATACCTTAATAAAAAAAAATTGGAAAAAAAAAAGAAGGGGCACTGCAACCTGTGGAGGCCCTAGGGAGCAAGAGGTGCCTTCCTCAGGACTCATCAGGGTGCCTGGGGGAAGTGCTCACTGCTGATGCCAGGGGTGAACCAGGCTGACCGTGGCTGGAAGCCTGAGTCCTGGTTCACTCACTAACATGCTATGTGACCTTGGGTAGGGGGATCCACCTCTCTGGATTTTTGTTTCTTCACCTATAACATAAGTTGTTTGGGGGTGGGGATCCTTCCCGCCCCACAGTAGTCCTGTGACCTGACAGACCCTCTCCAGACAAGCACCAACAGTCAGAAACCGTCTTTCATCAACGACAACTAAAATGTCATAAAACTCCAAATTTGAGAAATCATCACATTGCCTGAACAAAATTGAACTTTGATTAGGATTTCAAATATAGCTGCTAGTATAAATATCACATAGAAACAGCAATATTTCTGATGACAAAAATGTGCCTGTTGATTTATTTTCAATGTAATTCATTATGTCCACCTTAACAATTAGCATTAGTATAGGCTTCTGGCCATGTTATGATACTTACTTTATTATATAGATCTTGTTCTTATAATTATATTCATTTACATAGAATTTTGCTTATGTTCAACCTATATCTATATATCTATATCTATATTGATATCTTTCTCTCCTCAATAACTCTAGGCAAAAGTCTAATATTTCCATTGGAAGTGATAAAATATAGTATTGGTTACCTTGAACACATATGACACAGGATATGATTGGGTTACATGTTACAGAGGAAAAGGAAGAAGGTCTTCAGAAATTACTTAAGGCTCTTTTTTTTTCTTACTCGGGCATTAGGCATTTACATACACATAAACAGCTACCAAGGATAATTCAACTAGGTTGTTTCCAGGTGTGTTTCCCAGAGGGCCAAACTGCCAAACACCTACAACTGCCTCCATCATCTCACGTCACCCAAAACGTGCCAGACAGCATACACAAGGAGTACACCCAGACCCCTGGCCTCCCATCTGAGACGGATGGCACTCACTCAGAAACGTAGGCAACTACAGCTCCAGCAACATCTAATTTTCTATGTCGCCGTATGTAATCAGTACACACACTTATTTCACATACCAAAGAGTAAAGTGGGTCTGAAGAAAGTTTCATAATTAAGAAACTATTTAAGAGACTGTCCCTCTAGGAATCTCTACGATGAAACTCCTTTGAAGTCTTCCGGCAGCATAAGTTTCATATGGTCCTTTACGCAATGAATACCAAGCACTAGTTCAGAGGCAAGCTTCCTGACACTGGAGATATTAAGTTATTAACTGTGCCTTGAGGAAACTAGTCTCGTCACTAGGTGTTGAGGCCTTACCCAGATATGGGAGACTGACAATCTCCTCCCACATACTACTGTCAGGCTCACACACGCATGTGTGTAGACAGACACACACACACACACACACACACACACACACCTGCAAAGGAGCCAGAGTTAGGAGGACACCGAGTAAAGTCACTTGGTTTTCAAGAGCTTACACGAGGCCGCCATACAGATAAGTCAGACAGAGTGAAAAGAGCCTGCAGGAAGCCTCCAGAACAAGACCGTACCAAAGCTGTCCTCTGCAACCAGCTTCCTGGTAGATTAGCACACTTCTTCAGGCCTGCTGTTTACAACTGTCTTGCTAGATTGTGCATACGGACTTCACGAACTTTTAGCCTTTTTGTTGCTTAGTAAATAAACGGCTCTACCATTCAAGACGTGGAGTAAGAAAGTCACTGTCATGTACTTCTTGTGGTTGCTTCAGCTATCAGCTGAAAATGTCTTTTGAGGGCGTCCAGAGTGTGTGGCATGAACCCAAGCCTCAGTTTTGCTTTCAGTAGGTACCGCTGTGCCCACTCCTCCAAGGCCCGCTGACTGAGGGGACAGCCAGCTCACTGCTTCCTCTGCCAGTGCCCAAACGCCTCCACCGTCCGCTCTTCCTCCCCTCCATCAGGAGTCCCGTGATAGAGTGAAGGCAAGTGGAGTTAACTGGTTGGGCTGCTAGAACCCAAGCTCTTCCTATTGATTCTGCTCACTCATATTAAGACATTCCCCTCTCCACTTTTTCTAAAACCCCAAGAAATGTCTTTAAATATTCTGACTCTCTATAACCTCCCACGGACTACAGGTGGAGGGGGTGATGCCTCACCTGCGTTTACAACCTTGGGAATAAAGCCTCGGAAGCTGAGCACGTCCATTCTTTACTGTGTTTCCAGGGGCCTACGGGCCCGTAGGAAGGATAGGCTTCCACAAAGCCACAGGGAAGGAGAAGAAAGGGCATCTGCCCCCAGCTGACCTGAGACTCCTACAGAAGAAAATGGGAGGAAGAAAGGGCAACTCAATTTTGTGCTCATTTTTACCTTCGCATCTTGGAATTTCCTGAATTAAGATTCCACAAATCATGCCGAAACCGGTTTGGCTCAGTGGATAGAGCAGTCGGCCTGCGGACTCAAGGGTCCCGGGTTCGATTCCGGTCAGGGGCATGTACCTTGGTTGCGGGCACATCCCCAGTAGGGGGTGTGCAGGAAGCAGCTGATCGATGTTTCTAACTCTCTATCCCTCTCTCTTCCTCTCTGTAAAAAATCAATAAAATATATATTAAAAAAAAAAAAAGATTCCACAAATCAGAGCACAATTCCTGTTTTGCTCCAATAAACAGACCAACACATAATGGGTGTTCCAGTAGAAAGCAGTTTGAATGCCTGTCTTCTCCTGAATATTAAGACAAGAGAAAAGATGGCATATTTGAGAACAGATTATTGAACCGTGGGCCAGAAAAATGGGCTGGAACGCTCCTTCTGCCACGTACTGACCTCCAAGTGTCCAGTGGGTCACTTAACCTTTGTGGCTGCGAGGTTCCCCACCTGTCCGCCTGAGATAAGGACTCCCTCCCTGCTCTGCATGACTGTTTTGAGCATCAACTGAGATGAGGTAGGTGTGAAACCGGTAAATGCCTAAGGTAGCGAGGTGCATGGGTGTGCCTTTTCTGTTTTTGTTTTTAATTAAGAAGGGAAAATGGAAATCTAAATATTTAATCGGAAATACGGTCAGGTATTTATATAGCCACACTCCATTTTCACAGGGCAACCTATGTCATCCCTATTTTTATTCTTGTGAATCCTATTCCTATCTAATTATACTTTTTTTTTTTTTCACTTCAGTAGTTTCCCACTTAACCACAGATAGCGATGTGTTTGTGACTGAGAAAGCGATCTGGAATTTCCGGGATAACAATGAAGATCAAGTCAGGATTTTTAAAAAATTGTTTTCATAAAACAGAACTAGATATCTGTTTGGGGCTAGTGGTGAGGAGTGGAGAGAGGAAAATAGGTAGAAGTAATACCAGATAAATGCCTATTTTTTTCAAATCATGATAACATAATTATTTCTATTTCTCAAGACTACTTTTTTCATATAACATCCCTATGTTGTAATGTGAACCCTGTGCTGATGTCACGCTTTTGCTGTCTCTTTTGTGTTGTATTTTATTCTCCGTGCCCCAACCAGCCACCTCCATCCTTTCCTTCCCTCACTTCTCTGAGCCACTTTCCCTGAACATGGCCTCAGCATTATTCTCTCATTTCTTTTCCGGCTGGTACCTCTACAACAAATCCCTCTAGAGCAAGAAATGTAAAGCTATAGGCTGTAGTTATATGCACGATGTTGCTCAGCAGCTTCAAACAAAGTTACAGCCAAAATAAGAAAGAAAGTGTGTGAGAACACCTATTTAAAAAGCACTGGTGATTCCACTCTCCAAGCCACACTGAACATGGAGCCACTCTCACGCTGTGTGACTCTTGCTTTGTGCCAATAATCAGGAAAAAGGAGCTTCACAAAGGAGCCTAATTGCTCAGGTGGAATTCTGACAGAAATAATGCTGTGGCCACTGTACTAGTGTTTAAACTTACTACAATCTGTTAATGTAAGTTTAAGACAATATTCTCAAATTTTCATGTGCAGATTTGTCTGAGTGAGCTTGTAAAAACCCACCTCCAGAGTGTCTGATTCTGAAGGTCTGGGCTAAGATCTGGGAATTGATAGCGTTAGCAAGGCTTCCCCAGGTGTTTCAGATACAAGACAGCCACTTTAAAAAACACTGCTCGAAGGTTCTGCTGAGAAAGTGGCCACACCATACAAGGCTGGGAAGATCTTCTAAGAAGGCCTGGCCCCAAGAGGGTCACTTTGGCTCCAGGTATCATGCTGACCCCTTACTGACCTTAGCCTCAGTCTTGTCCCACAAGCGCTGGGGCCACTCCCCTTCCTGCCATCCATGCTCCACAGCCGGGCTCTCTAGTTGACACCCAAAGCTACCGTCCATATAGGGCAAGAGCAAGGGAAATGCAGGCCCTTCCACAGTGATGAAACAATGTCTCAAAAATGCCCTTTGCACATGGGTATTATACCAGAAGTGGAGAGACATCCCCTCCCTAAAGCTGGGGAGACAAGAAGTATTCCCTCACCCTCTGCTCTAAACTCCTTGATCCACCACATGCTGAGGCAGTCATGAGAGCCATCTTTAGGACAGACATGTTCCCTCCTTCCTCTATGTCTTAAAACATAACTCCCAATAGAAACAACATTTCCCACAGAAATGATAGAAGGGGAATTAGAACCCCAGGCCAGCCTATGAACAATACCACCTCTTGGAAGTATTTCAACTCCATCTCCACAGTCTTGGTCTGAGATCGACTCATCATTTGTCTGGACAATTGCACCAGTTTTATTTCTTTTTTAATTTATTTATTTTTTTTTACTTTTTTAAAAATTTATATATTTTTTAATTTTATTGTTTAAAGTATTACATGTAGTAGTACATATATCTCCTTTTTTTCCCCCATAGACCTTCCCCCAGCCTCCCCTACCCCCTGTCACATGCCCTCATCCCACCCCCGCAGTGTCTTGTGTCCATTGGTTGTGCTTATGTGCATGCATACAAGTCCTTTGGTTGATCTCTTTCCCCCTCTCCCCAACACTCCCCAGCCTTCCTGCTGCACCAGTTTTTAAAGAGGCTCGCTGCCTACATTCTCTCCTACCACTCACTCATCACGTTTCAAGCCTGCTACTAAAGCTATTTTTCTCACATGTACATTTTTTATTAGTGTTAATATCCTTGTTTCTGTCTATTAGGCTCCATGCTATTCCTTAGTGCAATGTTTTAAAAATATAACCAAATAGCATCAAATATAAATCAGTAGTTGACATATCTGGAAAAGACAGTAGTAGTGTATGTTTTATCTGGAAAGGAATCTGGAAAGTATTCCCCAGTTTGATTAAAGATAATAGAATGCCGTGTAACCATCCAGCCATTCTCATTTCTAAAGATAAGTCTCTTTTAGGGTTAGACATACCAAATACAATGAAATTCTCTTTTAATAATTTACAATTTTATTACTTCCCTTAACTCTAGAATTTGAAGTAGAGGAAGTAGATGTGTTGTTTTGACTACACCAGATTTTTTTTATTTTTTTTTATTTTTTGGTAGTGAGGTAGAACTATTCATATAAATAGCAGTAATTTTAGTTTTTGGCACCAAAGTTATTGTGAGACCTGCATTGGCAGCCCTTGAGTTTTTATTTTATTATTCCATATTTTTTGAGTCTTTTAAGAGGTTGAAAGAAAGTCAAAATGCTTCAGAAATATTTCCCACTTTCTTTCCGTTACAAATAGGCTTCCCTTTCCACCAAAGGTTAGTACTTACCCCCTCCTAGTATATCAAAGTGTTTAGAGAAACTATAAGTGAAAAAGCCATTAAGCTTATTCTATTTTAAATATTTTCCCCCCTTTCCTGTTTTATTCCCCAAAGTCATGCAGAAATGCTGCTTAGATCATGTGAACAGAGGATATGATACAGCTCTCCTCGGATTATGGTGATTCTGAACAGCATGTTAGCAAAGAAGGTATTTATGGCTGACAGAGTAATGGGAAAAATTATATTTTAAAATAATAGATTATTCATGCAGGGACCATAATAGCTCTTTCTGCCTTCAACACAAAGAGATACAAAACCACGCATGGGGTTTCGATGGAAATAGCTGAATCAACGTGCCTGGACATGCAGGCTATTGTACCTGGTATTCCGTACTCTCTTGGGAGAAGGCATGTTTTGACTTTGCTGGTGGGAAATGAGGCCACTACAACCTTTAACCCTTCCTGAAAAATGAGCCACCAAAGGTTCATGTGGAGAACTGCAGCTACCCTCATTCCGAGCCAGGCCAGGCTTGCTACGACTTCCCAGGCCTGCTCAGAGTGCCAGCAGCAACGGCGGCCTCTCATTACATGGCACAACCCACAGGACCCTAGAGAGAACATCACTGGTTTTTGTTTGTGAGGAAAGTTACTAACTGAAGTGCAGAGACTCTTGAAATACTCTGTGAAGAATGGCTTTTCTTGTCTACTAGGTTTGCTGCATTCACAATCCCACAGTACTTTTCTCCATCTCTCTCTTGAAAACTCTCATTGAAATTGCACTTTTCTATAGACACAAAGAATACTTAGTGATTTCGTTTTCCAAGACTGCTTATGCACATATTCAATTTCCTAATCTAAATGCATAAAAAAACTAAAATGGGTAAATATATATTTAAGTAAATAAGGTTTTATTACTTTCTCATAAATACTAATGATCATGGACTCAAATCATGTACCAATAAAATGTTTTTAATTATATGCACCCTAATTTGTGAATAAATAGTTTCTTTACAATCAGCATATTGAGTGTAAGCTAATGAACATGAAATGCTTGGCAATCTTTCTATGTAGCAAGTTAATCGTTCTATGTATATGTATTACTTCATTTGCTCAGCAAACCCTTACTGTATGGACTCTACAAAATAGATCCCTCATGTATGTTCACAAATTCTTAATTTAATGGGGTCCACATGACCATTCTCTGGGTGAGAGCCATCACAGAATACCTACTTCAAGTGTTAATCTTGAGGGTGGAACAGTCAAGCCCTGGAATCAGGAGCGGCTTTGTAGTCACATTAGAAACCTGACTTGAGCCTTTGAACAAGTTACTTATATCCATGGGAAGCAGTTTCCTCAGTTATACAACAGGAAGAGTAATCCTGGGAATAACACACTAATGTGAGTAAAGCTCTTAAAGATCCTCTCATGAGAGGTGCAGTAAAAGGACAAAGTAATATTATTGGTAACTTGTCAACACTCAAACAATATGCTTAGGTATTAAGCATTACAGAATATAAATATAAGTAGAAATGGTGCCTAGAGTATAATCACATAATCCCTCTTAGTGTGCTCACCCAGAACTATAATTTAGTTATGCATTTCTAAGAAAATGAACTATTCAACATCAACATAATCTATTCAGCTTCGTTTTACCAGAATTACAAACTTGCTTGTGATGGGGAGGGCAATACTTTTCTTATATCTGTTGCATCAATTTAGTTCTGATTTGTTTTACTAGCTTATTTGTTTTATCTAGCCATGTGGATGTGTCTATAAATGGAGAAAAGGCTCTTCTAAGTTACTTAAATGAATGGTTCTGGTTGGACTCTAACTTTGTCTTCCAATTACCTATTCCATATTCAGTTTTAAATGTTTGTGGTAACTTTCAAAAGACATGGATCAATTAGTTATCAGATGTGCTAATTTGATTCTTTTTGCAAATATTTGTTAGCTTTGTTTCCCTTTTGGAATCCTCAGAATTGATCAAATTGAAGGTAAACTGTAAGTGCTTCCATTTGGTCCTGACCTATGAAGTAGAGTTATGCTTTTATCCAAGGACTTCGTATTTCATATTACAATCACTATGACTTTCCACGTAAACATAAATTCACAGCTCTATAGTTATTGTCCATCTTTTCCATGCCACTAAATTTATAAACTTAGGCTAGTTTCTATTTAAAATTATTCTCTTCTCAACCAGATTAGTGAATCTTGATTATAATTGTTGATAGTTTAAGAGGCAGATTTTTATTGTTTTTAAGAATAGTCAATAGACATTTAAATTTCCTATTTTTTAACAAAGGACAAAGATCCCATGAGAGAGTGATATTTAAAAATTTTTATTGATTGATTGATTGCTTTTAGAGAGAGGGAGAGAGGAGAGAGAGAAACAAACATTGATTTGTTACTACACTTAATTATGCATTCATTGATTGAATCCTGTATGTGCCCAGACCAGGGATCAAACCTGCAAACCTTGGAGTATCTGGATAATGCTCTAACCAACTGACCTACCCAGCCAGGGCAAGATAATGATATTTACAGAGAACTTCATAATCTCTAACATTCCAATGTTTGAATAATTTCATTTTGGTTTTGGTATACAGATACACACAAATTATATATGGAAATATTTTCCAAATAAAAACTATAGCATTCCCATTTATCCTATCAGAAATAAAAGTAGAATATTATGGAGCAAGCCCAATATTTCTTAGGAGTATACTAGACCAGAAATAATTTTCCTTCTGGGTTTATTTCCTGCTCTCTCACTCTGATAGATTTTTGTTAAATTATGACAAGTAATTTTCATATTCATATGAAAATATTCTATTCTATTTAATACTAGAGGCCCAATGCACGAAATTCATGCAAGAGTAGGCCTTTCTTCCCCCGGCTGCCGGCACCGGCTTCCCTCTGGCACCCAGGACCCGGGCTTCCCTTGCAGCCCGGGCTTAATCTGGAAGGTCGTCTGGAAGGATGTCTGGTCTAATTAGCATATTATGCTTTTATTATTATAGATATTATTCAAAAACAAAATATAGTCTATAAGAGAGCCCTAACCATCTGACAACTTTGTAATTATATCTTTGGTTTAGGATAAGAACTACACAGAACGTAACCGAGTGGATAGCTTGGTGGTATCACAGGCATGAGAAACAGCTGAACTTCCATTTTCAAAGTGGCTTCTCTCCTCCTGCTCTTCTGCCTCATTTACTACCTTAAAGAAACATTTCAAGGAAGTGTCCAAAAATGTGGGGCGAGTTTCCCATCAACACACTGGTCTATAATTTCACAGACATTCCAACCTTCCCCACTATTTTCACCATAGAGAATGGACCTCTAAGCAACATGAAGGCAAATGTGAGAAATTCCTCAGTTGATAAAATGAATTGTTTTTTCTATTCAACTCAGTCACCTCAAGGAAGAGCCCTGTGTGTTCTGGAGTAGATTCAGGAACAGTTTGACCTAACATCTCAACTGACCTGTGGATCAGTGTCAAAATCTTATCAATTTCTTGCTTTTCTTATAGGAAATGTTACTGCTTCTCTCTTTGTCTCCACGCTATACTCACACCTCTCGGCTCATTACCATCCTGCTCCTTTGACATTCAAATTGACTAACTTCTGTCATTTGCCCTGCATAAGAATTCTTGGGCTCTGCAGTTTAAGTAAAAGTTAGCAAATCATGGCAGCAAAATGATTTCTTCCAATGAGATTCTAAATGAGATTGTAAAATTCCAAAACAACACGGACAACACGGAGCCATTCTGGTTGGAGGACTGAGGGGAACCGGACTTGGATCCCTTGAGTTTCTCCTTTCCGGACATCACCGTGAGAAACTCCTGCAGCAATGTCACAGGGAAGGAAAAACCTCTAACTTAGATAGAAAAGGGAAACCTCCATGTGAATTTTTATTTTCCTGAATACTTAACTCCTTAGCTCCATCTAAACACAGCACTCAACAAAATGCACTTGCTGCCATCCCAAATCTTGTAAGGAATCTTAATATTGGGTTAATTTTAGAATGAAATCATAAGATTTATGGGTTGTAGACCTATATAAGTCACCACTAACTGAGGGTCAGTTACACTTTAATCTTCATGGTTCCACAGATTGGACCCTCTGAAAAGCGTGAGAATTAGACCTTCCTCCCCTACATGTGATTCTCCCACATTCCCACACGTGAATACTTTCTTCTCTGGTCTTTATCGAATGTTTCCTATTTAGATGATAAGACTCAGGAGGGCAGAGATCTTGTCTAAGTTAGTCATCTCTACACAACAGCAAAGGACTATCTATCCTAAACACATACCAGCACCTGGTAGCCATTGTTTGATAGGGTCAATAAAAGAGAACTTTATTCAAATACATATATTCATTTAATACACAGATAGGATATTTTTATGTCATTTAATTATGAACAACCTTTTCTCACACACAAAAGGAAGGGTTGTTACACTTGTTACTAAACAAGCAACTTGCTCTTAAAATGTACCTCATACTATGAATGTTGTGCATTGATTTGTGCCTATGTACAGGATATAATGAATTTCTGTTTTCTTTATGATATAGAAATTAAATGGCAACTGTATCCAGCAGCAACAAATATGCATTGAGTAGTGGGCATTGAAGGTATAGTGATGAAGATGACAGCCATTGCCCCTGCCCTCGAGAAACTTGCAGTTGGGGCAGGGAGGACTGTATCAAGGAAGGAGCACTGTCTTATAATCACCTCAGGTTGGGAGCTCCGGCCTAAGCAAGAATGCTGGGGGACTTCTCCATATATTGAGAATGCAAAGACGAGTAGCAGTAAAGAAGACAAATCAAGGAGGCAAGAGCATACATAGTCAAGTGAACAGCACTTACAAAATCTCTGTAATAGAGGCTCCCTTGGCAAGTACCAGGACCTGAGAAAAGGCCAGGGAGGAATGATTTCTTAACACGAGGTAAAGTGAAAATGCTTCTGAAGGCAAAAAAAGGTCAAACCAATTCTAAAGCAACTTCTTCTGTTATTCCTCTTTATGCAACTTGATTCTTTTCCCTCACTGCCCTTCTCCCCTGCGCCAACAGCACAGCTCAGCCCCTGTCTGAGAGTGGGAGGTCCTGCTGATTGACAAGCAGTCACTGGTGAGTCACAGTCAGTCATTCCTGACAAACCCAGGTTATTATTAAATGTAGTGGAGCAGTGAATTCAATGGTTAGAAACGGAACAGAGAGAGCCTGAGAAACGCGGTGAGGCAGCCTGGAGGAAAGCCACCTCCATGGAACAGGAAGTCTTTTCTCTTTTCAGAGCATCATCCATCATGCTGGGGGAAATGGCAGGAACGTAACCTACTACTTCTTAATAGTCTTCTGCACAGAGTGTGGCTTTGAAGCAGCAGCTGCCCACAGTAAATTTCACTGACCCTTAGAGCCTTTCCCCAAGTTTTCCAACTGTTTTGTCTCCTGAGCTGCAGCTCAGTGTTGGGTCCAACTTACAGCACCTGACAAAACTAAGGACCCTCCGCAAATGAGAATGGAAAGTGTTCAGTGATGTTGTCTTTTCTGTGCTACCCCGACAGTGAGACATGATGCCATTCCATCTGGCCATAAAGTGTATTCTTTCCCAGGGAGAAGAAGCTCAGCAAGGGATTTTATTTGAGGATCTGGTATTTTCCTGTACATATAGCACAGAAAATACAGTGAAATACAGACCACTCCCAAAATAATGTAGCCAAGAGGGTCAAGTCTTCTCAATAAAGCAGAATTAACAAGTCTACTATGAACAAAGGTTTTAAAGTTTGTTTAGGCTTGATTTCTTCTAAATTATGAAGTTGCAGAGACAAAAATCAAAGGAAAGTTCCAGAAGAAAAATAGTGTGGAAATTAAGAAAATTCAGTTTTTTCTTTCTCTGAACAATTTTCATAACAATCCAATTAAATTTTGGGGACTATGATTCTTATATACAAAGCAGATGCAAATTAATTAAATAAGCAAATATGTGGACTTGGATGCCCAAGGATGATGTTCTGGGGCCCTGCTCTAGAGCTTATGGGTGGAACTGCTTTTCCAGGAGTTGGAATAGGTTTGTTTAGCTCTTGCTATCCTGTCTTACAGTCTGGTTCCTGCTGTGGGCTATGGAAGACTTTAGTGAAATGAGGGGTTGGACCACAGGGAATCTACTTGACACTTAGGGGCCTGATATCACACTCTGGTTTTTATTACTGCCAACTGAGCTAAGTATAGGGCCCCCCAAAGACACTTACTTTTATACTTCAATTCTTCCATTCCAAACAGGTGATAGAGGCAGATGTAAACAAGAAGGTTTTGGTGGTACATGTTCTGAGCTATGCTCTCACAGGTAAAATGTTTCTCAGATGCTTGCAGTGGTTCTCAACCTTTCTAATGCTGCGACCCTTTAATACAGTTCCTCATGTTGTGGTGACCCCCAACCATAAAATTATTTTCGTTGCTACTTCATAACTGTAATTTTGCTACTGTTATGAACCGTAATGTAAATATCTGTGTTTTCTGATGGTCTTAGGCGACCCTGCTAGTGGTTCTCAACCTGTGGGTCCGGTTGAGAACCGCTGCTATAGAGCCTCAGACCATCAGAAAACTCAGATATTTATATTACGGTTCATAGCAGTAGCAAAGTTACAGTTATGAAGTAGCAACGAAAATAATTTTATGGTTGGGGGTCACTACAACATGAGGAACTGTATTAAAGGGTCGCGGCATTGAGAACCACTGCTTTAGAGCCTTCAGACAGGGGAAGAGCATAAGAGGGAGCAAGGCTCCGAAGTGCACTATCTGATTACCTTGAAAGGTCTAAATAAATTCCTATGAAGTTGATGTAATTGAGCATTTACTTAATGAAGCCATCTCCTTTGGATCCTTCTCACTCTCAGAAGAAAAACAATTATATATCAATAATTTTTTTATTATAAAGAGAAATTTTAAAAATATAGCTAACTATCAGTTGGGATTGTTACCATGATCATATGATGACTACCATGGTGACTGTCAGCTGAGCAAAGATCATAGGCCTGGCACTTTTCATACCATCTCTCCTTGAGGTCAGGAACCCTATGTTGTTTGAGATGGCATGTTCTGAGTAGGTGCTCAAGAAATATTTGCTGATGAAATCATAAATGAATGGATGAGCCAAAGAACATAATTCTTCCACAAGCATGAAAGTTACTGAGTCAGGATCATGACATGGCATGTACATACCTTTAAGACAACTTCAAAGTAAAGGAAATACTCAATTAATTTGATATCTTAATTACTAGTATAATAAACCCAACAAATTATGAACTAATATGAACCGATAACTAGCAGGGAATTAGCAGTAATGACAAACAAACAGCATTACTAATTAGCACTCTATCTCCATAGGCTGAGTCAAAAGTAAAATAGCAAACCAGTTTAGGGTGAAGAAAAAAACAGCTGCACATGGGTCTTCAGAAATAATATTAAGTTCTAGAAATTTGAGACCAATCCCACCCCTTGCCTGAGTAGGTTGAACATGTGAAATATTTGTTTTGTTAAAACACTCAAACATCATCAGTTTCATATAGTTTAACCTAATATTTTCATGCATATATCCTTGTACTAAACTAAAAATAAAGGCAAGAAATTGCTATGGGTTAGGTACATTACTAATCTTTTACTCTAAAGAGATCTTTAAAAAATTATGTTAAAATTTCCAGCTTCTTTACATTTATTCAATCTATTTTTTATATATAAGATAGTTTTTAATCCTCACCAAGGACAGGCTTTTATTGATTTTAGAGAAAGAGGAACATCAATGTGAGGGAGAAACATCCATCGATCGCTCCCACATGAGCCCCAAGGGGAACTGAACCCTCATAACCCAGGCATGTGCCCAGATCAAGAATTGAATCTGAAACCTTTTGGTGCACAAGATGACACTCCAACCAATTGAGCCACCTGGCCAGAGATATACAATCTATTTTTATATATTCATTTGTACATTCAACATTTACAAACTGAATATATTCAATCAATCTCTGCCCATAGGAACTCAGACCTCTTAGCACAGGAGCTAAACATATATACAAATAAAGCTCTTCAAGATTTTTAAAGTTCAGGTAAGTACCTAAGCTCACTCAGCAAGGCAAATAAAATGAACTTTCCAGATTCCTTCAACATTTCCCCATGAATCCATAAGTGATAGTAGTAAGGCTTTTCAGGGGTTCATTCCCACTTTCTTTCTCAAAGTATAAGTCCTGGTTGGGAAAGAAAGGTGCTCAGTTTTGCAGTATGAAAAACTGGCTGTGTGTATTTTGTTAAAAAGAAAATATATGAAGACATTGGAGATTAATATATAATTATATGCTATATATATTTCAACATATAACATATTTATCAACTACCAAGCATGTATAAGACATTCTCTGGGCACCATGGGGAATACAAGAATAATTAAGGCAATGGTCCCACCTTCATAGATCTTAAATTCTAGCCATAAAGAAATAAACACAATAAGCTATAAGGGGAGGTAAGGATTGACAGAGTAGGAAAGAGGAACATGTAAACTGAAGATAGCAGAATTCAGGATGGCTTCATCGAGAAGTAGTGTTTGAGCAGGCTCTGAAGAATGACCAGTATCCTGGTCCTGCTGCTTGTCATTGTGGGGGAGGCAGTAGGAAGTAGCGAAGCACCGAAAGGTGTGGGGCAGAAATAAACAACTACTAGAGCCATGTTTTAGGAAGAAGAATCTGGCAGCTGTAAGAAGGGTTGGAAGTGACAGGGGGCAGGAAAGCTGAGGGTGGTACATGTGGTGGGGATGGGGGTAATGGCATAAAGCTGAGTTATAAGTCTGGAACAACGGAGGAGGAAAGTGGTGAGGGGATGAGTGCAGTGCCTGTGATCATGGAACTGAGCAAATCAGTGTGAGATACAGGAAGCTGACTTCACAGGATGTGGTGACCAGTTGAATGTGAAACAAGAGGAGGAGGCATAAGGTGAAGAAAATGTCAAATATGCTGGCTAGGATGACTGAGTGGTTTCCTTACCAAACAGGGTGAGACGATGAATTTATAGTGTTGGAGGGACATTGATGTACAGATGTTCAGCAGGGGATGCGGAAGACAGATTTGGGTTCAAGGGAGAGGGCAAGGACAGTTTTGGAGTAAATTTCCTGGAGTTGAAAATTGATCAATTTACTGATTCAAAAAATATTACATAACTAATAAGAGAAAAGGTTTTCCCTAGGAGAATTAAACTTGAAGTACAATAAATTATAACGTGGTTAAGCAAATCCAAATTGATCATAAAATAGGTTGTTGCTTTTTTACCCTCACCCAAGGATATGTTTATTGATTTTGGAAAGAGAGGAAGGGGGGAGAGAGAGAGAGACAGAGAGAGAGAGAGAGAAGAGAGAGAGAGAGAGACATTGATGTGAGAGAGAAACATCAATCAGTTGCCTGTACATGCCCAGACTGGGGATCAAACCTAGATATGTGCCCTGACAAGAAATCAAACCCACAACCTTTTGGTGTACAGGATGACAATCCAACCAACCAAGTCACCTGGTCAGGACTAAAATAAATTTTAAAGATCAAAGGAAACAAAGTAAATGTAGAAATGAACTGAAAGCTCATAGGAGAAAGAGAAAAAGAAATGGCATAAGAAAACATATTTAAAGGATTAAAACTGGGAGCCTAACTGGGGCAGAAGGAGAAAAAGTGTGGCAAATCAAATTTTGAAATGAAAATTTTCAAGGACAAAGTAAAATGTGGTGCTAAAGTTAACTAAGACTATATAAGCCTCTGGGACAGCCTTATTCACATTAGTGTCTCTGAGGCTACATATGAGGGGGGCGGGGGCGGGAAGAACAACATATTAATAACAGGATTTGACAAATTCCAAAAAAAGTTGAGTGGAAGTGAAACAAAAGGACACTGGGATGGGCTCACTAGAAATATTTGTTTGAAAGCTAGAAGGAGATTTGTTTTTCCAGTGTTACGTAAACTAATCACCAGTATTTAAACTTTACTGACTCTTAGTAATCCCAACTTCTACAGTGACTTAGACGTTAACAGACGGGCTCTTGCATTGTTTCCACACAAAGTCAGTGACTGCCTTTTCTTGTTAGAAACATGAGTCACTCTTGATCTTAAATATCCCCTCTCCTCCTCCCTTTCTATTTGCTAATATAATTCTGAAGGAGTGGCGTGCACAGACCTTCATTTTGACAACTCTTCTGCATTTGAGAGAGAACTTGTCTTTAAACACAGTGGGCACACGTATTACTACTTTTCTTAATAACATCAGGAGGCTGCTGGATATTCTGAGCCTCCTAGTACTTTGTACAACAAATTACATACCTTAAAAAATTGGACCATTTTGAAGTCTAATTTTGCAAGAATATAAATAGACATCAGTAGCTGCATAAAATTTAAATTGAATGGAGCTACTGTAGCTTGGCCATCTGACACACAGGAAGCAATCCAGTGTGCATGCATGCCTGCCACTTTGTCTGTGCAGATTCAAGGTGGAGCTCTGATGAGAGAGTGAGTAAACTGGGAACATACGGAAAGGCACGGATTCTGCAGCATGCTTCAAAGTATATCAGTTTCTATGTGAAGGTTTAATAACATGGCTCTATAGTTTTTTCTTTTGTCAACAACCAAAGGCAAAGATTAGAATCAATCTTTAAATGTGGTAATTACTATACTATGTTTAAGTTACAAGTATGAACCAGGAGATTTTTTAGCCAAAAGCTTTAATATTTATAGCAAAGGGAATTTTTAAAATTCCAATAACTGTATCTGAGTCTAGTTCTCCAGGGATGTAAAAAATTAATGTAGAGCTTGAATACATAAAATAAGAATTCAAGTAGGTAATAAAAGACAATCAAACTTGGACCTGTGATGAAAAAATAATAGTGTCCAAAATTTCAGCAAGGAAATAATCAAGCTGGGTCCTCTGACTTCTTGACATACCAATGATACAATGATGATGCAATGATGATGATGATGGTGATGATGAAGATGATGAAGATGATGAAGATGATGATGACTGCCATTTTAAAAGCACTTTCTAGCCCTGGCTGGCATGGCTCAGTTGGTTGAACATTGGCCCACGCACCAAGAGATCACAGGTTTGATTCCTGGTCAGGGCACATGCCTGGGTTGTGGGCTCTATCTCCAGTAGGAGGCATGCAGGAGGCAGTCAATCTGTTTCTCTGTCTCATGAATGTTTCACTCTCTCTCTCTCTCCCTTCCTCTTTCTTTAAAATAAATAAAAACATATTTAAAAAATAAAAATAAAAGAATTTACTAGGCATATATTATCTCACTTAATCCTCTAAACAACCCTAACAGGAAAAAATTTAATTACCCCCATTTTGCAAATGAGGAAATAAAAGCTTCCCAGAACTCTTGACAGAACAAATGAGACCGGAAAAAGAAATAAAGACATACATAAAGAACTTGACTGATGACATCAAGAAAGAAACACCTACCAAAGAAAGATTCTAGAGAACGAGGAAGTATAACTGATGACTAAATGTTACACTACAATGAAATATACACACTGGGAATCCAATATAAATCAAGAAAAAAAACCTAAGAAAGATATTGTTTTCTTCCAACATGCTAACACTCCATCTAGAACAAAGTTGAAAAAGAATTTTTTTGTGTATTTGTGCTGTTTGTAAAGATAATAATTGTTCAATGAGTACAAACTTAAAACAAACAAACACATGCATTAAAGTTTTACAAACCCAACTCTTAAAAAATGTTCTTTAAAGATGGTCTTGTTTGGCTGAGGAAGCATCTAGAAAAAGCTTAGTAGTTCAACTTTTCCCAAATAAATGTATTTAGTCCATGGCATGTATATATCCAGTGTCCAAATCCTGAGGTGACCCAGACAGACAGTTCTACTGTCTTCTCTTTGACAACGCTAGTAGAACCCAACAGGTGACAAATGGGAGGAAGAATCAAGTAACAGTCACAGGAGGAAGAATCAAAGTTTAAGATGCCCTGCAGAAGTAGAGTCACAGGAAGAAACAAACTAAAAATGAGAGCTGCAGAGAAAACATCTGCAGGCAGTGCTACTGTTAAGGGAGACAAACCCTCAGGCAGTCCCTTGCCAGGCAACCTCAATGTAAGCCAACACCTCAGCCATGGGAATTTTTGTTCCAGATCAAAAGGACAGCAGCAATGCCATCTGCTGTTTGCTTAGAAAAATGGTAAGAGCAGATGTTTCCATGTGCTGACCTGCCATCCCTTGACTAAGAGGCCACTTGAAAAATAATCATGAAATAGCACAGGAGAACATCTGCACAGTGTACAGCAGACCACCAATCACGCAGCACAGGAGCGAAGGAACATGCAATCAGCCCATGAAATAACTGTAGGCAGGTCTTCAACAAGGGGTGGGGCCCCCTCCTGTACATGTCCTACGAGAACATGTAAAGGTGAGATCAGCTTTGGGCACAGGGTGGTCAGAATGTCCCCCACAGACCTGAGTAATTTCAATGGGTGACCCCTAACCTATTTCCCATTTCTTCACAAGGCTCAGAGCTACACGTCCACTTCTCAGACTTCTCTTTGTTGTTGTCCATAATATTGATTTTGTTTAGCCCGTGTTTTAGGCATCACTAAAATTAAATGATTAGCAGTACCTTAAGAACACGCCCTGGCCTGTAGATGGAAAAACCTCAAACGCAAAGTGTCTATGCAATGTGGGGTCAGGAGATGGTAAGAGCATTTGCATCTCACCTCTCCTGCTACCCCAAGTTTCAGGAGGACCTCACCCCTCGGGTGAGGCCTGTTCAAGCTATGGCTCTTAGAAATTGCTGAGTCACTCTCTAGGCACCAGGTTGGTTCAGCAGAGGCTCAGCCTCAGAAGGAACCAAGTTTCAGTTAGGATTTGCACCCCAAGCGTGCTCCCTTGCTTTGCTGCCACGCCTGCCACTCTGTGCACCTTCATCCTCTTGCTTTGAGAGCCTTGTGTGAAAAGCACTTCCTGCCTCCCTGCTGAATGCAAGTCCTTGGGCCCCATTTCCCACCAGCTAATCATCACCACAGCCTTTCAAGTAATTTCTCAGCCAGAACACATGTAAATGTTACTCATAATTTTTTCAAAATCATTGGTTTTCCTTTCGTGCACATGGAGGATAAAACGTTTACATGACCTCTATTTCCTCTTAAACATGTTACACTTCTATATTTAGGAATTTGCTTTCAAGACATTATTTTTTTAACTTGATTTAATTACTTGTTCCATCCTCTTTTAATTTATTTTCTGATCTAGTGATCCATTGACTGATCTTTCCTCAACAGTTTTGGTTTTGAAATTTGGTGGAGCGGGTTGGGGGTGGTGGTGGTATTTGGGTCATTTTTAAACAAACACTTCCTTATTTTCTTTGCTTTGCAGAGCCACTGACACATAGTAAATGCTCAAGTGTTTTAATAAATAATTTTTAAAAAGACTTTCAGGAGAGGTCTTACTGAAGATGTCTGCTATATAATAAAGCCACCAGAAATAATATAGATTTATCCTATATGGGGATCTTGAGCTCTGGAATAACTACCACTGGCTCATCCCAAACTCTTGGGGAACAGAATGGTTATTGATACCCCTCCTCTCCTACAGTAAGACAGCCTTTGGAGGAAAATGTTACAACATAATGAATTTATATATGTCCTAATGCAAGTAGTTTGTTTTCTTAGATCTTATCATGATATAGCATAGTGTGTGGCACTATTATTTACACCACTCATCATTCTTAAAGAGAGACAGAAGATAATTACTTAAAAGATAAAGATATTACTTAATTTTCAAAACTAAAACAGATTTTTGTCTCCTTCAACGTTGTGGTCTTGTTAAGACAAATACATAGATAGCATTAGCATTCTCTATTCACATAGCACTTTTGGATATGCCCTCAGAGCCTTCCCTTTCTTTCTTTCCCCTTCCTTCCTCCCTTCCTTCCTTCCTCCCTTCCTTCCTTCCTTCCTTCCTTCCTTCCTTCCTTCCTTCCTTCTTTCCTTCCTTCCTTCTTTCTTTCCTTCCTTCCTTCCTTCCTTCCTTCCTTCCTTCCTTCCTTCCTTCTTTCCTTCCTCTCTCTCTCTCTTTCCTTCCTTCCTTCCTTCCTTCCTTCCTTCCTTCCTCCCTCCCTCCCTCCCTCCCTCCCTCCCTCCCTCCCTCCCTTCCTTCCTCCCTTCCTTCCTTCCTTCCCTCCTTCCTTCCTTCCTTCTTTCCTTCCTTCCCTCCCTCCCTCCTTCCTTCCTTCCTTCCTTCCTCCCTCCCTTCCTTCCTTCCTTCCTTCCTTCCTTCCTTCCTTCCTTCCTCCCTCCCTCCTTCTCCCTCCCTTCCTTCCTTCTTTTTTCCTTCCTTCCCTCCTTCCTTCCTTCCTTCCTTCCTTCCTTCCTTCCTTCCTTCCCTCCTTCCTTCCTTCTTTCCTTCCTTCCCTCTCTCCTTCCTTCCCTCCTTCCTTCCTTCCTTCCTTCCTTCCTTCCTTCCTTCCTCCCGTCCTCCCTTCCTTCCTTCCTTCCTTCCTTCCTTCCTTCCTTCCTTCCTTCCTTCCTTCCTTCCTTCTTTTCTTCCTATACTCCTTCAGTGGTCACAAAGCTTTTCTTTTGAGAATTTAAGTTCTGTAAAAATTCAAATGGTGTTTGGAGGCAACCATGGGCAGTGACATGATCAAACTGAATATCATTTAGTTAAAATCAAGATGTAATTATAAAGTATCTTATTTATATGAGCAATTAGTTGTTCGCTTCTATGACTCAAACTGGGTCTAAGGGTATAACAAAAATTTTTTGAGCAATGGCAGAATTGCTGCATCACTTCTATGATGGCTATTTTGATGGGTAATATTTATCTGTATATAGAAATTCTATTTCTTGATGATGTTCATGCCTCAATGTAGAGTGTAAAATCTAATCTAATATAGAATTATAAAATATAATGCCCACATACTGTTAGTATGCTCTAGAATAATACAATTACTTGATTTGGAAGATTGAGTTTTGCATATTGTACATCATTTCCTAGTTAGACTTGGTTATTCTCAACTAGATAGAAAATTAATGTCCTTTCCCCAAAGAGTTAGATGATGTCAGTGCCTAAGCCATTCATTGACCACAACTGAGGCACACTGCTGGAATCATTGCATTGTTAATTAATTTTGGTAACTGCTATCAAGCAGCTGTTCTCGGTCTTTCAGTGACAGTTTATCATAAGACAACAATATGCTGTAACCCGTTAGACATCATGATGCTGAGAATTGCCAAACCCAAGTATCTGCCAAGTAATTGGTTCTTCAAGTTACTTAAGCAAAGCAGAATATGGGGTCTTTTCCCTCAAGCATAATGAGGGAAACAAGCCAGCCAAATTTTTCAGTAAAAATTGCAGTAGCAGACTGGCAGGAAACCTAAACAAAGCAGCTAAAGGTAGCACTTTTAAAAATTTGCTTAAAAGTCTAAAGATAATCTTCTAATTGGTTAAATAAATAATCTATAATGGAGAAAAACCCAGGTCCTCAAAACCCAATTTCAAAATTTTTGTGGATGGACTTCTGGCCGAAATGGCAGCATAGGTAAATGCAGTACTCGCCTCCTCCCACAACCACATCAAATTTACAACTAAACTACATCATTCAGAACTGCCTGAAGTTGAGCTGAATGGAAGTCCTACAAACAACTACAATATTAAAGAAGAAGCCACATCAAAACTTGTAGGAGGGGTGGAGGCTCAGAAAAGAGTGGTCCCACACACACCTGTGGTGGATAAAAATCAAGTGGGATATCTTGGCTGGGGAGGTCCTCCCTGAGGAGCAAGGGGTCCAAGTCCCAAAGCAGGCCCCCCAGCCCAAGGTTCCAGTGCCAGAAAGAGAAGTTGCCATAACTTCTAGCTGTAAAAACAACAGGGATTGAGGCTGAGGAAGGCTGAGGCTGCTGGCGTCCCAGGAAGTTCCTCTTAAATGACCCATACTCAGCTTTACTCTGAGCTTCAGCTCAGGGACAGCAGCTTGAAAGACATCAGATACATACAGGGAGGAATTAAATTGTTTAGCATCAGGGCAAGAGTTGGAAGGGCAGCTTTCTCTCAGACAGAAGTGCTTGTAGAAGCCATTGTTCCTTTGATGAGCCCTCCTCCGATAGAGCTGGGGCCATATCTGAGACCCCACAATCTGGGTCTCACTGTTGGTCCCACCCTGGTGATTTCCTGAGGCCCCACCCCTCCCAACTTTCAGCCCACTCAAGCTGTTTTCAGTGGCTTTACCATAGGAATGGCCTGTCTTGGCTCATGCTTAGGATTTTTCTAAAATCTCTCAAACAAACAGCATATGGCCTCAGCAAGTGTCATACATCTTGCTAAGTGTCCCCAAGCCCAGCAATAGCAGCAGCCAGCCTTGGTTCAGAGCTTGGCCTCACCTGGGGTCCTCCAAGCTCATCACAAATAGCAGCCATCTGCAGATCGCTTTGTAACTTATGCCTGGTGGCCCAAGGCAGAACAAAGGTGGTGGCTGATGCAGGCCTGCACCTTCCAGGAGGTCCCAGAGCCAGCACAGCCAGTGGACAGCTTCAGACCAGGCCAAAGCACCAGCACCCAAATACCTTCACAAGTTACACACTCAAGGGTTAGACTCCGTGGGTACCAGAGTCCTGCTGAAGTAAGTTCTGCTCTGTGTGGTGGGCCCCTGAAAATCTGACCCTCTATGGTGATCAGAGGTCAGTGATCAGTGGTCACAACCAGACCTTACAGCTGATCAGCCTGGATAAATCCCTCCCATTGATGTGCCAACAGCAATCAAGACTCAATTACAACATAAGGGTGTACAGCCCACATGGGGGGTGCACCTCAAGTACACAGATGGGGAATCAGGGAGACTGTGTCACCAGACCCTATAGGTCATCTATGCTAACAAGCCTAGGAGATATGGCAGCTCTATCTAATACATAGAAACAAACACAGGGAGGTGGCCAAAATGAGGAGACAAAGGAACATGGGCCAAATAAAAGAACATAACAAAACTCCAGAAAAAGGACTAAACTAAATGGAGACAAGCAATCTACTAGATGCCGAATTCAAAACACTGGTTATAAGGACACTCAATGACCTTAGTGAGAATCTCAACAATGTAAAAAAGGACCAGTCAGAAATGATGAATACACTAACTGAAATGAAGAATAATTTACAGGGAATCAACAGTAGAGTAGGTGAAGCCAAGAACCAAATAAGTGATTATGAATATAAGGAAGCAAAAACAAACAAACAAACAAACAAATCCCACTCAGAACAGCAAAAAGAATCCAAAAAAAAAAAAATGATAGCATAAGGTGCCTCTGGGACAACTTCAAGCATACCAATATTTTCATCATGGAGGTACCAGAAGGAGAAGAGAGGGAGCAAGAAATTGAAAACCTATTTGAGCCCTAACTGGTTTGGCTCAGTGGATAGAGCATCGGCCTGTGGACTGAAAGGTCCCAGGTTCAATTCCAGTCAAGAGCATGTACCTTGGTTGCCAGCACATCCCCAGTAGGGGGTGTGCAGGAGGCAGCTGATCAATGTTTCTCTCTCAACCATGTTTTTAACTCTCTATCCCTCTCTTTTCCTCTCTGTAAAAAAAATCAATAAAATATATATTTTTTAAAAACCTATTTGAAAAAATAATGACAGAAAACTTTCCTAACTTGGTGAAGGAAACAGTAATAGAATCCAGAATGCACAGAGTCCCAAATAAGATGAACCCAAAGAGGCCCACACCAAGTCACATTATAATTAAAATGCAAAAGGTTAAAGACAAACATAGCATCTTAAAAGCAGCAAGAAAAAGCAGTTAGTTACCTAAAAGGGAGCTCCCATAAGACTGTCAGCTGATTTCTTAAAAGAATTTGCAGCCCAGAAGGGAGTGGCAAGAAATATTTAAAGTAATGAAAAGCAAGGACCTGTAACTAAGATAACTCTAACCTGTAAAGCTACCATTTAGAATCAATGGACATATAAAGAGCTTCCCAGACAGGAAAAAGTTAAAGGAGTTCATCACCACCAAAACAGTATTATTTAAAATGTTACAAGGTCTTCTTTAAAAAGAAGAAAAATATATATAAATAATAAAATGGCAATAAATACATATTTATCAACAACTGAATCTACAAACAAAATGAACAAGCAGAACATAAACAGACTCATAGATACAGAGAACTTTTTGTTAGTTGCCAGATGGGAGGGTGTTTGGGAGGATGGGCAAAAACGATGAAGGGATTAAGAAGTACAAATTGGTTGTTGTAGAATAGTAATGGGGATGTAAAATACAGCATAGGAAATATAGTCAATAATATTCTAAATACTAGGCACTGTGCTGGATGGGTACAGGATTTATTGGGGTGATCACTTATTAAGTTATGTAATGTGTGGTCACTGGGGTGTATACCTGAAATGAATATAATGATGTAATTCAACTGTAATTGAAAATAAAAAATGACTTAAAAATTTAAAAATGTAAAAAAATAAAATTAATAACAACATATTTTATTTTTATTATTTGAAAATCTTTAAGTTGATTTCAAAGAGAAGGAGGAGAGAGGGGGAGAGAGAGAGAGGGAGGAGAGAGAGAGAGAGAGAGAGAGAGAGAGAGAGAGAGAGAGAGAGAGAGAGAGAGAAACATTAATGATGAGAGAGAATCATTGATCAGCTGCCTCCTGCATGCCCACACTGGGGATTGAGCCTTCAACCTGGGTATGTACCCCAACTGGGAATCAAACCATGATCTTCTGGTTCATAGCTCAATACTCAACCACTGAGCCACGCCAGACTGGCAACAAAAACATTTTTAGAAACAAAATAAAATGTTTGTGTGCAAATTAAATATGATGCTATCATCTTTATTTTTAACTTATCCAAAAAAAAAAAAAAAAGAAAAGAAACCTGTGCAGAACAAATATCTGCAGAAATATAACCTAGTAAGCTCTAAGGCCACAAAGACTCACATTAAAGGAAATATAAATCCCTAACCTGTTGCCTGGGAGCTAATTAAACAATGAAATTTTCTTAAAAATAATTAGGCCCTATAAAATTGTGGAGGGTAGGGACAGTGTGTCCTCTGAATATATCCCTGAACTTAGTCCAGTGCTTTAACTTAATAGAAGTTAGACCTGTAGGGCAGCCCTAAGGTCACTGACATTTTTTTTCTGACTTGCAGAATGAGACCATCACAAAAGAAAAGGTTGTTCTTTACCTTGTGTTTATTTAATAAAGCATAGGTTGGGTATAATACAATGACAAACAACTATTAGAAAAACACTGAACTGAGTATTTCCTCCACACAATACTCAATAGGCTGATTTAATAAGTCACTCTGCAATGTCACTGAACTGAATGGTTATTTTGGTTCTGTGCAAGCAACAGTAGATTTTCTACTGTCCATCCTTATGATGTAGAGCCCTCTGAAGTATGACTACAGTGATCCTATGTACTCAGATATTTGAAAAGTGTTTGTGAAATATAGATAATATCTGTTACTGTCAACATTATTTTACTAGAAACAGTAAAAGTTCAGTACCAAACTGAACTTTAGAACTGATTTTAGAATTCTTTAAATCATTTTTAAAGAATGTTTGCCATGAAGAAATTGTTATAACATCTACCATCACAGAGAGTTTGACTCATTTAAGAATTAAAATTATTCATTCAGTATTATTCATAGATCATTTCATTCTTAGTGTGAACACTCCTTAATGAGTAAACTCTGTGTATAAAAATAGTAAAATATTACTCAAAAAGTACAACACAGTAACCTTATTTTCACCCTGTTGAGCTTACATACATGAAACAAGGAATAATATTCTTCTCAAATATTCCTGATAAGGTCATTTTTCCTTCTTAAAGTATAAAAAATTTATTTGGTAAATGGAAAGACCTATTTGTTCTAATTTGTTACAGTTGCCATAACAAAATGCCACAGACTGGGTGGCTTGAACAGAAATTTATTTTTTCACAGTTCTGAAGGTTAAAAGTCCAACATCAAGGTACTGGCAGAGTAGATTTTTCCTGAGGCCTTTCTTTGCTTACAGATAGCCACTTTCTAGCTGCTTTGTATTCACATGGTTGTCCCTCTGGGCACACATGCAAGCCTGATGTCTTAATCTCTTATTCTAAGGATAGTACATAGTTTGGATTTGGGCCCACCCAAATGGTCTCATTTTAACTTACCTCTTTAAAGGTCCTATTTCCAAATACCTTCACATTCTGAGGTACTGGGTTTAGGGTTACAATACATGAATTTTGGGAGTGAACAAGTCAGTCCATAATACTACTACAGATAAAATCTGTTTTCATGTGAAAATATCTTTACTTCATTCTCATTATTAAAATACTAGAAGCCCGGTGCATGACATTCATGCACTGGGTGGGGGGGGGGGGGTCCCTCAGCCCGGCTTGAGCCCTCTCACAGTCCAGGACCCCTTGGGGATTGGGCCTAAGCTGGCAGTCAGACATCCCTCTCACAGTCCGGGACTCTCACCATCCGAGACCCCTAGCTCCTTACCGCCTGCCTGCAGCGGAGGTGGGAGAGGCTCCCACCACCGCTGCTGTGCTCGCCAGCCATGAGCCCAGCTTCTGGCTGATTGGTGCTCTCCCTGTAGGAGCGCACTGACCAACAGGGGGCAGCTCCTGCATTGAGTGTCTGCCTCTTGGTAGTCAGTACACGTCATAGTGACCGGTAGTTCCACCGGTCATTCCACCGGTCGGTCAATTTATAGTTTTGCTGGTTACAAAATTCTAAGTTGACAGCATTGTGTAAATGTTATTCCATTGTTTCCTGGCTTCCACTGTTGCTGTTCTTATTTCCAACTTTCACTTCTTTTTAAACGTTTTTTATTTTCTCTTTGGCTGTTTTTAAATTCTTCTCTTTGTCTTTGGTATTCTGCAGTTTTATTTATATATCTATTAGAGGCCCGGTGCATGAAATTCGTGCTCGGGGGTGTGTGTCCCTCAGCCCAGCCTGCACCCTCTCCAATCTGGGACCCCGGTAGGATCGGGCCTAAAAGGGCAGTCGGACATCCCTCTCACAATCCAGGACTGCTGACTCCCAACTGCTTGCCTGCCTGCCTTCCTGATTGCCCCTAACCACTTCTGCCTGCCAGCCTGATCACCCCCTAACCACTCCCCTACCAGATGCTAACTGCTCCCTTGCCAGCATGTTTGCCCCTAACTGCCCTCCCCTGCAGGCCTGGTCACCCTTAACTGCCCTCCCCTGCAGGCCTGGGTCCCCCACAACTGCCCTCCCTTGCAGGCCCGGTGCCTCCCAACTGCCCTCTCCTGCTGGCCATCTTGTGGTGACCATCTTGTGTCCACATGGGGGCAGCCATCTTTGACCACACGGGGGCAGCCATCTTGTGTGTTGAAGTGATGGTCAATTTGCATATTACTCTTTTATTAGATAAGATAGAGGCCTGGTGCACGGGTGGAGGTGGGGGCCAGCTGGTTTGCCCTGAAGGGTGTCCCGGATCAGGGTGGGTTTTCCCTTGGGGTGGGGGGCGGCCTGGGCGAGGGGCCTGTGGTGGTTTTCAGGCCGGCCACGCCCCCCGGCAACTCAAGTGGAGGCCCTGGTATATGGAATTTATTTATCTTTTATAATTAAAACTTTGTAGCCTTGAGTGGAGACTTAGGCCAGCCAGGGTGTGTGGAAAGCTTGGCTTCCTCCATCGAAGGGGGCAACTCAAGCCTCCTGCTCTCTCCAGCTCCATGGCCACAGCCATCTTGGTTGGGTTAATTTGCAAACTCGCTCCTGATTGGTTGGTCAGCAACTGAGATACATGACCTTCCTTGACCAGGAATTAAACCCACAACCCTTTGGTCCAATGGCTAGTGCTCTAACCACTGAGAAAACTAGCATGGCGATATTGTTGTTTTAATGGTTAAATTGTCCCAGATTTGGCCAATTAGAGCTCCTTCAAACTATTTTATATATCCTTTGCCCATGTCCCCATCATCCATTGAGTATACTCTTACTTTCTGGTATAAGACATTCCAACCGTATCTTATACTAACCCTGCTTCAACCCTGAAATCAAGCCATTTCTCCAAAGAGCTCTAGGTATTATTTAGTGAAGAATGGTATTTAGAATGAAGATCTAGGTATTAGGTCTGCTTTTTACTACTGAGATATCTATGTCAGGCACTATGAAGTAGACAAAGCAACAAAATATATGTATGCAGATACATATGTGCATGTCTATATACACACAATTTTACATTCATTTCTATATCTATCTATGCATATTGAAAGTCATAAATTCACCCAGTATGTGCAATTTAATTTAATGCCACATGGTACATTCCATATTTTCCCTTTCCATATTAGTAACATCCATCTCAAAAGTGAGAACTATTATTCCCATTATCCTCAATCCATTCAGTTATTTACTCAACCTACCTGTATGTAACCAATGCCCTGACCCTGCTGGGCCTCCACCCTACTTGGCCAATCCTAATGAATTCATATTTAATTGGACTCAATCTGTGGGAATCCTGAAGGTCTGCAGTGAGGTCACTTTCCTATAGAGGATCTGGGTTTCCTCCTACCAGGAGCCTAAGGTACAGCTAGTGTGAGATAATGTAAACTCTCCTACCGAGGACCCTGGTTAATTCAGAAGTTTTAGGTTAGCAATCTCAAAGTACAGCAAGCCTCAGTCTATGTCTCCTTATCCCATCATTTACCATTCTCCTTTCTGATATCAGTTCTCTGGTTGTTGGGGGAGGAATGTTTTTGAGAGTAGGTGTCTTGTTTCTTTGTGCGTTTTTTGTTTTGTTTTATTTTGTTTTGTGTTGTTTGGTTTTTCTGTTTGTTTTGTTTTTGGATGCTCTTTGTTTATTTATTTTGTTTTTAAATATATTTTATTGATATTTCACAGAGAGGAAGGGAGAGGGATAGAAAGTTAGAAACATCGATGACAGAGAAACATCGATCAGCTGCCTCCTGCACACTCCCCACTGGGTATGTGCCCGCAACCAAGGTACGTGCCCTTGACCGAAATCAAACCTGGGACCCTTGAGTCTGCAGGCCGATGCTCTATCCACTGAGCCAAACGGGTTAGGGCTTCTTTGCTTTTAACATTAAAGATTTCCATTGGCTTCTTGAAATCCCACAAATGCTTCCAAAGTAAGGCTTCTAATTTATCCAAATTCAGTTGTACTAAGTAGTGGATAGCTTTAGAGCATCTAATCAGCCCTACCTTGTCATTATGTGTCCATATGCTTATTTGAGTTGTCACAAAACTATTAATGCCCTTGAAACACCCTGGGAATCTCTGTGATAGCCTGGTTACTGTTTCAAGGAAGAAAAAAACGTCAGACTAGAGAAATTATTGGGTAATACTTCAATTTTGTTATTATCACAAAATGGGAATTCTTTATAGCAAGGTTGTGATAAGAATAATGCTTTTTCTTAATCTTAAAGATAAAAAGGTCTTTAACATTCCTTTGATTCACTCCCCTAATTTATAAACATGGGGAAAATGCAGCCCGAAGAGGAAGGATTTCCACCAAAGTAAATGGCATTTTGGTGGGCTTGCTTAGATTTATTTAGAACTCAAGTTTCTGATCTACTATCCCTAATTTATTTCTGTCCAATCTTCTTTTTCTAACCAAACCCTATGATTCTTTTTTCTTAAGCATGTTTTAATGTTTAAAATAATACGTGATCATTTTAGAAAAAAATGTAAATGTATAAAAAGTATAAAGAAAATAAACTTTATTTATAATCCTACTACCTGGAGATACTACTATTAACATTTTGGAATTTTTAAAGCTTACATCCTTTATTTTCATAGCTGAGATCATACCATATAGTTTTGTGTCTTTTTTCACATAATATCATTAATATTTCCTCACTTCATTAAAATCTCTTCATAAGCATTATTTTTGATGCTACATAATATTTCATCATATGGATGTACTTAAGTATAGTGAACTATTCACCTTCACTAAATATTTAGATTGTTCCTTTTTTTCCAACTATACATAATGTTCTAAAAAATATTATTTTTTATTTAATGTTAGTCCACACTAATGATTATTCTTAAAAGCAGATTCTTAGAAGTAGAAGTACTATGTCAAAGAATGTGAATGTAATTAAGATTCCTTATCTATACTGCCAAATTACTTTCCAGAAAGATAGTAACAATTTATGGACACATAATGACAAGGTAGAGCTGGTCTTGCAAAAGAAACCATGAACAAAATAACAAGAAATCCCTCTGCATAGGAAAACATATTCTCCAATGTGATATCTGATAAGGGTTTAATCTCCAAAATTTATAGGGAACTCATACAACTTAACAAGAGGAAGATAAACAATCCAATCAATAAATGTGTAAAGGACCTAAATAGACACTTCTCGAAAGAGGACATACAGAAGGCCAAGAGGCATAGGAAAAAATGCTCAAAGTCTCTAATCATCAGAGAGATGCAAATCCAAACAACAATGAGGTACCACTTCACACCAGTCAGAATGGCTATCATCAACAAATCAACAAATGACAAGTGCTAGCAAGGATATGGAGAAAAGGGAACCCTCGTGCACTGCTGATAAGAATGCAGACTGGTGCAGCCACTGTGGAAAACAGTATGGAATTTCCTCAAAAAATTAAAAATGGAACTGCCATTTGACCCAGTAATCCCACTTCTAGGAATACATCCCAAGAAATCAGAAACACTAATCAGAAAGAACACATGTACCCCTATGTTCATAGCAACATAATTTATTAGCACAATAGCCAAGACTTAGAAACAGCCTAAGTGCCCATCAACAGATGAGTGGATTAAAAAACTGTGGTACATCTACACAATGGAATACTACCCTACTGTAAAAAAAAATAAAAGAACTCTTACCATTTACAACTCTAGGATGGACCTAGAGAGCATTATGCTAAGCAAAATAAGCCAGTCAGAGAAAGATAAGTATCACATAATCACACTCATTTGTGGAATATAATGAACAACATAAACTAATGAACAAAAATAGATCCAGAGACACAGAATCATCGAACACACCATCAAACCTCAGAGGGAAGGCAGAGAAGGGTGGGCAGGGGGGTAAAGAGATCAACCAAAGAACTTGTATGCATATAGCATAACCCATGGACACAGACAATAGGGAGGTGCAGGCCGGGGCTGGAGGGTGGGGGCAGGCTGGGAGAGGACAATGGGGGGAAAAGGGGACATATGTAATACTTCCAACAATAAAGAATTTAAGAGAGAGAGAGAGAGAGAGAGAGAGAGAGAGAGAGAGAGAGTGAGTGCTGGTCTTAATGTCCTTACCATGGTTCTTCCATTTGGGTTTGACCACTCTCAAGTATTGCTTTCCATTACTTTCCTAAAGTTCCAAGTCAAAGAGCTCTTGAATTATGGAACGGAGACTGGGGATACCATAGACAGCCCTCCAACTCGGTAAGAGTGACCACAGGAGCACTTGAAAAGCCCTGCTTAGGCAGCTTGGCCCTTCTTCCTCTCCCTGCGGCAACATAATCTTATGGGGAGATCACAGGTTCGTGACTTAGACATAACAGGAATGTCCCATTCCTATTCTGTGTAATCTTGGGTAAGAGAGGTAAGCCTCATTAAAACCTTTTGCACTCGGATGTCGAGTGTGACTCGACACGGTTAGCATTAGAATAAAGGAATTGAGAAAAAAGCAAGCAAGTGCAAAGGGTTAAGACTTATTTTCCTTATCTATAAAGTGGAAGTTGATGCCTACCTAATTGCAAGGATTAAATAGTCCTTCCTATCAAACTTGAATATTTACCCTTAAGACAATTTTAAGAGCTAGATAAACCAGGATATGCTCTTTCTACAAGTCACAGTTAGTATACATACCTTCCCACCATTTATCTGCCCCATGAGTTGATATCTTGGAAGCTTGCCTGTTTGTAATGTAGCAGCATGAAAACATGAGGCTTTCAAAAGACTGTCCTAGGAATTGGGCATTCAGGACACAGACGCCCAAAGGGGAAGTTTTCATAAGCTATTTCATCACATTTTAGGTTGCTCTACCTGGACACAGAAGTGCCTGGCAAGGAGTTAACTGTGTACTGCAACCTCACCCTGGGATATACATCTACTTTTTAAAAGCTTTTAAAAGCTTCACCCAGACCTACTGAATTGGAACCTCTGTGGGATGGAGCCCAGGTATCTGTAATTTTTTAAAGCTCCCCAGTTGATTTTGATTCACTGCCAAGGTTGAGGTTTAATGGATAATGTGATTCACGGATTCTGGAATGTAAAAGCTGGAAATGGTCATCTAAACCTTTAATTAAACACCCTTGATTTATAGATTAGGAAGTAAGGCCTACAGAGGTTCAATTACTTGCTAACCATCTCATAGTTTGGCAATAATAGGACAAAAACCTAGAATTCTTGCACATCACCAGATTGTCTTCAAGAAGCTTACTAGATAGAAGAAAAATGTCTCAAAGAATGCAAAAATCATTTTTTTAAAAGCAATTACTGCCATTTGGCATGGGGTCTTTACTGCTCTCATGTTCAAATGCTCACATTTCATATTGCATGTATATGTAGGATGAAGAAATCGGATCTCCGTTCTCACCTGGCTGACGGGCCAGAAAATGCTGACTTTGCCTTTTGCTCTCCCCAGGAAGGAGTGGCTGCCGCTGCAGGCAGATCTCTGTTGTCCTCGGTACGTTCAGTCCTCTTGACTTTCCTGGTTTTCAAAACTGTCTGCATGTGCAGTATTCGAGGTTTTAGATGTTGGCAAAAAGGTTCTCCTTGGGCTGCCACCTCCAAGACTCTTTTTCATTTCTAAAATGTAATTGTTATTATTACCATGAACTTGGTGAAGACCCCTTCCCTTAACATACACTGTTTCTTCTCTAGATATTAAGGGTAGGGGCGCTGAGTGTTGAAGGTTGCTTAGGTACACAAGAGGTCTGATGATGTCAAAGACCTTGGGTAGGAAAAGGACTTAACAAAATCAATTTTTTACAGTTTCATTTTGACTATGGACAGCCTGCTAATTAACTTTTAATCACATTATTTATGAAGTCTTAATTGAGGCTTTATTTTAACTTTTAAAGGTTTCCAGAAAAAAAAAACCAAAAAACTAACCATACAAAAATGCCTGGCTAATTTTTATTCATTTGGGGCTATGCTGAAAAGTGCTGGGTCCTAAAATATTGCTTAAAGGCCCTTAGTTCACAGTTGACACGTTCTTAACATTTATAGTGATTCTAGAGACCCTTAGTATCTAGGGCTACAGTTCCTTCTCTCTGTGTTTTTCTTGGATTGGATTTACAGCCAACTGGTTGTAATTGACCCTCTTTGGGGACAAGTTAGGATATGAACATATGATTTTCCTTTTTTTAAAAAGAGAAAGAGAGAGTGACCAAGAAAAAAAAAATCACCATTGATATTTATCTTAAACTTCCTTCATTTCCAGCTTCTCTGGCAGCAAGTCAAGCTGCTGTCAGAAAGTAGAACTCTCAGTAAAAGAGGTTCCTAAAGGACACAGTACTGAATGCAGAACCACTTAAGAAAGAGTGAAATGGAAAAGACAAGCATTTTCTGTCCTTTAGGGCGCACGCAGCACCTGAGTCTTTCCACGGGAGTGGGCATTTCCACACAGGAAAACGAATCATAAACAGTCTAAGGACAAATGGGGACAGTGGGGACAAACCTCTATCAGCTATCCGTGGAAAGCAAAGGCCTGGCAATACACACCAGCCCTCCCAGCCCCTAACAGCAATGTCTGCACCTCTCTCCAAGGAACTGATCCCAGCTCTCTCTGTGGAACTCAGCTGTGATCCTCTGTACTCCCTCAGTTAGTAAGCCACCACCCTAAAGAAAGAAAAACGAACTAAGGTTTCACTAAATGAAAGCCTGAAATTCCTTTTAATTTAACCCTACCAGGGTTGGTGTTGAGGAGAGAGAGAGAGAAAAAAAAGGAATAGAAATAATTCTGTATGGGGTGCATGAAATGCTTGTAAACTTATCCCCCAGAGAAACGCTCACTGCCACGCCTACTCTACAAACTACAAAGTACTGGTTTTTAAGAATCTTATTTTAATCATCTAAATTCTGCCACGTCCCAAACTCTTTAACCTTATGGTATGGGCTTGGAGTTCCTTCCCCATGTGCTAGGAAACACACTGCAAATCACGCTGTTCAACAGCTTCCTATTTTTCCTTCAAAGGACGCTAAAAAGTTAACTACAACTGAAGCCTGTTTTATGTTAAAGTCCTAAGAGTGTAAATAGTCAAATGGAGACTTTTGAGTCATTAGCATTGAAAGAACATCACACACCGACTGCTTCACCTGGGCACGAGTGAGGAGTGCTGCTTTCTGTACAAAGCTGCTGACCACGGTGGGCGACGGCCCAGCTGTCAGACTGTGAGTAACACTGACCAGAAGTGGGAGGACTGTTAAGCAGTGGCCACTGGATGCAGGGTTTCAGCTCATCCCGGTTCTGGTTCCTCAGGCTTCACAGCAGCCTTACATTCTGTGGTACTGAGGCAGACGAGAGGTGGCCCCGGCCCACGGCATTCAATACTTACAAACCTGGCAGCTGGGTAGAGAAGGGCAGCTGGGTAGAGAAGCAAACCCTTGGCACCACTGACCAGAAAGCACTTCTTAAGGGCTAAGAGAACTCCTGCCCTCTAGTAATAATAGGAGCCAAGAATTTTTGAGTGCTTCATTGTGCTAAGGTCTTACCAGCGTTACTTCACTAATTCCTCACAACCAGGAGAGAGGTAATATCATTATTCCTACTAGGGGCCCAGCGCACCTTGAAAAGAACTGTGGGCCGCAAGGCTGCGGTGGGCACAGGAGCGAGTCTCGGCCCATCCTCCGTGCCCCCGGCCGGCCCCTCCCGCCACAGCCCCCAGTCCCGTCTGCCCGCAGCCCTGCTCCCACTCCCATGTGCTGACAGCGCTGGCCCTGCTCACACCCACTGACAATGTGGAGCAATTGGGCCAGCGCCAGGCGCCGGCAGCGGGTGCGAGTGGCAGCTCTGGTGCTGGGCTGCGGGTGCGAGTGGGGCCAGCGCCGGCAGCAGGTGCGAGTGGCTGCTTGGGCGCCGGCAGCGAGTGCAAGAGGGGCCCGTGCCAGCAGCAGGTGCGAGTGCCCAGCATGACCGTGGCACGCAGCAGCAAAGAATTTTCAGTAACCACCAGAGGCTCGCCCTGATGACAGCGACCAGCACCCAGCCTTGGTCTGGCGCCCCTGCTCACCTGTTCCACCATCCTGCTGCGGCTGACACCCACCATGCTCAGCGTTCTGCCGCCTGCTGCCAACGCCAACCATGTTCCGCGTGCACCCCCTGGTGGTCAGCGCACATCATAGCGACCGGTTGTTCGGTTGTTCACTGTTGGGTCTATTTGCATATTAGGGTTTTATATATATATATATATATATATATATATATATATATACACATTAGGGTTTTATATATATATACACACATGTGTGTGTGTGTGTATATATATATATATATATATATATATATATATATATATATATATTTTATGCACAAAGAAACTGAGGTTCCAAAAAGTTAAGTAACTTGCCAGAGATCACACAATTAGCAGCAAAGCCCAAATTGAAAACCAGGCCTACCTGATTCCAAAGTCCATGCTCTTAAACCACTACACAGTACAGTGCTGCCATCTCCTAACTTGGGCTGTTCTCGCTGCTTCCCTGTAACGGCGGATACACTGAAGGAGAAGATGCCCACCCAAGAGAGAGACAGAAGGAATGAACCGCTTTTGGGGCTGTTTTAGTAACATCAGTGCCTTGGACTCAGCATATCTTAAATGAGACCTGATTGTCTTGATAAGATCCTTATGAGATTTGGGTGGCGTGTCACATTTCTACAGAGGAGGTATAGTACTTTGGTGATAATCAGTAGCCTTTCCTTTTGGCATTTAGCAAGATTTCAAGCTATTTTCTTTTTCATATAAAACAACAGCAAAATAACATTAATGATTTATTAAATGTCTAAATGTGTGAGGCCTTGGGCTGGGCATTTTGCAATTTGCTAGAAGCTGTAATACTGCATCAGTAATTACATCATCTGCAAGAATTTAGCTACCTATGGGTGGAGCCCTGTGCCCTCCCAATGGACAAAAACCCTAGGTTGACCAGAGAGGGCATATCACTACCTGAACCACCAGGATACTGAGAATAGCACTGTTCCTTGGACACTTGTTCTGAGAAAGGAGCCTTTTTACATCTGGCCCAAGCCCTGAGTCAGCAACTGGATACACATACTCAAGGTATACTAAGGAGAAATTATTAACCATGCAAACTAGCCCCAAATGGCTTTTCTGATTATTTGCTAGCATGCAGGTGGCTTGGCGAAGAGGACTGCAATTCTAGAATGTTAGTTTTTGTAGTATGAGAAAATCATAACTTTTTTTTCCAGGAACTTGTTTTGCCACAGATTTAAGGCAGTAATTTGTTACAGGCAGGACAGTTATAGGGGCTGCGTTATCGAAGCTAGAATCATCAAGAAATTCTATCAGAAGACACAATGTTTAAGTATAGGTCTAATTACTGCAATCATTTCTTTTTTGTTTCCTTTGCAGAGATCCACTTAATCCCATCTCTTAGTGTGGGCACAAGCTGACAGTTGCATGACAAGGAATGTTTCCCTTTGTAAAAAACCCACTTCCTTTCTGTGTAGTTTTAGCCTAATTGAAATGTTTCCTATTAAGCTCAATCAAGGCAGCAATTATCTAATTACTCACTTATGCTATTCCAGCCAAAAATTTGCCTAAGCTGGTATATTGGAATGAGAGAGTGCATATTTATTATTGCTTTAACATTTTCCTGTTGGGCTTTAGACAATAATCATAAACATTTATTTCTAGTTCACCAGAATATTTCTGATTAATTCTGCTATTTTCTATAAAAATTGTACCACTATAAGCTACAGTACAGTGCCAAATGTAGCCCTGCCTATGAAATGTGCTTTAAAAGGCTTGTGGTTATACTACATGAATGTTGTCATTGGAGAAGGATAATAAGGAAAGAGGCTAGTGAAAAGAAATCACAAACATATATTCAATCATTTCAAAGCCATGAGTTTTATGGCTTTACAAAATAAAAAGTAAGTAACTCAGATGGAATTGAGAAAATAATTTTTATAACATTTCTTTAAAGAAACATGTATCCTGCATGTCTGGATTTTCTCTTGATACAAATCCCTTAGGTCTCAAGATGATCACAACCAGTCAACAACACAGGTGGTCCACACTTTTTAGGTATAAATTAGAGGCATATATCATTAAAACCAGAATTAATTTTGGAGTTAGTGACCCTATGAGGTCATTCTTGATTGACTCAGTTTTGATTGAGGTTCAACCAAAGCACAGCAGACAAATTGGGTATGAGGGATTGATATTTTCATTTTCAGACAATAATTTTTATTGTTGTTTTCATCATAAATATTAACTAATGTCAGACTAATACAGCTCTCTTTGTGGAAAAAGAGCCCCAGAAAATTTGTGTACTACAGGATGAATTTATAAAGAGGGAATGGAACACTTCATCAATCCCCCAAATGTGGCCACTTGACAATCTTTCACCTAAGTTTACCATAAACCCAGCACATAACTACACTCAAAGAGAACGACAACAACAAGTCTATAAGGAAAATAGCCACTTACTGGAAGGAGACGGGAGTTTTTGCTTTGCATTGGTAAAGAGAAGAGCTTTCTTCCTCTTAAACATATAATAAATCAACCAGACACAGTATTTGTAATCTCAGAGATAATGAGTTCTCTACAGAGAAGAAACTTCTCTTTCTAATAACTGATTTACCTCACGTATACCCTGAGTGGCCATATGGGGGTAGGAGAGATGTCATTCCCAAAACCATGTTATATTATTTGCTTTACAGTTTGGAAAGATGTCTAGAAAAAGAAAATGCATTATATCTTAAAGGTGGTCCTAAAGATTCTGCGTTCAGTTATGTTTGTGTGTTCCCTTTGGGAGTAAAGTCAAGAACAAAAGGTATAAAAAAAAAGATGAATCAAATTATTTGTGAGAACGGGGGAAATAAAGTGATCAGACGTTTCCCTTTCACGGGTCCTTATTTAAGAACTTGGAAGTTTGTGAAGTGTATTCAATAAAATAGCTGGAAAATAAATTTTGTTTCCGCAGGTAACCATTCACTGAAGAAGACAAATGAGTCTCAACATTCTATCTGCAGTTTGACACATTCCCACTATTCTCTCCTAAGAAGCCTTACATGCCCTAGAGGGGGACTAGATCCATGATACAATAGCTGAGTGGGAGCCTGGGGTGTTAGGTGAAAATACCATCATCTAAGAACAAACTCAGAGACCAGCACTATCCCTCTTCTGTCTGGATCTGCCCTCAACTGACCCTGAGCAGCACCAGGTACAGAGCAAGATAGATACCTTGAACCTACCAACACCTCTTCCATACACAGCCCAAAACCTCTTCCTTAGGGCCCAGCAATAAACAAAAGTGAACGACCTACTAAACAAATATAGTCCTTGTTTCAATGTTACCAAACCCTTGAAATTTTTAAGTTGAATTACCACTGCCTTTATTTCCCCTCTTACTTTGCACTAGGTCTCATATTTCTATCCTTCCTCCACTGCAATAATTCAATAGAACTAATTATGTCTTTAAAAATAGTAAAATAAGCAAATGACTGAAGTTCTCTTTTCGTTTTCCCTGATGCTGGGTCAAATGGCTCCTCAAGTTGTCTGAAGTGATACCCTTGCATGTCTGGCCGGAGTCTTCTTTTGGGATGTCCCAAAGTACTCCCCAAAGTGTGTTGAAGTGGTGTTGTTTTATCCAATTTAAAGTAATACCAGCTGGCAGCAAATCTTAGGATCATAGGAATTTAACACCAGAAAAAGTACTAGTAAATGTCCCACAGTTTCTAAATTACAATTGTGAATTCTACATATATGTCTATTCTAAGTTTTCCATTTGTGAATTATTTTTCTATTTTGTGCAATTTTAATATCTGTTTGGTCTGTTAGTTATTTTGCTTCTAAGTCCTATAATGTTAATGCTCTTCAGGTTTTAATAACAGTAAAAGCTTTGACCAAAAAACAAAACAAAACATGAACAAAGTCATAACTTATCCTCCAGCATTCTAAAAATGCAAATAAACTATTGGTGTCTTTAAGTTTTTGACTATTGGTAATTGGTTGCCTCTGATAAATGAAACTATTTACTATTCATCAGTCTATTAAGACCTTACAAATCAAAGTTATTCAATACTAGAGGCACGGTGCATGAAATTCATGCATGGGGGGTGGTCCCTCAGCCCGGCCTGCACCCTCTCCTATCCAGGACCCCTTGGGGGATGTCCAACTGCCGGTTTAAACCGACAGTTGGACATCCCTCTCGTAATCCAGGATCGCTGGCTCCTAACTGCTCACCTGTCTGCCTGCCTGATCACCCCTAACCACCTCTGCCTGCCTGCCTGATTGCCCCTAACCGCTCTCCCCTGCTGGCCTGATCACCCTTAACTGTTCTGCCTGCCCACCTGATTGCCCCTAACCACCTCTGCCTCTTCCCCCACCACTGTGGCTTTGTCTGGAAGGATGTCCGGATGGACGTCAAGAAGACATCTGGTCTATCCGGTCTAATTAGCATATTACCCTTTTATTAGTATAGACAAGAGAGATCCAATATGGTGGCCAGTGAAGGTGGAATCTATACTCACCTCATTCCAGGTCCAAACTGGAAGTACAAATAAATTATAGAACAATAGTCCCGAATAACCAACTGAACACTAGCTGAAGAGAAGTCATAACCAAGGATTTAGAGAAGAAGACACATCGAGACTGGGAGGCAAGGTGAATAGGGCTGGCCCCACACCAATGGATAGTGGCTAAAGTTCCAGAGGGATATCTCAGCTACAGGGGGTTCCCCCTGAGAAGTGTGGAGTTGAAACCCCAAGCTAGGCTCCCCAGCCAGAGCACTGGAGCTAGGAAGAGGTGCCCACATAACACCTGGCTATGAAAAGCAGCAGGGTTTCTGTTCACCATGGAGAGACACAGGCACCCTCTTAAAGGGCCAACACACAAAATCTTGTTTGCAGCCACTCACCCTGGGCTCCCACAGTGAGGGCAGAGTAGACTAGAGTTGTATGAGGAGAGTCTGGGGTATGTGGATCAGGGGGAAAAGCTGAAGGGACAGCTGCCCAGATCCCTGAGCTGGGTCATTCTCCCATATCGCAGATGCCATCTTTCTTGGGTGGAGCATTCCCTTCTCTGTGGCATCAGCCTGCGGAAAATGAATAGCCCATCCTCTGGACTCCCTCTTGCCCCACCATGTGGAGCTTATTCCCTGCTGAGGAGTATAGCCAGAGGCTCTTTCAGTTGGCTGAGCCTAACAAGCAGCCTGCAAGCAGAGGCTGGTGGAGGCAGATCTCAGGAATTTTGCTGACCTGCCCCTGAGCCTGGTGCTGGTAAAAGCCAGCCTTTGTATGCAGCTTGGTCTTTCCAGCACACACCCAGGCCAAGCAGAGATAGCCTCAAACTGTGGATTGCTAGTAGCTACAAACAGGTTGCCAAGGGCCAGGCACAGACAACATCTTACATTGGTCTGCACCAGAGTTCCTCCCAAGAGCCCCAAAACCAACATGCCTAGTGGCTAGCTTCAAAAAAACATCAGAGCAGGATCCAAAAGCTTCACAAACAGCATATATAAAGAAAGATCTTGACAGGCACTAAACCCTGCTGAGGCAAATTCCACTTCGTGTGGTTAGCCAGTGTTAGGATTGAGCCCACACACAAATGGGTCAATAGCAATCAAGACTCAATTACAACAGGAAACCCACATAACCCATACAAGGGAGATTCCAGGAGCACCCAGCTCAGGTGATCAAGGAGACTGCACCACTAGACCCCACTGGACACATGCTACATAAGATTACATAAGACCACCATTGAGACTGGGAGTCATAGCAGATCTATCTAATAGATATAAACAAACACAAAGAGGCAGCAAAAATGGGGAGACAAAGAATCAGGCCCCAAATGAAAGAACAGGAGAAATCTAAAAAAAAGAGCTAAATGAAATGGAGACAAGCAATTTATCAGCTATAGAGTTCAAAGTAATTGTTATAAGGATGTTCAACAGCATGAAAAGGGAACAGAAACCACAAAAAGGACCATCCAGAAATGAAGAATGGAGTATCTGAAAAGAAGAATACACTGAAAGGGAAAAAAATAGGCTGCATGAAGCAGAACATAGAATCAGCCATTTGGAAAACAAGGTAGGAAAAAAACCCACCCAATCAGAGCAGAAAAAAAATAAGAATGTGAAAAAGTGAGGACAGTTTAAGGGACTTGTGGGAAAACATGAAGCATAAAAACCTCAGTATCATAGGGGTACCAGAAGAAGAGAGCAAGAGATCAAGAACCTATTTGAAGAAACAATAACTATAAATTTTCCTAACCTGGTGAAGGAAAAAGACACACAAGTCCAAGAAGCATAGAGTCCCAAACAAGATAGATCCAAAGAGGTTCACACTAAGACACATCATAATTAAAATGGCAAAGGTTAAAGACAAACAGAATCTTAAAAGCCGGCCCCAATCACTCCGTGCCATCAGCGGGTGCGAGCAGGGCCATCACCATCAGCGTGTGGGAACAGTGGTGGTGTGAGCAGGGCTGCCAGCAAACAGGGGACCAGGGACCACAGGGGGAGGGGCTGGGCAGGGGCACGGAGCATGGGCCAGGCAGAGAAAGACAAGTACCATATAATTTCACTCATATGTGAAATTTAATGAATGAACTGAACTACCAAGCAAAATAGAAACAGACTCATAGATAGAGAATTGGCTGACAGCTTGGAGGATTGAGTGAAAAAGAAAAAAATAAGAGAAAAAAAACCTCATGGACAGGGACAACAGTGTGGTGATTGCAGGAGCAGGAAGGTAGAGAAGGGTGGAGGAGAGTATGAGTGAATAAATGGTAATGAATGGTAACTTGACTTGGGGTGGTGAACACACAATACAGTGTACAGATGATAGATTTAGAATTATGCACCTGAAATCTCTATAATTTTGTTAACCAGTGTCACCCCAATAAATTCAATTAAAAGGAAAAAAACAAAGTTATTTAATACTAAGAACACCTACTATTGAAAAGTCTAAAGTTAAAAGCTTTTCACTTGTCTTTGCCCAAGTTAAAAATATCCCACACAGTTTAAAGAGCATAAAACATTATAATCCTAGTTACATATTGGAATCACCCAGATATAGGTTTTTCTCCCTTTCCTCGCCCAGCATGGAAAGAGAGCGGGTCCAGTTCCGAGTAGGAGTGGCTGGGGATTGAGAAATAAAAGAAAGAAAGAGACAAGACACAAAATGGAAGGAAAAAGCTGGGACCGGGTGGGACCACCATCCTCTCTGATGGAGGGACAGGGACCCTGAGCCAATCCAGGGAGTTTATTTTATATCCCAAATACCAGGAAGTTTCACCAAAAGGTCAAGACAAAAAAGAGATTATTTGCATTCTTGAGTAGGCCCTGAGCATTCCTGGTGCTTGACTGGATTTACATATCAAAGTCCCACTACCCGACACCTGGGCAAAGGTAAGAGTCCCTGCCGATAACACATCTGCCTTTTTGATAAATGGGTATCCAAGACTCGGCTTTGCCTGTCGCCTTGGTTTCAGCTGACAATAATTAAAGAAATGCCCATGTGCCTTCCCAGGTGCTGTCTACAACCAGAAGCTTTTTAAAACCATGGATGGGTTTCAGCCTCAGAGATTCTGATTTACCCGTAATTGGTACCTTGTGTGAAGTATCAGAACTTTAAAACACTCCCAAGGGGATATAAGTGCAAGGTTCAGAACAAAAATGTATTTTAAATGAAATTATACATGCATAATGAATAGATTTGAAATTTTTCCTTTAAGTGCCCTACCATTAGTTTGAGTTGAAACGGAGTGTTCCATTCATTAATTCATTCATTTGACATCAGTATCATTTATGTCTACTGCATAGGCCACAAACTGCCACCTCTTTCATTATGTAACTGGTCACAAAAACAAACAAAACACCCATTGCAATAAAAGAAGAAAAAAAAGGTGAGAGAGGAATTTAGAAAGAAAGCTAGTTTGAAGAGAAAATTAGTGTGGTAGGCAAAATAATGGCTCCAGGGAGGTCCCATTCTAATCCCTGAATATATTTCCTTACATGGCAAAAAGGGATTTGCAGATGTGAATAAAATAAGGACTTTGAGATGGAGATAGTATCCTGAGTTATCTGGGTTGGGGGTGGGGAAATATTCTAATTGCATGTTTTATTTTATTTTATTTTATTATATTGAGAGAGAGAGAGAGAGAGAGAGAGAGAGAGAGAGAGATCAATTAGTTGCTTCTTGCTGGGTATATGCCCTGGCCAGGAATTTAACCTGTCACCTTTTTTGTTGTTGCTGTTAATCCTCACCTGAGGATATTTTTTCCATTGATTTTTAGAGAGTGGAAGGGAGGGATGGAAGGGAGGGGAGAGAGAGAGAGAGAGAGAGAGAGAGAGAGAGAGAGACATCAATTGGTTGCCTCCTGCAGGTACCCCGACCAGGACTGGGGAATTGAACCTGCAACCCTTTGGTGCTCGGGCCAACGTTCTAACCATTTAGCAATACCAGCCAGGGCTAATCGCATGAATTTTTAAAACCAGAGAACATTTCCCAGCTGTGGTCAGAGGAGGTCCTGACTACAGAATAAAGACACAGAGATATGCAATGGTGATGCCTTTAAAGATGGAGAAATGAGACCATGAGCCAAGGAATGCAGGCCTCTAGAGGCTGGAAAAAGATAAAGAAATACATTCTTCCCTAGAAGCACCCGAAAGCAAATAGTCCTTCTGACACTTTCATTTGACCCAATGAGACTCATGTTGGACTTGTGGACCTACAAGAACTATAAGGTAAAAATTTGTGTTGTTTGAAGCCACGTAGTTTGTGGCAGTTTGTTCCAGCAGCTATAGGAAATTAGTACAGATACCGATGTTAATTTGGAATCTCCATCAGGCAGAGCTAAGGCAATGTTATGTGGAGTCATGAGATTGTGTCTCACAGACCTCCGACAGGGAGCATAAATGGCCTAGGGCCCAGATGCTGCTCTGAGCTCCATCTTGGTGTTTGTGCAGAGACCGTGCCTCCCACGGCTGCTCCCAGCCAATGCCTGGGCCGGCAGCAGTGCTAAGGCAGGAAGGTTCCTGGGAGAGAGAGTTCCAAGCTCTTCTGACTGCTGACTTGGTTTGAAGACTCTACTCTGTGATGGCTTTGCCGACTGAACACTCCTCATATTGCACCGCAGTCTAGGAACTTCTACCCACCTCCCTTCCCTTCCTCTCACCTTCACTCAGGGTCAGATTTGCATAGGGGTCAGACAGAGCTACTCTACCTCTCCTGACTCCCTTCCCATTTTCTTTCACAGGCGTTTCCTCCAGGGCCAACCATATAATTTGGGTATAAAATAAAATTGTGGGACCCTTTGTTCAAAATGATTAAGAATTTCAACAGTGTGTGCATATGGTTCACCATGTCCTCATGCACTGGATAGTAGCCTTTTCTTTTTCCTGAATCAATCCATTTTGGTGGTGGGGGGGGGGACAAAAAGAATTTCAAGACAGGAATAGTAGAGCATTAAAGCAAGTATTCTAAATTCAGGGCCTTGTGCACCTGCATGGGTAGCTCACCCGTGAGGCTGGCCCTGGTATCTTCTAGTAAAATCCTTGGACATCTAATCCCAGTTAGGCATCTGCTTAGAGGACCCCAACTAAGAGGACATTCTGGGGCCCTTCCTGTAAAATTAGCTCCTTTGGGCATTAAACCTGGTTGATCAGGTGAGTGAAAGTCCCACTGAGTTTCACCCTGCCCTTCTAATATGGGCAGGATGAAACTTTAAAATGTTAAAACCTCCAATATGGTTTTAAAATTAATTTTATTGATTCAAGCCAGTTTTCTGTTCAGTTTTGAGGTTTCCCTTTTCTATAATAAATTCTATATAATAAAAGGGTCATATGCAAATCCACTGAATGGCGGAACAACTGGTTGCTATGACACGCACTGACCACCAGGGATCAGATGCTCAATGCAGGAGCTGCCCCCAGCCCACAGATGGGAAACAGGGAACCAGGGGTGGGTGGCGGCGGAGGCAGGCGGCGCCAGGCCAAGGCCCCCACCCCGCTGGTCACCCCACACACAGAGGGCAACCTGTGGCGGGGGGCAGGGCCGGTGAGCTGACGGGAACTGCCAATCTCTCGGTCCCTCCCCCCGGCCAGCAGGCTCTGATCACCCAATGGCAAAAGGGGAACAGGGGGTGGGTGGCAGCAGGGGTCGGGGCCGGCTGCCAGCATCCAGGGAAGATGGCCCTAATCGCAGGCCAGGCCTAGGGACTATACCCGTGCACAAATTTTGTGCGCTGGGCCTCTAGTCCTACCTAATAAAAGGGAAGTATGCAAATAACCATCACTCCGCTACGCCCACGATTGGGCTGGCGGCAGGCTGGGGGCGGGACTTGGGGTGGCCAATTGGGCTGACAGGAGGAGCGGGGGGCGGGGACTCGCCCGTTCCTCCAGCTGGCCCCAACGGCCGGCACTGTGGGAGGACCGATGGAGCCAGCAGAAGGCACCGGTGGCGGAACTCGGGGTAGCCGATTGCGTGGCTGCCAGCAACAGTTTTCCGCCAGCAGCAGTTTTCCTCTGGCCACCCGCCGATCGGAGCGCCTCCCGATTGGAGTTCCTCTCGGGGTGGCCGATCACGCTGGCGGGAGGCGCTACGATCGGCGGGTGGCCAGAGGAAAACTGCTGCTGGCAGAAAACTGGTGCTGGCAGCCAGGTGAAGGAAGGTCTATTGCACGAAACTTCGTGCAACGGGCCTCTAGTAGTATATAATGTTTAAGAAGTAGTGTGGTTTTTTGAGCCAAACTCATCAGAAAAAAATATGTAGTGAGAAGTATAGTTGTGATTGCAACATTTCACTTGAAATAAACACCAAGGCAAAATTCAGGCAGCAATACTCATAAACGCATTCCTTCATTTCAGGTTTAAAGGAAAGAAGCTGGAAACAGCTAAAGGGCTACTTAGGGGAAAGCACTGAAATTCCTTCTTCCTGCTCCATTTGCAATTCCAGGTGCAATGGTTTTTTTGAAAAGGTGTTTTCTGAACATTTGGCAATGTTAAACATCAGGGCAAATCTCCATGGCCTTCAGCAGCCTCTCTAGGCTTCAATGGAAGCAAATTAGACCCTACTTTCTCTCTGAGATCCCTTTCAGCCATAAAATGCTTTGAATTCATGAAAAACATCTGCGTTAGTCAAGTCTGTGAGATTTTATAACATTATTATATATTCTTTCTTGATATATATTCTACCTGGACGTGTATGATTTTTTAGGATTTTTCCAAAGAAATGTTTTGCTTAGTACTCCTATCATTGGGATCTGTTGAAGTACAATAAGCGAGATTTAAAAACAAACGAACACTTAAATGAAAAAGGCAGTGTATACAAGGTTCAAATGACTAGCCCAAATCCCATTGTTGGTTAAGGACTGGCCCTGGACCGGGATCCTTGACTGGTCATTGTATTCTCTTGTCTATGCAACGCTGCCTCTATATTTTGTCATAATAAAGAGCCAAATTTTTAGATTTAGGATTTTTGCAATACCAAGTTAATAGATTATCATTTGTCAGTTTAATGTATTTCCTTAGTGCACAGCTCTGACCAAAACACTAGATTCCCCAGACACCCAAGTAGACTAATAATTTGGCTCCTTCAAACTGATGTTACTTAAATATGCACATAACACTGATGTGAACCAAGCACTTGGGGAGAGGGAGGGACTGGGGAAGGAGTACCACCAAATCTCCATTTGTGCACTAAAAGGCCCACAGATAACAGGACCCACTGTCCTTGGAAGTCAGCCCTATGGCACTCATCTGTTGCTACTTTGTGTGGGCCCACCCCAAACAATTCATTCATAGAGATGACCTTTTGTATAATGTGTTGATGACCTGGGTAACTATCTAACTGTTCCTCCTCTTTATCCAGCTTTATTATTACACATTTTCTCCTTTAAGTCCATTTCCCTTTTATAACTTGAGACAACAAGTGTTGGGGTGAAATCATGGCTCCTACATTCCCAATGTGAATTTTGAAAACCTCTGTTTAAGGTTTTTCTCTTTTTCCACGTAATTTTTTTTTTTTATCACACAGTTCTATACAAAGAGTGCCTACATATCTTTGAGTAAAGACTAAAAGCAAACTAGAACCATATATAGTATTATTAAAAGGTTATATTTATTGATTTGAAGCATACAGAAAAAGTTAAGTCTTATAAAAAAACTTATCTAAGATCAGATTTTGAGACTACTGGGCATTGCCTGGGACAGGAATACTAACAGGGACATAGGACACAATTTCATGGAGAGTCCATGCCATCCACACAAATTCTACACAACACCTTTTCTTCTCATTGGGAACTAAGATGCTTTATTAGCTCCTGATCTCGTCCCAAACTTTCTGAGTTTATAAAAAAATAGTGTAGATATTCTAAATATTTGAAAAAATCTTTAAGAAAGCAGCATATGATATAGAGTCAACATGTCATTCAGACCTTGGAATGGTTAACTACTGCATTTTGAGCACCACTGTGGATAAGCCACCTACAAGCCAGCTAAAATTGGTGGAGCCTGGTTTCCAACCCATATCTCCTAAGTTTTTAACCACTCTACATACTATCTATTCAAGTCCTCTTTGTTTCCATCATTACCATAACTGGCTTCCACTCTTCCTTCCCTCACAGTCTATCACATCCCTTGTATCTTCTCTTGGTTAAAGTCTTCATTGATATTTAGCATTCTGTTCAGCTACCTTCTCTTGCCCCACCAAATACTCATCTTCTTAGTTCTCTGCGCTTCATTTGATTATATCAAAGTCATTCGAGCCATCCTTGATCAGGTTCTCACAGATGCTCAGCATCAGACACTAATCACTTCTTACTGTATATGTTAAGAGTATAATACAGTGGGTGTTTTTTAAAAAGGGCCTCTGGAGCCAGCTTTCCAGGTTTCAAAGCCTGGATTCTCTACTTTCTGTCTTGGGCAAGTTACTTAACCTTTTTATTTTTTTAATATATTTTTTGCTATTGATTAGATACCTCCCATTTCCTCCCATTTATGCCTCTCCTCCCAGCCCCTATCCTCTCCTCCGCTCCAGGTCTTCACTACACTATTGCCCGTATCCATGCGCTATGCATATCTATAATAATAAAAGCATAATATGCAAATCGACCGAACGACGGAACAGTAGAACAACCATTCGGACGACCTTCCAGACGACCACACTATGACATGTACTGGCGCCAGGCCAGCCAAGGCGGGTGCAATGCGATTGGTCGGGGGGACTCCATGATCGACTGCCCAGCAGAGGGAAGCCCAGGCCACCAGCCAGCGATGCTGTGGCAGGTGTGCAGGGCCAGCCAGTGATTGCCCCACAGAGGGAGGCCCAGGCCAGCCAAGCGATCACACCCCGTATAGGGAGGCAACTGGTGGCAGGGGAGGGGGAGGCTGTGCCACACAGATGGCAAGCAGTGGCAGCGGCAGGGGTGGGGCCAGCTGCCGGCGGCCGGGGGAAAGAAAGCTCCAATAGACCCTGATTGCCGGCCAGGCCTAGGATCCTACCTGAGGGGTCCCGGATTGCGAGAGGGTGAAGGCTTGGCTGAGGGACACCACCCCCTCCCCTCGGTGCATGAATTTTATTCACCGGGCCTCTAGTAAGTATATTAGTTCTTTGGTTTAATTTTTTCTCATCCTCCCTCCACCCCCCGCAAACCCACATCAAGGTATGTCAGTCTATTCCATGCCTCCATGCTTCAGGTCTTATTTTGTTGGTCAATTCATTGTGTTCACTAGAGTCCACAAATAAGTGAGATCATGTGATATCTGTCTTTCTCAGATTGGCGTATTTCACTTAGCATATTTTCCAGGTCCATCCATGCTGTCCCAAAGGGTAAGAGATGCCTCTTCTATAGCTGTATAGTATTCCATTGTGTAAATACCCCACAGCTTTTTTATCCATTCACCTACTGATGGGCACTTGGGCTGTTTCCAAATCTTAGCTAATATAAATAATGCTGCTATGAACATAGAGGTGCATATATTCTTTCTGATTTATGTTTTGGGGTTTTTAGGATATATTTCCAGAAGTGGGATTGCTGGGTCAAATGGAAGTTCCACTTTTAATTTTTTGAGGAAACTCCATACTGTTTTCCATAGTGGATACACAAGTCTGCATTCCCACCAGCACTGAACTAGTGTTCCCTTTTATCCACTTCCTTGCCAGCACTTGTTGTTTGTTGATTTTTTTATTATAACCATTCAGACAGATGTGAGGTGATATCTCATTGTGCTTTTAATTTGCATTTCTCAGATGATTAGTGACTTTGAGCATTTTTTCATATGTCTCTTGGCCATTTGTATGTCCTCTTTGGAGAAATGTCTATTCAGGTCTTCCCATTTTTTAATTGGATTGTTGTCTTCCTTTTGTTGAGTTGTATGAGTACTTTATATATTTTGTATATTAACCCCTTATCAGATGTATCATCAGCAAATATGTTCTCCCATACAATGGGTTCTCATACAATGGGTTCATTTTAATGGTGGTTTCTTTTGCTGTACAGAAGCTTTTTATTTTTATGTAGTCCCATTTGTTTATTTTCTCCTAGTTTCCTTTGCCTTAGGACAGTGGTCGGCAAACTGCGGCTCGCGAGCCACATGTGGCTCTTTGGCTCTTCCACAAAATACCACGTGCAGGCGCGCACATACAGTGCGATTGAAACTTTGTGGCCCATGTGCAGAAGTCGGTTTTCAGCTCTCAAAAGAAATTTCAATCGTTGTACTGTTGATATTTGGCTCTATTGACTAATGAGTTTGCCGACCACTGCCTTAGGAGATGTATCTGTAAACATATTCCTATGTGAGATGTTTGAAATTTTACTGGCTATGTTCTCCTCCAAGATTTTTATGGTTTCATGCCTTACTTTTAAGTATTTTATCCATCTTGAGTTTATTCCTGTGTATGGTGTAAGTTGGTGGTCTAGTTTCATCTTTTTGCATGTGTCTGTCCAGTTATCCCAACACCATTTGTTGAAGAGACTGTCTTTACTCCTTTGTCAAATAGTAATTGACCGTAATTGTGCGGGTCAATTTCTGGGGTCTCTGTTCTGATCCATTGGTCTATATGCCTGTTCTTGTGCCAGTACCAGGTTGTTTTGGTTATAATGGTTTTGTAGTATAGTTTGGTATCAGGTATAGTGATCCCTCCTACTTAGTTCTTCTTTCTCAAGATTGCTGCAGCTATTTGGGGGTCTTTTATGGTTCCATATAAATTTTTGGAATATCTGTTCCAGTTATATGAAGTATGCCATTGGTATTTTAATAGGGATTGTGTTGAATCTAGATTGCTTTGGGTAGTATAGACATTTTAATGATGTTAATTCTTCCAATCCATGAACATGGCATATGCTTCCATTTGTTTGTATCTTCCTCTACTTCTTTTTTCATTTTCCTATAGTTTTCTAAGTACAGGTCTTTTACCTCCTTGGTTAAGTTTATTCCTCTGTATCTTATTTTTTTTATTGAAATGGCAAATGGGATTGTTTTTTTAGTTTCTCTTTCTGAGAGTTCATTATTGGTGTTTAAAAATGCCATTGATTTCTGGATGTTGATTTTGTATCCTGCTACCTTGCTGAATTCATTTATTAAGTCTAGTAGTTTCCTGGTGAAGTCTTTAGGGTTTTCTATATACAATATCACATCATCTGCTAATAATGACAGTTTTACTTCCTCCTTTTCTATTTGGGTGCCTTTTATCTCTTCTTTGTGTCTTATTGCTGTGGCTAGCATTTCCAGTATTATGTTGAATGAGAGTGGTGAAAGCAGACATCCTCGTCTTGTTCCTATTCTTAAGGGAAACGCTTTTAGTTTTTACCCATTGAAGTATTATGTTGGCTATAGATTTGTCATATTTCGCCTTTATTATGTTGCGGTATGATACCTCTATTCCCATCTTACTGAGAGTTTTTCTCAAAATAGGGTGCTAGATTTTGTCGAATGCTTTTTCTGCATCTATTGATATGATCATGTGGTTTTTATCTTTCAATTTGTTTATGTGATGTATCACATTTATTGATTTGTGGATATTGTACCAACCTTATACCCCTGGAATAAATCCCACTTGATCATGGTGTATAATATTTTTAATATATTGCTGGATCCAATTTGCTAATATTTTGAGGATTTTAGTATCCTCAAAATATTAGCAAATTTTCTTTCTTTGTAGTGTCTTTATCTGGTTTTGGAATTAGGATAATGCTGGCCTCATAAAAAGAGCTTGGAAGTGTTCCTTCCTCTTGAATTTTTTGGAATAGTTTGAGGAGGGTAGGTATTAGTTCTTTGAATGTTTGGTAAAACTCACCTGTGAAGCTAGACAGACCAGTACTTTTGTTTGCTGGAATTTTTTAAATTACTGCTTCAATTTCATCAATTGTTATTGGCCTACTTAACCTTTTTGTGACTCTATTTCCTCATGTGTAAAATAGGGATAATAATATATTGTGAGCAGCAAATGTAAGTTGTTAATTAATCACACTGGCTATGATAGTCCTATTTGTTCTACTTTTTACTGTTCAAATGTTCCCCTAGGTTAGTGCACATATATATGTATGCACATACATATTTCATAAGGAAATGGCTTTATAGAGAAATTATAAGCAAAGAAACAAAAATAATTAGGTGAAGGGATAAAGAAGAAAACAGTGGTATGAAAAGAAAGAGTGGCTTCAGAAATTAGTCAGTCAGGCTGTCAGCATTTTCTTACGACTCACAGGTTAAGGTTACACAAGCAAAGCCAGCTTCAATATTGGAACCCATGTGCTCTGTCTACTCCAAGTGTCTTTACACAGGAATGTGGTGACAAGTATACAGACAGTATATAAAATTTTAATAAATAGTAATGGGGTTCAAAGGAAGAGCAATTATTTCAAAAGAAGGGAGAATGAAGGAAGCCTTGGAGCTGTTTCTACTTCTACCGATTAGTGTTTGACTTCACTGAGAGAAAAGGAAGGAATGAGAGGGAAGAGAGAGCCCAAATCTCAGTAGGAAAGCAGGCAGTGCCCTGAACCACAGGACAATTTGTTCTCAGAACTAGAACCAAAGCAAAGTCAGTGAAGGATTATGTTGTGGGAACCCTGATGATAAACACACTCAAGATGAAGGAAAGAGAGCTACCCTCCCCCAATTTTGTGGGTATCAAAATTGAAAACAGAATGATGTAATTCTTAGAAATGGAACAATTTAGGATTCGGTGCTATATTAATTGAACCCCTGCTTATGTGCCAGGCACTGAAGACATGGCATGTGCCCTTGCAGAGCTATGTACCAGAAGAGAGATAGTCTTTCTCAATGAGCGAGCAAAAGAGTAAATACGGGAGAGAGGGGAGAAGGCCAAATTGAGGATGACTCCCTGTAGGAAGAGGTAGTTTACACTTAGCTGTGGATAACAAGTGCAAATTAGAATGCTGGTGAGAGAGAATTAACTGGGTAATAAAATTGCTATGTAAGTTAAAAATAAATATTACTTTAGAATATGCATGAGATGGAAATTAAATGCTTGACTGAAGAATCAAGTAAGATTTAAACTATATTACTTAAACATGCATAAAGTGCTTTCCATTCATATTTTTATATATTTAGAGATAATAGGGGAAGCCTAAAGCCACCTTAGGAGAGAGTCTGATATTATCATCATTTTGCAAATGAGAAATCTAGGGAACAGAGAGGTTAACTGCCTTGCTTAAGGTTACACAAACAAAGCCAACTTCAATATTGGAACCCATTTCTCTGGATTTCTGGCCTACAATGCTGTCAGCCCATTCAGCATTTTCCCCAAGTGTGAACTCTGGAACACTAGTTCTGCAAAATATTAGTAAGTTCTTATCTATAATAATAAAATGTAATATGCTAATTAGACCAGACGTCCTTCTGGACAACCTTCCAGATGAAGCTGGGGCTGCGAGGGAAGCCTGAGTCCCAGGTGCCAGAGGGAAGCCAGTGCCGGCAGCCAGGTGAAGGAAGGCCTACTCTTGCACGAATTTCGTGCATCAGGCCTCTAGTTTTATGATAAAATAAGCCTTAGACATGCTGAGCAAACAGAGTTTTACACAAGTTTCTTACTGTGAGACTTCTCAGAGCCTTAATAATCATCATGTACAATGTGAATTTCCAAGTGGGGTAAACAGAATGTAGCTTTCTGTAAAGTTATTGGATCACAGAACCCCTTTTTCATGGTCTGTCTCTTGGACTTAGAGTAATATGAAATCCACTGGAAAATGCTGCACTAATTTGCACTGAGGTGAGCAAGAAGCTATACAGGCTTTGAACATGGATAGAGAAATATAAATTTGAGATAGAAAAATTGTCAGGATAATTCTTGGAACAATTTTCCATTAAGTGGGAAAGAGCTGGTAGCCCTTAACTAGGTCACAATACCTCCATAAATATCCAGGCAACACTAAGTCTAGATAAGTATGCACATGTATATTTCATTATGGAGACTTCAGATACAAATAATGTCTAGAGATAGCATTTGGTGTGAATTGTGCCAAAGAAGAGCCTACCTATTGCATATCAAGAGGACTGAGAAAAAAAAAAAAGAGATGCAAATTTAAAAGAAAGGATCACCAGAGACAACGGAAGATGCTGTGGCCCAATAAATTTAGAAACAAATTGTTTGAGACCTCACAAGGGAATTGATGCAGTAACAGCAAATTCACTTATGTATTATTTATTATGTATTGTTTTCCCACATTTGAATGAAAACTTCTAAAGGGAAAAGAATTTTGTCATTTTTTACCCTTCACTGATCTACCTCAAGAGTCTAGAACAGTGACTGTCATACAGCAGTAGATCAATGAACAATGAATGAATAAAAGAATACACAAATAAGAATCTTTGACATCTCCTCCATCAACCTGCACCACCCAAAAAATATCTTCCCCATCTTTTCCATTTTAGTTAATGATAAGTCCAGTTGACCTTGTTCCTTGAGCCCAAAACCTTGGCATTTACCTTCACTCCTTTCTCTCTCTCATCCATTCAAATGGAAAACCAAATCAAGTCTACATTTAAAGTATGTATCCCAATTCTGATCTCTTCTTCCCATCTCCACTACTACTATCCTGATCCAAATGGCCATCAACTCTTGTCTGTCCTATTTCAACTGCCACCTAATTGTTCTCCATTTCCTCTCACACCCTATCATCTTTTTTCCACATAGCAACCAGGATTATCCTTTTCAGCAATCAATCAGGTTCTATTACTCCCATGCCCAAAGCCCTTCAATGGCTTTCCATCACACTCAGAAGGCCATGGCCTAGCTCCTGATCTCATGCAGCCTCCGCTCCCCTGTCTCCCTCCCCCTTGTTGTGTTCCAGGCTCACTGGACTCCTGGCTGTCTGTAGCTACATCCAGCACACTCCACAGGGGCCTTCACATTCACTGCTTCTCCACCTGGTCTGTCTTCCCTCAGACCTCCACTCTCCAGTCCATCCTCCCTTCAGCTCTCTCAGAGGCCACCTCACCTAAGACTTTCTCTGACCCACACTGTGTAAAAGAGCAGCCTCGCCACCATGATGCCTTCCATTCTTTTGTCTTAATTTTTTTCATAGCACTTGCCACTTTCTGATTTTATGTGGCTATTTGTTTTCTGCCTCCACACTCCACTAGAATGCAAGCTCCATAAAACTAGGGACTTTGTTTTGCACAGAATAGTGCCTGGCATGTTGTAGCCCCTGATAAAATATGCTAAATGAATTAGTAATGTTTGTCAAGTACTTATTATATGCCAGGACCTTTAGATGCATTATTTCATATGACCCTTAAGAGGTAGTTGCTATTACTAACCAACTTTATAGATGAAGATTGATGCCCAGAGAAGTTAAGTAACTTGCTCAAGGGAACATGTCTAGCAAGTAAGGAGTCACGATTTAACTGACATGTATCAGTCATTCAAACATTCTTGTTTTAATGGTAGTCCCCAGAACAGTATTATCTCTATGCTGTCCTTCCTCTTTTTCTTCCTTCGATCTTCCTGTTGTTCATTCATGTGCCTACATGCTAAGCACTGTGATTGGCTCTAAGGATACACATTTAAATAAGACACAGGCCCCCCTTACAGAAAGCTGCCCTGTCTAGAGGAAGAAGACAGACATGCAAACAAATATTTCCAAGATATATGTTTATTTTCTCTCAAAAATAGGAGTCATTTTACTCAACACATTTTTCACTTTGCATAAAACTACTAGAATTTTTAGCCACCATCATTTCCTAAATATAATCTGCTTATCTCAACTGACCCAAAACATGTAAATACCATATTCTGCGCCCCCCCACCCCCGCCCTTGCAAGTTGATTCTTGTTCTTTGGAAAGTAGATGAGGTAAATTGCAAATAACACAAAATATGAAGTATTTCATTGTTCCTTACACAAATATGTATTGATCATGAAGGCATAGCACCAGGCACAATGAGGGAATACAATTGACTATGACATGACACCTGCTCCTCAATGAGTTCATGGTCAGACAGAGATACACAAAAGAAATTGCTGCAAGACCCCAGCAAAAAGCATCTCAAGGAAAGTATAGGCCTGCTGTGTTTTCTGTAGAGAACTAGATTCTCTGATGGGGTGATGGGGATTTAAGCCCAGGTTGAGGGCCCTTATTTTTAACCATGTCTCTCTGCTATGCTCACTGAGGTTGGAGTGATTTTAGCATTGGTAAACATTACAAGGCAGAAAGTTTTCATTTCAGATGTTTTAATGTAAACTGTCCAAATGCTTTGTCTTCTGTGGAATTAAGGACTCTACCAGCCCTGTGAGCATTCTCTGCACACAGGTCTGGTCTTCAGGATTATATCCAGGTCAGCCTTTTAAAGATCGAATATGACTTGACTCACATGTAAAGAAGGAGCACACATTCTCCCCTACTTACTTCCTATATATCTTTGAGCAAGTTACTTAGCTTCTCTGTACATCATCTGTAAAATGGAGTTAATAAGAATATCTATAACATAGTACTAGATGCTGAGGGTACAAAGATTATTAAAAAGCAAGGAGAAAACCAAGAGCAGTTAATTAGATAAAATATAGTAACATTCAGGTGAAACTATTACAAACTGTACATAACAGTCTGATCCATAGACAGTATATAGTGTTCATAGTGAACACAGTACATAGCTATATAGATCCATTGTTCTTATTAGAGAGAAGGATTAGTCCAAGACACTCTGGTGCAGTCTTTCCATGAAGTCTTTAAGTCTATAGTTCAGAAACCATGATGTAGCAACAGAGCTTCAGTGATTATTTGCATTTTTAAAAGGTAACAGAGATGATGAAAACTGGCAGGATCTACTGAAGCTGAGCACTTCAGCAGTTCTTAGCAATTCTCCCTCATCACTACATATCCAATGGAAACATTCACATGTTCCCCAAAAGACATTTGTAAGAATATTCATAATGGCACTCTTCATAATTGGTAAAAACTGGAAACTACCCAAATACTCATCTACATACACTATAATGTATTCTCTCAACACTAGACAGCAGTTATAATGAACAAAACCACACTGTATGCAACAGCATGGGTGGATTTTACAGACACAATGCTGCGCAAAGAAGCCAGGAACAGAATGTACACCCTCTATGACCGCATCTCAACCAAGTTCAAAACAGCAAAGCCAATCTATGATGCAGAGGTCAGGTTAGAGCCGCCTCGCAGGGTATGGTTGTTAGAAGGCGTTACAAGAGGGGCTCCTGGGGGTTTGGTGATGTCTGTTTCTTGCTCTGAGCACTAGTCAGGTGGGCATAGCAGATGGTAAAAATGGGCCAAACCGTACACTTAAGATATATACTTTTCTTCACGTATGTTATTTTTTTTTTTTTAAGAATTTTAGTGAGTTTATTTGAACCAAATTATCGACATATGCCGGGAAGCAGAACCTCAATGAATTGAGATAATGCTCCACGTATGTTATTTTTTAATAAAACACTACCCACAAAATGTTACAGTCCTCTTCACCGCCCCCCTCCCCCGCACACACACCCACATGCAACACATGTTTTTTAGCTTTGTGTGTCACTCAACCCTGGACCAGGCACTCTGACAACCCACCCAATGTAAGTGTTAACAATGTTTCCTTCTGTAAGCATAATGCCAGTAGAAAGTATTGCTGCAAACCACTCTTAGAATCACTGTTTTCTTTGATTATGATTAGCTCATTGGTGCCACATGTTCTATGAGGCATTAAGACAACATTTTAAAATGGCAAAATAATGAAAGAGGCATTTGGTGGTAAAGCAACTAAACAGATCGTCTTTATTTTCCAAAAACAACCTGCAGCCACCCACCAAATTCTATTTTGAAATGTCATCAATACTTGGGGGGGAAAAACTACCAACTGACAACAATTATTTATAAAACAGACTTGTAAAGGGTATTAAAGATGTCAAGAGTGTTTTATCTTCTAACCTGAAACCTGTCTCAGACAGAAATAAAAATGGCTGCAGAGTCAACACATGCTTTCATGGTAATGCTGCATTTGAGGGCACCTGGGCCAAGGTTATGTGTTAAGTCAGTGAAAATGTGTAATTCATGGGGTAACTGGAAAAGCCACTGGACAGGAAGATGGATGATTGAACATTTTCTGTGCCACCATTTCTGTGCTAACGATCAGGTAAACACCTCGGAGAAAAACAGAAGCCAGAATTGTTCCAGCCATTCTCGGACCACCTCTCGCTCAGGCTGAGTAGCCGTTAGCCTGCTGAGGGCTCCTCCAGAAGAGGGACCAGCTGCAGAGCCCCTGGGAGGGCACATCCTCCCTCCCACCCTTTAGAGCCTAGTAAATAGCTCATTAGTCAGAGGCACCTGCTATAGAGAAACTAGTGTGGGGCAGAGCCAGGACTCAAAGCAAGTTTGCTGATTCCAAGGCCCAACCTCATAACTATTACACACTACTGCTTTCTAATTTATTTTAGTTTTTTCACTGTATACTTACTTTTATCAAAAAATGTTAATGTTGACACTATTGCAGATGGCTCCCATTTACCTTCACTTTGCCCACCTCCACCCACCCCTGCCTCCCCCTCCCTTTGTCTTCACCAACTATTGTCCATATCTATGGGTTATGATATATGTTATGCTAATCTGTCCACCTTCTTTATTCAGTCACCTCCACCCCTTCCACTCTGGCGCCTACCAGTCTGTTCCATGAGTCCATGCTCTGGTTCCATTTTGTTCATCAGTTTATTTTGTTCATTAGATTCCACATATTAGGCGATCATATGGTATTTCTCTTTCTCTGACTGGCTTATTTTGCTTAGCATAATACTTGAAGTACCTTTTTGTGCTCTTTCTAGAAAGAGGAATAAGAATGGGGCAAGGCCAAAGAATTCATTATGATTCATACCCACATCTTCAGATCCTGGGTTTCCACCAGCCATTCCATGGGAGGTATGGCTCCAGGTGACACAGACCTCTGTGGAATCACTGAATTCTCTGGAGATACTGTGCTCCATCATATTGCTTTCCAATCTATTCCATTTAGGTATACCTCTGTGCACACATGCACACACATTATGACAAAAAGAATTTTAAAGACAGCAAAGGTCAGAGATGCAAGTCTTCATGTTCAATCTCATTTTGACTGACTCCCACAGGAAGCCCAGGCAGCTCTTCAAAATTAACCTCCTATTTTTGGTTCTTAGTTCCCATCTGTAGCTAATGTGTATCTTGTTTGGCTTCTCTTATTTATTCTTTAAGAACTATGTCAATATTCTTCCATTATACTTTATTAAATAGCCATGACTGGATAGTATAATGATATACAAAAGCTAAAGAAAAGGGTTTGTTACATACTATGAAACATAATACCTGTTAAGAATTGAGCTCACTTACCTAGTTATCATACATTTTGTTTTTAGATACTATACTTATGGATTAGATTTGTTTTATGTATGTTTTTTTATTTATATTCCCTTAAGAATAAATATACTGTATACCTTTCATACATATATATGTATATATGTATATATGTATATGCATATATATGTATACATATACATATATATGTGATTCAAAGTAATTTTCAAAGATATGCATACAAAATCAGTGTTTGGAATTAAAGCACATTACACACAAAATGAAAAGAATTATTGCATAAAACAGAGTTAGCATTTATCTTGCCTATATAAAACAAAGTATATAGCCATTGTATCTCTGGAGTATTTTCCTTTATCAATATATTTTTTATTTATTTCAGAGAGGAAGGGAGAGGGAGAGAGAGAGAGATAGAAACATCAATGATGAGAGAGAATCATTGGCTGCCTCCTGCACGCCCCACACTGGGGATCAAGTCTGCCACCTGGGCACGTGCCCTGACCTGACCTGAAATCGAGCCATGACCTCCTGGTTCATAGATCAACGCTCACCCACTGAGCCATGCTATCTGGGCCCTTTCCTTCTTAAAAAATAAAGTCCATTATCTACTTGTTGAGTAAATAACAATGAATTTTTCTAAAAACGAATTTGCTAGGTAATGGTAAATTCATAGTGCTCTGGGCTTCAGCCCACCAACTATTCTAGAGAGATTAAAAAAAAAATTACATGAAATGCAATGTGAATTGTTTAAATAAACATATTTATGTTTAAATATCTGGATAATAAATATAGCCCCACATTTGAGATTTACCAAAATTGTGCAAAACCAAGATTGATGACAAGGAAACCTCTAGCACAGCCAGTCAATAATTTATTATACTGGCTGGGGAACATAAAAAGGGTGGTCTGCAAAATTCCATATTGTCCAAGTTTATCAATATTTAATTTCCTAAAATACTGCTCCAGAATCTCAGACAAACCTCAGACAAAATTATTTCCTTAATACTTGTTTCCTCCCACATTTTAATGTTTCTAAAATTAGAATTATTTTACACTGAATTTTTACATTTTATGATATTTCCCCACTAAAAAAAAGAGCTATACTAAATTGATGTTAGATCTGACAAGAGATAGAAATTCAGAATCACTGAAATATAGTAAATCTAGTATTACTCATCAAGGGGAACTTTAAGTACTTTTTAATTTGCCATTTTTTCCAGTAATACTTACTAAGGTTACTATTCACCCTAGCCACAATCTCTTAAAACAAAGAAACGGCATAACCTTGGAACCAATAAATTTTTAAACATTTTTTTCCTATATTCACAACTAATGCCAAGTTATCTTATCACTTACCAATATGAAGAGCCAGAAAGTAAATTAGAGAGTAAAAAGGTAGATCAGAGAAACACATTGTTATCCCAAGACCTGGCCAAATTACATGCAGTACTTTCTGTAACCATTCATGCAAAAGCCCTGGCTAAAAGTGTCCTCTGATGGTTTGGAACTTATTTTGGCATTACGAACTTTCAGGCCACGCAACATAATTTGCCCAAGAAATCTTTTTTTTTTTTTAAATTAAAAAAAAGGTTAGTTATCTATTGTGATTTTACTGGCACATTTTAAGGGAAGACGTTATCAATAGCCAATTCATTTATATATTCATTCATCTTTTCAAAAAAACAGAACCGGCACGTTTTAAAATATGCCAAATTCCATTTAAAATCTCTACCATCTCAAGATTTCTGCATTTACTCCTGATTATTTTGAAGAACTTGTCTATATGATTGCTACACAATCTCCCAACATCATTTCTCACTCATCCTCAAGTAAACCATCCGGCCCAAAGGATTGTACAGATTTTCAGACCACCTAAAGTTGATTGTTGGAAAAGACTATCAATCCAATTTATCAGGCTTCTTATTACCTCAAATATCACTGCATGTATTCTTTGCTCCAAAACAAGTTTCTTCTGCTGAATTACTGAGCAAAATTCTAGATATTTGCCTCAACTGCCTTTATCCAGATTTGTGTGAAATATGTTCAGGTTAGATATATAGTCTTGATGCTGCTCTGACCCTACAGAACCTGACAAAGAAGGTGTGTGTGTGTGTGGGGGGGGGTGCTTTGGGGGTGAAGGAGGGGAAGTTCCAGCCATTGCAATAGAGAATGTGAAGCCCCACAGCTCACATAGTCTCCTGCAGCCAACTGGAACCACATCAATATAAAGGCATCTCATCTACTACTGATTTTTAAACTACATATTATGACATCTCACCACAACCACCCAAACCACCAGCTAGAGTGGCACCCTGTGATTTTAACCCACTTGGTGTAATGCAGAGATTGTCTTACAAAGAGATACAGCTCAGCTCATCATCAATTAAGAGATGGTGCTAGAGAATAAGGGAGAGATGCTTTCATTTCATGTTAATGCTTTTTGTTCCTTCTTTAAAGCTCTTTCCTCAGTTTTATGTCTGAATTAGTTTATGGTGAAGTTAGATAAAGTATTGTTTAGAAAATAATTTTATATCAAAATAATTTTCAATAAAATATATTTTATTGCTAATATGGCATCTTTTCTTGTGTGACCAAAGTGATACAGCAAGCAACCAATTGAAACAGAAGACAAACTGAATCCAGGAGAGTAATTCTTTATAGAAGGAAGTGCATGGAGATAAAGCATGCAGGAGGAATCTGGGGCCCAGGTGAAGGACAAACATAAGCCTTCTCTTAGTTCTTTCCTCCTCTCCCACACCTGCTCTTGTTTCTCCCTTTGCTCTTTCTTAATCTCATTCTGTCAGCTGCTCAGAACCAGTATATTCATTTACCTCAATGACAGGCTTAATGCTTTTCCTTGGAACTAAGGGTTACTAAATATTCAAGAACTTAATTTGGTTCTGTATTAAAAAAATCTTAATTCAGAGAGATCTGGTGGAAAGAAAAGGAGGCTTCCATTTGTCCCTAAATGTTAACATACCATCATTGGTGATAGCTCTGAATTAGTGTGGTACCTAAATGTAATGAAAATCCTTACTTCTGCCTCCTAAGCAAATCCTCTCTCCCAGTAAAAGCAACAGCTTAGTCATAGAATGCTCAATGAATGTTACAGATAGATTAATGTCTTGACATTATCCTCTCAGTGATACAACTAGTTCAGACATTAATGTTTATAAGAGAGTATAGGACAGGCAAACTCAACTATCTCTAATGCAAAAAATAGTAAATATCACAGACGTTAACCTCAGTTTCAAGGCATCAACTAAAAGTTTAATATTTTCTGGAGTTTTAACAAATTTTAGTCAAATCCTGACTATTATTTTATGATAACATCACTTAATGTACATAACCTTTTTTAGAACAGTGTCTACATGTGTGTGGTAGCCAAACTTCCCAATTTTAATAATAGTTATTTGGCTTAAAGGACTCAATTTTCATAATAGACACACCACTTAGGGCATTCAGTGTAAAACAACTGCTCTTAGAAGGGTCACTACAAAGAATCATAGTGTTGGGCTGTGTTTAACTTGTCATTCAGAGTTGGAATGACAAAACTTATTTGATCATAGATAGTCTCCAAAGAAGGCCAGTGTGCTTTGGGGGCACAGCAACTTGGTCCAACCACCATGAACTTGTAACTCTGACAGCACAGTATCAGACTTCCTGGAGGGATAGTGGTGGAATGTGGAGCTCAGAGTCTAGTTAGACGAAAGTTAAATAGATTTTTAATTTAAAAAGATAAGGGGGAGAGATCAACCAAAGGACTTGTATGCATGCCTATAAGCATAACCAATGGACACAGACACCAGTGGGGGGTGAGGGCATGAACAGGCGTGGGGAGATAAGGACACATATGTAAAACCTTAATCAATAAAAGAAAATATATATATATATATCCCAAGAACCCTAATAATTGGAGTCATATTTGAAAATAAGACTTCTTACCATTCAGAGCTGCTGTTCTATGAGTGTGAAATATAACACCAGACTTATCCCACTGAAATCTGAGAGGCAAAGAGCTTGTTTTAACCATTCGTATGTCTGTGTTGGCTTTACAGATAAAGATCAACTCACTGGCATTTTAGAAAATCAGTTGTGTCTAATCCCTAGTGTCCTAGTGGACATTTCCTTTACTAATAGAACAGGATACACAGGGCTGTGGGAGACCTCTTACTGGGTTTGCTATAACTGCTGTGCATCCTACAAAGTGGAGTTGCTCTCATGAAGGACACTGGGCTACTCCAAAGGAAAAAATATTCCTTCAGGGTCCTTGCTAACTTTCTTTTCAACTATCAAAGTTTCTTGAGCATTTGCAGATTTGTTTACAAAGGTCTCTTAAGATATAGGTGAAAAGGAGATGTTGAAACATTGATTTCTAAAATGCATTTTAAAAACTATCTCTAACATTTTGTTAATGTACAACAAGCATGTCAAACTCACGGCCGGTGAGGCATGTGGCCCAGCTGCCACGAGTTTCACATGCATGATGTGCAACTTTTAAAAGCAAAAGCATAAATGATAATTTTGTAAAATATTTCGCCGAAACCGGTTTGGCTCAGTGGATAGAGCGTCGGCCTGCGGACTGAAGGGTCCCAGGTTCAATTCCGGTCAAGGGCATGTAGCTTGGTTGCGGGCACATCCCCAGTAGGGGGTGTGCAAGAGGCAGCTGATCTATGATTCTCTCTCATCGATGTTTCTAACTCTCTATCCCTCTCTCTTCCTCTCTGTAAAAAATCAATAAAAAATATATATTTAAAAAATATATATTTAACCTTCCCCCTACTAACCACTTCTCAAAATTCTCATGTCATCCAATAACAAGCAAATAAATAAATAGTAATCAGTCCTCCATTTCCTTTCTTTATTCTTCTCTATTACCTTGCTTCCTTTCTTCTTTATTTTATTTTTAAATTTCTCATTTTTGTTCTCTTAAATATTTGAATATTACTTATATCTTATATTTCTAGAACCATTTCGTATCTTTTAACATAGAACGAAAACTGGAATGGCTAGCCCTGGTCAGCATTGCTTATTGGATAGAACGTCAGCCCATGCACCAAGGAGTTGCAGGTTTGACCCCTGGCCCTGGGCCGGGCATGTTTGGGAAGCAACCAATCAATGTGTCTCTTTCACATTGATGTTTCTCTCTCTCTCCCCGTCCTCCCTCTCTTCCTTTAACTCTATCTAAAAAGTGTTCAAAAAAATATCCTCGGGTGATAAACATATAAAAAGATGGTCAACATCGTGGATCAGGAGATGGGAAGGTAAAATAACAATGAGATAACATTTTCTCTTTTTCAGATTAAAAACATAGTATAAATTGATAGAATCTAATTTAGAGAAATTGGCACTCTAGCACATGGATAATGGTGCAATTCCTTTCAAGGATGGCAGTTTCTGTCTGAATTCAAAATGTGCATGCATTTTGATCCAGCAACTCCACTTTTTAAAATTTATCCTACAGAAGTACTTGTTCAACTATGTAATACTATCCATTCTAATGATCATATATGGAAATTGTTGATCCAATTATGGTATAGCTATACTAATGTGCACCTTAAAAATAATAAAATAAATCTATATAACAGATATTTAAAATTCCCATAATTTGTTTAAAATGAAAAGATTAAACAGCAGAATATTCATAGTATAATCTTTCTTTAATTTACAAATATATACATGCATGTGTATTTTCAGATTCATATGTTTAGTTGTCTACTTTAAAAAATCTCTATTTAAGCATAAATATCTCAAATTTAGTCTCCAAAATTGTACTAATCTTTCCCTCAACACTGCCCCCTATCTTACTATATGAAACCTCCATCCACTCATTTGCTCACTACATCAGGGACATCTTCCTTTTTCATATTCCCCACCTCCAATTCTATCCTAAACATGTTTCAAATCTGTCTACTCCTCTCTATCTCCATTGCTATTATCTCGTTTAAGTCTCCATCATATTTCACCTGATTTTTATAATAGCCTCCATCTTATTTGTTTTCTTTTATTATCACAATTTTCTAATCCATGTTTACCCCTTTAAAAACACAATTTGGATCATGTTTCTCTATGCCTAAAACCCTCCATGGTGTCACTTTACACACAGAGAAAAATCTACTTTCCCCTTCTTAGACTACACCACTGCATCATCTCAATACTGACTACTTCTCCAGCCAAGGCACTATTACTGTAACAGCAATAATAATATTGTCAAATATTTTCTCATCTAGGTTTCAAAAGAACTGTTTAAGAGATATTACCATTAGTAACTACGCTGAATATAGCAATGGGTTTGTACCAGGATCAACTGTTTCAAAATTACCCCTTACCAGGACCTGTGCAATAGTCTCCATATTGGTTTCCCTAAGATTCTTGCTCCCCTCCAATCTATTCTCCACATAGCATCAAGACATTTAATATATTCACAACATTCCTTTACTTAAAAGCCTTCAGTGGTGTAGATTGGCCTGATCTGGCCCCCATCTAGTTCTCCAACCTTATGTCATGCCCTTGTCCCTTTGATTACTGTACTTGAGCCAGTAGGCTCTTCTCAGTTGCTCAAATACACAGTCTCTTTTTCATCTTAGAGCTTTGTGTGTGCCTCTCTGAAACATTTCCCTTCCACACTTTATATGGCTGGCTCCTTTTCTATTTTTGGTCTCAGCTTAAATGTCATTTTTTCAGAGTCCTTCCTTGACCGGTAAGCAGCCTACTCCTACGTTTCTATTTCATTGCACATACTCATTCCCTTTATATCACTGACACAAGTTGAAATTGTTTGTTTACCTGTTTGTCATCTATCTGCCCAACACCGTGGAAATTCTATGCAACACAGCCATCAGAGGCATGGGTAGTGGGAGCTGTGAGTCATACTTGCAAAGTCAGGAAGACCTCTAGGAATATAACATTAAGTCCTACTTAAGGGAATATGCTAGGAAAGGAAATGAGGAAGGTCAAGGGGACAATGTGAAGCTAGACAAAGGCATGTAAGAGGATATCAAATTCCAGAAGACTGTATATTTGGGGCCTAAGGAGGGAAGTGAGGAAGGGGTCACTGAGACTGGAGAGAGCACGGTGGCTGGAAAGATAGATGCAACCAGATGATGCAGGACTAAGGAGGCTTCCCTTAGCCTGTAAACACTGGGGAGCCACAGGAAGCTTAAAAGGAGAGTGAAATACTAGATTTGTGATTTAGATGAACTAAGGGGAGAAGAGACCAGAGGTATCTTCAAAAAATCAAATTTGTAGCCCCAACTCTCTTCATTAATAAAATAAAGATAGGGAATAAGTCTAAAACATAAGATGTAATAAGTATAGTTTTAATCAAAGTTAAATATATAAGAAAAACATATGTAAATGTTAAGTCTAAATTTGAATATATTTTAAGAAGGAAACTTTTTTAATGATGTAGTTTTGGGAATATTGATTAATTTTCCATAGGAACCAGTGCCAAAACTGTGTTAGATAAAAGTCAGTCAAGGTAGTTAGCCTATAGGAAGAAGGGCAGAGTTATTTGCCCTAAATAATAATAAAAATTTGAGGATTATAATCCATGTATCGCTTTTATACATTTTACATAGTATGATTACTGTGTTTATAGAAAAATGAAAACATCTCAAGATACTTATACATAAACAAAAGTTATAAATTGAAAACAATTTAAAAGATTTGGAAAATACATGAAATTTAGTATTTCCCATTTAGAGATTAATACAGTAATCTGGGGAAAAAACTAGTAAATATGAAAAAGGTCACATTTTTTCAAATCACAGTGTTTAGATCTGACCTGATTTGACCCCAAATTCCACTGAACATTCTGTTACAAAGTAATTAGAAAGACACAATGTACTTGTTCAATTTGTTTGTACTATGTAAAATTGATTTTTTTCTTTAATACTAAAATTTGGTCCATCTGTTGGGAAAACAAAAAATGTTCTAAATATATACAAAGAGTGGAACTGCTTCATTCCACTAGCTGTATCCTGTGGTATATGCATTTTCATCAGTATGTTTGTCTTGCAGACAAAATGAATATCAGATGGTGGTTTTGAAAAAGGGCAGACCTAACATGAGGTGATTAGTTTCAAAAACAGATTTTTATTCTTGATAAATTATTACCAAATACAATCATCTGTTGATTGAGGATATAAAACAGATTGGTCATACTACAACCCACAGGTTAAATGAAAAACGGAAATAATAAGTTTATTTAACATGGTCTTGCATTAGGTTCCCAGCAGTACAAATCTAAGGCAAATAATTAGATTTCCAATTTAAAGATATACATTTGCTAAACCATACATTTCCTGAGGTCATCTATGTCTCTGTTGGCCAGTTTCATTGTACTGGCAATGTATTTAGGACATTTCACTTAGGACTTTATATTAATACACCTTGTACATTACCCTGATCAAGCCAATATTATAGTTTGATGCAGGGATAACGCAGAGAGGGCAAAGGGAAGATTGTGATGACTCCTGGCTGAAAATCAGATTCAAATACACTGTCACATAGACTTATAGAAAACAAATGCCTTAAAAATAAATCCAGGCGGGGGTAGGTGGGGAGAATTTACTGAAACAACTGGTACAACAAACAAATGAAAACATTGTATACTAAGTAAATGGGGAAACAAATACCGTACACTCAGTTTCTTAAATATATCCACCTTCTTTTTTTCAGGACAACCACTTAATTTTATGGTGGAAATAAAAAGTTAAAAAACAATGCTCTGATCAATAGTATATGGTATTTTTACTGAGACTACTCCCCTCCCTCTTCTGCCTCCTCCTCTGTTTCTTTAGAAATTTACAGCACTGCTAGATATCTCTCCAGGGAGCAAAGAATCCCATTACAGATGATTCCTCTGTGCAGACCAGCCCTGTAAATCAACAGGCTGAGCTCTCTAACAGATTTTAAATCCCTGTTTGAGGTAACCTGGGACAACTTGCAAATTGGTGAGGCTGGAAGTGGGAGGAGGGAGAGTTTGGTACCAGAGTAAGTTTCAGGAAAAGAGCTTATAACACAATTTGTGCTTTTGTTAACTTTATCCAGTAACTATCGTGCCTTGATACAGAACAGGGGAGATTCAGAAATAGCAAGGATTGAAAAAGTACATCCAAAAGAGATTCTCTCCCCAGAAGAACATTACTAAAGGATCCTAAGAAGCCCAGCGGAGTGTATCAGAAGCATAGTAAGACTCCTTGGAGATAAGATTTCTAAATGAAATACAGCATCTTTTAAAAAATAGGGTGATGTTGGATGACAAAGGTGGATGAATTATTTCCAAAATACACCTTGGAGAATTAGATGTTTCATAGGGAATTTATTTTCTTATAGGGTTCATATGCCTTTATTCCTCAAAAAATGAAAAATCCACTAGAAATCCATTGATGAGGTAGAAGAAATTTGAGAGATTGCTAATATCATTTTTTGTATAGTACAAATCTCATTAAAATAAAGGTTATTAATTATAATAATTAGAATGTAAAACATAGCTAATTATATAACAAGAATATTTTACATATATTATAATAACAGTGGTAATATTAAGAAATAGACTTTCATGTATTTCCATTATTAAAAATCCAACATGATGTGGTTTTAAATGTTCCTTATAAAAAAAGTTAGCTCAGCTGGCATGGCTCAGTGATTAAGCATTGACCTATGAACCAGGAGGTCACGGTTCGATTCCCTGTCAGGATACATGCCCGGGTTGTGGGCTCGATCCCCAGTGTTGGGTGTGCAGGAGGCAGCCGATCAATGACTCTCTCTCACCATTGATGTTTCTGTCCCTCTCTCCCTCTCCCTTCCTCTCTAAAATCAATAAAAATCTATTTTAAAAAAAATTAGCACTATGATCAATTTGAACCAAGTGTTTATTGATATAGAACAACAGTGACAAGAATAAGGACAGGGAAGGCAGTTCACTATTCCGAACTAAATTGTTTCTGAAGGTCAATTCCATAAAGGCCCCATCACTTGAGACTTGTGTTTAACAGACTATTCTTTTATTGTTATTATCAATACATCAAATAGATCTCTCCCTCTCTGCCTGTCTGCCCCTCTCTGTCTGCCTGGTCCTAAATCGACACTTTATCTTTCTCCCCTTTTCTTCTCAAATTATTTTCACTTTTTAACTTTTCCACTCGGCAGTTTCTGTGAGCAGCACTTCAACTCCACTCTATATGATACTCAGTTTACATTCAGCTGTTACTTAATCTTGTCCCTCCTTTCTTTTGTATATCTCTTACTTTGTTTTTTACTTTTTTTCTACTACCATCACCCTAGTACCAGGCCTCATCACCTCTACCCTGGATTACTACTATTTCATTCTGTCTAAATTTTGCTTTGAGTTTTTCTATATCTTAAGTCTATGCACACATTTCCAATTAATCCTCCTAAAGCATTACCCTAATCGTGGAGTCTGGAATCTGAGAAAGCTGCCTTTACTTAGTTGTGTGGTCTCAGGAACAACCTTTGACTTTGCTCAGCTTTTCTAAAAACGAATGTCGCCTGCAAAGGAACGTGAAAATGAATGGACTGGGACAAATCACTTCTTCTAGACCCGTGGTCGGCAAACTGCGGCTCGCGAGCCACATGCGGCTCTTTGGCCCCTTGAGTGTGGCTCTTCCACAAAATACCACGGCCTGGGCGAGTCTATTTTGAAGAAGTGGCGTTAGAAGAAGTTTAAGTTTAAAAATCTGGCTCTCAAAAGAAATTCCAATCGTTGTACTGTTGATATTTGACTCTGTTGACTAATGAGTTTGCTGACCACTGTTCTAGACGAACTATTCCAAGCAAATGCTTTTGTTAGTCAACATTATTAATCTAAAAGAGGTTTTAGAGGATAACCTAATGGAACCTTTGTAGCAGGCAATTGAAGGTAATTTCTTATAAGGCCCTTTCCTCTTCCAGCATCACTTCTCCAGGGCACCAGCCCAACTCTCAAACATTGCCCCTGATTACCTACAGGCTGAACACGCCTCCAGGATGGCTATGCTCCCTGGTGAAAACCTGAGTGACATTCTATAACAATCTTTGCTGCAGTTGGTTTTCTGGAGGCGATCTCACTGTCAATCTTTATTCCAAAAGTCAACCTTTCTCTTAGCATGGATTATTATGTAGGGACTTTTCTGTGCTGCCAGAAAACTTTTAAATGGAAGAAAAAGCCTTAGGGCACAATTGGGCACCCATGTGCTGCTTTAAGAATGTGTGTTTGTTTTAAATTGGTGCTCCATCTCTAAAGTTCAAGAGGAACCTTTTAAAAAAAAATCAGTGTTTAAAAAGATCCGGTTTCCCTGCACCTTTCGTCAAGAGTTCATAGTTACTTCCTCTGCTGGAAGGAGCACTAACTTACCTTTGTAATAGTGAAGAAATGAAAAACAATAGATTCCCTTTTCTTTATCAGCAACTTTTCTTCTAAAACTATCCTTGCTTTTGGATGCAAGAGCTTTAATTCTCTACTATTTGACATTTACAATCTCAAAAGTAAATAATGAATGCTGAACTCCAGAACACCCTTGCAAATAGTCTTGAGTCCTGCGTACACACTTCAAACAGTACTTCCGTGACCGCTGATGAACAGTTTTCCTATGTGGGCTCTCACAGAACACTGTCTCCCCCATCACCAATACAGCCCTTCCCACATGGTATTATTGGTAGTGTGAGTTTGCTTCCTGCTGGCACAGTCTGTGAGCTCCTGAGAGACAAGGACCACATTTTATTCACCTCTGAATTTCAAAACACAACAGAGTAGTACTAGGTGCTCATAAATTTATTTGCCGAATTGAATTGGATTGGACTGACAAATTGCTCTTCAGGCCATGTTAATTACTGGCTAAGGCCAGGCCTCCTCAAACAGAGGACAGCAGTGAAATGAAGTAATTATCCAGATCACTGAGGACAAAAAAAAAATGTGCTAATTTGGGCAAAGTGAGTAAGCAAGATTTTGCCTAACTGAACTAATCCATCATTTCATTGCAGTGCTTAGCTTTGCTCATGGAAATCTGACCTCTGTGAGGCAGGCCTATTCTCTCCTGTGCTTTGTGTTATAACTGAGTCATCTGTTTTATATTGATGCTAAACATACCCTACACCTCTTGTGCACAGGACAAAAATCAAGTCCTAATCCCTGTCAACTGTCTCATGGGAGTACCAGTGGCTCCAAACAAAGTCATTTGAGGGCAGTGTGTAGATGGTTCTGTGAAACCCATGACTGGACCCATATTTCAAAGACCATGCCCCACTAATAGGGTGAGCCACCAGTATCTTCTTAATACACCAAAGTCAGCAAATTGCATAACTAACTCAACTTTAGCACATGGTTTCTCTGAATGAAGTCTGCACAATCCTCTAAACAAAAAATGAGTCAATACATTTACCCTTTGGGATGAAGATAAATCTATACTGGATGTTAAGGAGTATTAGAGGAAGAAAATAATGTTGCTTTTTATGCAAACTAATAGCTTTGTTATTGACAATGGATATATTTGTTGGCATCCTCACCTACCCCCCTCCCCACCCGCTCACTTGTACTTGATCTAAGCAGGAAAAGCAAAGTTACACAACTAAGCAACAGATTAGAAATTTAAATACTTGACTTCTAATCTTTTGTCCTTCTGTGAAGGTAGTTAATTTCCTTATCTACATGTGTCTAGCTTCAGAAATGGGGGAAAAGTTTCCACTGTGTTTCATGAGGCAGCATAATTTTGAGAAAACACTTTGCATTTGTAAATTTAAATCTTTCCATTTACAAGCTGTTATTTAGTTTACAAATAACTGAAAAAAAAACTACATTGAATACATAACTAGATTCAAAATCAATACTGCCAAACGTAAAGGATTTTTAAACACCCTAAAAGCTTAAAAGCAGGATGAATATTTATTAAAATCAGTGGCAGACAGAACTCTACTCCCTCGGACATTCAAGAGTAGTAGAGAGAACCTGGATATCAGAAAAATCCTCCTGGGAGTCTCAGCTGTAGCCGTCATGAACTTTTGTGACATGGGCAAGTCTCTGAACCTTTCTGAACCTCACTTTGCTCACATCTAAGATAGAAATAATATTTTCAAACTTATCTAATTCTTGAGGTTGTTCTGAGAAGAATAAGAGATAACATAAGTGAAAGTAACTTTGAAACTGTGGAAAACAACACAATATACAGACATGATTATTATTATTTTGGCTTGTGGATGTTGAAGGTGACAATGACAGCAATGGCCTGATATTCGCCATCAGATGCATTACTAATGCTCTGCTGTTATCATAACAGCAAATTAATTCTTGTTCCAATTCAGCCAAGAGCCAGGCTGAATATATGTTTTAATACCAGATGAAAAACAACTTATATTCGTTTAAATAGATAATAACAAACAAATACATACACCCTACAGCTCTGCCAGAAAAAGATTAAAGGACATATTTCTTCAAATTAAAGAGTCCTCTTCTTGTCTGGCTTCCTCCTCACTCTTGTAGGACAAACTTGTTAGCAAATGTCAATCATATTTTATTAAATTGACCGTGAAAAAGGTAAACTGCAGACAGAGATGTTTAGGCCTGGGCTCCCTTGATTTGCTTGTTGTAAATCCTACTCAAGCTTTCTAAAAGAGGAAGGAAGGAAGGAAGGAAGGAAGGAAGGAAGGAAGGAAGGAAGGAAGGAAGGGAGGGAGGGAGGGAGGGAGGGAGGGAGGGAGGGAGGGAGGGAGGGAGGGAGGGAGGGAGGAGGGAGGGAGGGAGGGAGGAAGGGAGGGAGGGAAGGAGGGAAGGAAGGAAGGAAGGAAGGAAGGAAGGAAGGAAGGAAGGAAGGAAGGAAGGAAGGAAGGAAGAGGGAAAAAGAGAGAAAGAAGAAAAGAAAAAGGAGGTGAGATAAAGAGAATAGTGAGTAAATTTAAACTAGTGTGAGGAAAAACCAGGCAGTCAATACCAGAAGCCTTAGTCCAGGCATAAGTCATTTACATTTCACCAGTCGGTCAGGAGCTAACCCAGACATAATCCACTATGTCTTAGGTAACAGGAAAGCATCCAGAGGATACCATCCAACTTCCTAAAGACTAGACTTCTTAAATAAAGAAGCAATCTTCAACTAGCTTTCTCTCTTTGTGGCTTGCTAACATCCAAGATGATAATCCATGGTCCTTGGTAAAGATTCTATTGCACCACAAGAAATTATCTTTGTCTTTCTACATATCATTAGTTCTCAATTATCCTATATAATAAAAGCCTAATATGCTAAGTGTCCGGTCGTCTGGTGACTGGTCGACTGTTCAACCAATCAAAGCATAATATGCTAATGATATGCTAAGGCCTCTCAACCGCTCGCTATGATGTGCACTAACCACCAGGGGGCAGACAGTCGACCCGTCAACCAGTCACTATGACATGCACTGACCACCAGGAGGCAGATGCTCCAACCAGTAGGTTAGCTTGCTGCTGGGGTCTGGTCAATCAGGGCTGAGCAAGTTGGGCTGACACGCCCTGGAGCCCTCCTGTGGTCTTTCCCCAGCCCTGATTGTGCACTTGTGGGGTCCTTCAGCCTGGCCTACACCCTCTCGCAATCTGGGACCCCAGGGGGATGTCGGAGAGCTGGTTTCAGCTTGATCCCACAGTCCACTTCCCTCAGGAGGGCGCCAGAAGCAGGGCTCACAGCTGGCAGGCCCTGCTGCAGCGTAAGCTTCTCCTGAATGAGACTGGTTGGGTGCAAACCTATGGCAGGCACAGTGGGGCCAGGATGAGTGGGAGTGGCAGGTAGGAGCTGCAGGTGGCATTGGACTGTGGGTTTTGGCCCAATCCCCTCAGGCCATCCACAGGGACCCCACCCATGCACAAATTTGTGCACCAGGCCTCTAGTTTTCAATAAGACTCTTCCCCAACACTAACTGTTATAAGTTAGCTAGGAAAAGGTATAGGCAACACTGTAGTTCTCTGGTAATCATTCTCAAAATGATTACCCTTAAATAAAGATATTAACAAAGAGCCTTGGACAAGTTGGTAATCTCCCAGTGGCTTTCTTAGCTATCCACAGCAAAACTTCCCAAGTATTTTGTTATTAAAAAAATAGAAACCAAAAGGAGCTTCTTTCCCCCAACAACTTTAAATTCCACATATTTTTGCATATGAAGAAATAATTAAATTAGATACTCTCAATATAACATGTGCCCCAACTTAAATTAGTGTCTAAAACTACTTTATGGGATATTATGGTGGCATGTGGGGGGAAAAAAAGTGTTTCATACTCAAATAAGTTTGGGAAACACTAAACAAAACTAGGCTTAAAATAATTTTTTTCTGCTGGAACTACAATATGCTATCATATACTGTGATTATTCTAAAAAAGTGTTTACAAAATTTATTTAACCATGAAATTCTTTTTCTGGAAGAAATGTGGTTAAGAAATACAGGTCTATAATATGGCAGAAATATGTCAAAGAGTTCATCATGACCATTTAATAGTTGTCTTTGTGCGGTTAATTCTACTTAGGCCAATCCATGTAGTCACAGAGAACCTAGGTCTTGCCAGGTTCTGTTTATTTAAGGAGTTGATACAGATTGCTTTGAGGGAAGAGAAAACCAGATTTAATGAGCACCAACAATCCCAAGGATTTCCCCCCACCCCGAGTGACAGCAACTTAAATGGTTTAAGCTACCTTTTCCATGAAGTCACAAGGTCCCAATATTGTTTCACCTTCATTTCATTGGAGAGAATGGGGACTACATGTTTATGGAACTGCAAAAGCCATGACACAAACCACAAAATACTTATGCATACTCATTTCTAGAAATTCTAGGAAAACAGGTTTCACTATTTGAAAGAGAATATCCTATAGAATGTAAGAGATAATTTTAGGGTTAATGACTTAATACATAATATGTCTGCATCTAGCTCCCAGGAATTCATATTTGATTTCAAATTTCCCATATCTGCGTCTCGGACATTCCTTTCCCTCTTTTCCAAGACAGCTCAGCTATGACACAGCTGGTGACAACTAGCAGATGACTGTTTCGGCTACTATAGAAACTCAAACCAGATATTCATTCCAGAAGACTTTTCTTATCATCAGAACAATGATGACCAGTTTTGTTGTGTGTTTTTTTAAGGGCAGTGGGAAGGGCCTAGATTTTCTCTGTTTTCATGAAGCTCCTTTCTCCTGAGCTTCAGGAGAGCCTCCCACAATACTACAGTAGCTCTGGAGCGTGCTCAGCGGCTGCGGCAGCTCAACCATGCAATTTTATAGCAGGCAGCAAACAAGGCAGAGAATTCAGGGTTAAAAACTCAAGTGAAGTTTTGTCTTCTACAGTAATGAAAGCTGACTAAAAAAGTAAATCAAATGGATCTCCTAACAAAATGAAAACAGCTGTTTGGCCTGGCTTGGTCTCTGATTTAGGTTAAGTAATTATTGCTCTAGTGTGGTTCAAGGTTGTTCTGTATTAGTGAAATAGGATATCACATGAAAATCATCCAACTTTTTAATTTGCTGTAGAATCAGAAATTCCACTGTATAAAAAATTCCAGAAACGTAATCTTCTAAAAACTTTACCTATAAACCTTTTCAAATACCAATTGATTAAATCTTTCAAGACATAATTACTCAATACATAATTACATTATAGTAATAACCTTTAGTGTCTATGCTGAGAAAATATTTTAACTCTAAAACAGTTTTTCTGAAGTGATATATTATATCCCAATTCCCAAATATCTGTAAAAATCATTTTTTAATAGAGATTTTCCTATGAAGAGTAACCAGTGAATAACTACTTCTTGGGCCCTCAAACAATTCTATTTAATAGTGTAAATCTTTTTATTTTTTTAATTCAACTTTGGCATACCAATATTGGTTGAGAGGAAAAACAATTATAATGAAGAATCAGAGCAAAGGAGTATTCTTGAGGGAGAGGTTTCTGTGTTTAACACTCTTCAGAGTAAAATAAATTACTCAAGTCACTTCAGGTTCTATTTCTTGATTGTGGATTTTTGCTTTTGATTTTTCTATTACCGTCGTTAGTTTTACTCCTCCCTATTTAAGCACTTCATTTCTGCTTCTGCTTGCCTATGACAACAAAGGACAAATCAATGGCAAGTTTGTGCTGGCTTTGTTAAATGAGGCTCCAGCCTTGGCTGGTGTGGTTCAGTTGGTTGGGCATCATCCAGTGCACTGAAAGGTTGCCGGTTTGGTTCCTGGTTCAGGGCACATGCTCGAGTTGTGGGTTGGATCCCCTGTAGGGAGTGTGCAGAAGGCAGCTGATCAATGTTTATCTCTTCCTCTCCTTTACTCTCTCTCTAAAAATCAATAAAAATATTTAAAAAAAATAAAATGAGGTCCCAGTAGATATTTTTAAATGGCTAAGACATTTTTAAATGTTATTTGATATAATTTCTTGAAAAAAAACAATGACTGAAAGTCTTGGCCACTGTGGATTTTAAGTCAACTTTCATTATACTACTGGATGGATACTTAAATGTCTAAACAAACAATAACATTAACATATTTTCTAACACTAACAACTATTTAAATTGTAGGACAACATTTCTTCAATAAAGTGACATCTTTTGAGCATTTCAGTCTACTAAGATACATTCAACTTAGTTCTGAACAAAAAAGGAGTAGAGAAAATTGCATCAGAAAATTAATATTTTAAAGAAAATTACTTAGGTGGTGTAAAGCCCAGGAGAAAGTCTCAGATGTTCTTGTTACAATTATTATTGCTGGATGCAAAAATGACATATTTACCTTTCCAGTGGGATAGTTTTATAGCTTTACTAAGTCTAAGTAGTATTTCTTGCTCGTCCTTGCCAATTACCCCAACTAGTGCTTGCCAGCACATCAGAACAACAGAAACAGCAGAATTACATGTGTTATTTCTCTAAAATGTTTCTCCATTACGATCCTTCTGGAAGGGAGGGTCAATATTCCTTAAATGGAGAATATATCACGTTTGGGGTTTCCATTTAGAATTGTGTTGTGGAACTAAATCAACAGTGTACAATTGACCTAAGAATCAAAGAGGAATTCAGTGAAAAGCAATATTTAAAAGGAAGGTTTAATTTTTCTCCTTCAGATAGTTAACATAAATTCTATTAACTGAGATCTTTAAAAATGAGGGCACAAGAAGCAAGTCTACATTCTTAGCTGTCTGCAATCCGAGGAGGGTATAATAGAGGAATTGCCCTCCCACTTTGCAGAGTCAGTGTTTTCCTTTCAGGAAACACAAAGCCTGCTGTTGCTACTGCATAAATCTTAGTGAATAGCAAATGTCGTCAACTCAAATTTATCAAGAAAATTAACGTATTGGAATGGCTGGGGGGGGGGGGTGTCAATTGGGGAAAAAGAAGACATATGTAAAACTTTAGACAATAAAAAAAAAAAGGAAAATTGACGTAGTTGGAACCACTTAGTGCATCTTTCATTACTGAGACCAAGTATAAGGTCAAACTGAACTCAGTTCTCTGTGAGCATGTTTCCGTAAGCAGTGTTAGAGCAGAACTTCCAGGTAGAACCCCGATGCAGAAAGGAGAATCTGCCTCCCTGAAAATCACTTACGTTTCTCTCAAATATTCTTTTGAGGCCCTGATCTCTCTCCAGCTCTCTCAGTCACTCATGATATTTCTCCACCTTTGAATAATCGTTTAGTTGCCACATCGGCATGAGTTCCATCTTGGGAACAAATGTTTTATGAATCTACACTAAAAAAAGTCTTGCCCCTTACTTTTCTTTTTTTCTGGATAAATCTCCTAAGATATTAGTATTTTCCTCCCTCTTCTTGACAGAATTTCAGGGATAAATCTAATAGAAACTAAGAAATTAGCATCAGTGATGAATCTGTTGGTTTGGAACATTGTTTCTGAGCTAATGTTCAGTTTCAGAGAGGACACATGGCAGCAAGGGGGAAAATGGACTGAGGGCTTCACACCTTTCATACATATTTATTGATAAGTGTTCTTATAAGCACTTGGTTGGTCAAGTTGTATATAGGTGATAGTCCTGGATTTTCTGGATAAGGTCAAAGGTCTCTAAATCCCAGTGGTTAAATTGGCACCAGGTTGCTCAAAGTAGTTGAAATCAACCATCCAACATTTCAGCATGGGTACCCAGAGATTGGGAATCTAATCAATTTTGTTTTAAAGAATGTATTCAATAAGGGAGTCTTCTGTTAGGAAGCCAAATCCATGCCAAATGGTACTTTGTTCCCCTGATCACGTACGGTTACCCTGAGGATGACCAGGACATTTTTAAGGGAAATGGAGTTTCAAAAGATTAGGATTCTTTTTTTTTTTCTTCTTTTTTCTTTTTTTTTTTTTTTTTTGTTACAGAGAGAGATAGAGAGTTAGAAACATCAACCAGCTGCCTCCTGCACACCTCCCACTGGGGATGTGCCCGCAACCAAGGTATGTGCCCCTGACCAGAATCGAACCTGGGACCCTTCAGTCCACAGGCCAACGCTCTATCCACTGAGCCAAACCGGTTTCGGCAAGATTAGGATTCTTTAAGATCCTCTTCCACCTTCTCCCCCATTTTCTTCTGGCCTAACACAGAGCCACTTTCAAGAAGCTAGAGCCTTCCAAGCAGCAAGCCTTTCTGCACATGCTTATTAAAGGAAGACATGACATTTGTATGAAAATGAGATCAGATAGATGAAGTACACAGACTACCCTGGAAAACATTTGCACCTGAAAGGTGTGAACGGTGTTTCTTACAATCACAGAGTTTACACCCTTGCAAGCCAACTATTTCAAAGCATATGTCCCACATATTTTTCTTTATACTGTTAAATTCTCTAATTAAGAAATTCTTGTTCTATAAAAGTCCTTGATTCAAAGTAACTCAGTTCACAATATTTCATCTTCAGTTTAAAAATTTAGAATAGAAAATGGGTATAGAATGTAAAATAGTTTTATCATGTCAACTTCTATAAAACTTTAATTAAAAGATCTTACAAAAATGTTATGGCAACTATGCGACATCAATGTGCAGGATACTTTGCATCATAGGTGCTTCTTCACTTGGTGATGGCTGAAATGAGAGATGATGTCTCAGCTTTCATAGCCTGTGAATAGTGGCAACCATGTCAAAAGCTAGGACCTTTACGGCAGAAAATTCAGCCATGAATTTAATCAAATGAAATATTTTGTAGTTAAGTATTTCTTTCTCTCAAACCTCCAGATTTCTGAATTGGAAAGGCCCTTAGCAACTATCCTTTCCAAAGCCCTCATTTCATAAATGAGGATATTAAGGCCCTGACAGATGAAGTAACTCAGACTCACTCTTTCTTCTTGTTTGAGCAGTAATGTTAAAACAACCACATTTTAAAAAGGATTTTACTTCATATTATATTCAGAAGACACAAACATGTTCTCTTTATAGAATTCCCAATTCCTAAAATCAAACATTTTAGTCCTCTACTCTTTAGCACTTCCTAAACAGTACAATTTCAGACATAAGAGTTTGATCATTCCCATTTAACATTCCCATTCCTTTGATCTTAGACTTTCCCCATAGCTTTTCCCATAAAGTGATCTGAATTTTGTAAAGAAATTAAGGTCCTACAAAAATGTTACATATAAGTTACAAACATTTTTTATATGACAAGATCTTTAAGTAATTCATTGTGAGTTTCTGAAATAATTGCAAGTCTATAATTAAAAAACAAACTCATTTATTGTTTTAAAATATTCCAAAAAAAGGTGGAAAAATAGATAAAATAAGATCAACCAAATTATAGTTATAATTTAATTATAATTGCTATAAAATTATAGTAGGTAATGATACAGGTGTTATTGTACCATTTTATTCAGTAAATATTTGAAATTTTTCATGTTAATATGTTTATGTAATTTTATTTTTTAATGTTTATTTTAAAAATCATTCCATGTACTTACCACCTTTGGGTAGAACTTAGTTACCAATTCTCAATGTATATCAATGGAGTGTTCTAATCAATAGTAAAAAGGTAAAAGAAGTAAAATCAATGTATTTATCTTTCTTTTAATTGCGTAACAAAATCATATAACATTATCTTAGCTATCTTATCCATTTTTAAGTGACTAGTTCAATAGTGTTAAGTATAATCACATTGTTGTGCAATGGACATCTAGAACTTTTTCATCTTGCAAAACTCTAGCTCCCCATTAAATAACAATTCATTAAATAAACTGGAACAACCCATAACCACTCCTCATTTCCCCTTCCCTCAGCCCCTGGCAACTACTACTTCCTGTTTCTATGAATTTGACTACTTTAAATATCTCATGTAAGTAGAATCATACAGTATTTGTGTATTTGTCTTTTTTTTTGTGACTGGTTATTTCACTTAGTACAATATCCTTAAAGTTCAACCATGTTGTAGCATGTGACAGAATTTTCTTTTTTTTTTAAATCTAAATAACATTCCATTGTATGTACATGCTACTTTTTTTTCTTTGTACATTTATCCACCAATGGATATTTGGGTTATTTCCAACACAAAAATCTTCATCTTAATACTAGAGGCTCAGTGCATAAAATTCGTGCATTTGGTGGTGGTGGGGGGGGTGGTCCCTCAGCCAGGCCTGTTTCCTCTCACAGTCTGGGAGCCCTCTGGGGATGTCCGACAGACGGATATCCTTAGTGCTGCCATGGAGGCGGGAGAGGATCCCACCAGCGCCGCTGCACTCACCAGCTGTGAGCCTGGCTCAGGGCTTCTGGCTGAGTGGCACTCCCCCTGTGGGAGCATACTGACCACCAGGAGGCAGCTCCTGCATTGAGCATCTGCCCCCTGGTGATCAGTGTGCGTCATAGCAACCAGTTGTTTCGGTCAGTTTGCATATTAGCTTTTTATTATCTAGGATATTTTCTGAGGAAACTGAAATAAAAGATGCCATGAGAAAAACTCAACTAAGCAACAAGGAGGAAAAATGGACACATGATAACGGGAACAAAGTCCACCTGATTGATATTCATTACTGCAGGGACTACAGGAAACTGAGCATACCTACTATAAATTAGTCAGTGGGTCTATAAGAAACTACGTTTATTTTTTATCTACTTTTGTTTTCTAATCCCCCTCTTATTTTGGTGCCCTTTGTTGATAGAACTATTCAAATGATATTGAGAGATATAAATACATTTGTATTCCCTTAGTCTAGAGATATAGCTGTAAGCAATATGGCTTGACTAAGAAGATATCATGAAGATTAGGAGAGTGTCAAATTCTTCAGACTAAATAAAAATTTATTAATAAAAATTACATTTAAATCCTAAATTTGTCAAAGAAATGGTTACAGGTATTCCACGGTTTATTTTGATGATGTATTTAATAAACCATTTGCTTTCTAAAAGGCTGAGCACTGTGCTCCATTTAGCAACTTAGAAAAGTTTCCTGAATAACACTGGGAGGATAATTATTTATTATTTATTATTTATTATTTATTATTTATTAGAAGGAATGAACCTACCATAGAGGATATGGCTCTTCAGATGATTGTACTCCATCTGATTCCATGAGGGATAAAGTCCATCTAAAATCACTTATTTCTTGGGAACTGAGAAGCCACTGCCACCTTATGGGAGCCACTTGCGTATTTTGTATTTTGCCTCTAGTTCACTTTCTCAGCCCCCACTCCAAGGGGTCACTGGTCCCTTGGGCTCATTAAATTTCTGGCTTGCATTATGTGGAGTGATTAATGGTGGTAAACCTGGTACATGTTGAGGTCATCGTGCTGAGCATCCTGTATGTCAGGGACAAATACAGCAGTGGACATCCACCACCTCACTTTTCCCCTTCGCGACTGTAATTTATTCATCCCAGAGTACACTCAGCCATCTGCTAGTTATTTTGTTTTCTTTAAGCATTATTTCCTTCTATTGGCTAAGCCAGGGTACAGGTGAAAAGTGGTAAGAAGCAAAGGGAAGTTGCTGTTGTTGGACACAGGAGGGGTGAGTTGAGCTCCCCAAGAGGAAGAGCATTCAGCTCCACAAAAAGGCCTAACTGTATTGTCGAATACTTAAATCCCTGTCTAATAGGAGCATTTGGGCCAGGCCCAATCATAACTAGCTAAGGCTAGACCCCTGGGGTGAGGAGTGTAAAGCTGGGGAATTTTAAGCATCCTTAATAGTAGCCCTGTAATAAACTGATGCTCTGAATCTTTGCTAGAGTCTGTACACGACTGGGCTATAAATTTTACATTTGGCTAAGTGACTCATAAAGAAACACCCACCTGATTTCAGACATGCATTTTTGGCAGTCAGGGCACTCGCTAAATTAGCTATGGTTCTATTTTTAACTGCTTTCTTTCTCTGCTTAAAATACAATGATTCTATCTGTGTAGTTTTACAACTCTACCCTCTACTATTGCTTATTAGACCATCTCTTGGGCTGTGAGATTACTTTTTTAAATGCCCAAAACATTGGAATTTATTTATTTTTTTAATCTATAAGCTTCTGCCTCTGTGAGCCATTTTTCATGAAAGAAACTATAGTAAGTGATTTATCAAAATGCATTTCAGCTTATTTGTACCATCACAATCTCTGCTATTACAGAGTGATAAAAATATAAAAAACACTTTTTTTTTTTTTCAGGAAGAGTTGAAGTATCTCTTGTCTGGGGAGGTCCGGTGTTGACTTGAGGAACTTTGGTCAAGCTGGTATTTGACCTTTGGCAGGAGACTGCCCTGGGTCTTATATTCTCAACAAACTGGGCCCAAGACAATAGCATGCTTTATAGCCCAGAGCCTGATCGGTGTGTTTCTCCAAGGAAGACCTCAAGCTGAAAAGCCAACATGCCTGACAAGCACCGTCAAGGTACCAAGGGCATAAGCACTAGACATTGGAAAACAAATGGAAAAGCACACACAGCTACATCTGGAATCCTAATGGGCCGCCAATGGTTCCCAGCTACAGGAAGAATTACCCGTGTTATTTTATCATCCCTTGCGCTAACTTCGCTGTTTATGTACAGCAATAAATGATTTTTTAAAAACATATTTGGGTCATTATGTCATATACCACCAGCAAGTAAGGTTGTTTTATTGTGCTTGGAGTCAAAATACACTGCTGTACCCAGATGGACGGGAAGTTTAAAATCTCTTGTCCTTCTGTATTTATTCCTCTTGGATAAATGAGTTAAGTTTTTAAAAGGGAAATTGAGAATTTTTATGGCTTCTACTCCCACCTCGCCAGTAAAATTTGCACCAGTATTTTTCTACCCAGCGAAGGTGCTTGGCCAATGATAACACAAAATGGTAATGCAGAAAGCCAAACAGCTCCCAACCAACAGGAAATGCCAGAGACTTTTTTTTAAACCACTTTTAGGATTCTTCTGCCACGGCTGTGCTATAATCAAAAAGTAAGTGCAGATCAGGAATATGGAGTGAAATCCAGAGGTTCAAGCTGTCTCTTCCTCATGCAATGATATGTGGATTTCTTCCTTCCTTTCTGGTTACTGCAGGCAATTTAAAAATGCACCTGCCCTGTTAATTCCTTTATCATACATACCCAACATTTCCCCCAACAAGATGAAATATTTTCGTAGTTTAAACAAAAAAATCCAAAATGCTTATCTCTTTATAATGTATTCTTTTGCATGCTCTTCAATCTATGATCTGGTTGGTTTCTTTTCCTACCCTTTCCAAATTTTTAAAGCTCAAGTGATCCAGATATGCTTCCATTTTATTATTAACAAAGGAAAATTTTCTTTCACATGAATAAAGAAAGTTAAGGAGTTTACACTTCAAGGGAGGGAAAAGGAGAGGAAAGGCTAAGAAAAGCAGATGTTCAGACATGACTGACCCACCTACCCAGAACTGGTTCTGGTGCGAGTGTTTGGTTTCTGGCGCAGAGGATGCTGGCTTTCCTGTTTACTTAGGGAGCCCTGTCAGTGGTTTACAGGTGGCCTGGAAAGAAGATTTAGGAAATGTTTTCTCTCACCATACATGAGAATCAAATTATTTTACAATGTGCCCTGGGACATACATCATGACAGGTTGGAAGCTAAAGACAATCTCAAAGCAGAGGTGAGGGCGGTGGGGGTGAGGGAATAGTGGGGGGAGGGAAGCGAGTAGCTGAGTGTTGAAGGAAGTTGTGAGGAACTTTGCTTCAGAATTCTTGGTGAAACACTGTTATAAATTTTTTCAATGTTTACTAAGAGATAAGTCATTGTGCTCTTTAGCCTGAAACACATCCCTAGCCCCCTTCTTTGGCAGAATTTCTAAGTTCTGGTTATTCTTGCAATGTAACAGGCTTTAATTTTTCACAAGATCCCCTTTAGTATACAGTACCGAGTTCCCCGAAACCATCACCGCAATCTTATTTTGCTACTAATGACCAGTCTTCTTAACAAAGCAGTTAACTTGATTCTGAGTTTCACCCAAATTCTCTACACAAGGAAAGCCTAAAATCACCAGCCTTGCTTTCAAGAAGCCATTACTTGATAATTTATTAAATAAGGGCGAGTATTCCATCTCTTTTTTTCTCCCTTTTTTTCATGCTAATTAAAAATCTAATTAAAAAATTGATCTTTTCCTTTTGTCCTATTAACACATTTTTTTCAGAAATATTAATGGTGATTCCTTCCCTTTTTTCTTGCTCATGTTCTGGGCCTGACCTCTTGACACATGTCTAGATTACATTTCAGCAGTATCTGATTCTCATCACATCTCACATTTCCAGAGAATTTCGGAGCCACTTCTACTTCTATGTTCGCCTAGCCCAGAAGTCTTCACAGATGATCTATGTCAACTCATGTCCCTCCTCCTTCAGAATGCTGCCAGGAATCATCTCCCAAACTAACCCCAGATGGCTCCATCCAACTGAGAAACTTCAACAATACTGTTTGCACACTGACAAGAGAAACTGCTTAGGAAGATGTTTCTATATTCTGCAAATGTTTTCTATTTTTTTCTATGATTCTTCTGCTCCTGTTCTTTTGTTGTCCTATTTGCATATATCTTCTTGTCCTAATTTAAAGTTACAGTAAAGCTTATAGTGGATATGGGAAGATCATATAATCAAATACTTTTTGTGAGTTTCTTGAGTTCTCCATTCTGTGTTCACTATATTATATGAAGGGAAATCGAGAAATATGGCTACCTGACTGATCCGAAGTCTGAAATTGCTTTTCTTGCTGTCATGCTCTTTGGTCTGATACAGCTAAGCATATCTTAAATGATCACTCACTGACCTTTGTTATCATCTAGGTGTATTAGTCACGTCCATTAGACTCAAGATTTCTAAGGTGACATAGGGTATACCCACCTTCTATTTGCCAGTACAAAATGAAGAACAATAGAGATGAAAAAATTATAAATTGAAAATTTGTGTGGGGTCGGGGGTTTGCCTCTACAACATTTGCAAGAGTCCTCTCTCCCAAACTCAGGTGTTATGTGCCTTCTTAATTTATAACTTCTCCAATAAAAACAGCAAGATGTGATATTTAAACTTTAAAATTAGTTATCACATAAATATTCACTCTTTTACAAGTTTTTAATTTTTAACCTCATTCCTATTATGGAATAAAGTATCTCCAAAGAGAGGAGTTTAGAGAATATTCAGAAAATGAGAAAAATATTGAGGTGGGGGCATTTTGGGTCTTCTGGACTGTAGAGTGAACTTGCTTTAGTTTTGGGGGACATTTTTCTCAATAAGGGACTAGTAGGGCTTGTGATTTTCCATTTTCCTTAATACAGAGATCCCTGTGTCCTAGGAGTTACAGATACCAGAGGTCCTGTACTCCCAATCTGGCCTGGGTCTCCTAGCATCAATGCCATTCATACACCTCCCTTACCCCCTCTTTGCTTGTTCCCTCTTTGCTTCTTCTAGAAAAATAACCCATAATCCTGTCATTCAAAGTTTCAATTATTTTCAATACCTCAAACAATTGAATCTGACACCAGGGAAGCAGGGAACAGTTGCTAAGTAGTTATCAGGTGAGGCACCATCAGCCCAAGGATAGGAACCATCAGCCCAAGTACACACATGGGCCCACTGTCAAAGCATCATGGTAATTAGCAGATATGATCCTGCCTCTTTGCCCAAGTCCCTGAGAGCATGTCCCAATAAAGTTTAAAGACATTTATTGACATATTCACTTCTCTATCTTACTGGCATCATTTTTAACTGAGGTTTTAATTGTAGTTGCAATACAAATAAATAATGCAATAATTAATATTTCAAGAATTAACTCTATGTCTCATGTACTCACAACTTAAACTTGCTTTTGTCCACACTTGTGTTGAAAATGTACAACTTGATAATTTTTGACATTTGTATACACCTGTGAAACCACTGCAAGTCAAGATATTAATGAAGATATTCATCACCCCCAAAATGTCCACATCTCCTTTGTTATCCCTCTCACATTCCTGCCTCTCCCCAGACAACCACTGATTGGTTTTCTGTCACTACAGATTAATTTGTATTTTCCAGAATTTTACATAAGTGGAATCCTATTGTATGTGTCCTTTTTCTTTTATTTCTTTCACTCAGCACAGTTATTCAGAGATTCATCTATGTTGTGGTATGTAGTTGTATGTATCACTAGTATGTTTACTTTTGTTGTTGAGTAGTCTTCCATTGTATGGATGTCCTATCTGAGAGGCATTTACTGAGCCTCTTCTATGTGGCAGGTACTGTGCTAGACACTGGAATATAATCACTAAAGGCTATGTTCCATCACTCAAGGATCTATTTGGTGTCTAATATAGAGACAGAAAAGTCACCTGGCAATTATAGTAAAGTTTTATCTGTGCTGTAAGGGAAGTAAGCACAGGGCTTTTGTAACCTCAGCAAAGACCATGTAAGTCAGACATGGGGGGCAAGTTCAGCAAAGCCTCTCGGAGGAACTAGTACTTGGGGTGGCTTTTGGTGGATAAGCAGAAATTTGTTGCAGGGTGAGGTCTATATGCCTGGAATGGTGGGAATAGATGAAGCTAGTGAAAAGAAACTAATTATATGCTAGTTAAGAAACTAATTATATGTTGAAATGTATTGAAGGCATTTAAATAGCAATTGAATGACATCATTTAAATTTACTTTTTACTGTGGAAGATGATAAGGCCAGAGATAGGAAGACCAATTAAGAGGCTATCGAAGTAGAATACACGAGAGCGGATAGAGGCTTAGGGTCAGATGGTGGATGTAGAGACTGGAGTAAGCGGACAGACCAGAAAGGAAGTAACAGAGACAGAAGAAAAGGAATTCTAAGTACTCATTGATTGATTGATCAAATGTGTGGGGAAGAGTCCAGTAGATTCCCATAGTTCAGGCTTGAGTAACTAGGTAAATAGACTGTGCTAGACACTGGATTAAGAAGTGAAAGAAGGATAGGGGAAGATGACAAATTCATTCTAATTTTGAGTTCAAGGATGAGTTCTAATACTTTGACATTCAAAGGGAGAAGTCTGGAATTTAGATGGAAGTAAATATGGGTTTAGACTGTGCAGAAGTTTGGAGACGGAGATATACTTTTCCTCATATTTGCAGGCTTGAAGGAAAAAGAAGAGAGATAGGAGAAGAGCAGAAGGCTTAAGATGCAGATCTTGGAAACACTGCCTCTGTGGGGGCGAATTAGGCCATGTATCTTATGTATTTCCTAGTGGCCCGGTGCACGGATTTGAGCACATTGAAAATAAAATACGTAGAAGAAATATTTCAATATTGCTATTTGCCCTTTCTCTGTAATGAACGCTCGTCGCAGTCTGAAGGGTGATTGGTGGGACTATCAGACCCGCTTGCACTCGCCTTGGCCTGGCACCACCCGTTCACCTTCTCCACCATCCTGCCATGGTCCCACTCTTGTCAGGGCCCATCCGGGCCAACAGCGCCTCAATTGCCACCTGCTGCTAGTACTGCATCGCCAATGCCTGCCATGTTCTGTGCTGCCCCCTGGTGTTCAGTGCATGTCATAGCAAGCAGTTGAACTCCCAGTCAAGGGGACAATTTGCATATTAGGCTTTTATTATATAGGATTTTTTGCTACTTAACTAGTATGTAAGTTCCTGAAGGAAGAGGCTTTGCCTTAAACTTTTCAGTCACCCAGGGTCTCTAACAGAGAAAGGATTCAAAACTAATTCATTATTTGCAAATTAGGAATATGGTCATTGTGGGTCTCTGAGAGACTGATCCATATGGTATACTAAAACTCTGAAGCAATTGGTTTGTGAGAGGCAGGGCATGAGTTTTCACCACCACACAGATGTGATCAATTTCTGTTGAGTAGGAGCAACATCACTGGTTACAGAATTTTCTGATATTTAACTACATATACTAGTATAACAGGGAAAGGTGCTTCCAGCTTCTAAACCAGTAAAGTGGCTTCAGTCAGTAGAGCAATGGGCTTAAACATATAGCTAAGAGAAAATTCATATGGTGGATTGAAAATCCAATTTTGCCTTTTATTTCACATCATGCAGAACTTAGCAGGTGACAATTTAGATATATTTTTGCTTCAGTTATTAAGAATCCCAATTCTCCGAACAGCACCACCACCAAAACTAGGAAAGCTTTCTAATCCAAATTAAATCTAAAGATTGTAAATATGCTTTCTTTAAACTAGGTTAACTTGAGGTAAATGAGTGTAAGAAGGTCAGGAAAACTTCAGTGAATTAATCATCATTTTTCACACCACATCAAGTGGGGAAGCTGGGATTTAAGAAATTTCTGCAAGGGAATTGTGTAAAGTCCTTCCTCCATGATCTCTCCCCCATAATACATTAAGGGGTAGGTAACCTTTACTTGCCATAGAAAAACAGACATCTGAATTCAATACTCTCAGTTTGTTGATATCTTTTAAAGCTGGTGAGCAAATAGAGTGCAAAATGTGACCTTTTTTTTGCTTCAACATGGCTAGCTGGAAGCCTAGTTCAGGACATAGCACACTGTCTATTCTGATTTCCAAGAAAAGCAAAAATATTAAGTTATGTTGAGGAAGAAAAATTCTTATTCTTGATATCATCAAACTGTTGTTTCCAAAATACCCTCCAATTTCTTCTAGGTAGAGAACTTTACAAATGAAATAAAAATAATTTCATTTTACCATCTCCAAAAGATGACTAACAATTCTCAAAGGAATTTCTTAGACTCTCTCCTTTTTTGAAGTTTCTTTTTAAAAACAGAAAACAACAATGTAGTTTCAGGTACACTTCCTAACTCTTTACAGAAATATCATTTGGATATACTTGGTTAAAAAATTAATATGCAAAATCTTTCTGAAGAAGATAAATTTGGAGGATATTAATTGTATTTTAAAAGCATTCTTCACATTAGTAGATTCTTTAGTATACTAATCTCTTCAGCAAACTTAAAAATAATAATTTATAAAACTTTGGTTCACACAGCCTTTGGGGAAAATATCTATTGTGTAATGTATGGCACGTGTGAATATTTTTTATAACAGAGTCCAGGATACTCAAACTATCATTCTCTTCTGTTTCCCTGTGCCTATTTCATTTCCTCCTAACATGCCAGAGCCTACCAACTCTGTACCACCAGTCAGATCATTTTTCCTGCTCTCCAGACATGTATGTTTTACTCCTTATAACACATTGCCATTTTTTAACCCTTGGGAATCCAAATTTGATGCATTCAGGACTGCTAGTATTACTCCATATTCCAATTCCTGCCCCCCTTCCAAATCCTGCTCAATCAGCCATCACCAGTCCAAGTCAGAAACCTGGGATCATCTTCAAATCCACTCCACCTTTAACCACAGATACAATGCGAGTCCTGTCATTTTCCACCTTCTTAATATTAGTCAAATGCTTCCACTTCTCTCCCTCTACTTTTCATCTTAGTTCAAACCGACTCCACTCTCCTGACACAAATGCATAGCCAACTATCCAGTTGTACCCTTCTCTAATCCATTCCCCATATCACAGCCAATGATCTTTTAAGATGCAAATCTAAGTAAATCTACTTAAATTATTTTTAATTTTAATTTAATTTTTTATTTCTTTTCTTTTTATTTTTAAATTATAGTTGACATGAATATTATATTAGTTTTAGGCATACAGCATAGTGATTAGATATTTATATACCTTATGTAGTGATCTCCCCAAATAAGTCTAGTAACCATCTGACACCTACACAGTTTTACAATATTATTCACTATATTCCCTATCTGGTACTGTATATCCCTGTGACTGTTGTTATAACTGTATTTTTGTACTTCTTAATCTTTCACCTTTTTCACCTATATCCTCAACCTCTCCTCTCATCTGGAGACCACCAATTTGTTCTCTATATCTATGAGTTTGTTTCTGTTCATTTGTTTATTTTGTTTTTTAGTTTCCATATATAAGTGAAATCATATGGCATTTGTCTTTCTCTGTCTGACTTATTTCACTTAGCATAATATCTTCTAGGTCCATCCATGTTTTCACAAATGGTAAGATTTCATTCATTTTTATGGCTAATATTTTATTGTGTATATGTACCACATCTTCATTATCCACTTATCTATTGATGGATACTTTGGTTGCTTCTATATCTTGGCTATGGTTGGTAAGGACGTGAGAAAAGCAAAGCCTTGTGCACTGTTGGTAAGATTGTAATTGGTGCAGCTACTATGGAAAACTGTGTGGAGGTCCCTGAAAATTTTAAAAATAGAACAACCATATGACCCAGCAATTCCACTTCTGGGTTGTTAGCTGAAGGAATTTATTTATTTATTTGTTTATTTGTTTGTTTGTTTGTTTTGCTGAAAGAATTTAAAACACTAATTTGAAAAGATATATGCACCCCATGTGTTTATTGCAGCATTATTTACAATAGCCTCTTTTTACTCCTCCCCATATTCCTGTCTGAGCTTCAATTATATAGAGCTACCTGCAGTCCCTGTGTGCCCCCTTACTATCACTTCAGTTGTTCTGCCTAAGATGAATTTGTGACCCTCTTAAACTCTTTCCCAATTTCTTCTGCTTACTTGTCCTTGATGTCTCATCGCAGGATGTTACCTTTCCAGGAAACTTCCTCTGACAAGTCTTCACCCCTTACATATAGAGACAGTGCCCCTCCTACATGTTCTGGAAGTTCCCTGTGCTTACCTAGACTATAGCACTTATTACCCTTTATTGTAATTGCTTGTTCACTTGCCTGTGTCTTCTTTTAGATTACAAGCTTCTTGGGGTTAGGGACTGTGCCTTTCTTTCCATTACGTCCCCAGTGTCAAAAACAAAGTCTAGCACATAGTAGACACTCAGCAATTAGAGGAATAAATAAAAGTATGTAAAGAAAGCCAAGTATTAATGGCATTTTCCCCCATTTTGTTATTCATGATATTTTTAACTCAATGTATTTTAATTTTCCTTTTTTAGATAACATCATGATCTCAGTTTCCCAATATGTAAAAATTTTAAAACAAAAATGCAAAATGTTTAGTTGGTCTTATTTATTTAAATATAAACTTAAGCATGTTTCTTCTCCTAAAAACTAATAGTAGACTATTACTTTAAACTAAAAGAATACTTGTCCATAGAAATGGCAATCTTTCTCAAGCATTATTCCATAGAAAAACCTTGCCTTTAAAAAATACATATTATAGGGATGACTAGATATAAAACATTAAAATATATATTAGGGAAATGAAAAAGGAAGACACTCTTGTTCCATACTGCCTATATAACCCCACGGTATGCTGCTTCTAAAGTGTCAGGGGTTCCATGGAGCATAGCTTTAAAATCACTTGTTTGTGAGATCTCCAAAGACCCCTTCTAAATCCGAAGTTACATGATTCTAAAATTTACAAACATTTCTGTGTATGCAGTTCTCTAGAGAAGAGAGACTAAATAACTAAATTTCTATACTGGCACTTTTGAGGGAATAAAAAAGGGTGTGGTATAATACAGGTGTGTTTTAAATTACTACAGTCATGAAGGAGACATCTCTGGATATCATTATCATAGGATTAATGAAATCTATAATGTTTTTGTAATTATTTTTTATCTATTATTTTCCATCATTTAAGGGAGTCTGTGAGAGCCTGAGTAGTTGAAAGAAAAGACCAACAGCTGGAAAAAAACTTCACTAACATTTCAAAATTGGAAAGTGAAAGGAGTGCATTTCATAGAGAACCACAAAATAATGACAGGAACTGAGTTTGAAGAAACCCCAAGACATTCAGAGACTCAAAGTAATGAGTTTAATTCCCCAAAGTCTCAAGCAGTTTCTACCCCAGGGTAACAAAAACAAGAACTCATGTTTGTTTGTCTTGGAATCTCCATTTGGACCTGGAAGGTCAGACTCTGAACAGCAAAGCCATTGTTCAACATCATTCATACTGATCATGGTGCAGCACCTGACAAGGAATTAGGAAACCTGGGTTCTCTATCTGATTCTGTGATCAGCTCATTTTGGCGTTTTTTAAAAGTACCAATTTCTCCACTCTAGAGCATCAGCGAAATGATTTTTTCCCCTCTGGATGACGGAGGAATTACAGAGATTATATGTTGTGTCCTAGTACTTGAAAATATGCTAAAGATAGCGATGCTGATACTTTATAACCAATGTCTTCATTTCAATACCTAAAAATAATAACAGTTATAACTTTACTGAAGGATTATTCTGTGCCAGGACTTGTTTTAAGTGCTTTCCGTAAATTATTTTGCTTAATCCTCACAATAACACCATTAATTATGTATATTATAACCCTCATGTTGCAAATTAGGTAGCAAAATTATAAAGAATTTGAGTAACTTGCCTAAAGTCACACATCTAGTCAATGGCAGAGCTGGAACTCTAATGTAGGTGGTCTGGCTTCACTATCTCACCACAGAAGCTGTCAAGTTTTCCCAGATCTATCACTATGAATAGGAAGGCTAAAGCACTTATGGTGTCTGAATTGCCTATCTAATCCAGTGTTTTTCAACAGGTGTGCTGCAAGAATTTTTAAAACATGCAATACCTGACTATTTAGTCAAAGGCACTGCCCTCTTTTACCTTACATTGTCAAATAAAAAAATGGCAACAACAACTATCCAGTATAAATGAATCAAAATTATACCTATTTTCTGTCAGATCAGCAAAAAATAAAATATATATGTTGGTGTGCTGCAGAATTTTTAATAATTAGTTTATGTATGCTATGTAATGAAAAAGGTTGAAAATTGCTGGTCTGATCAGATTAACTTCTTTACTACTCTCACAGTGTTCTTGACTATGACATATATTGGCCTTCTATTTTTTCTTCCCCTACAGAAAGATGTTAATCTTTTGGACCCTGCAGATAGTTTGGTGAGGGGGTGTGTAATGGCTTCAAATAGCATTTTTTACTAAACTGAACTATCTCAATGCACATGTTTTTAGAAGTTATTTAGACTTCCAGTCAAGGTGGCAGCATAGGTAAATGCAGTACTCAAATCCTCCCACAACCACCTCAAAATTACAACTAAACTATAGAACAACCATCATTCAGAAAGAACTGAAATCTAGCTGAATAAAAGTGTTATACCTAGAGATTTAAAGAGGAAGCCACATGGAGACTGGTAGGAGGGGCAGAGGTGTGGAATGGGCTGGTCCCATACCCACATGTAACAGATAAAAATCAGGAGGTTCAAAGACATGAGAGGTCCCAGCCCTACACCAGGCCTCCCAGCCCAGGGTTTCAGAACCAAGAAGAGAAGTCCCCATAACTTCTGGCTGTAAAAACCAGCAGGGATTGAGGCTGTGGGAAATGGAAAAAGGAGGCTGCTGGAGTCCCAGGTGTTCCTCTTAAAGGGCCCATGCACAAACTTACTCAGACTCACTCCTCTGAGCTCCAGTACTGGGGTAGCAGCTTAAAAAGGATGAGGGTCATACAGGGAGGAACTGAATTGTCTGGCATCAGGACGCGAGTTAGGAGTGCAGCTTTTTGCCAGACACAGTGCTGGTAGAGGCCATTTTTCCTTTTCTGAGACCTAACCCCCCAACAGAGCTGACAGAGGGAGCCATATCTGAGTCTCCATCAACCTAATACTGTTCACCCTGCCATTGTGATGCCCTGAAATTCCTGCCCCACCCAAGTTCCAGGCCCACCCAAGCCATTTCCAGTGGCATTTCCATACAAATGGCCTCTCTTGCCTCATGCTTTGCATTTTTCTAAAATCTCTAAACAAGCAGCATCTGGCCTCAGCGTATTCATACCTCTTACCCAGGACCTGAACTAGCAGCAGTCAGCCTTTGTTCACAGTTTGGCCACTACTGGGTACTTCCAAGTCCAGCACAAGTAACAACCATTTGCAGATCACTTTGTAGCTCGAACTGGGTGGCCCTGGGCAGGACACAGGTGGTGGCTGACCTTGCACCTCCTGGGAGGCCCTAGAGCCAGTGTACCTGATGGACAGCTACAGACCATGCTGTATTACAACCCTACCACCTCCATGAGCAACACACTCAAGAGGCAGACTTGGTGAGCCCCACTGGAATAAGCCCTGCCTGCTCTGTAGAGTCAACTCCTACACAGCAGCTCCTCTGCAGTAGTTGCAGCTGGCCCTTGAAGCTAATCGGCCTGGGGGTCAATCCCTCCCAGTGATGCCAACAGCAATCAAGGCTCAACTACAACAACAGGACAGTGCACACACTCCACACAGGGATACACCTGGAGTGCCCAGCTCAGGATACTAGGGAGACTGAGCCACTGGCCCCTACCGGACATCTACTATACTAGGCCACTCTACCAAATCCAGGAGACATAGCATCTCTACCTCATACATAGAAACAAACATAGGGAAGCAGCTAAAATGCGGAAACATGGAAACAGGTCCCAAATAAAAGAACAGGAGAAATATCTAAAAAAAAAAAAAAAGAACCAAATGAAATGGAGGCAAGCAAACTATCAGATATAGAGTTCAAAACAATGGTTATAAGGATATTCAAGGAACTCAGTAAGAACTTCAAAAGCATGAAAAAGGACATAGAAACCATAAAAAAGAACCAGTCAGAAATAAAAGATACACTAACTGAAATGAAGAAAAATTTACAGGGAATCAAAAGTACAGTACATGAAGCCAAGAATTAAATCAGGGATTTAAATATAAGGAAGCAGAAAATCCAATCAGAATAGGAAAAAGAAAAAAGAATACAAAAAAAAAAAAAAATGAAGATACTGTAGGAGCCTCTGGTACAACTTCCAGTGTACCAACATTCACATCATTGGGGGAAGGAAAAGAGAGGGAGCAAGAAATTGAAAACCTATTTGAAAAAATAATGACAGAGAACTTCCCTAAACTGATGAAAGAGGCATACAAGTCCAGGAAGTGCAGAGAGCCCCAAACAAGATGTATTCAGAGGCCCACACCAAGACACATCATAGTTAAAATACCAAAGGTTAAAGTTAAAGAGAAGACTTAAAAAGCAGCAAGAAAAAAGCAGTTGGTTACCCACAAGGTACTAATCTCTCAACATAAACTTTGCAGGCCAGAAGGGAGTGGCAAAAACTATTCAAAGTGATGAAAAGCAAGGACCTCCAGTCAAGTACTCTACCCAGCTAAGCTATCATTTAGAACCATAGGTTATATAAAGAACTTCCCAGACAAGAAAAAGCTATAGGAGTTCATCACCATCAAACCAGTATTGTATGAAATTTTAAAAATTCTTCTTTAAGCCGAAACCAGTTTGGCTCAGTGGATAGAGCATTGGCCTACGGACTCAAGGGTCCCAGGTTCAATTCCGGTCAAGGGCATGTCAAGGGTCCCAGGTTCGATTCCGGTTGCAGGCACATCCCCAGTAGGGGGTGTGCAAGAGGCAGCTGATCGATGTTTCTCTCTCATCGATGTTTCTAACTCTCTATCCCTCTCTCTTCCTCTCTGTAAAAAATCAATACAATATATTTTTAAAAATTCTTCTTTAAGAAGATGAAGAAAAAGGATAAATAATATGAACAATAAAATTGCAATAAATACATCTCTATCAACAATTGAATTGAAAAAATAAACAAACAAGCAGAACAGAAACAGACTCATAGATACAGAGAACATTTTGATGGTTGCCATATGGGAAGGGATTGGGGGAATGGGTGAAAAAGGTGAAGGGATTAAAAAGTACAAATTGGTTGTTACAGAATAGTCATAGGGATGTGCAGCGCAGCATAGGGAATATGGTCAATAATATTCTAATAACTATCTATGGTGTCAGATGGGTATGGGACTTATCAGGATGATCACTTAGTTATATAATGTCTAATATAATATTGTATGTCAACTGTAATTGAAAAATAAAAAATGATTAAAGATGGCAAAAAAATACATGTTTTTAGAATTGGAAGAATTTGAAAATGTTGTTAAATATTCCTCCTACAATAATTTAAATAATAATGGTAAATCCTGATGTTTCTGTTAGAGATACTTTGCAATTAATATCAAAGTACAAACAAGATAATAACTTGTAAAGTAAACCTGTTGCAGAGCATTCTCTGATAAAGTATTCCATGAAGAAGATATAGAATGTATTTCTTAAAATCTAAATACATTCATGATTGTGCTATGCCTTTACTTTTTTCCCTCCCCCATTAATTACACGTTCTATCATCAGATTGTACAGGATAGGGGTTTCTTAAGTACTAGCAGAAATAAGAAAACAATTGAAAGTGTATCATGCTGTTAAAGGCTGCTGAAATGTTAAAATATTTCTGCCCTACACAATGCCCCAGTGGTTCAATGAGTCTGTCTTAAATAGGACAATGGTATCTGAAACATTTGGCCTTATTGTAGTTTGTTTTAAGGCATTACAGTTCAAAAGCCTCTAAGCAACTACTGAGTTGCACTAATCTCAAAGAAATCTCTCATACAGGAACTATGAAAAAATTTAGTCTTCCTTCCAAGAGTTCAATAACTTCTAAAACTCTCAGTGAGTCAAAGAATTTGGAAAGGCATTGAGGCTAAAGAAACACACACTGGCCAGCAATCTGGAAATCAATTCACATGCATTTGAAAAGAGCACAATGCAGACTAAAGGAAATAAAGCCTGGGTGTGAAGTCCAGATCCTTAGAATATGCAAATAAGACACTCTGTCCAGGCAACTGAGATACGTTTTGAAGTGTACATTTTGTGCAGGAACACAGGGAGAACTGCTACTAATCAACTGCTGTGAAACCAGAACAAAGTTAGAAGTATGGAAGCAAAAAGGAAAACATGACCTAAAGTGGCAATGTAGCAAAGAGCAGGCCATGGACCATTGCAGAACTTTGCTAAGAGGCAAAAGCAGGAGGCTCTGAGTCTCACCAAACCCAGATGGTAATACAAAAATAAATGAATGAATGCTGAGTAACTACTTATCAAACAGAACAATCATTCCAGAAACACAGAAAATATGTAACATAACAAGAACTATTAAATCAGTCCCAGCAGAGTTTTGAAATGGGGCAGTGAAGAAGTTCAGATTGATTAAAAAGCAAAATGCAATCTTATGCTTTTGATTTGCTTTGCTCTTAGAAAACAAAAGTGTTTTATCAATATCTATATATGGTGACAGAAAGCAAAACCTTTCCTGAACTTCATGTGAAGTAGATGCAGTTTTCATTGTACTACCCACTCGATGCCAGGCTTTGAATTATCTTTATCGGCTTATCAGGGAAAACAAGACAAATATATTAATAACAAAGAATTGTAGGTGAATTTCATACTACCACTAAAAGGAATATATATGTTGGTTTGGCCATGTTTTTAGGGGGAAGAAAGCAAATTTAAAAATTAAAGTGGAACTCACCACAATTACTCAAAAAATGAAGACTCTTCATGTTTTAGACAGAAAATTTTTCTTTAAAACTTCTTTCTAGATGCCTTCGCAAAATTTTTCCATTGTTTACAATGTTTGTGTCCCTATTTAGGCTCTTTTAAAAAATGACTACTACTTCTAATCCTCCCTCAACATATCTGATAGGAAGCAAAAAAAAAAATCTTCAGGAAAAGGCTATATCATGAAAATCGTTAACACATTTAGATTATGCAAGATTAAGATAGACTGTACAAACACATATTTCTCCCAGTGGCCGTGTCATTTTTCATATGCTAACCCCCAGTTTATAATAACACATAGGTACTTGCCTATTTTGTCTCTAAAATTCCTTTCAGTAGGAAACTCCTGTCATCGTAAACTAAGTCATGTGTCTCAATCAGCTACATCCAAGAAAAGCTGTGGGGTTGGGGGAGGGGAAGAGGCAGTACAAACTTTCCACATCTTCCTTGTTTTCAATAAAAAGTGTAGCACTGCACTCCCTTGAGAAGGTGGCACCACCTAAAGAGATCTACATTAGTCAACAGACTTAAAAGTGCAAAGCTTGTCTGTAACCACAGATATGCCACTGGCTACTTGCCTATGATATCTGACAGTTAAAATCTCCACAGAGAGGTCCAAAACTTCACTCTGGTATAAGTTGAATGAGAAAGTACTTACCTAAACTCTCTGAGTATCGGCTTCCTCATCTGTGAAACACTGGTAAGCATGTCTGCCTCAGAGTTCTTGAGAGGATCAAGGAAGCTACTGTCTGGTGAGCAATCAAACTTTTATAGGCTTGAATCTCAGCAGGCACCTTAGGTTTAGCCACTCACCAATAACTAGAGCAGCTATGCCTTCTAGTTTTACCTTGGCAGCCTTAACTTCAAATAGTACATCCCCTTGTAACCTCATAAACTAGCTATTTTCAACTCTGACTCACCTATAGGGTTTTTTTTTTTAAACATATTACTGATGGCAATGGTACATCTGATAAGAGGTTATTATCCAAAATTTATAAAGAACTTATAAAATGCAATGCAAAAAGGACAAACAATTCAATTTAAAAATGGGTAAAAGACCTGAATAGACAATTCTCAAAAGAGGACAAACAGAAGGCTAAAAGCCATATGAAAAGATGCTCAACATCACTAATCATCAGAGAAATGCAAATTAAAACCACAATGAGATCACCTCACACCTGTCAGAATGACTACCATCAATAAATCATCAAACAACAAGTGTTGAGGAGGATGTGGAGAAAAAGGAACCCTTGGGCACTGTTGGTGGGAATGCAGACTGGTACAGCCACTGTGGAAAGCAGTATGAAGTTACCTCAAAAAATTGAACATGGAATTGCCTTATGACCCAGCGCTTCCACTTCTGGGAATTTATCCAAAGAAACCTGAAACTCTAATTCGGAAGATTTGGAAGCAGCCCAAGTGCCTATTAGTAGATAAGTGGATAAAAAAGCTGTGGTACATTTATACAATGGAATACTACTCTGCTGTAAAAAGGAAGAAAATGTTACCATTTGCAACAGCTTGGAGGGACCTGGAGAACATTATGCTAAGTGAAATAAGCCAGGCAGAAAAAGACAAGTACTTTATGATTTCACTCATATGTGGAAATTAATGAACAAACTGAACTATCAAGCAAAATAGAGACAGACTCAAAGGTAAGAGAGCAGGCAGACAGCTGTGGTGCGTGTGTTTGGTGGTGGAGTTGGGGGGTGGAGAGAACTCATGGACATGGACAACAGTATGGTGATGATGGGGGTGGTTAGGGGGGTAAATGGATGAGGAAGTGGGAAAAGAGGGGATAAATGGTGATGGAAAAAAATGAATAAATAAAAGTAATAAAATAAAACATACACTGGACCACTTCTCCTCCCAACCACCCAAAAACCTTCTGAGTCAGAAACTGAAGGGGTTGGGAGAATACAACTTTTATTTATTTTAAATCTCCACACCAGGTTATAAAGCAACCAGGATTAAGAACTATTAACATAATCTGCAAAATCTTCTTGAAATTCCATTGCTTCAACACAAAGTAACTGAATAAATCAAGTCAGTAAATCTTGCCCCAAAGAGTTCATGAATAAAAAATGTTTGAGAGGCATCACAGATCACAATGTATCCAAGAATTATTAAAAGCACAATTAAAAGGTACACACTTTAGACCAATGTTGGGTAAAAGATATATAATGAGCTATAATTGGAGCCATAGGTGTAATTTCTAATCTTCTAGTAGCCAAATTTTTAAAAAGTAAAATTAACTTTAATAATCTACCTTATTTAGCATATATCCAATATAATCATTATAATAAGTAATCAACATAAAGTTATTGAGATATTTTACATTATTTTTTGTACTAAGTCTTTAAAATCTGGTGTGTATTTCACATTAGAGCACAGCTAAATTTTAATGAGCAACACTTCTAGCATTCAATAGCCACATGTGGCTAGTGGCACTGTATTGGACAGCACAGCTCTAGACTATATGTAGCTGTAAATATAGTATGTGATATATTTCATAAATCCCCAAAATACTACACTAATATAACTCTTCATACCTGTCTGACAGCAACATGGACTGACTGTGTCATATGAAGTAAGCTATGAGACAGGATTTACTTTATCGATAGTGTGAAAAGTATGTTTAAAGTGACTTAAATATGAGTGCAAAAATACATTATAGGGAGAGTAAAAAAATAAGGTGTAGTTTGAAGGAAATTTTTCAAAACTAATGTTCTCTGCCTGATTAGTTTTAGCTCAATGGTTGAGCATCAACCAATGAACCAGGAGGTCACAGTTCGATTCTCAGTCAGGGCACATGCCCAGATTGCAGGCTCAATCCCCAGTAGAGAGCATGCAGGAGGCAGCCGATTAATGATTCTCTCTGATCACTGATATTTCTGTCTATCTGTCCCTCTCCCTTCCTCTCTGAAATCAATAAAAAATATATATTAAAAAAACACACACGAATATCCTTAGAAACATTGCTTTTCCTAGGAAATCAGACACCTTTCAGGTATATTCACATACGTACTAAGTAACTCCATGTCCTTACCTGGGGAGAGAGCACACAGAGTTGACCAGTTTTTGCCCTGCACATAGATTCACAATAGAGAGGCCAATTTGGAGCTGAAAAGCTAGCTCTCCTTCTGTTTACCAAGTGGGAGAGGTGCCTTTGATTTTTCTCCTAATTTATCAGCCTAGAGAGCCACCTTTTTGCTAATATAGCAAACAGGACCATATATTCTTGTGGCTGTCCTAAGTCTTAGAAGCACATAAGTTGAATAGAATTCATTCATTTGAGTAGAAGTAGATGACAAATCTGGCCCATCCCCCACATCTTCCAAGTCAAAACCATCTCTTCCTCCCAAACTAAAGCAGTAGCCAAGTAGTTCTCAGATTCAAGGTAGCTTCCTACAAAAACATTAACCTGCAGTCTCTACAAATAAAAAGTTTAAATTCTGTGCATAAGGCAAATCAGAATTTTAGTTTTCCTAACAAAAAGTCAGGTTTGCCACCTATGTGTGTGGTTTTCAAAGTACTATGTTAACCTGATTTCAGATAATTAATCCTTCTGGTTTCTCAATCCAAAATAACTACCTCCTACACCCCAGTTGTTATTTACCAATCTACCCTATTCTGTTTTTTCATTGGATTTAGTACTATCTTATTTATATTATTCATGTATTAGTTTACCTCTTTAATATCTGGGACTTCCAGTCATATAGAGCTCCATGGGAAAAGGAACTTGGTTTATCATTCACTGCTTCATTCACAGTCTATAAACCTAGGTACTCCACAGCTATTCTCTAAAACAATATTTTGAAGAAATCTTCCAGGGTTCTTATCTGCTATCAAAGATCACTGAAGAAGATGGGGAAGCAGGAATGTTGTGTGTGATGGCTTGGCAACTTGGAATAGCACAGCTGGTTCCAGAAACTACAAACAGGAAAGATGACTGATGAATGCACTGGCTTCAGTGGAAGGAGACAGAAGAACCCATTCCCCAGCTACAAGATAACACCAGAAATGACCCAGCATTTATAAAAGGCTTTTCCCTTAAGAGTGAATTTACTCACCTAGACTGAACTCCTGGGCCATGATGACTTATGATTCAGTCAGGAGAGATAAGAAACAGATGGCAAGTAGAAATAGGGTAATTTGAGAAGAGTTTAAGAAAGTGACTATTTACAAATATGTGCGCAGCATTTAAGGAAATAAACAATGGATACTTCATTACACTGAGATACATGAAGCCATTCCCACCCCTGAACCTAAAGGGGTGAAGGAGGGCCAGGCCCTGAGAGGACAGCCTGATAGAAGCTGTGGTCTTTGTCCAAGGGACAAGCCAAGCCAGGGTGACCAGGTGGGGAGGGAGACAGTGGATACATACTCCGACCTTGTTCTGCTCCCATCTGCCTGATCTCTCACTAAGGCCTTTCACTGGCTAAACTCAACTGGAAGTCAGAGGACAAGGGAGCCACTGAGCAGTCCAGGTTGAAGAGTGAAGAATGAAGAGGGGGAACCTAGCAGGCCTGTGAAATGCAACATGAAAGGAGGTTTTACGTTGCTTCATCTTCCACTCTCAGGTTAAAACTATTATCTGAATTATTTAAACATTGAAGTGTTGACATTAAATCCAAAAAGACAAGTTATATACTTTAATAAATTTCCTTTATTTTGAATACAAAAATTGAATTCACAGCATTATAGTTCTGTTAAAGCATTTAAATGCAGGACTAAAGAAATGTGTCTTTCATCATATAACTTGATACAGCAATGGAGCTATAGAATATTGAAGAATTGATAGTATGAACTTTAGGCCAGTGCTTCCAAACATAGAAATTCATCAAAATCCCCTGAAGAGCATTTAAAACTAGCGATCCTAGGATCCATGCACCCTACCCCATGATTCTGATTCCTCAGGGGAAGGGCACATGGATTATTGCACACAGATTTAGGAACTAATATCTTAAAATTTGTCTTACAAATGTTAAATATCTTGGTTCTTTTATTTTTTCATTTGTAAAATATATTTTATTGACTTCAGGGAGGAAGGGAGAGAGAGATAGAAACATCAATGATGAGAGAGAATCATTGATTGGCTGCCTCCTACACAGCCCACACTGGCGATCCAGCCCACAACTCGGGCACATGCCCTGACCAGGAATCGAACTGTGACCTCCTGATTCATAGGTAGATGCTCAACCACTGAGCTACACCAGCCAGGCAATATCTTGGTTCTTTTAAAAAATTTTATTTATCCATGCTTGTTTTTGTGCTGTTTTAAATTAATTATTCAACAGAGAAAGTTTGTTATTCAAATTTCTAAAACCAATCAGTAAAATCATTAATAAATGTATACATTTAATTAAAGACTTCTGGAAGTTCCACTCCCCTCCCCTCATGGCATAAAATATAATATTATTTTTAAAGGAGACAATTCTCTGATAGTTAATTAAGCCAAAGGATGCCTTTTAAAAATGATTTTATTAATTTTTGGAGAGGCAGGGAGAAGGATAGAGAGATAGAAACATCAGTGAGAGAGAATCATCTCGATAGGTTGTCTCCTGAATGCCCCCTACTGAGGATCGAGTGCGACTGGGGTATGTGCCCTGACCCAGAATCAACCCAGCAATCTCTTGGTTCATGGGTCATCGCTCAACCATTAAGCCACACAGCCTGGGCAATATAAGCTTATTTTTAGAACTACTACCAAATAAAGGATTAAAGGGTAAGGTTAAAACCTATGTAAAGACCATACACTCTAACAATGTATAGACAACTACTTCTCTAATGAAGCAAATAGGGAAAGCATGTGCAAAAACAATTTTTTTAGCAGTTTCCACAAACTTTTTGGTGGAAGCATCCAACTTGTAGTAGCAAAATACTATTTTCTACTAAAAGATACCAGGACTTCTTAAATAAGTGACTGACTCTAGGTTTAGGGAAGAAATATGCAAGATAAAGTCTAGACTATTTTACCATACCAGATAACAAGAAAGCTATCAAATGCTGTTAGGGTTAGGTCAAAAGGATTCAGATGTCAACTTGAGGAAGCTCATATTAACTAAAATAAGACAATTTGAGCATCAATAAAAAAAATAATAGCTGCAATGCTTGAAGTTCATCAAATATATTTAAATCCAAGAATTGGTAATGATCCCTGTTTTAAAAGGTCACCTTAGAATAATAAGTGTGGCAGATTAAAGATGAACACAAATTCTTTGTTATTCTTCCCACTGAGACATGAAATCTAATTCCCTTCCCTTAATACGGGCTGGCTTTAGGGACTTGTCTGAGCAATAGAATGCAGTGGAAGTAACAGGCTGACACTTCCATGCCTAAGTCACCATGAGTTCTGCAACCTCCTTCTGGTTCTCTTAAAGCATCCTCCCTGGAAGACCTGAACTGTCATCATAAGAGAGTCTCAGCTGAGCATACCCTTCAGCCATCCTTACCAAGTCATCAAAGATGTAACATCTTGGATCTCTCAAACCAGCTCATCTACCACCAAATACCACCATGTGACTTTAGCTGATGCCCCATGCAGCAAAAGAATTACCTGGATGAGCCCTGCCCAAATTCCTAACCTACACAATCATGTTATAAAATAAAATTATTTTTTATTTAAGCCACTAAGTTTTGGAATTGCTTATCATGTTCCCATAAATAACTAAAACAAATGTTAATACCTGAAAATAGAGTTCTGCAATATCCAAAACCTAAATTATGTGACATTGGTTTGGGGACGAGGTGGTGGGCAGAAGCTGGAAAAGCTTCCAGAAAACAAGCAGTGACAGCTAATGGGTCTGGGGAGAGTGCTAGTAAGGACTTGAAAGGCAGTAAGAAAAAAGCTAATGGAGTTTGGAAAAGGGGATCCTCAAATATGGCCAAAAGCTTGACAAGTCTGTGGCCTTCACTAATTTGTAAAATAGAAGAGGCATGAACTAAAAGAGAAAAAAATGATTTCATGTTTTTTTAGCAGAATTTAAAAGGGAAAAAGATTTAGGACTTTCTATTTTTAAATAAAACTGTTTATCATCTCTAATGTCTCCCAGCAAAATATTCTCAAGTTAGAAATGTTTTAGGGCAAAGATCAAATCTAGAGTCCTACAAATACAGCATGACCTCAGAACAAAGATGTTCATTGTGACTTGAAAACCCTTTGGTGAGACCTCCAAAACATTTAAGTGTGTGCATAGTAAGTCTCTAAGCATCCCACAGGTATGCCTCAGACCCCCTCTGCTGGACAATCAAGCCTCTAAGAATCTTAAAGTTGTGTCTCACAGACCTTTTCTACTAGATAATTGGCTTCTAAAAATGTTATAGTCATTGTCCCACAGCCCCTAGACATTCAGTTTAAGGTTGAAAGGGGCAAGATGTTGGAATAAAATGCAGATATGGCTTTTATCTAATTTGATACACATGAAGCCCACACATCTTTTAAAAGAAATTGTATCAGCTTTAACTAAAAAGCACAAACACAATTTGAAGGAAAAAGAGGAAATGGATCCCCAAATTTCTACTGGCAGGCATGGTTATTCCTTTGTAAACATAGAAAGAAAAAGGAAGAATAACTCAGAGTGTAAAAACAAAAGCCATAGTCTGGTGACATAAACAACAAACACATACAGGGTGGGGCAAAAGTAGGTTTACAGTTGTGAATACATGAATCCCAGAGTTTATTCTTATACTACTATTTATTAATTATTGTATTATTTTCCATAAGAACAACTGTAAATCTACTTTTGCCCCACTCTGCATTTCTTACAGTTTTGGAAGCTAAGAAGTCCAATATCGAGATGCTGGCAGATTTGGTTCCAGTGTGAACCCACTTTCTAGTTTGCAGATGACTTTCTTCTAGCTGTGTCATCATGTGGCAGAGAGCATAGAAGAGGAAGCCAGCTGTCTGTCTCTTCTTATAAGGGCCCTAATCCCATTCATGAGAGCTCCACCCTCATGCTCTAATTATCTCCCAAAGGCCCAGACTCTAATACCATCACATTAGGGGTTAGGATTTCAACATATAATTTTAGGGGTCACAAACATTCCAAACATAATAGATAATGAGTATCAGACTTCAAGAAGATGCCATAATGAGATGAGTGTTTGGGGGAAATTGGGAAGGACATAACTATATTCTGCACATGGTAGGAATGCAGGGATATACCAGTAAACACTCTATGACAGAGGGCAGCCGGAAGTAGATTATAGATAGCCACAAATTCTCACTCCTCCTCCCATTGAAAGGTGGCATCTCGCTTCCTTCTCCTTGAATCTGGGCTGACTTTAATGGCTTATCTGGCTAGAGAAATATAGCAGAAGTGACAACTTAGGATTTCTTATGACTTAGAGCTTTGAAACTTGCTCCTAGCCCTTTTGAAATATTCTTTCTGGCAGATCATATGTAGAAATCCGACTACTCAGACCTTTCTGCTGAAGGGGCAGGAGGAAGGCTTTCCAGGTGATAGTCCTAGACAGCCTAATCTTTCAACCATCCCCATTAATAATCCAGACGTGAATGACCATCCAGAGTTACAGACAAAGATTCCTATCTCATTCTTTTCTTTGAAAGATTAAAGGCCTAAATGAAGACACCATGAGACTTCAGAAGTAATATAAATTCTATAACATACCCAATCGGTACACATAAAATGACACAGACATCTCCATAACTCACACATTCTTCTAGTCTATGAAATGACTCACACCCTTTACCAACAGAGCCACACATGATGGGCTTTCCACAGACTCTAGCTGCCACCCTGCTGTGCACTGACCTCCAACTACAGACTTGGAGTCTGTAGCCAAATCAACACTGAAAGATAATTTATTTTTATATACAAGGGGCAAGCATTCATCCATATCCATCACACCTTTCCAAACCATCAGGCCTTTCTTTCTCCCATACAAACGTCCGAAAATTTTTGTCTAGCCATGGTATTGACTTTAACCCTGGATTCAAAAAGACTACACACACTTCAAAATCTTCTAAGTCCCCTCTCTTGAAGCATTTAAATAAATGTCTACACACTGAGAGCTGGCTTTTTGTTTAACTCTATCTCAAAAGAAAGTCAAAGACCATTTTAAATAGATTTCACAAATTTCTCTTATTTTTTATTTGAAATTTAAGGTAAACCCCCCTCTAAATTCTTACCATTATATCTAAAGTAAAGCAGTACCATTTTCTTCCCTTTGGATTTAGAACTTGCCAATATGTGTGCATGGTACAATAATGTCTCTTTAGTCATGGCTCCCTGACTATTTTTAGCTTTTGCAATCTTGACATTCCTCAACTCAGCTCTTTTTTAAAAAAAACAATTGTGTTTTGCTTTTATATGTGATACAATATGACAGCTAGAACCTAAAGCAATATTCCAGGTGGGTCCTGAGTTCCTTTTTAAAAAAAACCTTTATTGTTGAAAGTATACCATGTGTCCCCTTTTTTTCCCCATTGCCATCTCTCTCCCCTTCTCCCCGCCCCTACCCCCCACCCCCAGTTAGGCCTTCACCACCGTATTGTCTGTATGGGTTATGCATATACACATATGAGTTCATTGGTTGATCTCTTCCCCACTTCTACCCCCACCCCGGTCCTGAATTCCTTGCCCTTTATACAGTAATTTTTCTTTGACCAATCAATTTTATGATAAATTTAAGTTAGGAAAATTTTAGCAAGTTCAGCTACAAACAGGACAAATTGTTATAAATGAAGAACTTCCATAGTGAACTGTGCAATTTCCTTTGATTTTTCTAGTTCTGTTTTCATACCCTCAGCCAAAAAGTTACCGGATCTGAAAATCTTGTGAAATTCTCCCAGTTAAATCAACAGACATTTAACAACTATAAGATAAAATCTAACAGTCCTTTGAAAAGAAAAGGCTTACACATTGACTGCTTCTAGTGGGTATTTATGTACAATTTTATGTACAATTGGAAGTAAACCCCAATGTTATTCTCTTTTATCTTCTCTACTGATAAATTACATTGTTGTCACTTTTTGTTTTATGTTAATTTGAGTTTTCATACAAGTAAAAGCTTCTCTTTAGTAAAATAGTTTATTCCTGGATTTTTAGCTCTATCTTGTCAGTGGATAGATACTTCATTCGGTTCGGTGTTTTGAGTGCATTTTTCATTTTAACAACATATGCGATCTAGAACACTAATAATATCTTAACAAATTAATGTCAAGAACCCAGATATCCACACATATTGCACAGATGAACCTCAAGCCCAAAACTCATAGGGCCTGGAATGGTTTTCATTTTTACATTTGGCATATGAACAGCTTTCTGCCCATGCGGCAATGATCATATCCATGCAATTTTGAATTTGGAATCTGTTCATGAGATCCTAGAGCCAGACTTTCCCAGACTCAAGTCATAGAACTACAGTCTATTCGTCCAAAACTTTCAAAATTTTATTAAATAAAATGAATGAAGCATATCAATGGCAAATTAGTCTCCACATTTACTAAAATACTCATACAGTTCAATCGAATCTGTTAAAATCAATTTAACAAATATTTATTAAATGCAGACATTTATTAATGAAAAACACAGTCCATACTACCTAACAATGCTTTTCATATCTACTATCATTAGGGTGACCCTCACTCTTTTGGTAAACTTCACTTTGGTAAAGATACAACTCATTTGACCAACCTGTGTATGAAACTGTTAAAGACCTTCAATGGCTATTTTGTTTGATTTCATTTCCATGAAATAATATGAAATAATAAAGGCATCTCTTTTGGGTCCAGGCCTGTCATATATGGTAATCAATCATTTTATAAAAGTTATTTTTCCTCCATGAGTTTCAATGTTCTCAGGTATAAGATGAAGGGATTGGACCAGATAATACTGAAGGCCTTTTCCAGTTTTAGGGTAAATGGATTCTGTTCTGTCACCAGAAAGGACGAGCATTGTCTGATCTAGACAGATGCAGCTCTGACATGCACTATAACAATATATGAAATACAGATTGTGTTTTGGGACATTAGATTTGAAAGTCATACCAAGTTCTTTTGAGGACCTATCCCACGCCACACGTTTTGCAGAAGCTGACAGTTGGTCTGGAAGACCAGTCCTTTTCCACTCAGAGGAATGCACAAAATGGCACCATTGTCCGTCTGCTCCTGAGAGCCTTGGTTGGCCTTGCACTCCTAGATCAGATGGATGTGAATGGTATTTGAACTGGTGGTGACCTCTTTCCTCTTCCTCAAATTCTTCTCTATATAATTCTTTTCTCAGGAAAGGTTAAACATCTCCATGAAGCCTTCTATGACCTTTCCAGATAGGACTCCATTTCTCCTTGTCACTATTATAACTTGAATGCCTCTGTGGTTATATTCATAGTTTACTGTCATTCTTTAAGTGTCTTCTCATATATTTAACCATGTGCTTCTTCAGGGTAAGTATCATGTCTTATTTATCTTTGCATCTAACACAACAGCCTAAATCATAGGAAATATTCAAACAACAGTAATACCCAACATTTATAAACTTGCAGGCATTTTATAAATAGCTTTTAACCCTTACACCACCCCTGTGAAGTATATACTGTTATTATCATCACCATTTTACAGATGAAGAAACCGAGTCAAAGGTTAAGTAACTTGTCCACAGTTACACTCAGCTAGACAGTGGCAGAGTAAGAATATGAATCCAGAGACTGGCTCCAGAGTCTGCATTATTAACTATTATGTTGTGATAAATTATCATGTGCCAGCACTTTCAGTATGTTACTGTGATATTCTATCACTCAAATTATTCTTCCCCTCCTTGTGAAACAAGGCATATTATTTCTAGGCTGGGCTTTCAGATGATGTATAGAGTTATATGAATTAGAACTGTAATTTTAAAAATAGCTATAATTTCATTAGAGAGAGGCTAACTGAAACAAGCAAATGATCAGAAAAAACAAACACAAAAAACCATGAGGAACAGATATTTTGAGTGTTTACCACTGGGAGAAAATGACCACAAAGACACCCTGCAAGCATCATCTTCTATAATGAAAGTCTTCACAGAGTTGACAAGCATAAACAGGGTTCTATGTGGATGGAATCTGGCATCTGAAATGCCATCTTCCAACATTGCCATCCAAAGGTAAGGCCATTAGCTAGTCTGGGATAGCCACGTGACGCTGGTGGAGTGGGTACAATCAAAACTACCGGAGAACCATGCAGCATTCTGAATCCAAACCTAGAGCCAAGACCTAGCAAGCTCCACACCAGCAAGATCTAAGTGGTCACAAATTCAAGTTCTTTTAAAGGGAGTAGGCAGCTAAGCAGACTAAAGGATATCTTGCTAGGGAAACATTTACAAAGACTGAAATAAAGTAAATATTTCATTTCTCTCTTAACTCAATTGTATTAAAAAAATAACAATAGCCATGAGTAAAACAGAGCATGGTGGAAACTACAAAGAACTGAAGGGAGAAGTTGATATGCCAATCCAGGCCTTGCTTGCCAAATCTTTCAGTTTTTCATGGGACATTAGAAATCTAGATTTTGATATGAAATCTTACAGTTGTTAAAATATTAGCAATTGATTCCATTAACACACACACACACACACACACACACACACACGCACACACACACACACACATGCATACACCATACAAATGAACCCTACATGTGGCAAACAAAACATAAATACAGGTCAGATTTGATCCATGTCCCACCTAGGAATAGAGGCTCTAAGTTCCCCAACATAAACATGAAACAACTACATGGGCAATTATGGTTACTCGTGGTCAGAAATAAAAACAGAGTGTAGAATTCAGCAAGTTGGACAAGGTGATGAGAAGCACAGGGATCCTGGAGTAAGAGAGAGCCCAGAAGCCAGGAAGTTCAGTGAGTTAAGACAATGGTACCAGAAATCCAAACCACAGAGAGCAGCCTGAGCCAGGGGATGTTTTGCACAACAGAGCCACTCTTTCTAGCTGTACACTGAAGCTGGTAATGGGTGATAGCCACCCCTGGAACCAACTTATGCACCAGGAAGTGAATGCAAGTGGTTGGCAGGGAAAGCCCTCTTCCTGAAAGTAGGCTGTGATCCCTGCTGGAGCAGGGACAATCCAGCTGGGATTACAGGCAGATTCTGATGGTAAGGGTCTCTGAATTTTCCATTCTGAATAGGAAGCACACCTCAGAGACAAAGAGGTTAAGCCCTCTTATATTTCAGAGTCCCTTGTCTGCCAGGGCTCCTTGAGTGCTCCACAAATAAAGCACATTTTGCTATGACACCAATGAACAGCACTGGTCCCAAGCAACAACATTCAGGCTGATTCCTCAAATGTCAGTTTGCACAATCTGCCCTCTTTCTTGTAGACCACCCAGTCTTTTTATAATGATTCTACACTGTCTCATTTATTTTCTTCATGGCAGCAGAGATCCCAATTTCCTTAGTTGAATTTCATTCCCTCCCTTATGCAACTGCTGATTTATTGGTAATTTCTGGCTCTTTATTAGTTAGCTCAGGATGATTTTTTCTTTCTAATCAGCTGAAAAATATAGAATTAATAAAATCGTACTTTTCTACTCTACTTGAAGAAAAGTAAGGAACAAAAATAGGAAGAGAGAAATAGTAAGTACAAAAGATTAGAAGAGAAAGGAAGCAAGAGGGCAGATGTTACACATAGGTAGTTCCTATTTCAGAGTGTCCTTTTCACTGAGTGTTGTGAAAGAAATGGACATGAAAACAGTCTTAATGAATTTACCCTATCATTTGGTGCAGCCCATGTTATTGCATTATTGTAATGAAAAACACATCAGAATATGTCTAGACACATGACATACTCCTGGTAGAGAGTTCCCGGCACTTCAAAAAATTGTGGTTCAATTTCCTTCTGGGAAACGCTCCAATGGCAACATTTCAGGTTCTTGAAAGGCTCTTCAGAATGACCGCCTAAGGGGAGGCCACCTCCAAAAGTTGACTTCAAGCACCAGGGCACTGCGAGGGCTGGCAGAGCTTTCCATGGGAAAATGGTCAGAACAGCATGGCCCCCCTGTAGAAACCCCATGTACAATAATCCACTGATAGGTTTTACTATATACAGAGTAGCTGTGACAGTCTAAATAAAACACTGAAAAGAACCTGTAAACAGAAGAGAAGTAATGAAATACTTTGTTTTGGTGATTCTTTAATTTTAACTACATATGGATTAAACAAATCCAATTGGTATAACTTTCACCAATGTGTTGATTTAAACCAAATTCTATAGGCAGTGGAAGTCAGGAAAGGAAAGCAATACCACTTACCTCTTATAGAATAAATGATGCTATGCCTGTGTTCTCACAGAAGAGTCATAAAAAGAGTAAGCTCCAAATTGCAACCATTATCCTCAGATTGTAATTCTGGCTGTGCCACTCTCAGAGATTTAAGTCTGAGAATGCCTGAAGCTGGGAAAATCCCATGATCTATCATGCATTTGTAAAACAAAGATTATAAAATAAAACAAAGAGAACTCCAATTCAACTCCTAGAATTCTCTGAAGGTTTCCGCACATATGGGGCGGAATAATTAGAGAGGTGTGGGAACTGTACTCTATCTGTATTCAACAGATCAATAAGCATTTCCTGAGAGCATAACAGGTACCATAACTAGATCAATGACCCACCAGGGTGAATACAAAGTCTTTAAGGGACCAACAATCAAAATTAGGAAAGAGGAGTAAATCCAAGATGGGGAAATAATTAAGAAGCAGGACAAAATTGAATATAATTAAATTTAGAATGTTGAGGGTTCAGATAAGCTCTAGGAATTTGGTCAATGAGTTAGAGTAATAGAGAGGGTAGGTATCTTAGCAGAGGTGAGATTTTAGTTGAGTTTTGAACCCTGAGTAGACACAGGATTCATATTAGAATGGGAAAACATAACAGCAAAGGCACAAATGGGGGAACACAAGTATAGGGAAGGCAAAGAGCAGCAATACTGTGGCTTTGTGGACACTTCAGCTTGACTGGCACTTATTGAACAGGGGCAGTCAAGTGAGTCAGGATAAAAACAGATGAATTCTAAAGTCTTAAAAGCAGACCTGGTGGAAGTAAAATCTCTCTCCAGAGAATTTAGCCCTCACGCAATGACTAACTCAAAAGAAGTTTACCTTGCCCTAAGAAGCAGGTCATGAATGGCTCAAAACACACAACAGTCCCACACAACAACCAAATCCTAAGACCATAATGCAAGACATAGAAGGACTTTTCTGAAACTACCTCCATTGTGCCGCTGAGTGTCACCACCTTCCTTTTCTAGTTCTGGAGTTGGTTCAACTAGCCTTCTGTCTGGATCCTCATCCCTAGTCTGAATCTTTGAACAACTATGAATTATAAATACCAAAACATTAAAAATTTGCTTCTGTTTGGTTGACAAACAGATTGTATCCATTTAGGGCTCACAGTATTTCTACTACCATTGCTACCACCTTCACCAACATCCCATTCTATGAATTAACCTGCTTGTGTCCCCTGGCCTGCATACTGCACTAGTCATTCTAGACATTCCCTTACCCTATCTAATTCCAGGTTGAAAGAAAGTTCCATTGACAAATAGTTATTAGACACCTACTATGTGACAGATGCTGCACCAAACACTGGGGTCACAAAGACAAATAAGACACCAGATCTCAAAGAGTACAGTCAATCAGCAAATTGGATCTGCCTTCATTCATTCATTTGACATCTATTAAGGGCCTATTATATGCCAGCCACAATAGTAGGCCTTGGGGATACAAAAATGTATAAATATGGTACCTGCTATCTAAGAACGTATGATTTAGAAGATACAGAGAGTAAGGCAACACAAACAAACCACATAATAAAAGCAACATATATGCTGGAGCAAACAAGAGTAAGAGAATAATCTATTGTACCTTGGGGGACATAAGTCTTTATGGAGGCGGTGATTCATGAACTCAGATTTGAAACCTAAGGAGGTGTTTGAGAGACAAGGTAGGTAGAGAAAAACACTCAATGTAGAGATGATAGCATGAGGGAATATGGCAGCCTCGGTTATTCAAACCAGTCTTCCCATTGAAAACAACAATGTTGGATAATATATAAAAACTTCTTAAAACCATTAAAAAGCTGACTAGAAACTATGAAATAGCCCAGTCGGCATGGTTCAGTGGTTGAGCGTTGACCTATGAACCTGGAGGTCACGGGTTCGATTGCCGGTCAGGGCATATGCCTGGGTTGTGAGCTTGATCCCCAGTGTGGGGCATGCAGGAGGCAGCCAATCAATGATTCTCTCTCATCATTGATGTTTCTCTCTCTCTCTCCCTCTCCCTTCCTGTCTGAAATAAATAAACTCAATAAAAATATTTTTTAAATAAACTATGAAATAACTAGGCTAAAATCAAAGTGAATCAGGAGCTTAGAGAGATGAGCAGAGCTCTAGAGTTGCTTTTGTCCTAGGACATTTGTCAGGTTACTGAGTTTTCATTTGTAGATCTCTCAGGGTGAGGGGAAATAAAAATCAAAGCTCAGGTCCTGTGAAGTGAGGAGATTAATTGAAAAGATTTCTACATTAAACTCTTTTCTCAAAGGGATACATTCTCAGGAAAAGAATGAATTAGAAATAAACTCACCTGATACTTCAGGAGACTAAGTATATTTTTAGTTTTTGCTGAGCAGCTTAGGGGAGAACGTTTCTGAGAAGTAGTAACCATAAGATGACCTTTGAGTAAATCTGAAGACCAAATTCACATCACTTTTTAAAATGGTACCCTAGCAAAAACCAGAAGTAGTATAATGCAGAAACAGATCTTGAAAGACTTCAGGTAGTGAATCACTAGACATAAATGATAAAACATTTATTCTTACTATATTTAAAGAAGTAAAGAAAAAGTGGGATAAAATTTGAAAGAAAAAATATCAAAATGTGCCTTAGCAAATTTAAAAATAATTGAATACATTTGCATATGACACGATATTGTACATAGAAAACCCTAAAGACTCCACCAAAATAATACTAGATTTAATAAATGAATTAGGCAAGGTAGCAGGACACAAAATTAACGTCTGAAAATCAATGGCATTTTTATACACCAATAATGAACTCTCAAAAAGAGAAACTAAAAAATACCATTTACCATTGCAACAACAAAAAATAAAATACCTAGGAATAAACTTAACCAAGGAGGTAAAAGACCTGTACTCAGAAGACTACAGGACACTGAAAAAAGAAACGGAGGAAGATACAAACAAGTGGAAGAATATACTATGTTCATCTATTGGAAGAATTAACATTATTAAAATGCTCATGCTAGCCCTAGCCCGTTTGGCTCAGTGGATAGAGTATCGGCCTTTAGACTAAAGGGTCCCAAGTTGGATTCCAGTCAAGAGCACACACCCAGGTTGCGGGCTCAATCCCCAGTAAGGAGCATGCAGGAGGCAGCCAATCAATGATTCTCTCTCATCATTGATGTTTCTACCTCTCGCTCTCTCCTTTCCTCTCTAAAATCAATAAAAAATTATTTTAAAATGTCCATGCAATCAATAGATTCAAAACAATTCCTATTAAAATACCAACAACGTATTTCACAGAACTAGAACAAATATTCCAAAAATTTATATGGAACCAAAACAAACAAACAAACAAACAAAAAACAAAAAAAAAAAACCAAATAGCCCCAGCAATCTTGAGAAAAAGAAACAAAGTTGGAGGAATCACTATACTGGATATCAAACTATACTACAAAGGCATTGTAATCAAAACAGCTTGGTACTAGCACAAGAACAGGCATATAGATCAAAGGAAGAGAACAGAGACCCCAGAAATCAACCTAGTCATTATGGTCAATTAATATTTGACAAAGGAAGCAAGAGCATACAATGGAATAAAGACAGTCTCTTCAATAAATGGTGTTGGGAAAATTGGATAAATACATGTAAAAAATGAAGCTAGACTACCCACTTACTCCATACACAAGAATGAATTCAAAATGGATAAAAGGCTTTAATGTGAGTCACAGAACCATAAAAATCCTGGAAGAAAGCATAGGCAGTAAAATCTCAGACATCTTACATAGCAGAATTTTTGCTGATACATCTCCTAGGGAAAGAGAAACAAAGAAAAAAATAAACAGTGGGACTACATCAAACTAAAAAGCTTCCTCACAGCAAAAGAAACTATCCTCAAAATGGAAAGGGAACCCATAGTATGGGAGAACTTATTTGCCAATGATACATCTGATAAGGGTAAATATCCAAAATATGCAAAGAACTTATACAACTCAACAAGAGGAAGACAAACAATCCAATTAAAAAATGGGCAAAGGACCCAAATAGACGCTTCTCCAAAGAGGGCATACAGATGGCCAAAAGACATATAAAAAAATGCTCAACATCACCAATCATCAAAGAGATGTAAATTAAAACCACAATGAGGTCTGGAGAAAAGGGAACGTTAATACACTGCTGGTGGGAATGCAGACTGGTGCAGCCACTGTGGAAAACAGTATGGAGGTTCCTCAAAAAATTAAAAATGGAACTGCCTTTTGACTCAGTGACCTCCCTTCTAGGAATATATCTTAAGAATCCTGAAACACCAATCAGAAAGAGTATATGCACCCCTATGTTCATAGCAGCACAATTTACAATAGCTAAGATCTGGAAACAGACCAACTGCCCATCAATAGGTGAGTGGATAAAAAAGCTGTGGTATATTTATACAATGGGATACTATGTGGCCATAAAAAGGAAGGAACTCGTACCCTTTGAGACAGCATGGATAGACCTGGAGATTATTATGTTAAATGAAATAAGCCAATCTGAGAAAGACTAATATCACATGATGTCACTTATATGTGAAATCTATGGAAAAAAATAGGACCATAGACATGGAAGCATGAAACAGACTGAGAGATCTCAGAGGATAGGTGGGAAGAAGGGCAGGAAGAAATTAATCAAAGAACGTATATGCACATATGTATAGTCCATGGACACAGACAATAAACAGGTAAAGGCCTAGGGTGTGTGGGAGATGGGTGGAGGGGGGCAAAGGGGAGAAAATAGGGGACATGTGTAATACTCTCAACAATAAAATAAATTAAATAAATAAATATAAGAACTTAATATATTATTTAGAAATCAAAAATAAAAATTTTTTTAAATGGATAGCTTTTACAACTATTGTAGTAAAGATTAGATTAGGCAAGAGCTATCATTGAATGCTATGTCTGAGGTCTACCTCCATTGTCTTAATTTAAAACAAAGTAGTCCAGCCAGCATGGCTCAGTGGTTGAGCATAGACCTATGAACCAGGAGGGTGATGTTTTTATAAGGAGCAGGATATTGGAGTTTGTTGGTTTGGTTTTGTTTTGCATGTACAGCTAATTTATTTACTTGATTTCATTATCTTGTGACAAAGGCTTTTTTTTTTTAAATTGACTTCAGAGAGGAAGGGAGAGGGAGAGAGAGATAGAAACATCAATGATGAGAGAGAATCATTGATCAGTTGCCTCCTGCAGGCCCCACACGGGGGATTGAGCCCGCAACCCGGGCATGTGCCTGACCAAGAATCGAACCGTGACCTCCTGGTTCATAGGTCAATCCTCAACCACTGAGCCATGCTGGCTGGACTACTTTGTTTTAAATTAAGATAAGAATATGACCTGAGATCTACCCTCTTAATAGATTTTTAAGTGAATAATACAGTATTGTTAATTATAGGCACAATATTGTACAGGAGATCTTGAGAACTTATTCTTCTTGCATAACTAAAACTTTATACCCTTTGAACAATAAACACCCATTCCTCCCTCCCAGGAGCAGGATATTTTTATGATTTTAAAGTATTATCACACAAACTGTTTATTAGTTGCAGGGGGTTCAGTAATTATACTGTGGAGAAAGTGGATAAATTGACTGATCAAGCCATAGCCAATTTGGCTCAGTGCATAGATCATTGGCCCGTGGACTGCAGGGTCCTGGGTTTGATTCCAGTCAAGGGCACGTACCTTGGTTGCAGGTCCCCTGGCCCTGGTTGGGTGTATGCAGGAGGCAACCAATGCATTTGTCTCTCTCACATCAATGTTTCTCTCTGTCTCTCCCTTTCCCTTCCACTCTCTCTAAAAATTAATGGAAAAATATCCTCGGGTGAGGATTAACAAAACAAAAAAATAAATTGACTGATCAAAATTAATGTCACCATCTCCAGATATGACACCCTGAGAAAGACACAGTATCACTCACTGATGCAGTATTTTTGGCAAAAATTAATAACCTGAATCTAATCAAAAGGTTACAATACATGGAATAAGGAATGAGAGTTAATATGTGTTTAACTGGAGTCCCTGAAGGAAAGGAGAAAAAAATGAGTCAGGAGCAGAGACAAAATTTGAATAAGTAAAATTTATTCAGTTCTAAGAACTGATAAAAGATACCAATCCAAATTCATAAATGAATAAATCTTGATCAGAAAAATAAAATGAAATACACTGGAGGAAGCATCACAGTAATACAAAATTATAGCAAAAGACAAACTGAGAGCAGCCAGAGAAAGAAGAACAGATTACCTCCAATATAGCAGTAGTTTGACAACTGACTTCAGAGAAACAATGAAAGCCAAAAGAAAGTGAAATTATATCTTCAATGTGCTGAGAAAAAAACAAGACCAACCTAGAATTCTATACCCAGCAAAGGTATCTTTATTATAAAGATGTTTTCAGGCAAATAAAGAGATTTTTTTCTTTTAGTGGACCCTAACTAAAGGAATTAAAATTTTTATACTTCAAAAAGAAGGAAAATGATTCCAGATGAAAGTCTGAGGTACAAGAATGAATAACAGCAAACAGCATACTAACCATATGAGAAGACAGCATGAATAAAAGCACAGAGGTAGAAATCAGTCTGGTGTGTGCTGAGAATTACCAGGAGCTTTGGCATGGGTCAACTGAGCAGAAATTTAGTCTCTCATTCTTATCAAATACAAATCCTAGCAGTAAAAAATAAAATTAAGCATGCACTCTGAATATACAGTTTTTCCCCCCATTTTTTTATTAAGATATTATACGTGTACATATCTTACCATTGCCTCCCCCACCCCACTCCCATACATGCCCTCACCCCCCAGTGTTTTGTGTCTATTGGTTATGCTTATATGCATGCATACAAGTCCTATGGTTGATCTCTTATGAATATACAGATTTTTAATGAATATATTAAGTTTATTATAAAATATGTACAAAAAATAAAATTCAAAAGGATGGGATTAAAAACAAAATATAAATAGAATTTTTGATGTTTTCTTCCCATATTCTAATGGATTGACTTGTACACAACCAAGGGTTAGCAAAACTGGCCTGTAGGCCAAATCTAGCCTATCACCTTTTATTGTAAATAAAGCCTTATTGAAACACAGTCATGCCCATTTGTTTGCATATTGTCTACGACTGCTTTCATGATACAACAGTTGTATAACTTTGGCAGATGTTTAGACCATGAAGACCAAAATATTTGCTATCTTGTGCCTCACAGAAAAAGTTTTCCAACCCCTGGATTTGAACATGGGCAGGTACAGTGAGTAAAAGGCTCATAAATCACCACATTGTACACGTGAATATATAGGCAATGAGGAGTTTTAAAAGAATTTTAAGCAGAAGAAATGACACTCTTGCAGCCATGTGGTAAATGATAAACTTGAGAAAAGTCTGAAGAAAGGGAGGCTGATTAAGACATTTTTTAAAATTTTATTTTATTGTTTAAAGTATTACAAATAGTAGTATATATGTCTCCTTTTTTTCCCCATTGACCTTCCCCCGGCCTCCCCTACCCCCTGGCACATGCCCTCACCACCACCACCACCACCCAGTGTCTTGTGTCCATTTGATTAAAACATTTTTGTGGCCCTGGCCAGTTTCCTCAGTGGTTGGAGCATTGGCCAGTGAACCAAAGGATCTTGGGTTCAATTTCCAGTCAAGGGCATATACCTTGGTTTCAGGTTCATCCCCAGCCCTGGTCAGGGCAAGTGCAGAAGGCAACCAATCGATGTGTCTCTCTCATGTTGACGTTTCTCTCTCTACCCTCCTTCACCCTCCCTTCCACTCTCTCTAAAATTCAATGGAAAAATATTCTTGGGTGAGGTTTTTTTTAAAAAAAAAAAAAAAGATTTTTTGTGTGTGATGTTGATAAAGTGCTTTCTCTGAGACCAATATCCTTGTCTATAAAATGTGACTGATAATTTACACACAGTTCTTTGTTGGGTCAAATTAAATAATGTGTAATGGAGTGCTTAAACTGTCAAATCAGTATAACAAGTTAAGGTCTGATGATTTTACTTGTAGTAGATTTTCATTAAATGAATGTTTTAGAAAGAGTTATATTTTTTCCATCTCTGTTTTGGTTGCACTCTTTGATATTAATACATCATGTGTAATTGTATCACATATACAGAAATCATTTAGCATCAAATATTTTTTAAATTCTCACCCAAGGGACATGCTTAGAAAGAGGAGAGAGAGAGGGAGGGAGAGAGGGAGGAAGGGAGGGAGGGAGGGAGGGAGGGAGGGAGAGAGAGAGGGAGAGAGAGAGAGACATCAATCATCGGTTGCCTTGCATACACGTCCTGACCAGGAATCTAACCTGCAACCCAGATATGTGTCCTGATCAGGAATCGAACCCACAACCCTTCAGTGCACAGGAAGAAGCTCCAACCAACTGGACCACTCCAGCTGGGCTAGTATCAAAGTCTGGATGTGATTTTTTTAAAATATATTTTATTGAATTTTTACAGAGAGGAAGGGAGAGAGATAGAGTTAGAAACATCGATGAGAGAGAAACATCGATCAGCTGCCTCCTGCATGCCCCCTACTGGGGATGTGCCCACAACAAGGTACGTGCCCTTGACCAGAATGGAACCTGGGACCTTTCAGTCCACAGGCTGACGCTCTATCCACTGAGCCAAACCGGTTTCGGCTGGATGTGATTTAATTGTGTTAATTGGTTTAAACGCATTTTAGTTATACTTGTCTGGAAAAATACTTCTACATGTTAATATTCCACCTAATTTATTCACCTGTTCATTTGAAGAATATATTGTCCAAGCCTTGACTTCTTATTAACACCTAATATGTATATCTCATGTAAAAGACATAAGATCATAAGGAAATAATATGGCAGAAAATGGTCTCTCATCATGATTTTACAAAATCTTATAATTCTTGAGATTCTCAAACATTAGGAGCTAAACAAAGCAATTCAAGTCTTCTAAAAAAAAACAAACAAAAAAACCCATAAGGTATTGCTCTTATTACCATTTTTGATACTTAATTGTATAATATATATGCATAATAGTGGATCCTTTTTCAGATCTAGGGGTATGGTTTTGACGAGCACCCATCTGCTCCCATCATCTTATAAGATGAAGTCCTGAGAGCACAACCTGGTTGTAATGTATTATAGAATATCTATTGTAATAATAGATTATGCTCTTATAATTTTTATATGCCTCTGTCCCTTTTGTGTGTATAACTATATGTTTTGGAACACATGTAGAGATGTCCTTTTAAAACATGCTAGCAAATTGGTGAAAGAAAAAATATATATTATCATCAGTGAAGACAGAAGGTGAGAAACAGTACCACATGCATTCTAAGAGAAATGCAGGCTGTTTTAATTTAAATTAGTTTCAGCCTTCTTCGTTGAAAACAGAAGTAAATCATGTAAGGAATTAATTCATACTGGGAGAGACAACAAAGAATGCCAATAAAATTTATTTGTAAAAAAAATTTACTACAAAAATATTTCTACCACATTTCCAATGTTGTTTTAAATAAAAGAATAGAGGCCCTTTTCCAGGAACATTTTAAAAGGATATAGCTTAAAGGAAACTTTTATTTCTTTTTTTATGTAGTATATGGCTGGGTCTCATTTATTATGCATTAATTGCAGACAAAACCTTGGTTCTCTGCAAAAAAAGTGCTGGATACAAGCAACATGGTGGTCTATGAAAGAGACGGTTACGTGACCCCTAATTCTGGCTGTTCAACATATGCATGCTATTGCTTGCTCCTCTGATAACAAAGATTAGCTGCTCCCTGGTGTAAAAGGTATAGCCTTTCATAACTTTCTGACACTGGTGCCCTAGAATTCACACACACTTATTTTATTTACATGTCTTTGGAACCTAGATAATTCAGTGAGTCCAGTTTCCCCCCTACATTTTGGCAGTTGTCTTACCTGTCTAATCAGACTCTAATATATATCCTAACACTGGCCCAACCACCATGATATTCGTTCTTTGATGGGCACACCAAGGACATGTGGTGGAAGAATAAGTCTGATCTCCTTCAGGAGTTGTGGACATACCCCAAAGTGTCATTGTTTCCCCAATCTGTTATTCATGAGCTTATCTAAGCTTTTAACATATCTATGTATATTTTCAATCTGCACCACATCCTGGGATAATGCATTCCACAAGTTTCTATTCATTGTAGATCTCTTTTAAGCTTCTGAGACTGTCCTAAATTCTAGTATAGCCAGGACTCAATAAATAGGAAAGCACAGTTTTCATAATTTCCTGGATTTTAATCATATCCCCTTTCTTAGCCCTCTTCCTTTGTAAATAGAGCGCTTCTCATTTCATGCTACACTCAGAACAAATTTAATGAATGAATTCACCAATGTAAGCTAATTAATCAATATAGAAGCCTATTCTTTTGCCCATGTTAGTGAACTTTCTCTGGATCCTTTCACTTTAATCATGTCTTCATTGAGGGCTGCTGACCAGAACTGCACACTGTGTTCCTGGTACATAGCAAGGTACAAAGAGAGGTTGTTTATTCTAAAACAATTTCTAAGCAAGCCTGGAAATGATTAAGATACTTGTGGAAGCACCACATACACTGGAATCAAGAAGGGCTTTGGGTGAAATGGTGCTTGTCAGTGAAGACGGGGTGTAGAGGTGAGAAGCCAGTTGCCCCTGTCAGGTTCACCTCCTCTTAATCCTGGGCTGCCTTCCTCACTGCCCAAGCTGTCACATCAGTTTTGCCAGGGTAAGGCCTCTTCACACAAGACATTGAAATGGCAAGAGGTTTTTTTTGAAAGCAGGATTTTCAAATAATTTTGTAAGACAGGCTAAAGGACAGTGACCATACAAAGGGGAAAGGAGAAAGATACTAGGATATTTGTCCATTTACGATTATATTAAGCCACATTCCAAAGTGATTACCCACTTTTAAAACAACCAATAGAAGTTCAAGGGCATAAATCCCCTGGAAAGCTAATTTAGAAGGTTTCTTGGCAAGTATAGAAACAAAGCAAAGATGTTTACATGGTATTGATGAAATAAAAAACATGCTAGATTAATCCTACCTCAGAATACAATACATCAGGATCATTACCAGACAACTTGGATCCACCAGACACTTTTTCAGAGACCCAGGCAGTGCTCAACAGTTATAAGTTATCAAGTTCCAATTCCATTTTTAATATAAACTACATGCACACAATTCCTTTTCAGTTTCTTTATAAGAAAGAAGATAAATGTCTCGGTCACATGCAGACACTTTTCTATTTCCTACCCATTAAAGACCTACTTTATAAATGGAATAAGCCCTGAGCCAGAATGTAGCTTCAGAATGTCTCTTAATACAGTATTTTTGGTAATCATTACAAAATTACTACCAGGTTAACTAGAAATTAACTAGGATTTAGCTTTCTTGAGTTATATTCTAGTTCTAAAGATATATTCAGGTCAATCAAGATAGAGAAATACCCGAATTATATTTCAAATGCCCTTTCTTTCTCTTTTTAATCTCCTCACCTTCTAATTTTTCTTTTCTATTGAATTTATTGGGGTGACATTGGTTCACAAAATCATACAGGTTTAAAATGTACAACTCAACAAAACATCACTGAACACTGCATTGTGCGTCTATTGCCCCAAGCAAAATCTCCGTCCCCATTTACCCCCCTTTACCCACCTCCACCTATTCCCCCAACCCCCCTTCCCATCTGACTATCACTGTCGTCTGTGTCTATGTGTTATGTATATACTGTATGTTTTTCTGTTTAATCCCTTCACCTTCTTTCATCCAGCCCCTAACCTCCCTCCCCTCTGACAGATATCAGTCTGTTCCATGTATCCATGTCTCTTTCTATTTTGTTCGTCAGTTTATTTTGTTCATTTGATCCCACATATGAGTGAAATCACATAGTATTTGTCTTTCTCTAACTGACTTATTTCACGTAGCATAATAATCTCCAGGTCCATCCATGCTGTTTCAAAGGATAAGAGTTCCTTCCTCTTTATGGTCACATAATATTCCATTGTATAAATATACCACTGCTTTTTTATCCACTCACCTACTGATGGGCACTTGGGCTGTTTTCAGATCGTGGCTATTGTAAATATTGCTGTAATGAACATAGGGGTGCATATATTCTTTCAAATTAGTGTTTGGGGTTTCTTCAGATATATTTCCAGAAGTGAGAACACTGGATCAAAAGGAAGCTCCATTTATAATTCTTTGAGGTAAGTCCATACGGTGTCTGCACCAGTCTACATTCCCACCAACAGTGCAAGAAGGTTCCCTTTTCTTCGTCAATACTTGTTGTTTGTTGATTTATTGATGGTAACCATTCCAACAGGCATGATATGATATCTCATTGTGGTTTTAATTTGCATCTCTCTGATGATTAGTGATGTTGAGATTTTTTTCATATGTCTATCTGTATGTCCTCTTAGGAGAAGTTTATATTCAGGTCCTTTGTCCATTTTTTAATTGGGTTGCCTTCCTGGTGTTGAGTAGTATAAGTTCTTTCTATATTTTGGAAATTAACCCCTTACCAGATGTACCATTGGTGAATATGTTCTCTCATTCAGTGGGTACCCTTTTCATTTTGTTGAAGGTTTTCTTTGCCATGCAAAAGATTTTTAGTTTGATGTAGTCCTATTTATGTTTTCCTTGCCCAAGGAGATATATCTGCAAAATACTGCTATGAGAAATGTCCAAGATTTTACTGCCTATGTTTTCTTCTAAGGTTTTTATGTTTTCACTAGAGGCCCAGTGCATGATTGAATCATGCACGTGTAGGGTCCCTTACACGCTTTCGCTTTCGATCACGGGGAGCTGGGTGCCTGTCCGCTGGTGCACCAGGCACCGGAGGCTTCTGAAAGGCCTGGTGCCTGAGTGGACAGGCACCCAGCTCCCACGCTTTTGCTTTTGACCGCGGGGAGCTGGGTGCCTGTCCACTGGTGCACCAGGCCTTTCAGAAGCCTCCGGCGTGGCAGAGGCTTCTGAAAGGCTTGCTGCCTGAGCGGACAGGTACCCAGCTCCCACACTTTTGCTTTCGGTTGTGGGGGAGCTGAGTGCCTTCTGAAAGGCCTGCTGCCTGAGTGGACAGGCACTCAGCTCCCCCGCTTTTGATGGTCTGCGCGGCAGGACGTCAGCTCGCTTCCCCAGAGGCCCCTTCTGTGCCGCAGCACAGCCATGGCGCAGACGCTGAGCTCGTGCCACTGCTGGCAACGCAGCTCAGCTTCCCGCCGGCCCAATCAGCTACCCCGGCCACCCCGAGTCCCGCCCCCCCGCGCCTCCTGGCCAATCATGGGCATAGCGAAGGTACGGTCAATTTGCATATTTGTCTATTATTAGGTAGGATGACTTACATTTAGGTCTTTAATCCATTTTGAGTTTATTCTTGTGTATGATGTAAGTTGTTGGTCTATTTTCAATTTTTTGCATATAACTGTCCAATTTTTCCAACACCATTTATTAAAGAGACTGTCTTTACCCCCATTGTATGTTCTTGCCTTCTTTGTCAAACATTAAATGACCATAAAGATGTGAGTTTATTTCTGGGCTCTCCATTCTATTCCATTGATCTATAGGCCTGTTCTGTGCCAGTACAAAGCTCCTTTCATGGTTCAGTTTTTTAACTGCTCAAAGATGCCATCACTCATCACACGTACCATAGTTTGCATGTGCTACTAAAGAAGAAAAATGCTGCTAATTATTTGTAAGGCTACAGCAATTATAAAATACACCCTAATTTCAAGGAAATGTATCTTGAAATCTGTGAAATGGTGTGTCTTCATTTTCATTATATTTTTCCAAGATCAATCTCAAATTTTGACAGCACTCTTCATCCAGGCACCCAGTGTTTTATTTCCATACTAGAGGCCTGGTGCATGAATTCGTGCATGGGTGGGGTCCCTCGGGGTGGCCTGCAGGGATTGGGCCCCAGCTCACGCCCCCAGTCTCACAGCCCCACAGTCCCACCTGGCACTCTGCCGTGGCCTGGCACCGCCCCCTCACTTGCTCCACCATCCCACCTGCAGGGCGATCGATCGCCCCCCCCCCCCTGCCTGCCTGACTTCCTCAGCACCTGGGAGCCAGGTGGCAGCCCCGCCCCCCACCGTCGCTGCTGGTCACTGTCTGCGGGTGATCAACGGGGTGATTGGGCCCCCGCTTGGTGCTGCCCGCTCACCTGCTCCACCATCCCATCACAGTCTCACTCTCATCGAGGCCCATGGGGGCCAGCAGCGCCTCCACTGCCACCCACTGCCAGCACCACATCGCTGACACCCACAATGTTCTGCATCACCCCCTGGTGGTCAGCACATGTCATAGCGAGCGGTTGAACTCCCGGTCGAACTCCCAAGGGGACAATTTGCATAGTAGGCTTTATTATATAGAATATTCTTAGGCTGTTCTAAAGGCACCTCCCAATTAGTGAATTTTGGGAAAGTGCATTACTGTCAGGAGTCTCCCACACTCAATCAGAAGTAGGTGACAAGCAGGGACTTATTCAAGGTAAGGCTTCTGGTTGACTACAAAGGAGGAAGTGTCATAAGAACAGTTTCTAGAAATATCACTTAAAACAAGAAATCAGGAAACTGTCTAGCAGGTTTATGAGAACCACTGCTTATAATGTAGTCCTTTCAACCATGCTTGCTTGTGTAGATAACACAGTCACCATCAGATATGTTAATGTTAATTACCCAAAATAATAACAATAATAAAAACCATATATTCTTATGTGACATATTAGTCCTGGGAGAAGGTGTCACCCTTGATGCTGGTTCCCAGGTTCATCCAGTCTAGCCTGCCCCTGCTACAGGCTGTCTCCTAGTATCATTGCTAAAGCCAAAAGGCTCTTGCAAGCTCTGGAAACACGGTGTCCTAGTTAAATGCTCTGCCACTGTGCACCCTAAAACAATGCTGACTTGTCTTAGTTGGCAAACCCAGAGAGGCCTCCTATGATCTCACTGCTCCCTGGTTGACCATGGAAGTTAACCATTTCTCTAGACTTCTGTACTCTTGGAATACATCTATAGTGTCCAAATAACCTCTGAAAGAGGCCCAGAAATCCAGTTCTTCAATCCTCTCTAGAATCAGTCTCCTCATCACCCCAACAATAATGTTCATCTCTGTCCAAATCAATCAGATAGCATCTTATTTTAGAAAGTAAGGAAAGCAGAAATAACTATTAATCCATACACACAACTTACAACAAGTAGATGAATCTTTAACCCTTTCTGTAGCATTGCCGACAATAAAACACCTCCGAAATAGCCACAAGGAAAACTGCTTTTCTACAACAAAGAAAATTGTGTCTAATGACTTGGTGCTCTTTTCTAGGGTTGACTATGATGTTTTCTATGTTTCATAATATTCAACTTACACCTAATATTGAATGTAAATGGGATGCTTTCCATTGATGGAATTAGAAACCAGGGTCCTCAGTTGGACTAGATACTCTTCCTTTGCCCCTCCAGATCCACTCTCTGACCTTTCAGCCTGGCTTTATTCCCTGGAGGCTAATTTCTAAATACTTTGTCAACTGCTCTCCCTTTTGTCTCTGATTCCCAGTAGGGATGGATCAATTGAAGGTACCTATAAGAATTCAAAGGCAAGAGAAGGGAGAAGGTTGAGTATTTTTTACCCAGCTCCATCCACTCCGGGCATGGCTTCAAATTGTTTTCCTCTAGTTGAGATCCAGCTCCTCTAACCAGCCTCCTACGCCAGCCCTGGCCAGGGGTGGTGACTGTTTCCCACTGTGGCCAGTCCTTGGTGCTGCACTGTTCCTTGTTGGCTCCTTAAATCTGCCAACCTGTCAATAGCTCTTCCATTCATCTCTCTTCAGTTATCCCTTTTCAGTGTGACATTTCCTGCTGGGACCTGACTCATACATCAGATTTTACAATAATACCTGTAATCTAATGCTTAGTGTGGATCTTTACTTCAGTCTAAAGCTAAGAATACCTCTTGCATGGATACTTTCTGGTAACCTCAATTTTCAATTATTAAAAAGACTCTAACCATTCTGCTATTGTCAAGTCCTGCTTGAAAAATCTAACAGTCAAGAAGACCACTCTCTCTTCAAGAACCCAAGTGTTGCTTTCCCTTCTGCGGCCAGGTCACAGGAAGCTGTACACCTCAGCCACTGTGCACACCCTGCAGAGTTGCTTTGACCATAAAGGACTGTAACTCTCCCGTTTCCCTGGTCTGCATCAGCTCCTCTTCCCGAGGGCTCTCACAGCACCCTCAACTTGTCTATTATCTCTCCATAGTGTACCTGTTTTTCTTTTTTTTACTTATCCCACTAGATTATAAGCTCCATGAAGGCACAACTGTCTTACACACATTAGTAGTTATAGTGTCTAAAACTGTGTCACAAAATAATATTTGTTTTTTTAAAAACTAGCAAACTGATCATCATGCTCTCGAATTTAACAGCAATGAGGCAATAATAAGAAACCATTTTAAAAAGAAACAATCATAGTTAGAAAACATATGCATTATAAATACTCTCATTGCTTCATTCACTACTTCATTCACTTATTGTTCTAGCAAATGTGTTTCGGGCTCTTGGACAGCAAGGTCCTGGAAACAAAGAGTTGTATGAGGCATTGTCCCACCTGAAAGTAGCATCGCTAATTACATGGACCCTATGAAAGTCATATTTTGACTGTAGATGAAAGCTGCCCATGCAAATTCTTCTCAAAGAACCCGATTTCCTTTTGCATCCCAGTAAGAAGTGCAAAGACCACACTGAAACTTTGTGCAATGTTTTATATCAAATGGTCTAGCTTTCCAACACTAGCCATTTCCCCTCTTCTCTGAATATTTCCCCTTTCTTTCTTTTATGCTTTCTGAATGGTTCTTGGTCATGTTTTCCTTTGCCCTGGTTTTTATTGTAAGCTATTTCAAATGCTACTTGAAAGAATACGAAGCATAAATAACAACAAAAAAACCCAGATTGCTTTATTTTTCCCCACTTAAATGTTATATACCTTTGAAAATTTTTTATAAATCCAGCTAATTTTTTATTTAAATTAATTTTAAAAGGCCATAATTGTATTAGTACAGTATTAAAATAGAAAATTCCGTTAATCATTAAGAAGTAATTGATACACATCAAATTGTTGACAACATATGTATGCCAGGTGATAGGAATGGAGGGAGACCGCCACTGGGGACTTTACCTTTCTATATTACATAATTTTCAAACTTTTACAAGCATTTTACTTATATATGCAAAAAATAAATATTTAAAAGTAAACAAAATAAAGAAAAGACAGTGTGGATTATCTTTATTTTCCCATGTTCACATAGTGGTCAAATGAACATGCAGATTTAAGATATATAGGGTGGTAATTTGATTATTAAGTTATATGTGACCCAGCTGAATGAATGTAATAACAGACAGATGATGCTTTATGTCACTGATATGAACTGATTTCCCTTGTTCCATATTTAACAGCTAGTCATTTCCAGAATTGGCTTAGACCCTGAAAATGTCCTCAGCAGGGATGCTGTTTTGAGCCTGGGACATTCTCTAACAGCTGGAAGACATTCAGTGACTCCAAATGATGAGGGCCAGTGGGAGCGTGAGGATGGGCACCTGTCCTGCAGCTTCCCTGAGCTAGCAAACACCTTGCTCTGGCAATGTACTCTCCCCTGTGCTCTTTTAGATATTAAGTTTTAGAAACAAATCTAAGGAATGACAGTTCATTTTAAATAGCCTTCATTTCTACAGGCCATGTTGTAAGAGTTTTGAGCTGGCTTTAGAGAATGGGGAGAGGCAGGAGTGTGGCATAAATAGGCTTATTTTCATATTCCCAGGCCTCCATCTTCAGAAAAATTCTAAATATTAATAAAGCAGGTTCTCTCTGTTGCAGAAAAGCATCCACAAATATAAAATTAAATGTAAAGTGTGTGAATAATGAAATATTGCAGTTTCGTGTTGTATTCTTATAGCATAAAGCATTTGAGCTGTTTAACATTAAACCCCAAAGATTTAATCATATAGATACCTAAGTGACTCAGACATTGTAAGTAATTTCAGCATTGTAGCATTGTATTTGCCAGCAGATATAGTCAGTTCTTTTACCAACTGAGATATCATTTAGTCTATAACTTAAACAAGCATTGATAAAGTTTTTTACAAAAGATGCTATCAACAAAACAAACAGAGGACTTTGTATTACTTCAAAGCTTATTTATAATGTGTTTAGAAAAAATTCAATGGAAACAGGAAAATAATGTCTTGATTTTCTAAACTTTACAACATCTGCTTCTACTTACTTTTCGGCATTGGAAAGGTCTCGGGATTTCAAGTGAATTGCTTTGCTTTCCCTTTGTCTATTCCTTTACTTGACTATCTTCACACTGAGTTATACACCAAGGCACAATCCACAAACCCATGAAAACTGTGGCATGAGTAACAAAGGAATTTTAGAACATGGGACACAGTATATGGAAATATGTCTCAAAAGAAAAGCCAGGTGTATAAGGAGCAGACCTCTCCCTAAAAATACTCAAATGCATGTATTGTTCTTTCTCATACCATCCAACACTGGTTATTTACATGTCATTCACAATCTCTGCTAGATAGCATGAAAAATATTTCCTAAAGGAAAAGAACTTTTACTTTTATGTATGTGTGTATGTGTGTGTGTGTGTGTGTGTGTGTGTGTGTGTGTGTGTGTGTGTTGCCCAGATACAAATGAGAGTATTAATATAATGTTCAGTAAATCCACAGGTTTTGAAACACACACACACACACACACACACACACACACACACACACAAAAGTGCATTAAAATCTGCTGGGAACAACATCCTCAATGCCAATCTACTACGTTGGGCTTTTGATTTCCTTCTCACATCAAAAGGATTTAAATCCAAAGACATTTTACAAATGTTTTCGAAATTTTTAAAAGAAAAATATTTCTTTATACTCAGTGAGAGTTGCCCATAAAACACACAAATGTCCAATTACCTCGAAAGGCATACAAGTCTCTCATTCCTTGATCTTTTTCAGTCTGACTAAGCATTCATTTATTTGACTTAAAATAAGTTACCTTAAATAATGTAACCATTTATTTTGGTGCATTTCTTGATTTGAGATTTCAGTAAATTTTGCAACAGGATACAGAGGGTAAAAAAAGAAAGCTGATATATTGGTCATGATGCAAAAACAATTTTATTCAGAACTTTTTTGGCAACCTTGTTGAGATGCTTTAAACATTTGTTGGTGGCTTCTTATGAAGCTTATTTAAAGGCTGTGGGTTATTTGTAGTTAATACACAACAGGAAAAAATAAAACAGGGAGAAATGGCATTTAGCGGCACACTCCCGAGGTTTCACCACTGGGGTACCAGACATTCTTTCCTTCATTCCCCCAGTTGGGCTGACCTCAACATTCTTGGTGTCCAAGACTTCTAAAAGAATGTAAGCCATGTTATCATCCCCAGCGGGGAAAACAGAAACAAAACTGGATGATACATCAGGTTAAGGAATAGGTCCACCATGTGTTTAAGAAGGAGGAAGAGTTCCACTGAAATCACACCAAAGATCACGGTTTGTGGACATGGGTTCGACCACGTGAAAAAGGAGAGCAGTTTTGCCATTTAGTCAAAAGTGCTTCACAGGCCAACCCATTAAAGAGCAAGTTGGGGGACATTCTTCTTGGTTTCTGCCACACACCTGTGAGATCAAGATGGGAGAGAGAACACAAAGAGATCCTTATCTCTAAAGAACTTTTTAAATGAAAAGATACTGGAAGTCAGGAATAAAAAGGAGGAAAGAAAACAGAATCCTTCTTTGGTCATCACTGACTGTTGGCAGCCCTGCCTTTTATGATTGCTTTGATTATTCGCTGAATTCAAAAAGTTTTAGGCATGGGTAATTTCATGCTTTGGTTTTCCTTTATTTTCCATTTTTTTATTGCATGTTTTAAAATGGTTTGAGTTCAAGAATCAATTAAACCACAACATAAGAGACTGACTTAGAATCTGTATGACTTCACTGGAAGTGGAAGTAAAAAGAAAATCAATTCTGAAAAAGAAAGGAAACTGTCAGGCTCACAAGCCTTCCTCTTTTTCTTAAAAAAATTTTAATGTTTTCAACTAATATTATCTTTAAAATATAATTTTATTGATTTCAGAGAGAGGAAGAGAGAGAGAGATAGAAACATCAATGATGAAAGGGAATCATTGATCGGCTGCCTCCTGCATGCCTCACACTGGGGATTGAGCTGACAACCCAGGCATGTGCCCTGATCAGGAATCAAACCATGATGTCCTGGTTTATAGGTCGATGCTCAACTACTGAGCAGCACCGGCTAGGTTAATATTATCTTTAAATCATCCCTTTGAGAAAAATCCTTTAAATGTCAATGCTTCACCTAGGGCAGTGATGGCGAACCTATGACACGCGTGTCAGCTCTGACACGTGTAGCCATTTCTGATGACACGCGGCCGCTGAGGCGGCCGCATGCCGAGGATGAAACATTTGCTGCTCCTGAGGATGAAACATTTGCGAAATAATGTTTTTTCCTCAAAGTGACACACTACCCGAGTTATGCTCAGTTTTTTGGCGAAGTTTGACACACCAAGCTCAAAAGGTTGCCCATCACTGTCCTAGGGCTTAGTCACAGGCACTATGCTTTTCTCACTCTATCCACTTTGGGTAACTGCATTGACTTACAGAGCTTCAATTAGCATTCATATACTGGTTAACTTCATATTTTTCTTTGGACCTGCTCATCTAACTTTCTAATAAACAACTTATTTGGTATCTCATAAGCCATCCAATGCATGTCCGGAAGTGAATTCATGTCCTTATTTCCTATTTCTCTCCCTATCCCAGCTTTCCCCCTATGTTCCTTGCCTTCAGTGTCTACTCATGTAGCCCAAATCGTTAATCCAAGAATCTTTTTGACTCTTCGGTCTCATCCAATTAATGACCAAGCCCTGTCTATCTGCTTTCTCAGATATCACTTTGATATCCATTTATCCCCATCTCCACTATCACCCTAAGTCATTCTTATCTCTGACACATTTTGCTGAAACAGCATCCTAGTCAGTCTCCTTGCCACTAATCTTGCTCCTATCCAATGCATTTACCCTCCACATAGCCATTGAAGTAATCCTTTTTGAAGTGATCCTGATAAAATGCAAATCTGATCATGAAACTCCATTAAAACCCATCCATAATTTTTCATTATCCTATAAACAAATCTAAACACCTTAACTTAAAAGAATCTTACTATCTATCCTAAGCCTACTTCCCAAATGCTGAAGTTTTAGTATCCCTTCCAGTCACATTGAGCATCTTTTAGTCCCTAGAACCAGACATACTTTCAGCTGAAACACGCTGTTCTCACTGCCTATCCCCAATTCAAATGTCACTTTTTGAGAGAGATCTTTTGTTACCCTAATCTAGATCAAGGTTCCAGCTATGCTTGTAAATCACCCTAACTTCTATTGTATCACTCATCACATACTGTTGTGTGCAGCGTCTCCTCACTTTAAGCTCCATGAGAGCAGGGACCACGGTTGTCATATTAACTACTACTAAGCACCTGGTATTTGGTAGGTATTTAATAAATACTGATTGAACAAATAAATGTATTTACTTATATATTTCTCCTTTCACCAGTGCAACAAACCATGCGATCTGCTATATACTTATTGGTGACTAACTCATTCACCATAGAGCCATCTAAGATAGAAATTAGCATTCAAGATACCCCATAATTAAGGCATCTCACAGAATTTATAAGCTCCAAATTGTGCCTAGTTAACAGGATAGTATCAAGGCCAACTAAGCTTGGCAAGGTTCTAAGACATACTTGCCTTTGACTAATCAAAAAATCGTGGGTAGAATAAATAAATAAATAAAGTTGTTTAGTGGTTATTTACTACCTCTATCTATTCTGCTTGATCCTGTCATCTAGTTTGGAGAAAAGTAGGGTTATTCAAGATGCTACTTAGCTGGAGGAATATTTTATCCAGCCCCTGTATCTAATTCTAAGGATAGTTATTACCCATGACACTCTTAGACTCTGATCATGTTACCAGTAATGTGTCTTTGTGAATTTTCTCAAATTTATTTGAGAACAGAAGAAAAATCATGGGGTTATACAGGCATTACAATGACATCTAAGTTAGAAGAAGTTTTTTAAATATGTTTTTATTGATTTTTAGAGAGGAAGGGAGAGATATAGAAACATCAATGAGAGAGAAACATCGACGGGCTGCCTCCTGCATACCCACTACTGGGGATTGAGCTACAACCAGGGCATGTGCTCTATCCAGAAATTGAACCAGCAACCTCTTGGTGCATGGGTCAACTCTCAACCACTGAGTCACACCGGCTGGGCAAGTTTTTTGTTTGTTTTTTTTTAAAACATATTTTAACTCTCTCTAATCCTTGGATATGTTTCCTCCTGATGTTAGATGTAACATCAGATGTAACGTCTGGAGATAATTATAACTGACAGAAGATGTAATGTTAATGATTCATTGTGGAAAGTGGCTCAACTGTGTCCAAGTTTTGGTCATAAGACATGATTTAAACCAAAGGCACACCACCTGGAGTGGTCTCACCTCATGACCAGCACTCAGTCAGCCCACGGATAATGTTCTGTGCCTGCTGCTGCCCATCAGAATATGACCATCTCCAAATGGTGACTGTCTCCCAAGAATATTACATCAAACAGGAATTGCTCATTGCCTTATTTATGCTTAAGCCCTAATATAGGGCTACATTATTAAGCCAAAAATAATTATTGCCTTAACAGTTTTGTTGCTCTATATTGCTTAGGGTGATAAAATAACAATTAGGAGTTAAAAACGTTTTCAGTGTTCTCTTTAACTTTTCACTCCAGCTACGAATGCTTCATTTCCAGCACTGAACATTATAAAGTAAGGTGCTGCATAAAGCAGGAAATTATGGGTTTAATTCAATCATCCCTGGATAAATATAAAGTCTCAGCAGGAGAAACCGTATTCAAGTTACCATAGAATCTCCTCAGAATCTAAGTTACCTTTACTAAAAGCTAGGAAATTATGCTCCAGCTGGGTGGCTCAGTTGGTTGGAACATCGCTCTGTACATCAAAAAGGTTTCAGGTTCAATACCTGGGTTGCAGGTTCAAACCCCGGTTGGGATGTGTATGAGAGGTAACTGATCCACTAATGGATGTTTCTCTCTCTCTCTCTCTCTCTCTCTCTCTCTTTCTCTCTCTCTCTCTATCAATTAACATCCTTGGGTGAGGATTTTTTTAAAAAGCTAGGGAAGTATGAAAATGCAGCAACTCTGCCACATTGCTGGGAAGCCATAGAGTGACTTTCTATCGAAGTGCCCTGTCTAAAGCTAGTAATAAAAGAGTGGGCTTTGGCCCTGGACGGTTTGGCTCAGTGGACAGAGCATAGGCCTGAGGACTGAAGGGTCCGGGTTCGATTCTGATCAAGGGCATATGCCTAGGTTGTGGGCTTGATCCCGAGTAGGGGCCGTGCAGGAGGCAGCAAATCAATGATTCTCTCTCATCATTGATGTTTCTCTCTCTCTCTCTCTCCCCTCTCCCTTCCTCTCTGAAATCAATAAAAATATATTTTTTAAAAGTGAGCTTTTTAGACACACCTGGATTAGAAACTTGATCTCACCTATTTCTCCCTTAGCCCCTTAAAGTTTTGGAAAAAGGTAGTGTTGATACCTACATAGCTCACATGATGATGTGAACGCTGAATTAGTTAGTACCTGTAAGCCTCCCGGCCCATAACAGGTATTCAAAAATGTTTGTTTTCTTCCTTCTTCCTTTTTCCAGTCACACTCACACAGCCACTGGACAAAATAGAAACCATTCAGATCCAATATTTGCAGGTCCCATTCTGCAGGTCTCTTTTCACAGTTTGGTCTATTATTTTTCTTATAAAAATTAGGGGTTGTTGTTTCTTCAATTATTTTTTCATAAAAATGAATAAAGGGTATTTTGTAACTTTGTGTTTAACACAGCTAAAATTCAGTACAGCAACCTAAATAAAACTAATTTTTCCTTTTTTAATTGACTTTATTGGGGTGACATTGATTAGTAAAGTTATTTAGATATCATGTGTACAAATCTATAATACATCATCTGTATATTGCATGCGTGTTCACCACCCCAAGTCAAATCTCCCTCACCATCTCCTTCACCATCACCATTTATGCCCCCCTTTATCATCTTCTATCTTTTCCTATCCCCTTTTCCCTGTGTCTATGAGGTGTTTTTTTGTTTGTTTTTGTTGTTCTGCTTAAACTTTCACCTTTTATATCCAGCCCCTTAACCCCCCTCCGCTCTGACAGCTGTCAGTCTGTTCTCTGTATCTGTAAGTCTGTTCTATATTGTTTGTTAGTTTACTTTGTTCATTAGAGTCCACATATAAATGAAATCATATGGTACTTGTCTTTCTCTGACTGGCTTATTTCACTTAGCATAATTCTCTCCAAGGCCATCCACGCTGTTGCAAAAGGTAAGATTTCCTTATTTTTTATGGCCCAGTAGTATTCCATTGTGTAACTCTACCACAGCTTTTTAAAAAAATTATTAATTGATTTTAGAGACAGAGAGGAAGGGGGAGAAAAAGAGAGAGGGAGAGAATGAGGGAGAGAGAAGAGAGAATTTGTTGTTCTACTCCTTTTTAAAAATATATTGTTTTATTGACTTCAGACAGGAAGGGAGAGGGAGAGAGAGAAACATCCATGATAAGAGAGAATCATTGATCAGCTGCCTCCTGCATGCCCCACACTGGGGATCGAGCATGCAACCTGGGCATGTGCCCTGACCTGAAATCAAACCAGGACCCCCTAGTTCATAAGTTAATGCTCAACTACTGAGCCACACCAGATGGGCATGCTCATTTATTTCAATTTATCTTTATTGTTGAAAGTATTATAGATGTCCCCTTTTTTCCCTTCTAATCCACACCTGCCCCCCACCCCAGACCTTCACCAAACTATTATTGTCTGTGTCCATGGGTTATGCATACAGTATATGCATACAAGATCTTTGGTTGATATCTTCCCACCCACCCTCCCCTGCTTTCCCTCTGTGATTCAACAGTCTGTTCCATGCTTCTATGTCCCTAGATCTATTTTGTTCATCAGTTTATTTTGTTACTTAGATTCCACATATGAGTGAGATCATGTGATACTTGTTTTTCTCTGACTGGCTTATTTTGCTTAGCATAACACTCTCCAGGTCCCTCCATGCTGTCTCAAATGGTGAGAGATTCTTCTTTTGTACTGCTGCATAGTCTTCCATGGTGTAAATGTAAGCTTTTTCATCCACTCATCTACTGATGGGCACTTGTGCTGTTTCCAGATCTTAGCTACTGGTATTTTTTAAATGGATTGTTTGTTTTTTTTAGTGTTGAGTTATATGAGTTCTTTATAAATTTTGGATATTAACTCCTTATCAGATGTATCATTGGTGAATATGTTCTCTCGTGAAGTGGATTGTCTTTCTCATTTTGCTGATGGTTTGTATATTCTGAGAGTAAGAGGTATAATAGAATGGGATCAATTCTTTCAGCCCATACAGTACTATTAAATTAATTCACGAAGTTGTTTATTCAGTCAGAAAGTATTAAGAGCTCACCAGGTGTCAGGCACTAATACACTAGGGCATGTGCAACTGCATCTAGGTACTTCTGGATTTGATTTACAATGCAGTATCTGAAACACATTCCTAGTTTTATCTAAAGAGTACTACTCACCACAATTAGTCTTCTTCTTAACTATAACAACAACATATGCTAAGTGCTTATAATACCAAGTGCTTATACCATTTACTCTTCACAACACTCATATAAGGCAGAGATTGTTATAATCCCCATTTTATAAAAAAGGAAAGAGATGTGAAAGAATACTTGACTGTCCACGGCCACCCAGTTGGTAACCAAAAAAAAAAAAAAAAAAAAAAAAACCACCTCTGAAATACAAACCAAGTCTCTGAAGTCTAAATCAGTGCTGTTCAAAGTCTTGTCCTCCATGGGTGGCAGTATCAGCAGCACCTGGGAGCTTGTTAGAAATACACTTGGGAGCTTATCATAATTTCAGGGAGTGTGGCTTAGCCATGTGTTTAACAAGCCCTCTATGCGATCTTACACATGCTAAAGTTTGATAAGCACTTCTCTAAACCACTACACTATACATACTATTCAGCTTCCCTAGTTCACAAATTACTAATGGTGTTGGGTTATATTATTGCTCTCTTGCATTTAAGAATTTTTAGCTTTCATCACAGTTGTCCTTTTGGGTTGGATTCTGTGGGTAGTGAAATCTAACTCTATGCCATATCCTTTAAGCAGCGTGACTATTCATCCTAATTCTCCAGGGATAGTCCCATTAAAGCTGTTGTCTTGCTGCAATTAACTGTAGCCTTTCACTCTCAGAAGTGCCATAGTTTGAACTATAAATCATATGGTGGCCCTACCGATAAGCCACTACTTGCTCTGGCTGCCACTCACTCCAACCTCATATTTTACCATTCACCTGTCACTTCTATGTGCTGGCTACAAAAAAGGTTTTCTTTTAGTTCCTTAAATTTTCAAACTCACTTGTAATGAAAGGGCTTAACATTTCTGTGCCCTCTTCCTGGGAGGCTCTTGCTCTAGGTCTCAGAATGATTTGCTCCTCCTCGGTGGCCTTCCAAAGGTGGAATGATAAAAGCAGTCCACCCTGTGGACAGGTAATTTAGAGAATTTTATAACAGTAGTAAAACTAGCTAAAACACAGTCATCAGCAATTCGAAACAACATTAGTTAAAAAACACTGCTCCCCACCCAAATATATATATATATTATTTGTCCTTTAATAAACATTGTAGTCTACATGGAAGTTGATTCTGAGAGCTCCCAGGTATATAGGTGGCCCTCAGACAAACACTGGCATAAATAATTGCATTTATCCCAAAAGTAAATTACTAAAATAGATTTGGAATAGTTACAGTTTATTTTAGGTAGTTTGTGCCTCCAACCTCTGTGTTACCACATTCCTCAGTTTAAACAATAGATTTAAAATAAATTGTGGTAGAACATTGATTGAAAAGATGAGGAAACAGAACTTGAGTTACTTTAGTTTTGTCATGTTATTTCACTTCTTGGGATTTTTATTTGTATTCAAGATTTAAAACAGGGAATTCCAAGGGAGCCAGAATAGCCTAAATAGTCTTCAAAAAGAACGAAGTTGAAGAATTCACACTTCTCAATTTCAAAAATTACTGCAAAGCTACAGTAATCAAGAAAATGTGGTACTGGCCTAAGGACTGTCACATATGTCATTGAAATAAAGTTGAGAGTCCAGAAATAAATGTTCACATTTACACTCAATTAATTTTTGACAAAAGTGCCAAAACAATCCAATGGGGGAAAGTCTTCAACTCATGGTGCTGGAACAACTGGAAATCCACATTCAAAAGAATAAAGTTGAACCCTCAAATCAACTCAAAATGGACCAAAAACCAAGATGCAAGAACTAAAATTATAAAACTTTTTAAAAAGAACATAGGTGGCCGAAACCAGTTTGGCTCAGTGGATAGAGCATCGGCCTGCAGACTCAAGGGTCCCAGGTTCCATTCCGGTCAAGGGCATGTACCTTGGTTGCAGGCACATCCCCGGTAGGGGGTGTGCAAGAGGCAGCTGATCAATGTTTCTCTCTCATCGATGTTTCTAACTCTCTATCCCTCTCTCTTCCTCTCTGTAAAAAATCAATAAAAAATATTTTTTTTTAAAAGAACATAGGTGTACATTTAGGTTGCTTATATATCTTGGCTATTGTAAATAATACTTCAAAGAACACAGAGAGGCATATATCTTTTCAAACTAGTGTTTAATTAAAATATATAAAAATTAAAATGGAAAATTTATTAAATATAAGTAAATAATAAAAGAACATAGGTGTGAATCTTTATAATTTTGGATTAGGCCATAGTTTCTTAGATATGACACCAATAGCACAAAGAACAAAGGAAAAAAATTGGATTTCATCAAAATTAAAAACTTTTGCCTTGAAAGGACACTATAAAAAAAAATAAAAGACAATAGAATGAGAGAAAATATTTGCAAATTATATACTATACAATAAGGGACTTATATCTAAAATATATACATATTCCTTACAACTCAATTAATAAAAATACAAATAATGCAATTAAAAGTAGACAAAGAAGATATACAAATTGACAGTAAGAAAATGAAAAGATGCTCAACATCATTAGCCATCAGGGAAATGCAAATCAAAATCATAACAAACTACCACTTCACACCCACTAGGATGGATAGAAACAAAATGGCAGATAATTACAGGTGTGGACAAGGAGGTGAAAAAGTTAGAACCCTCATACATTGCTGGTGGAAATGTAAAATGGTGTATCATCCAGTTTGGAAAACATCTGTCAGTTCCTCAAAAGATTTAACATAGAGTTTCCATATGACCTGGCAATTCCACTCTAGGTATACAGCCTCCACAAATACAAACATGTGTTCACATAAAAACTTGTACATTTGTATTCATAATAGATTTAAGTATACATAATAGCAAAACTGGAAACAATCCAAATGCCCACCAACTGATGAGTGGATAAATAAAATATGGTATAACCATACAATGGAATATTATTCAGCAAGAAAAAGAATGAAGTACTGATACATGCTACAATAGAGACGAACATTACAAACATGATGCTAAGTGAAAGATACTGATCACAATTGAGAGCATATTTATGACTGCATTTATTTGAAACATCCAAAATAAGTAAACCTATAGATCCAGAAAGTGGTTTCCCAGGGCTGTGAGGAAGGGAAGTGGTGGTATGGGGAAACAATTGGGGTTATAAAATATTCTAAAATTGTGATAATAATTGCATAACTCTATCTGTATACTAAAAAAAATTGCATTATACAATTTAAACAGGTAAATTATATATAGTATGTTTATCTCAATAAAGCTGTTTCCACCAAAAAAGATTTAAGATAGTGAAACATGGTGCAAACTGCATACTATGTAAGGTATGTTATTTTTCTCCTTTTATAAAAAATACAATGATGTACAACCTGGCTAGTGTGGCTCAGTTGGTTGGAGTGTCGTCCTGCCAGACACCAAAAGGTCGAAGGTTCGATTCCTGGTCTGGGCACATACCCAAGTTGTGGAACGACCAACTGGGGGTGTACGGGAGGCAACCAATAGATGTTTCTCTCTCTCTCTCTCTCTCCCTCTCCCTTTCTTTCAAATCATTTTTTAAAAATATAATGATGTAATTAAAAATACTAATCCATTACTCTTTTACAATGTTTATTTTATTTAAATTAATTTACTGGCATGATAATATATGAAGTTCAATAACTGTTTTCATTATGTTTTTTTCTAGCCATTATATTATTATTTTTAATTTCTTTATTGATTAAGTTATTACATACGTGTGCTCATCCCCCCATTAGCCCCCCCACCCCACCCCCACTCATGCCCTCACCCCCCTGTTGTCTGTGTCCATTGGTTAGGCCTATATTATTATTACTAAAAATAGTTTTTTCTAAAGGGGAGAGGAATGTTAAAAAATTATTTATCCTAGGTGATAAATATTCTAGAAATGCCACTGTAGCTTTTTATTATTATTTAGTTTTGCTCACATATCAGCATCTCAAGAGAAGCATTTCCTAACCACTTTATTTAGAGTAGATACCACTCCATGCCCCCAAATGATATCACTTTCTATCCCTTTACTTGGCTTAACTCTCTTCATAACTTTTATGATTAGCTAATATTTCTTGGTTTATTTTTGTCTCCTTCACTAGAATGTTAGCTCATTAAAGGGTTGTCTGCCTTGCTCACTCCAGTAGCCTCAATGTATAGTACACATTCAACCAATTTGGGGTGAATAAATAAACACTAAAAATTATATCTACTGCTTACATTTCTTCACAAGAAAGATTTAAAAAGTTTTATCTTCGTGCACAATTTCTGTCTTACATTGAGATGAAAACATTGATTCTCACCCTTCTCATCAAGGGTATGTGGACATCATATTCTGATAGATACTTCAAAAATATACGGATAATCAACACCCATTTGTCTAAGAATTTGAAATTTAAAAAAATTATATATTGAATTTTATACCTTTGCATTCATTATCTTCAATGAGGTTTAGGAGCTGTAATCCACTCAACTCTGCAATGTCTCTTTCTTAAAGTTACAAAAATAAAATAATTTTTAAGGTTAATCAGCTTAGATTATCCCAGAATTCATTACTCCAAGCTAGTGATAAAAACCAGCCTCCTTTATTGAACCTAAATATTTCTGGACTTTGTTAAACAGACTTCAAAACACTTACTTTTGAAAACTTGACAAATTTTTATAGAAACTACTTCTTGGAGTCTAGATTTTCTCTTTATTATTGTTGCTTTATCTCCTTTTCAAAATAATAGTTGTATTTTTAAAACAAAGCAGAACTCTGTTATAATATGGCTCAATATTCCAACTGTTTGGGTAGGCCGTAGGTCAAATCCTGTCCTTCCCCAAATGGGACAACCACACATAGTACAAACTTGATCACACTGCCAGCCCATAACCCTTTAGTTAGTCATGAGCTGGGATATGACAGTTAAGAAAAAAGGATATTACCATGTGTATAGTTGTGTTAACATAATATTCCTTCTGGAAAAGGAATATTCCTCCTATTTTTAAAGCACTGTTCCAAAATGTCTTTTTAATAATAAATTTGGTGGACTTGGATGATTGTGTGTAGATTCTCAGCTACTTAACCAAACGAAAGGCTGCATTACACAATGGTTAAGATGTGAAGTTGGAATGCCTATGGTCCAATCTCCAATCTACCATTTACTGGTTGTATCATGTTGTCCAACTAACTTATCCTTACTATATCTCAGTTTTATAACATTTAAGGTGAAGATAATAATAGTACCCACCTCAAGAGGTTGTGATGATTAAATAAATTAATTCATGTGGAATACTTAAAACAATGCTTATTACATAGGGCACTATCAACATGTGCTAGTCTTTGTTTTCAGGCTGAAAGGAAAAAGACATTTAAAATTAAAGTCTTAGTTACCACTAATACATCAATTAAAAATAAAAAGATACAATTTCACACATTTTAATATAAAATTAGTGGGAGGACTTAATTTTAGCTTCAAGCTTCCCATGTGTAATTATATTTTATTTGTGCAGCTAAAGTAATGACTTTCTGAAGTGAAAATTTATACAGAAGCCTAAAAGATGCAAGATTATTTTCTTATACTGTTGCAGCCTAGTAGAAAAAAGGATCCATGGCCCTCCTGCTAAGTTTAGACTAGACGCGTTTCTTAAACAGTCACATATTTCTTCATTAAACTGTTTTTTAATGGCCCTTTTGATGACTGCCAGTTTCCTCCACAATAAAAGAAGTTTTGACCTGTGAATTCATTTTTTTTAAATCTAGTAATAGCTTTGAATACATTAACTGAACATCGTGGACCAAATAAGGAGCCAATTAGTTAAGTTTTCCATCATCTGAATGGAATAAAAATGAATCAACTTCATCACTAAACTTAAAAGGTTGTCTTCATTGGCAAAGAAGTCTAAACATTGTTCTGCTAATTCAAGTTCCTTTTAGAAAGTAAGGAAAGTTGAATTATCTGTGACCTGAAAACAACTGAGTTTCATTTTCCCTTTCCCGCTAGTCAAGTGACTTGGTACCATTGTACAGAAGCACTTCCCATAAAATTACTTTAAGAATTCATTACTTAGAAGGCTGTCTATCAATTATGACCCAGCACAGTATTCATTTTCACAAATAGAGGCTACTTATTTTTCCTTCCTCATTCATGCTTTATTTTCCTTTCTCACTCATCTAGATACTGGGATGATGTGATGAATGCCTCTACTCATCAAGCGACCATCTTTGTTAAATAGGCCTTACAGGTAATCAACTCATCAACTAGTTATAACAAGTAAGAAATGAGAACCATGAGTGAGTCTGGAATCTCAATGCAAACACTCTCCAACCATGTTTGCTTTTTGTAAAAGCACATCCTTTCTCCTCAAGCCCTTAGTTTTTGTAGATAACCGCAAAAAAAAATGTTTTTTTAGAACACGCATCAAACACAGTATCACTATTTTATGCCTTTCCAGATAGTCTGTGAGAGTTACATCAAGCCTAACAGGAAATATGGTTTGTCTCACCATATTGGAAAAGATCCTCATTTTCAGGTGCACTTTATTTGGGGTTTCAAAAGAGAAAGCTAAATATCAGTTTTAACATTAAATATGTCACCACAGCTTTGGGGATTTTCATTTTACAGAACTAAAAACATAATTGGGACTTACTGATAATTCACAACTGAATGTTGTATATAAGCATTTCCTCTCTTGAAAATGTATCTTTAGCTTCAGATGGCCTTTCATGGTCCTAATTATTTCCTAATTATTTGCTTAAATTGTTGTTAAAATATCATAATACTTACAAGCTCTAATTTAAATACTCTAATTTGAAAATATTTCTGCAGCTGTTGCTTTTGTAGAATTCCCTTCTTATTAAAAGTTGAGGAATAATGAAGCTAACGATATAAAGTAAAGATAATAAACAATTTTATGTTTAAAATCAATTGAAACTGGGCAACTAACTAAAGAGAGTACAAAAAAACACCTTACTTTTAATAATCAGGAGTTCTTGTTGTGAATATACATTCTGTCGCATACCTTTCTGTCAAAGTCTCTGAGTTGAGAATGGGCCCCTGCCAAGTCTCTGAAAATCGCTTGTTCAAAAATCTTAATTATAAGAAAGTAAACAAAGAGCGGGTTGAGGTAGTGCAGAGTTCTAATGAGTTAATATAACAGAACTCAAGAAAAGTCAACTCTCTTCAAAGCCAGCAGCTCAGCTCTGACAGTCATCCATCAAACTGAAGGTCTCCTTAATAAATGCCAATTATAGGGCATATATGCACAAACGTGGCTAGCATAAGCCATGGGATCATTTTCTTCTGAGAAAACTAGTGACCAAAAAAACACCCAGGCAGTGCAAGGGACCAGCCCACCCGACAGTGAGGCTTGCTTCTGATCGGAATACTAACTAGCATTATCGCTCTCCCTCTTTTTTCAACTTTGGAAAAGTTCAGAACCACACAGAATTTTGTTTGGGGTTACACAAATTCCTTCACAATTTGTATAGAAGTCTAACATAACTTTTTAAAAGCCATGACATGCCCATAATGTATACAGAGTCTCTGACTTCCGCCGTGAGCGAGGCTTTTTCCTAACTTAATCATACTCAAATTTCACCCCTTTTAAAGATCCTGATTCAAAAATGTTCACTCATTCTCCACAGTCCACAAATTTATACCATCTCTTCCTGTGGTATTTTATGTGCATAAATTAAAAAAGAATGGCCTCCAATGAGGATTAAAAGGTTGAAAAATATCAGAGACTTTCTAAATTTAGTTTCATTTTTCTTATTTTAATTCTCAAAATGTGTGTTAACAGCATATATATATTGATATAGATTTTTTTCCTACATTCTTATAAAATAATCCATTCATGTTAACCTTATTATCTAGAGGAAATGCTGGCTCAACTCAGACAGGAAGTTACCTCATAGGCTTCTTATCATATCACCATGTAACCCTGCATATATGACAAATAAACACATGACGACTCTGGAGAAATAACTAAAATATGCCCTACTGGTACCACTGCTCTTATTGTGGAATTCAATAAGAATTCATACTCAACTTTCAAAAATGTTCCTCTGCTGCCTTTTTTATTATCTACCTAGCCAGGTGCTGAGCCCATCCTCAAGTGGTGTCTGATGACATCAGGGGGAGGGGAGGGAACTTTCTTAGAAAATATGGCCACAGATATTGGCCAAATTTTATACCACAACATTACTTCTTTAATGCGGATTGGTGGGTTTTCAGAAAGAAGGGCTATATTCTTCTATGATGACAGAGATAATTAATAGGGTAAATGAAAACATTCATGTTTGATATTTTTATGCAAATGGATTAGAATAGTCTGCTTTAGCCCCAAGTTGATGTCTTATCTAATTGCCCTACAAAGTGACATCTTCCATCACACATGTGGACCCGTGCTAAATTCATTTATTTCCATCTTGCCTGATATGATGAATGGTCTGAGCTCCATTCAATTATTTAAAATGTGCAAAGAAACAGAAACAATGAGACTGGCAAAGCCCTCTACATTCTTAGGAACAATTTAGGCTAATTAGCATCAACTTCTCCCCCATTCATCATACCCCTTTAGAAATATAAACAAACTGTCAGCTCTAACCTAACAAACAGATCACTGAGCTACTTAACACAAATTATTCTTACATGAAAAGCTCCTTCTCAGGCAATATTCTCCTTTAGGGCATCTGGGAAGCTGAGCTATTAAAATTGAAGACATATGTTCCAGTCAAACTCAACTCCTGGATTGTAATGATCGCTGTTGTGACAGTTTTCAGTCAGCATACTTGCTGCTGGCAACACAGCCCTAAGCCTGAGTAAAACACAAGTCAAATGGAATGATGCAAGCAGAGCCCCAGGTACAGAAGACACCTCTCCACACTACCTACCACGATTTAGTTAGTGGGGCTCACTCATGATCTTCTATTGCAGCTCAAAGTTTGACTGCATTTCATTTAGGGTACTAGGGTGAGGAAGGTAACAAATGTGGTCTGTGACAAGACTGTGAGAATTTCATCCTGTGTTATTTTTAATTACATCCTCTGAGGCTGATGCTACTTAACTTTCAATATTCACTTGAAGCCTTTAAGTCCTGGCCTATCATTTCAGAGAAGCTGGAGAGGGTATGGTTGGAAGGGTCCAGATGGAGAGAAAGGTAGCTTGCGGATAGATTGGGGATGGCCCTCAAAAGGGACAACTTAGAAACTGAACTCCTTCCTTTCAACTAACAGGAATAAAAATGAGTAATTTACACCTTTACATACCAGAACTTTGTAATTAAATCCTTTCCTGAATATTGGACCCAGATACTATTTTCTTCATTTGTTTAAGTGCAGCCACATATGCACCATCAATTCTCATTATTTGCCTGAGTTATGCTCTATAAAGTCACCGTTAACACTGAATTAGCGAATTCTGAACCCATTGCTCCTAGGGGAAATGCAGGGTTAAGTTCCTGCAAGCCTCTGGCCACAACCTTTTCATCAACTGATCAGTATGCAACCTTATTTTACATGGGTTTCTGTTGAAAGACACCTTATTTGATACATATTGTTGACTTATTAGCATTGACCTCACAACCAACAGCACTATGACTGATGCCTGAATAAAGCTTATCAAACACAAGACACATCACAGACTTCTTGTGTTTAGCAACACCAGGCAACACTATGTTTGGGGACCATGTGAAACAGTGAAACTGCCAACCAAGAAAGCACAAAAATGTGAAAAACACGGGACTAAGTAGACCAGGAAAGGGACGCCTGTTTACAGTATGAGAGCTAAATAGGAAGGCAGAACGTCATCTTGCTCAATCTCAGCTGGAAGCATGCACTTCAGATGTTGAGTTTTCACCACTCTGCACATGTCTTCTGCACATGTTTCACTGACCGTGAAAGCACCACAAGTATTGATTTTGAGGTTACAAATAAATGTTGGCAAGTAGGCAAGTTCACAAGTACTAAATCTGCAAGTGAGCATCGACTGTATATACATTCATACATAAATACTCCCCTCAGATTTCCCTCTGAGTTGTTTCTCTAAGTAAGGGAGGGTCATAGTCTGAAAATCAAGCAAAGCCTTCACAAGCTAACTGATAAATTCTGATGGCCACACGTTCTAGTAACATGGTAAATCATAAAACCCTTCCAATATATTCCTACTAGAGGCCCAGTGCACAAAATTTGTGCAGGGGTAGGGTCCCTAGGCCTGGCCGGCTATCAGGGCCCATCTGTGGGGCGACCAGCAGGGTGACCAGGGCCCCCACTTGCACACTCCTTGGCTGGCCTGGCAGTGCCTTCTCGCTGGCCCTGCCCCCCACCACCGCTGCTGCTGGTTGGGGCCTGTGGGCTGGGGCAGCTCCTGCATTGAACGTTTGGCCCCTGATGGTCAGTGCACGTCATAGCGACCAGTCGTTCTGCCGTTTAGTCAATTTGCATATTAGGGTTTTATATAGATAGATTCTTTAGTATACTAGGAATGTGAACACTGATGGCACTATAACTACTGCGATAATAGTGTCAATCCATACCCAACCCACCATGTAATACTGTCTCTACCTTGCTGCAGTATTTGGATTACTACTATTTGTTGTAGTGGGTAGTTGTTGCTAGCATCCATCTCCCTCCACCCCGACCAACCTAGGTCTCAGATTTCCCATCCACACTGTTTAGGCAGGGTTGTCTCTAGAAGTGGGCTATTGGCCTTTAAGCCAATTAGTGCGTGCCATCACTTTAGCTACAGTAATTCCTTTAGGATGGGCACACAACTCAGTCTGGGCTAAAGACACTCCAGGAGGTATTTTCTGAGCACTTCTTGGAAAAATGGTTTCTCTCTGAGAGTCATGGCAGGAACCAGCCTAAGGAGGAAGCAGGCACTACACGAAGCAGAGCAGAGACATGTAAATAAACTGGGTCCTCGGTGATAGTGTTAAGCTACTGGCCAGAGGCTTACATTTATTACACCATATTTTAAAATTATTCCATAACTAATAAATAAATACCCTTCATTGCTTAAGGTAATTTGAGTGAGGTTCTATTTTTCTTGTACTGAAGAGAATTCTGACTTATTTACATGCTAGTTTTTACCTGTCTGTTCCTAACACACACACACACACACACATACACCACACACACGGAAACATTAATTACCTGAATTATCTTTGCTCATCTTTTTATAGACTCTTTCCTTCCTAGAAGCATGACTGATAATAGAATCCATTGATAAATACATTTAATTTAATTAGTAGAATGGAGAATACCTTCCATGGATGGAATCATAAACAGTATACCAGATTAACCATAGGATGGCTAATCAAGGTGGCTGCTATCCACACTGCTGCTCACCCATGAGAACAAAGTTCTTGATATAATTACCTTAAATATAAAGTGGCTCATTTTATATTATACACATTTGCACTACAGAAAACTAAAATATTAATATAACTAATCAATATTCATTTTTAGTTTATCAAGTAAAATTACAAAGGTAACATGACTTGTCTCCTGCACCCCTTAAAGTAAGATAACTTTAAAATACTTTTACTTCAGCATCCCAGCCTCCAGTTTCTCTGGGTTGGGATAATAAGAATAGAGCTGAATGTTACCCAAGCTTCATTTATAAATGTAAAGCAATATCCCAACTTTGTAAAACTTCTGCCTAGTCTTTTTTTCTCTATGGGTGGTTTTAACAGCCATAGTTATTTGTGGATGCAAAACTGTGTCTATAATAAACTGCAACTGCAATTGACCAACCTCAGAAGGTCTGACAAGTGACTAATTACTCCCACAGGTGGCCAACTGCTTTGGCAATTAGCCCATTGTAGGAAAAATTCATAGTGTATAAGAAAGAGGCTTCCTTTTCAAAATATCCATACCTCCTTTTTGGAGAATGAATGCAGGGGAGAGGACTTACAGGAAAAATGGGGGGGGGGGGCGGTGAGATGAAGGCATAAGGGGTAAATGCAAAAATTAATGGTTTCTTCAACAAACAAACCATTTAATCTGATTTTTTTCCTCCCAAGGTGGAGGAATTCCACCTAAACCCCCCCACCCCGACCACCCACCACCCACCACCACCACCACCAAATAAACCTCAGTAATAACCTTAAAGAGAGATCAGGCCATCTAGCTAACCAGTTTTAATAATTCTAAGGTCATCTGCCATAAACAATTTTTTTCTCTTTAGTTTTATATATGTTTCAGAAATGATTGAGTGGATATTCTAGCAATTTTGGAGACTTTATTAACACCTTCTTCATATCACACAGCAAATAACATAAGAGTTGTGTCTACATGTACATTTTTCAATTATTTATTTATAATTATACTAGAAACCTGATGCACGAAGATTCATGCTAGAATGGGCTTTCCTTTCCCTGGATGCTGGCACCACCTTTCCACTCCAGCCCAGCCTCTTTCCACTCAGGCCCTGGAGCTGCCTCTTTCTGCTTCGGCCCCACCTTCCCACGCTGACCAGAGGCCCTGAGAGACTGGGGGTGGGGCAGAATGCCTGCGTCCCGCCCCCATCACTCGGCACCTGTGTATGCAAATTAACCACCATCTTTGTTGGGTTGATTTGCATATCACTCCTGATTGGCTTGTGGCATAGCAGAGGTATGGTCAATTTACATGTTTGTCTATTATTAGGTAAGACTATTGCATGAGCTTCCTACTAAAATGTCTTTATGCTCTAGATAACACTCCTATATCATAGCAATGTGGTCAAGTGTAGAATTAAATTTTAAAGATTTCTTTCCATAACAGACTTCAATCTAGAATTAGGTGTTAAATGCTCATCCTACCCAAAATGATCTACAGATTCAATGCAATTCCTATCAAAATTCCAATGGCCTTTTTTACAGAAGTAGAAAAATAAATCCTAACATTCATATGGGGCCATAACAAAACCACAGTAACCAAAGCAATCTTGAGCAAGAAGATCAAAGCTGGAGGCATCACATCACCTGATTTCAAAATATTTTACAAAGTTATAGTAATAATGACAGTATGGTACTAGCATAAAAATCCTAATACATAAAAAGCCAGGGGCCCTCATGACTGAAACAACCGGATAGACAACCGAACAGCAGGCTGCGTGGGGCGACCAGGCCGGCAGGGGGGTTAGTGAGGGACGACCAAATGACTGAACAGCAGCCTGTGTGGGGCGACCAGGCTGGCAGGGGGGTTAGTGAGGGATGAACAAATGACTGAACAGCAGCCTGCGTGGGGCGACCAGACCAGCAGGGGGGGAAGTTGGGGGTGACCAGGCTGGTGGGGGGGGGGACAGTTGGGGGTGAGCAGGCCAGCAAGGGGGCATTTGGGGGTGACCAGGCTGGTGGGGGGGAAGACAGTTGGGGTTGATCAGGCCAGCAGGTGAGCAGTTGGGGGCAACCAGGCTGGCAGGGGAGACAGTGAGGGGCGACCAGGCTGGCAGAGGGGGGCAGTTGGGAGTGAACAGGCTGGCAGGGGAAGTGGTAAGGGGTGACTAGGCTGGCAGGGGGGCAGTGGGGGGCAACCAGGCCAGCAAGTGGGGGCAGGAAGGGCTAAACAGGCTGGCGGGGGGCATAGTAAGGGGCAACCAGGCCATCAGAGGGGGTAAGTTGGGGGTGGCCAGGCCAGCAGGGGGGACAGTAAGGGGTTACCAGGCCAGCGGTGGGGGCAGGTAGGGGTGACCAGGCCAGTGGAGGGCAGTTAGGGGTGACCAGGCCGGTGGGGGGGCAGTTAGAGGCAACAAGGCTGGCGGGATGGAGGCAGTTGGGGTGACCAGGCCAGAAGGGGGCATAGTAAGGGGCAACCAGGCCAGCGGGGGGGCCAGTTAGGGGCAACCAGGCTGGCGGCGGGGGCCAGTTGGGGATGATCAGGCCAGCAGAGGGGGGCAGTTGAGGGTGACCAGGCCAGCAGGGGGGGCAATAAGGGCTGACAAGGCTGGCGGAGGGGGGGGGAGTTAGGGGTGACCAGGCCAGTGGGATGGGGGCAGTGGAGGTGACCAGGCCGGCGGGGGGGGGGGGGCAGTTGGGGGCGATCAGGCCAGCAGGCAGAGGCTGTTAGGAGTGATCAAGCTGGCGGGGATGGGGGAGAGCAGTTAGGGGCGATCAGGCAGGTGAGCAATTGGCAACCAGCAGTCCCTGATTGTGAAAGGGATGTCTGACTGCTGGTTTAGGCCCTATCCAACTGGCAATCAGACATCCCCTGAGGGGTCCCAGTTTGGAGAGGGTGTAGGCTGGGCTGAGGGGACCCCCACACACACACACCCCATGCACGAATTTCATACACTGGGCCACTAGTCCTATCTAATAAAAGAGTAATATGCAAATTGACCATACCTCCGCTACACCCACAAGCCACGCCCACCAGCCATGCCCACCAGCCAATCAGGAGCAAATATGCAAATAAACCCAACCAAGATGGCTACAGCAACAGAGAGCAGGAGGGAGGCTTGGGTTTCCGTGGCAATGGAGGAAGCCAAGCTTTCTGCCTGCCCTTGCCAGCCCAGGCCTCTACTCAATGCTACAAAGTTTCAATGATAGAAGATAAATAAATCCCAACAAAAATGGCAGCAGCCACATAGCTGGAGAGAGCAGGAGGCTAGGGTTGTCCCCGGAGATGGAGGAAGCCAAGCTTTCCACCTGCCCTGGCTGGCCCAGGCCTCTGCTTAAGGCTACAAAGTTTCAATTATAGAAGATAAATAAATCCCAACAGAAATGGCTGCCGCCACAGAGCAAGCAGAAGTCTTGGCTCCTCTCCAGGCTACAAAGTTTCAATTGTAGAAGATAAATAAATCCCAGATACCAAGGCCTCCGCTTGGGTTGCCGGGGGGCGTGGCCAGCCTGCAAACTACCACAGGCCCCTAGCCCAGGCCACCCCACACCCCAAGGGACACCCTTCAGGGCAAACCAGCCGGCCCCCACCTGTGCACCAGGCCTCTATCCTATCTAATAAAAGAGTAATATGCAGATTGACCATCACTACAACACACAAGATGGCTGCCCCCATGTATCAAAGATCCTGCCCCCATGTGGACACAAGATGGCCAGCAGGGGAGCGCAGTTGGGAGGGACCAGGCCTGCAAGGGAGGGCAGTTAGGGGCAAACCGGCTAGCAGGGGAGCAGTTAGGCTTCAATCAGGCTGTGTGGTTAGGGGGTGATCAAGCTGGTAGGCAGAAGCGGTTAGGGGCAATCAGGAAGGCAGGCAGGCAAGCAGTTGGGAGCCAGCAGTCCTGGATTGTGAGAGGGATGTCCGACTGCCCATTTAGGCCCGATCCTACCGGGATCACACACAAAGGGGAAAAGACAGTCTCTTCACTAAATGGTGTTGAGAAAACTGGATAATCATATGCAAAAAATTTAAACTGGACCCTTATCTCAAACCATATACAAACATCAATTCAAAATGGGTTAAAGACTTAAACATAAAACCTGAAACTAAAGCTACTAGGAGAAAACAGGAAAAAAGCCTCTTGACATTGGTCTGGGCAATGATTTTTGGGGGTAAAACCCAAAAGCAAAGGCAGCAAAAGCAAAAGTAGACAAATAGGGCTGCACCAAACTAAAAAGCTTTTGCACAGCAATGGAAACAATCAACAGAGCGAAGCGACAATCTACAGAATGGAAGAAAATTATTTCAAATCGTCTGATAAAGAGTTAATATGAGGAACTCAACTCAATAGCAAGAAAACAAGTAGCCCAATTTAAAAAACAGACAGAGGACATGAGTAGACATTTCTCAAGAGAAGATAACAGGTATATGAAAAAAAGTACTCAACACTACTAATCATCAGAGAAATGCAAATCAAAACCACAATGAAATACCACCTCACACCTAATATGAATCCACCTAAGTATTCATCATTTGCAACAACAAAGATGAACCTGGAGGACACTATGCTAAGTGAAATAAAGCAGGTATACAAAGACAAATACTGCATGTTCTCATTCATATGTGGAATCTAAAAAAGTTGAACTCTTAGGAGCAGAGAGCAGAATGGTGATTACCAGGGGCGGCAGGGTGGGGGAAACGAGGAATTATTATTGGTCAAAGGGTACAAGGCTTCAGATAGGTAGGATGAACAAGTTCTGGAGACCTAATGCACAGCATGGTAGCTGCTGTCAACAATATTGCACTGTAGACTTGAATTTGCTGAGAGTAGATCTAAATTAGTCTTACATTCACAACAAAAAGGTAACTGTGTGAGGTGATGGACATGGTAATTAGCTTACTGTGTTAACCATTTTACAATGTATACATGTATCAGAACATTACATGGTACATCTTAAAAACATACACTGTAATTTTTATTTGTCAGTTATATTTCATTAGGCTAGAAAAAGAAAACTTAGGCAATTTTTCTGAAGTAGCCACCCTGTGATCAGTCTCTGTCCCCCAGATGCAGGTCTCTTTGAGGACAAGACTCATAGCACTGCAATAAACAGGCACTTTATACACCAGACTAGGAAGAGGTTGGACTTTTCAGGGGGAAAAAAATCGATGGATGGATGGACAGACATAGCTACAGAGAACAAATGATAAAGCATTTGGGGCAAAATATCAACAGCGATGAATCTGGATAAAATATTTTTTTTCTAAATTCTTGCAACTTTTTTGTAAGTTTGAGCTTTTTGCCAAAAACTTTTCTAAAAGACACACACACACATACATACACACACACACACACACACACGCAGGCACACAGGCACAGTTTCTGGAACTAAATACCAAAAAATGTTCACAGTATTTACAACCTGGGAATGGGAATACAGGGATTTGGGGGGTAGGGGTGGGTATAGGATTATTGAGAGGGAGGGGGACTCTTAGCTTTCGTTTTCTATCCTTCTATGCTGTCATAATTTAACATTAGCTACCTGTGCAATAAGATGACGTCTAATTAATTTTAAAGCAGCATTGTGGAGTCATAGAGTGTGGCTGAAAGGCATTGACTGAAATCCCACCAGTGCCCACTTTGCTCAGAGTATGGCCTTGACCAAGAGAAGTAATTTTTTTTAATGTGAAATTCCTTAGATGACCTAAATTTCTATTCCCAGCTCTGTCACAAAGTCACTGGAGAATGTTAGGCAGGTCATTTCACCTCCCTAGGCCTCAAGTTTCTTGTCTATAAAATGAGAGGATGCAACCATGACTCATTTTCAAGTCCATTTTTGTAGCAAAAGAAGTTTGCTTTTCCAGGCTATTATCTCTTTTGACAGAAAGAGTTCTTCTGAATTTTGTCATTCACATGAAGAAAAGATAATCTACCATTTTGGGGGGCCAATGACTGTTACCTAATATCCTCATACAACTTTAAATGGTTTTTATTTATTTTCTTTTTATTGTATCTACATTAGAAGATGGATGTTAGCCAAACCTATTGTAGTAATCATTTTACAATCTATATAAATCAAACCATCATGTTGTGTATCTTAAAAGTGTACAGTGATGTGTGTTAATTATTTCTCAATAAAACTCGGGGGGGGGGGAGAGAAACTAAATTTTTTTAAGTAAATGTTTTTTAAGCCTTTGGAGATGAGCCCACATTGATTTGTAATAATTTGGACTTCCCCACATTTGAACTAAGGGTATGATATTCTTTCCCTGCTCCTTCTTTTCCCTACCTTCCCCTTCAACCATTTCTCTGCGTCTGCTTAAAACCCTCCTGGGGCAAACATCAGGGACTTCTAACCCAGTGGGACTGTTCTCCTGTCACTTTCCCCTTAACGTGTAAGCCTGTGCATTGCTGAAAGGAAATTTAATCCATATGCTTCTGAGTCGTTTACACTTCACACTTCAAAATATTCTGTTGTAATGGTCATTTTTGTCATAAGAATCCTCCTGAGTCTTTTCAAGGCCTTTTATTCTTAGCAGTCTCAGTTTAGCAGTCATAAATGGAATCTGAACTCCAGAAGGATAGTTCTTTATCTTTATTATTCCTCACTTATTTGGTAGACCTTGCCAGGCTTTTTCTACCCTGAGGTAAGAAAGCCTTTGTTCTAAGACACTATTTTATGTTCTTTTTCCTATATAATCAGGATGTTAATAATTACTATTTGCTGGGCATAAACAATGACATGCTCTGTACTAAGAACTTTTCTGTATCTTTAATCTTCAAAATTGGATAAGTATAAATTTTTCCCTACTTTTCAGAACCCAAAGCTCTGAGAGATAATTTGTCTAAAATCACCTAGCTGATAAGAACCAAGGTGAGACTATCTCCAAATACAGCACTGCACTCTTTTCAATTAAATTAAAACCAAACAACCTGTGATGCTTCAACTTCCATAGCTAGAGGCATTGTTAGCAGGCCCTCCTCACCCTGTCTTTCTGGCAAACTTTATTCATCCCAATTCAAATGGCATCTCCTCTGGAAGGTTTCCCTCTTCTTTGCTGTCTTATACATCCTTCTTTGTCACACCACAATGTAATATAATCATATTTTTCATATCCATTTTCCTTTTAGACTATGAGCTTCTTGAGTTCAGGATTATATCTTTTTTCTCTTTGTTTTCCCAGAGCCCAACCCAGAGTAGACACTTAATAGGTATCTATTGAACTGAATATCTCCTAGTTAAGACTGAGGTGCAAATGTCATTCATTTGTTCATTATCTCTTCCAGGCATTGGAGATAAGGCAAGAAAACACAATCAGATCACCTCCTCTACTCAACACCACTCAGGTAGGGGCCCTACTTCTTCACTCCCTATGGAGTGTATCTGTTTATTCTCTTTGGAGCACAGATCAGTGGAGTCTAGTTTGCATTGGAGACACTATAAAACTGCAGGCCAATGACTGGACTATGGCGTCAGCCCACCTGACTTTGAACCTCAGTTTCCACATGAATGAAATGAGGAAAATACCTACCTGTTTGGGTGGTTGCAGAACATGATCTATATTGTAGACATTACATGTAGAATTAGAATAGTGCCTGAAATATAGAGTTCAATAAATATTAGCTATTATTATCATTCTTTGTCTCACCCAGTCCATTGGTTTCTCTTTCACTGCTAACCAACTTAATTAACCTATTATAAACTTAAGAAATTTAGTGAAATGATCTAATATGATTGTTTCACATACTATGAAAGGCTTTTGTGTATTGTGAAGTAATGTATTAATGCTCTCTAAAAAGGCCTACACCAAACACGTCTAGGATGTTGAGAAATTTCATACAAAGCACAATTATTAACTGATCAGATGCTTTCTCACTTTCTCTCAACACAGATATATTTTTCCACCTCTAAAGTTTCTACTACTTAAACTACACTTTTATTTTTATTTATTTCCTTTCTTATTTCTTCTAAGTCTGCTTGTCTAACCCTGTGTGAACACATAAATGTTGATGAGGTCAAAGTCATAAACTCACTCCTCTTGCAAGTAGATTGTTCACTGTTAATGGACGCAGAATATACCCCGAATCTTGGCCAATGCTGCTCATGAAAATCGTTTATCACAAGAGATGTCAATGGGTGAGAAACCAACCTATGCTTTAAAAACTTTCAATATCTGTAAAACATAATAACTAGGCAAATGGAAACTTTTCACATGTAAAGCCATTCATCATAATGTTATTTTTAATTATTAAACATTTTTAAAGTAAATGTTCAATAATAAGAGGATGGTCTAATAAACTTTATAGTTGTGCAATGCAATTTAAATAATGGTTTGCAAAGATTTTTAAGTGACATTACAATATTATAATTTTAAAAAGCAGAATATAGAAATGCTCTTAATTTTGTTAAATTGTGCATTTAAATAAGTTTATACAAACACCCATATCTGTATAAAAAAAGCAAAATTAGAAAATGCACTACAATGTTAACAGTGGTAATATTTGAGTAGTAAAATGAATAATGGGTGATTTTTATTTTCTTTATTATTAATAGTATCAGTTTTTAATTTTATTGACTGTGTTAAATGACTTATGTGAATTCTCTCACATTTCAGTTTCCTCATCTGTAAAATAAGGACAATGAGAATATCTGTTTTGCACGTATAATGTATCAGATGAGCTAACATAAAAATAATTGACAAATTTTAAAAGTAATGTTTAAATGTTAAATTATTAGGAAACAGTATGACTTTATTATATGTATGAATTACAGCAGTTAGGACTGGCAATTTTACTTTGTTTAGAAATGTTAACGAAAATGTATTACATATGTGGTTCTTTTTTCTGGGACTTTGCCCAGTTCCTTAGGATTTCCTGCTCCTTTACCTCTCCTAGCTATGGCATTGTTATCACTGGGAAGGCTGGGGAAATATTAAGAAGGGTGGTAGCTTATTGACAGGAGATAGAAAAGAGATCAAATAAAAAAATTTAGAACTGTATGCCATTTCAGCCACATAATGGACAGGAAAGCCAAACTCTGAAGCACAGGAAAATGAGATCTAGAATCATTCAGGCGCCAAATAAAATAGATAACCAACATCTCAGTGTAAAGGACAGCAAATCAACAATGGCTTTAGGCAGAGGTGGCGTGACTGAAAAGGTGCATGCCAGAAGGGCTCAAAGGGAATTGGGTGTCTAATCATGAATACAAAACAGAAGCCCTCGGGGCGCAGTGGGGCCAAATCACCACAGTGCAAACTGCAGGGCAAATGCCTTTCTTCATGTTTCCCATCTGAGACTGTACTTTATTATTTCATTTTCAATTTTCAGAAAGAAAGAGGAGAGTCGGTGTGGGGATAAGCCAAGGCTATCTATTCCAGAAGGAAGAACCAGATATCCTAAGTTATTAAAATGAAGAAACTGCGTAATCACAAGTGTAACAGATATGGATCATAAAGACATAAAGGTCTATTATTAAAACATTATAGAATTAATAAAGTTCTATTAGTAGAATTCACAAAATTGTAGACTATTATGAAGTTTCATTTCATCAAAATTCAAAACACTCCAAGATGCGAATTAGCTTGCTACTGCTGTCTTACATGTATATGTTAATAATGCTCCATACTAAAACAACAATAAGGTTGTATCACCCAACAGCATTGGAACAGACATTAGTAATTTTCGGTATAGACTTTCAAAGTAAAAAGTGGACAGTATTCCAAGAATTGATTCAGAAATGTACTCTGGAAATATAACAAATGTCCTTAGCTAAATAGCTTCTAAGTTTTTCTATTAAAAAGTAGTTACCAAGCCCTAGCCAGTTTGGCTCACCAGCTAGACCCTTGGCCCATGGACTGAAGGATCCCGGGTTGGATTCCAGTCAAGGGTACTTGATCCCCGGGCTGGTTGGGGCTTGTGTGGGAGGCAACCAATGGATGTTTCTCTCTCACATCAATGTTTCTCTCTGTGTGTCTCTCCTCCTCCCTTCCATTCTCTCTAAAAATCAATGGAAAAATATTCTCGGGTGAGGATTAACAACACCAGCAAAAAAGAGTAGTTACCAAGGTCAATGTTCTTATTTTTATTTATCAAATACCTAGAGTGCTAGGCACTACTACTTCAAGAATTTTGCTCATTCATTCATATAACATCCCTATAATATAAGCATACTATCATCCCCATTTCACTGAGCAAAAAAGGGAAGCAGAGAGGTTAAGGTGATTAATGTGTGCTCAAGAACTCACAGACAATAAGTGAAGTTTCCAGGATTGAAACCAAGCTATTTCTCTCTTATAACCATTATATGCATTTGCACATACTTGCATATTCAACACAAGTGAGGTCTGAGAACCACAGAGAAATGGAAATCCATTGTAGATAAAGTAACAACAGGTCTCAGTTCATTGTGATAATCCAACTTCATATATATTGTCCCATTATAATTAATAATACTAGCCCTTGTCACTCTCAATAGTGTCCAAGTTCAGGCAAAACATACAGAGTGTACCTGTCAGAAAGGCTCTGTTCCACTACCGTGGGAGAGCTTCTTAAGCTTTGTTATCCATAACTTCCCTGGACATAAACAGGGAATGCTAATGTTTGTTCACTTCCTGCTTCTCAAGATGAGACTATGGTGGTATGATCCAGAAGAATATACATAAATGTAAGATATTTTGAATTTTTATAAATGTCTGATAGCTGTATTGGAAACGTCTATAACTGCTGAGCTCCCATCATGTGCAGAGTATGAACAGACATGCTTTAAATGTATTAGTGGACTCATTGCCCATGAGTACATAATGCCTTTTTTATTCGTATACAACAAATATTTGTGATAGAAACAGTGGTGTCAGGATAGAGTACAAACAAATTATTAAATCACTCTTAACCATTATTACTGAACCAGAAACTTACTTGAAAAGAAAGCTTTGTAAATTTTATTATATAATATCCACTTTATGGTTGACTCATTATTTCCACATAAGCAAAAAAAAAAAAACAAAAAAAAAAACGGCAGAATTAAACAATAAACTGTTTTATTTAAGATAGAGTTTAAGAGGCTAGTGCCAGTAGGTAATCCATCAGAAAGAAAAGATATAGATTCATTTTACAAAAGAAAAAGGATATTGAGACTTTGTTGCTATAGCAATGAGTCAAAATTCAGAAAATCACCTACAAAAGTGGGTAAAAGACTTAAATGTAAGTTGTGAAACCATAAAAATCCTAGAAGAAACCATAGGCACCAAAATCTCAGACATCTCTCCTGGCAATATGTTTACCAATACATCTCCTAAGGAAAAGGAAACTAAGGAGAAAATAAACAAATGGGACTACATCAAAATAAAAAGCTTCTGCACAGCAAAAGAAACCATCAACAAAATGAAAAGAGAGCCCACTGTATGGGAGAACCTATTTGGCAATGATACATTCGATAAAGGGTTAATATCCAAAATATATAAGGAACTCATACAACTTAACAAAAGGAAGACAAACAATCCAATTTAAAAATGGACAAAGGACCTAAATAGACACTTCTCCAAAGAGGACATACAGATGGCCAAGAGACACATGAAAAACCGCTCAAAGTCACTGATCATCAGAGAGATGCAAAATTAAGTGACAATGAGGTATCACCTCATATCTCTCAGAATGGCTACCATCAAAAAATCAACAAATGACAAGTGCTGGTGAAGATATAGAGAAAAGGGAACCCTAGTACACTGCTGGTGGGAATGCAAACTGGTGCAACCATTATGGAAAATAGTATGGCGTTTCCTCAAAAAATTAAATATGGAACTGCCATTTCACCCAGTGATCCCACTTCTAGGAATATATCCTAAGAATCTGAGGCACAAATCAGAAAGAATATATGCACCCCTATATTCATAGCAGCACAATTTACAATAGCTAAGATCTGGAAACAGCCTAAGTGCCCATCAGTAAATGAGTGGATAAAAAAAGCTGTGGTACATTTACACCATGGAATACTATGCAGCAGCAGTACAAAAGAAGAATCTCTTACCCTTTGAGACAGCATGGAGGGACCTGGAGAGTATCATGATAAGTGAAATAAGTCAGTCAGAGAAAGATAAGTATCACATGAACACACTCATATGTGGAATCTAAGTAACAAAATAAACTGATCTCTGGAGTGGATCCAGAGACATGGAAGCATGGAATAGAGTGTGGAATCTCAGAGGGAAGTCAGGGGAGGGTGGGAGGTAATCAACCAAAGACCTTGTATGCATATATGCATAACCCATGGACACAGACAATAGAGTGCTGAAGGCCTGGGGCAGCAGGGGGTGCAGAGGAGGGGGGTGGGGAGTGCAGGGATGGGCTGGAGGGTGTGAATGGGGGCAAAAAAGGGACATATGTAATACTTTCAACAATAAAGAATTTAAAAAAAATATACAGAACATCAACAGAGAGTATAAAATATTATTTATATACATACAAAAAACCATATGTATTATATTTTATGCTGATCTATGACAAAATAATGATACTGGCTTATAAATCCTATTTTCTATGACAATGACATCCAAGTATTGACTTATGAGACTCTCTACATAGTTTGTGTATATAGAGTTTATATTTAGTAAATAAAAATTAGTAAGTTTTTTCTGAGAAATATGTCATTACTTTCATCAAGATGAGCTGTTTCTTGTACTGAGTGGGGAAAGGTAAAAAATTTTATACTCTAAGTGGCTCACAGATTAAATAAGGCTAAGAGCCAGTACCAGTTAAATTGATTATGCAATCATAATATGGACACATCTGTGAATTTATTTATTATCAGAAACTTATATAGCACATGATTTTTCATTTAAAGAGAAGCAGAGCCTGCTAATGTGGCTCAGTGGTTAATTCCCAGTCAGGGCACATGCCCAAGTTGAAGACTCTATCCTCAGTAGGGGGCGTGCAGGAGGCAACTGATCAATGATTCTCATCATTGATGTTTCTATCTCTCTCCCTCTCTCCCTTCCCCTCTGAAATCAATAAAAATATATTCTTTTAAAAAGAAAAAGAAAATCACCTACATATAGGGAATTAAAAGGTGTGAGCTTGCTCCTAGCTGGTTTGGCTCAGTGGATAGAGCGTTGGCCTGCGAACTGAAAGGTCCCAGGTTTGATTCCGGTCAAGGGCACATGCCCAGGGTTATGGGCTCGATCCCCAGTGGGGGACTTGCAGGAGGCAGCCGATCCACCATGATTCTCTCTCATCATGGATGTTTCTATCTCTCTCTCCCTCTTCCTTCCTCTCTGAAAACAATAAAATATATATATTTTTAATTACTTTATTGATTAAGGTATCACATATTTGTCATCAACCCCCCCCCATTCCCATCCCAAACCCCACCACACGCATGCCCCCATCCCCCTGTTGTCCGTGATCACTAGTTAGGCTCATATGCAAGCGCTTTATCATAGTGTATGTTTGTATGTTTGTGTGTGTGTGTGTGTGTGTGTGTGTGTGTGTGTGAGTCCCTGTGTATTCTCACTTTTTTATCTGTAAATCTGCAATAATAGAAAGAACATCTAAAATGGATAACAGTATTACATCCTCAGTGTTCAACTTTTTGTTCCTTGTCTCCATCCATTCTACTCCCCATACCCTAATTTAAATGGACATATTGACCATTTCATCATAGTCTATCACTTGCTTTACTCCTTTTTAATTTATCATCTCACTAAATGTACTCATCTCCTTGATTGAAAATAAGAGAAGAAATCTAAATATATACACTGTTATTATTATTTTATTAAATTTGTCGCACTTTGCAGAAGCATAGTTTGGGTCACAGTTTCCTTACCTATAAATTAAGAAGTTTCAATCAGTTGAGCCCTATGAAATTCACAGCTTTGTGTATCATAATGTATCATGTGAATGGGGGGACCTTTATAAATGCTTCAGACTGAGACAGGGATGAAAATATGATGGTGTGAATTATTCTAACTTGCTTTGGGGAAAATTACCATAACAACTAATTCTGCTTCAGTTAAGCAATAAATCTCTGATCAAAAAGAAAAAGAAAGTATCTGAAAATATTAGTGTCAGATTTGAGACATTCCCTAATTTCTTGCTCCAGTGAAATGTGATCTATTTGTCATTAGAATGTGATAAAGAGTGATTATGAAAGTAAGTGATGTCGTACAGTCAGCAGACTCTTGTGCTAGCCTTAGCTCTACTTCTAATTACCTGTCCAACAGCAAGCAAGTCACTTGTTCTTTATAGAGCTAGATTTGGTCTAGTTCCTGAGGCTTTTCTCAGAATGGGAGATAATGGTAGGGATTATACCCTCAGTCCTTCACAACTATTCATATTGCAAAACTGCCATATAGTTGACTGATCCTTTTTTATTGATAAGCAGGGGTCTTTATGAAATAAAATCAAAACAGAAAGTTAATGAATAATATTTTGTCAGTTAGATTTCTTGCAGAGATGTGAACATTATTAATACTGCATGTCTAAAATGAACATAGCTTAACTCCATATCATGAAAGTAAATGATTATATTATTAAAAATACTTTATGAATATTTTTTACAACTTCATAGTATTCCAAGAACCAACACTTCTGACTTTAAGTTGACCTGTGCTTTCTATGAATAATGTTTCAATACTTGTGGAAAAAAACCTATATAATTGCTGTAAAACAATAGCTTGTGAACATTAGTTCAGACTTTCTAACCATGCTCTTGGGAATCCAAGAGCTCATTTCCTGTGAACTTCTATTACTTATGTTTTATGTTAAGAGGTTTGCAAAGGCATTAGTTAGCCAGAAAACTAGTCCCTGGAGAACTTGCTTCATTATTAAAAGCAAAATAAGACACTAAGTAGCAGGAGGAAGGCAACTTTCCCACTTACCAAAATTACCTAATAGTCTTACAGAGAACAGGTGATGATCATCCCATTCTGGAGTATTAAGCACCTCCTCTTGAAACAGAGCATACATAGGCTCTTCTAAGCATGAAGGAATATTCATCTTTTATTTTAAGAACCCCAAACATACCATGTACAAACCCAAGTTATGATAAAGATAAGGAAGGCACCACCTGGTTGGGTTGAAAAGCAGAGGAAAAGAGGGTGATGACATCACTTCTAACCCCCTTCTCTCCAGGCCAGCCCTGTGATTACTCAGGCAGGGTCAACTCCACCCATGCCACCTACCCAGCACCATGATTCAGTTATTTAAAGGACGCACCATATTGTGCTCGATCACTGTCAGTTAAATCTATGGCAATGAAATATTTCACTCCCAAACAGCTGATAATTGTAATTGATAATATTCACAATGGAGCAATAATCTGTTTGAAGCAAGATATATCATACATGTTACATGGTTTTTAGAGACAACTGGAAGAGCCTGGATTCCTATTTTATGCCAAACCTCACTATACAATTCCAGAAAAAGAGGACTGCTCAATTTTTCCAACAATGGTGAGTCGCGGATATAAGGAGGCTTTGGAGCCAGTGCGTGTACTGTATGGTGGAAAGATATCCAGCCTTATCAAGGGAGAGATTAACAGCAATACAATCATAGTAGGAGACTATAATACCCCACTATCACCATTGGACAAATCCTCTAAACAAAAAATCAGCAAAGAAACATAAATCCTATATGACTCACTAGACCAGATGGAATTAATTGACATCTTCAGAACATTTCACCCCAAAGCCACAGAATGTACATTCTTCTCAAGTGAACATGGATCATTTTCAAAGATAGACCATATATTGGGTCACAGGCAAAGTCTCTACAAATTCAAAAAGATAGAAATCATATCAAGCATCTTCTCAGACCACAATAGCATAAAACTGGAAATCAACTATAATAAAAACAATCCAACGAAATCAAACACATGGAGACTAAACAGCATGCTATTAAACAATGACTGGGTTACCAGAGAGATCAAGGAGGAAATAAAAAACATTATGGCAACAAATGACAATGAAAACACAACAATCCAAAATCTACGGGACACAGCGAAAGCAGTCTTGAGAGGAAAGTTCATAGCTCTACAAGCCTACTGCAAAAAACAAGAAACAATGGTAATAAATTACCTAACCCTACAACTCAAAGAGTTAGAAAAAGAGCAACAAGAAAAGCCCAGTGTAAGCAGAAGGAAGGAAATAATAAAGATCAGAGTGGAGATAAACGACAAAGAGACCAAAGAAAAAATACAAAGGATCAACAAAACCAAAAGCTGGTTCTTTGAAAGGATAAACAAGATTGATGAACCTCTAGCCAGGCTCACCAAGAAGCAAAGAGAGAGGACCCAAATAAACAAAATCAGAAATGAAAGAGGAGAAATAACAACAGACCCCGCCGAAATACAAAGAATTATTAAAAAATACTATGAACATCCCTATTCCAACAAACTGGACAACCTGGAGGAAATAAACATATTCCTAGAAAAATATAACCTTCCAATACTCAATCAGGAAGAATCTAAACAGCTTAATAGGCCAGTAACTATGGAAGAAATTGAAGCAATCATCAAAAAGCTTCCGGCAAACAAAAGCCCAGGGCCAGACAGCTTCACAGGAGAGTTTTACCAAACATTCAAGGAAGAACTAAAACCTATCCTCCTCAGACTATTCCAAAAAATTCAAGAGGAAGGAACACTTCCAAGCTCCTATGAAGCCAGCATCACCCTAATACCAAAACCAGATAAAGACAACACAATGAAAGAAAATTACAGGCCAATATCCCTCATGAACATAGATGCCAAAATCCTCAACAAAATTCTAACAAATCGGATCCAGCACGACATCAGAAAGATCATACACCATGACCAAGTAGGATATATCCCAGGAATGCAAGGATGGTACAATATCTGCAAATCAATAAACGTGATACATCACATAAACAAATTGAGAGATAAAAATCACAGAGTCATATCAATTGATGCAGAAAAAGCATTTGACAAAATCCAACACCCTTTCTTGATAAAAACTCTCAACAAGGTGGGAATAGAAGGATCATACCTCAACATAATAAAAGCTATATATGATAAACCCACAGCTAACATCATACTCAATGGGCAAAAACTAAAACCATTTCCCCTAAGAACAGGAACAAGACAAGGATGCCCACTCTCACCATTCCTGTTTCACATAGTACTGGAAGTATTAGCCATTGCAATTAGACAAGAAGAAAAAATAAAAGGCATACAAATTGGAAAAGAAGTAAAGCTGTCCTTATTTGCAGATGACATGATATTGTACATAAAAAATCCGAAAGACTCCATCAAAAAACTAGTAGACTTAATAAATGAATTCAGCAATGTAGCAGGATACAAAATTAATGCCAAGAAATCTATGGCATTTCTATACACCAATAGTGAACTTACAGAAAGAGACTAAAAAAAGCAATCCCATTTACCATCGCACCAAAAAGAATTAAGATACCTAGGAATAAACTTAACTAAGGAGGTAAAAGATCTCTACTCGGAAAACTACAGGACACTGAAAAAAGAGATAGAGGAAGACATATCAGATGGAAGAACATACCATGTTCATGGATTGGTAGAATCAACATCATTAAAATGTCCATACTACCCAAAGCAATCTGCAGATTCAATGCACTCCCCATTAAAATACCAACGGCATATTTCACAGACCTAGAAAGAACTCTCCAAAAATTCATCTGGAATAAAAAAGACCCCGAATAGCCACAGCAATCCTGAGAAAGAAGAATAAAGTAGGAGGGATCTCAATACCAGATTTCAAGCTATATTACAAAGCCACTGTCCTCAAAACAGCCTGTTACTGGCACAAGAACAGACATATAGATCAATGGAAAAGAATAGAGAATCCAGATATCAACCCAAACCACTATGTTCAATTAATATTTGACAAAGGAGGCATGAACATACAATGGAATCAAGACAGTCTCTTCAATAAATGGTGTTGGGAAAGTTGGACAGATACATGCAAAAAAATGAAACTAGACCACAAACTTACACCATACACAAAAATGAACTCAAAATGGATACAGGACTTAAACATAAGACAGGAAACCATAAAAATACTAGAGGAATCCACAGGCAGCAAAATCTCAGACATATGCTAAAATAACTTCTTTACTGATACTGCTCTTAGGGCAATGGAAGCTGAAGAGAAAATAAACAAATGGGACTACATCAAAATAAAAAACTTTTTCACAGCAAAAAAAAACCATCAACAAAACAACAAGAAAGCCCACTGTATGGGAGAACATATTTGCAAATGTTATCACTGATAAAAGTTTAATCTCCAACATATACAGGCAGCTTATACAACTTAATAAAAGGAAGATAAATGATCCAATAAAAAAAATGGGCAACGGACCTAAATAGAATCTTTTCGAAAGAAGACAGAAGGAAGGCCAAGAGACACATGAAAACATGCTCAAAGTCACTAATTATCCAAAAGATGCAAATCAAAATGACAATGTGGTACCATCTCACACCTGTCAGAATGGCTATCATCAACAAATCAACAAAGGACAAGTGTTGGCGAGGATGCAGAGAAAAAGGAACCCTCGTACACTGCTGGTGGGAATGCAGACTTGTTGCAGCCACTGTGGAGAATAGTATGGAGTTTCCTCAAAAAACTGAAAATGGAACTCCCATTTGACCCAGTAATCTCACTCTTAGGAATATATCCTAAGAAACTAGAAACACCAATCAGAAAGGATATATGCACCCCTATGTTCATAGTAGCACAATTTACAATAGCTAAGATTTGAAAACAGCCTAAGTGCCCATCAGCAGATGAGTGGATTAAAAACTGTGGTACATCTACACAATGGAATACTACGCTGTGGTAAAAAAGAAGGAGTTCCTACCATTTGCAACAACATGGATGGAGATGGAGAGCATTATGCTAAGCGAAATAAGCCAGGCAGAGAAAGATAAATATCATATGATCTCACTCATTTGTGTAATATAATGAACGGCATAGACTGATGAACAAGAACAGATTCAGAGACTGAGAAACTTCGATCAGAACATCATACCTTAGGGAAGAATAAACTGGTGAATATAATAGAATCAGGGGCATAGAATGGGAGTGGACTGACAATCTTCAGGGGGAAAGGGGTGTGGGGGTACAGGAAGAGTCTGGACAAAAATCATACACCTATGGATGAGGACAGTGGAGGGGAGGTAAGGGCAGAGGGTGGGGTGGGAACTGGGTGGAGGGGAGCTATGGGGGAAAAAATGAGAAACAATTGTAATAATCTGAATAAAGATTTATTAAATTTAAAAAAACAAAGAATGTTTGGCAGTCAAAAAAAAGAAATGTTAAAAATAATAATAAATAAATAAAAATAATAAAAAAATAAAAGAGAAAAGAAAAAATGTTAGTGTCTTAAAAGATTAAAAAAAAAGTGAAGTAGTGAAGTTCATTCATTTCAGCTGAGTATTTAATGTTCCATGGGGGCTGGTCTAAGACCCCTCTCCACTGCTCTGTCTGCCACATCTCAGCTTTCTGCTAGATAGTCAGCACCGTGTTGAAGCTCCCAGCAATCCACTGCTCCTCTGTGTCAATCACCACAGCCTTGGTTTCAGCCAGGCGGGACCAATCTGCACACTTTATTTTTCTGCCTGCTTTCAGTTGTATTTACACAGCATCTATTTCTGACACAGCTTCTAGGTGGCGGTATTTCTGTATTAGTTTCCAGGGCCAAATGGCCCCTCAACCCAGTTTTCTGGGGATATTTCGGATCCTTGTTTCCTTGTTTCCCTGTCGAGCTCAAGGCTGGGTGCGGCTGCACTGTTAGAAGGGGCCTGGTCTTCAGTATTAAAATGTCTGTTCAGAGTTGGAGGGATGGAACTGTCCCAGAGCTGGCTTCCTGATCATCTCTCCCTATTTTGTTCCCCAGCTTCCACAAAATCTCCTTCCTCTGCATTGCTGCCTCAGTGAGTATTGGTAATTGAAAGATCCTATGCAGTGGGTTTAGCGAGTAAAAGCAAGGAAATTATAAAGACAGAACAACCGTGCCACTGGGTGTCTCTCTCCCCTGGGCACTATGTGGCCTGTGCAGAACTTCAGGCTGCCTTTCTGGGTGCAGCCCCCCATGGCTGTGGGCTTAGATCTAGAGTCCCCCGTTGCCAGCAGCCTTGTGGACACCCTTCCACAGTCTAGCACTACATGTGTTCCCAAGGGATGCAGTGTTGGTGCAACACAATCCTGGCTATGGGCATTTCTCCCTTCAGCCCAGAGCCCCGACCCCACCAGTCTTCCAGCTACCTCTGACCTTTCTGTCCATGGATTGCCTCACTAGCTGTGTTTAATTCACCAATTCCAGGTGGATGTTATTCAATTCAGCTTTCTTCTTTCTGTTCCATAAGAAGGCACAGGACCCAACCGCCTATTCGGCCACCACATTGTCTAGCCCTGGACAAATTTTTTAGGCACCCGTGGCCAGGGAGGTTGGAGTCTCTGTGTTCATGGGTTCACAGCTGAGGCAGCTGGTCCCTGGCCAGTGTGGCTGTAGGGTCCTGGGTGGTGTCCGAGGTCTCCCCGGCTCTTCCCTTCTCACAGCCGCTCTTCCCTTCAAGATGGCATGGTCTCTGCAGCAGAGGCAGCCGCTCCTGGAGACATTTCAGCAGTAGTAGAGGCTGCCCAGCTAGGGGAGCCTGGTCCGCCAGTCCCCAACAGTCCTGCAGAATATAACTGTCCCTCACTCACAAATACAGACACTTCCCAAACATCCACACACTCCCCTTTCACTCTCTCACTCACACTCTCTTCCTCACTGCTGTCCCGTTGGCCACCATCTTAGATCTCCTCGGTAATAGAGCTTTTACTATGCATATGGGAATCATATTCTAGGGAAATAATCAGGGGAAATTAAAACAACCTACATCCCTTGACCTTATGGAACAGAAACTCCTCTATGCATTCTTTATTTTTTGAGTAACTGTATTTTAGATTCTCTTTATTATGGCAGCTTAGATTATACTCTAACACAAGTTTCTTCCACCTTATTAATTGTAAAAAATGGAAACAAAAATATAGGGATAGATGCAAAGAGACAACACCCAATAAGCACCTCTGCCTTGGTGCTTAAAGGGCTAAGATCCCAAGGGAGTCTTAATTCTAGCTCAGTTCTCAGTGTCAAGTCACACTAAGAAAGCTCCATCAAGTAATTCTGAAGGCTTCCACACACACCTCAGACAGGTCAGATTTCAACAGGCCAAAAGAAATTTCAGCAGGAGGCTGAAATCATTCACCATACCCAAATAGTAGCTATGGCCGTCTACTAGTCTCTATTACATGGCGCTTAAAAATACACCTTTATTTCCTACCACACAAACATTTCTACCTTGTCATTTTCTTTAGAAGGATGGACTTGATGTGGAATTAATTAACTATTTCTAGTCTCTTCACTCTTTAATTCCATTCCTCATGATAATAAAATAGTGATAGAGTAGATTACAAAGACTGTGTATACAAACTGGGCGAATACAGACACAAAATATAGTTTATATGTAGGCCCAAACCAATTATATTTTATCATTGAGATTGCCTTCTTTCCTTAGAATCTTTTCTCTAGTTATTTGGAGAATAACATATATAATTATTAGGTCTTATGCTTTGAACTAATAATGCTAAACTTCTCTCTTACATTCATTATATTTTCTACCAGCTTGTATTTTGCTACTAAAGTAAAAGCTATTTATGAGTAAAACATGAACAATACATGTATATATATTTTAATAATCCAGGTAATTAAGCATCAAAAGTGGTAGAGAAAAAGAAAGATTAAACATGGTGATGTAATAAAAACGTTTAGCATGTCTCGACATTCCATTATTCTTCAGACTTTTGTTTGCTTTCCCCTCCCCCCAGTACCATAATAAAACATAGAGTTACAATCAACGTGTGATGACAAATAGTCTCAGGGTTGGGCTTGAATTCTTCTAAATATATTGGCATTTGTAAGCTGGAAAAGATAGAGGTAATCAACCACCCTCAGACAAAAGTAGAATGACTATTTTGGCAAAATGTTCAAACCACATTAAGCCCTAATTTGAAATGATGTTTGAAAGAAAGTAATGCAACTAGGACCAATTTATTTGTACAGCAAATAAAAACCGAACTTACTAGACATATTTAAGAGATGGAAACAATTAAATGCATTTGTTTTCTAAATAGACCAAGTATATTAGAAACTTCGAAGGTAAAAAAAAACCCACAATTTTACTAGACACTATTATTGGTTGCTGTGTAATACTTAAATCATTTTTCTAATGGCCTTCTGAGGTTGTTCTAATAAAACATGCTAGATTGTTTAAATCTGTTTAATTTCACATTATCAATATATCATAGAGTTTCATTCTAATTAGCATATGGAACAACTTAAATAGAATGTCATTTTATTGGAAAGGTGTTATTGTTTTCATTTTGTTTTTCAGAAAATTTATTTTGATGCTTTCTCCTTTGTACTGAAATCAAGTTTCTATGGTATTCTGGGAAAATTATGTTAAGTGATTTCTTTTGGATACATATCTAGACACTATACGCACTTCAACTGAAGGTAACAATTGTTTTGGCTCCAAAAGGATTGAAATAATGACATTTTTATCCAGAATAATATCCTGCCCCAAATGTGGGATGGCCAGATACCAGCATATCATCAAGTCTTTGGCTAATATGTATACCATGACCACTCAATCAAGGAGAGTTTCTTTAAGACCAAGTGTCCTAGACTCTTTGGCGTCTTTTCCCAGGGCCATATCCTGACAAGCCTGGCTAAGAAAGGTGGCTATTCACACACCATAATGAAGCACAGGTCCCAGAGGGCAGCACTTCCAAGGCCCAATGAAGTTGGCCAAGAATTGATGCTACAGAGCATTGAAAACAGGACAGTGTCCTTCTCAGTTTTCCTCCTCCGCATCACTGGTTTATAGAAAAGTGTGAGGAACATATGAATGAATAAACATCAAAAGGAATATTTCTTTCCATTAGGATCACACATCACTAGCAAAAGTATCAAGGCCTTCCCTTGCATGGAAGACACAGGAAGGACTGGTAGGAAAAGGAGAAAACTCACTGATTTTTAAATCTCATTATTGCATAACTCTAAAGTACTCAAAGGTTCTTCTCAGGGTTTATTTACTTTATGTAGAAACACTAGCAATTCAAGTACGCAACATATTCCTAGCGCTAGTTGCTCCTTCTAGAAATTCATTTAGGATTAGAAGATTATATTTGACTTTGATATCATGCCTATTCAATTTGCAGACAAAAGAGTTAAGGAAATTCTGCTGATAACTGCACTCAGCCTCAAGATATTTCAGAGACTAAAATATTGGTGAGACAACTAAAGTATGATTGAAACACCCAGTCTAATGAATTGCTTCATTCTATACCAGTATAAGATTTCATATGTAGCAAGTCTAAAGCATATTTTAATTGGGCTAAAAACTAATTAATGCTTCAGATACTATAATTGTAATTATTCAGTATTTCAACTAAAACACTTAAAGATTCCAAGTATTTCCTCTACTGAAATGTACATTAAGAATTAAAATATATTCCCCTAAGAACAGGAACAAGACAGGGATGTCCACTTTCACCACTCTTATTCAACATAGTACTGGAAGTCCTAGCCACAGCTATCAGACAAGAAGCAGAAATAAAAGGCATCCAAATTGAAAAAGTGGAAGTAAAACTCTGATTATTCACAGATGACACAATATTGTACATAGGAAACCCTAAAGACTCCACAAAAATAGCCACTAGATTTAAAAAATGAATTTGGCAATGTAGCAGTATACAAAATCAACACCCAAAAATTGATGGCTTTTTTATACATTAACTAGAGGCCAGGTGCATGAAATTCGTGCACTGGAGGGGTGTCCCTCAGCCCAGTCTACACCCTCTCCAATCTGGGACCCACCAGGATCCGGCATAAACTGGCAGTCAGACATCCCTCTCACAATCCAAGACTGCTGGCTCCTAACCACTCGCCTGCCTGCCTGCCTGATTGCCCTAACCGCTTCTGCCTGCCAGCCTGATTGCCCCCAAACCGCTCCTCTGCTGGCCTGATTGACACCTAACTGCTCCCCTGCCAGCCCAATCACCTCCAACTGCCCTCCCCTGCCGGCCATCTTGTAGTAGCCATCTTGTGATGATGTGGGGTGGCCATCTTGTGACAACATGGGGGCGGCCATCTTGTGATGACGTGAGGGCGTCGCACAAGGGCACGAGGGCCAACTAGGCTTTTATTAGTATAGATAATGAATCTCAAAAAGAGAAACTAAACAAACAATACCATTTACCATTACAACAACAAAATTAAAATACTTAGGAATAAACTTAACCAAGTAGGCAAAAGACCTATACTCTGAAAACTACAGGATGTTGAAAAAAGAGATAGAAGAAGACATAAACAAATGGAAGAATATACCATGTTCATCGATTACTAGAATCAACATCATTAAAATGTCCATACTACCCAAGGCAATCTACAGATTCAATGCAATCCCTATTAAAATACCAATCGCATATTTCACCGAGTGAGAACAAAGACTCCCAAAATTTATATGAAATCACAAAAGAACACGAATAGCTGCAGCAATTTTGAGGAAGAAAAACAAAGTTGGAGGAATCACAATACTAGATTTCAAGTTATACTACAAAGCCACTGTAATCAAAACAATCTGATACTAGCACAAGAACAGGCATATAGACCAATGAAACAGAACAGAGATCCCAGAAATCGACCCAAGGCATTACACTCAAGTAATTTTTGACAAAGGAGGCAAGAGCATACAATGGAGTCAAAGTAGTCTTTTCAATAAATGGTGTTCGAAAAATTGGACAGATACATACAAAAAATGAACCTAGACCACCAACTTATATTATACACAAGAATAAACCCAAAATGGATAAAAGATTTAAATGTAAGTCATGAAACCACAAATATCCTAGAAAAAAACCATAGGCACAAAATCTCAGACATCTCTCCTACCAATATGTTTACCAATACATCTCCTAAGGAAAAGGAAACTAAGGAGAAAATAAACAAATGGGCCTACATAAAAATAAAAAGCTTCTGCACAGCAAAAGAAACCATCAACAAAATGAAAAGAGAGCCCACTGTGTGGGAGAACATATTTGGCAATGATACATCCGATAAAGGGTTAATATCCAAAATATATAAGGAACTCATACAACTTAACAAAAGGAAGACAAACAATCCAATTTAAAAATGGGCAAAGGACCTAAATAGATACTTCTCCAAAGAGGACATACAGATGGCCAAGAGACATATGAAAAAATGCTCGAAGTCACTGATCATCAGAGAGATGCAAATTAAAATGACAATGAGGTATCACCTCATATCTCTCAGAATGGCTACCATCAACAAATCAACAAATGACAAGTGCTGGTGAAGATGTGGAGAAAAGGGAACCCTAGTATACTGCTGGTGGGAATGCAAACTGGTGCAACCATTATGGAAAATAGTATGGAGTTTCCTCAAAAAATTAAATATGGAACTGCCATTTCACCCAGTGATCCCACTTCTAGGAATATATCCTAAGAATCTGAGGCACAAATCAGAAAGAATATATGCACCCCTATATTCATAGCAGCACAATTTACAATAGCTAAGATCTGGAAACAGCCTAAGTGCCCATCAGTAAATGAGTGGATAAAAAAAGCTGTGGTACATTTACACCATGGAATACTATGCAGCAGCAGTACAAAAGAAGAATCTCTTACCCTTTGAGACAGCATGGAGGGACCTGGAGAGTATCATGATAAGTGAAATAAGTCAGTCAGAGAAAGATAAGTATCACATGAACACACTCATATGTGGAATCTAAGTAACAAAATAAACTGATCTCTGGAGTGGATCCAGAGACATGGAAGCATGGAATAGAGTGTGGAATCTCAGAGGGAAGGAGGGGGAGGGTGGTTGGGTGGGAGGTAATCAACCAAAAACCTTATATGCATATATGCATAACCCATGGACACAGACAACAGTGTGCTGAAGGCCTGGGGAAGGGTGGTGGGGGAGGTTGTGGTGGGGGGCAGGCTGGAAGAGGTCAATGGTGGGGGAAGGGGACACATGTAATACTTTCAATAATAAAGAATTATTTAAAAATAAAATAAAATTTAAAAATAAAATAAAATGAAAAAGAAAAAAAAAAATTAAAATATAAAAATACATAAAATAAAAATACATTTCAACTTATTTATGTAAAATAGAACTTGTCCAAAAGAACAATTCTATAACATACAGAATAAGAAAGTTGAAATTTTTTTTTAAATGAACTCTTTAAAAGACAGTTGAAATTATTGAGCAAGTTAGTTGTAAAACTTACATCAGCCAGGAAACATCAAGTGAGCAAATGTTATATGTAAGACACTGTGTTTCAAGTATCATGGCAAACAACATACAACCTCTCACTTCTATCCACCTCACAGGATGAGCTTGGTACTGAATGTACAGACCTATATCCTAGCCAGAGTAAGCTAATCTTTAAGTAGCCTACTTTTAGTTAGAGTTTTGAGAGTAAAAGAACTGTCTTACCATGCCTATACATTCGTCTCTTGTGCATCTTACAACACACAAGGTACACTCGTCCTAAAGGCTATGTTACATTCTCTAACTTTAGCATTACATTTTTTAAGTCCTTAGACACACTATTGGAAGCCCTTACTAGACAGGCCTTTCCAAACTAACCAGAACATATCCTTTTAATAAAAAATAATAGCTATGTTCTCATTTTCAAAGTTTGCGATTAAAACCTACAGTGAAAGAATCCAGCTGAGAAGAAATTTCCTTTTGGTTCAAAAACAAATGTCATTAAATTTGTCGGAACAATATGAAATGAAGATGTTGTTGTTGGGTCCTTCCCTTATAATGGAAACCAAATAGGCTTGCTGGCTTAGTTAAATCCATAAATTATTCGTCACGTAACATTTCAACAATAATTTTAAACATATAAAAATTAAGGTACAAAAGGAAATCCCACACTCAATGATAATCAAACTAAGCAATTACACATCTTTTTGCATGTGATTTAATTGCCCAGATTTCAAAGAAAACCGCATAATCTTCACATATTGCGCTTACATATTTTAGGCATGGCAGGATAGTGTTTCAAAACATCACTTGTAGTATTGGGTGCCATTCCAACTGCCGTTTCAGATCCTTTGACATGGCAGATTAGTTTGCTAATCTTGGCTTATACTTTTAAAAACAACTTACTACAACTATTCTTGATAGCATTCTACCCTTCTCATAGTTTATAACCTAAAAAATGCACTGTTAAATTGCTTTTTATATTGACAAAGGGCACTGTTACTTATTTTATTTTTCAACATGGAGCTAACAGGTACATGAATCATCCTTTTGAAACTTGGAATGCAGGCACAACAGTGGATGTGAATGGAGACTAAGTAAATAATTCCTCTCATCATCTAGACTTTTTATCAGGGCATCAGCCCAGGAAAAAAGTCACTTGCTTAGCAATAGCCTATTGTCCTAAAAAAAGAAATGGTGAAAAACTTATTCCCAGAGAGCAGTTCATTTACCATAAGATGTGGCTCAGTGAGGTGTTTTGTGTCCTGGAAATGTAACGTTAATTCTCCTGTCAAAGCCTTGGGAGAACAGGCACATCGTAAACATAGTTTTGCATTTTAGAGCTGGCCCTCGTTTTATCTTAGAAAGGGGTTGTTTCTATGTGTCCCACAAATCGGCATTCTTAGATGTGCAGAAATGAGAATAAGTAATTTAATAGTATCTTTGTATGACAGATCTAATATAACATATATCAGAGCACTCTTTCATTCTCCATATGGAATTACACAGGGAAGGAGGGTAGAAAATGAATTCCCAGGAGATGAAATTGAATTTAGCTAAAGTGATACTTCTTTATGAAGAATTTTGAGCTCCTTCAAAGTGTCAAGTCAGCCCAGGCTCAATACTGCCATCTCCTTCTTAAGTGCTGAAATGCAAGAAACAGTATCAGGGAAAAAATACAGAATAACAAAGCAAAAGGAAGTAGCTACTGGACACCTAAAATTCACCAAACACATAATTCCTATGTCAATTTTGAAAGCAAGTCCAATCACTAAGATAGTATATATGCTCTATTAAATTAACAAGTATTTAAACTACAAAATGACTACTATTTTTTGTGCATTCCCCCTTCCCCAATAAAGGTAAAATATACAGCTTACTCATGTTATTATTGATAAAAGTCCAAGCTATTTTTCTTATCTATAATAATAAAAGGATAATATGCTAACTAGACTGGACGTCATTCCAGATGTCCTTCCTGACCAAGCCGGGGCCTAAGGGAACCAGCCCAGGTCCCAGGTGCCTGCGTGCGGCCCAGGGGAAGCCAGCCTGGGTCCTGGGTGCTGGAGGGAAGCCGGTGCCAGCGGCTGGGGGAAGGAAGGCCTACTCTTGCACAAATTTTCGTGCATCAGGCCTCTAGTTTTGAAGATATTTAAGGATTGAGACAACTACCAAGGTAGTCAATAAAGTCAGCCTTAAATTCAGGCAGAGTAATTGGCTGAACCAGGGGTCCTCAAACTTTTTAAACAGGGGGCCAGTTCACTGTCCCTCAGACCGTTGGAGGGCTGTACTATAGTTTAAAAAAAACTATGAACAAATTCCTATGCACACTGCACGTATCTTATTTTGAAGTAAAAAAACAAAACGGCAAAAACATCCGCATGTGGCCCGCGGGCCGTAGTTTGAGGACGCCTGTGACCATATGTTAGGGCTCTTCATTCTTTGACTCTAATGGTTTCCTTACCTAGTATTTGATACCTGAAAATCCATCACTGCAATGTGTGTGTTGTTTTGTGTTTTTTTTTAAACTTAAAGCTTTAAGCTCTATTAAAATGCAAACAGAAGTGAATTTGTAATGTATTGTCAACTACATAGATCTCACTGTGCATTGTTCTATTTTAGGGTGACAGTAAATTCCTGGACAGTGCCAGCTGATGCCTCTCCTCCACTTTATGGACCTTGATAAATAAAATGATTTCCCAGTGTTAGGTCCTTCTTGAGGGTATGATTTAGCAGAGGAGAGGAGACCATTGTGGAAAACAGGGAGCAAGTACCAAAACAGGGAGCTTCTCAGGAATTATTCCAGTGTTACATTTATAGGATTTAAGGGGCAAAACCCCTGTAGCTTTTGACATGCAACACAATCTCAGTTGACGATTGTAAAACTATAGTTAGCTGAAATAAATGCTAAAGAACTGGATTTGTTAAAGCACTAACTTTTTGAGCAATTTATTTTTTTCAAAAGAACAAATATACTAATTTGGAATCCCCTGTTCCCAAACTGGATAGACTACTGTAGCCATTTCCCAGATGCAGAGCAAAGAGGAATGAATAGATTGTGCATCAGCCTGAGAGAATCAGAGGCTGGGGGAGGCACTGTTGCACCATTTGCACTCTCACCCAGTTTAGCAGAACACCTGTTCTCCCTCTGGTATATTGAGATCAGTGAGAGAAGCCTAGGGAGGAACCAGAAAAGTTACCTCCTCGTTAACTGTTGGACAGGTTACTCACTGACAGAACAGCACTGTTGACCTGACTAATACACAAAAGCCCATGTCTTTAGAGGTGGGGTTCAAACTCAAAAGGGCCACTGACCCAAGGGGGGAAAAGAGGATATGCTCACTCTCACACAGTAGTCATAAAGGACCAATGCTCTAACAACATAAGTGGTCGAAGGAGATGCAGTGTTCAGACTTTAGAAATAGAAAATAAGATAGGAACATTTCTGTGAATCTATCAAAGGAATAACACACTTCACATAGGCTACAAAATTATATTAAAGTTTAATCCCAAAATGTAATAACACTAGAGGCCCAGTGCACAAAATTCATGCATGGGGGGTGTCCCTCAACCCGGCCTGTACCCTTTCCAATCTGAGACCCCTTGGGGGATGTCCAACTGCAGTCGGACATCCCTCTCACAATCCGGGTCCACTGGCCCCTAACCACTCGCCTGCCTGCCTGCCTGATTGCCCCTAACTGCTTCTGCCTGCCAGCCTGATCACCCCCTAACTGCTCCCCTGCTAGCCTGATTGACGCCTAACTGCTCCCCTGCTGGCCTGATCGCCCCCAACTGCCCTCCCTTGCCAGCCTGATCGCCCCCAACTGCCCTCCCCTGCCAGCCTGATCACCCACAACTGCCCTCCCCTGCCAGCCTAAACACCCACAACTGTCCTCCCCTGCCAGCCTGATGGCCCCCAACTGCCCTCCCCTGCCGGCCTGATGGCCTCCAACTGCCCTCTCCTGCCAGCTTGATTGCCCACAACTGCCCTCCCCTGCCATGACCCACCTCCTTCACCGGGACCTGCCTCCTCCACGCAAGGTGGTGGAGACGCCAGGACTTGCCTCCTCTGCGCCACGCAGAGCTGTGGGACCCCCAGGCCTCACTGTGCAGAGCAGCCACCGGGCCCCGCCTCTGCTGTGCGTGGCCATCTTGTGGTGGCCATCTTGTGGTGGCCATCTTGTGATGGCGTCACGCAAGGGCATTGCACGAGGGCATGACACCACCTAGGCTTTTATTATATAGGATAATAACATTTTATACCTTCTAAATTCAGTAATTCAAAACTTAAGAAAGTTTTTCTTTAAATAAACTGACTATGAAATAAATCAGACTTAAGAGAAGTTTCACCTTTCTCTAATAACTAGGAATTTTTATATAAAAGTTATTGGAGCAAATTATCTCACCTACCACTTCCAAATTTAACCTGTGTTTTAAGTATTTGTGTTTTAGACCTTTTGATGAGAAAGATATATTTTACATGCATTTAATGTCATTTGAACAAACATGTCTTGGAAACTTATCATAAATGTATTACAGAAAGTAAAAATGACACGTTTTTAAATGAGCAAAGGGGACTTGCTTACTATTTATCAATGCTGCCTTTAGTTCTCTGAGAAAGCATTGTCTATTTTAAGTCCTCTCCGGAGTTCATCCAGAGTTAGAAACAAGAACACCAGGCACAGTGGCCGCAGTGTAGTGCAGAGCACACAGGTGAGGCTGCTGGTGCCACAAGAGGAGCCCAGGTCTGAGGACTTCACCTTGGTCCCCTGAATAAAACAATGCCGCAAGACTACAATGTCTTCCATTCCTCAAGTTTCATTACCAAGCATATTGGCTCAATTATGAGGGGAAAACTAAACTAGTCAAGGGAAAGCATTTAGAGCTGGGCTATTTTATCTGGTGCCCTCTTCTCATTGTTAGTAAATGGCAGCATTCTCATTGGCAAACCCAGCAGTAATAATAAGAGAACTCAATACAGATGTTTCTCCATATATAAACCCACTAGAGGCCCGGTGCATGACATTCGTGCACTGGGGGGTGTCCCTCAGCCCGGTCTGCGCCCTCTCACAGTCCAGGACACCTCAGGGGATGTCCGCCTGCTGGCTGGCCCGATCCCCTAAGCTGGCAGTCAGACATCCCTCTTGCAGTCCAGGGCTCTTGCAGTCCGGGATCCCTTGCTCCTTACCACCTGCCTGCAGCACTCACCACCGCTGCTGTGCCACCAGCCGCTGTGCTCGCCAGCAGTGAGCCCAGCCTCTGGCTGAGCAGTGCTCCCCCTGTGGGAGCGCACTGACCACCAGGGGAAAGCTCCTGCATTGAGCGTCTGCCCCTTGGTAGTCAGTGCGCATCATAGCAACCAGTTGTTCTGCCATTCGGTTTATTTGCATATTAGGGTTTTATTATATAGGATAGAAAAAATTTGATGTGACACCCTGAAGAGTAAAATTGTCCTAACCGGTATAAGTGCTGTCAGCCTCATCCTTCTATTATTCCCTCTTGTAAGGGGAAATTGAAAGAGCTATGTGGGTGTTATAGAACTCAGGTCCCTTGCTAAATGTTATAGAACTCAGGTCCCCCAGGACAGTCTGAAACTAATAAAAGGGCCAAATAAACATTTCTTTGCAAAATGTATCATGGCCAAGGCCTTTTAATCTTCATGACTTCAGGAAATGCTGCAAGGGAGTACTGAGAGTGACCATGCACCTTTTAAAAGTAACTTTTAAACTTTTTAGAACTCCAGACCACTTGTGCTGGGCAAAAAGTTTAATGAACACACTTGCTCCTAGATGCAGCTCATGAAAATTATTATAAAGAGTAGCCCTGATTTTCATGATACCCTATTGGAGTGACCATGTCTTTGGCTATTTGGTCCTTCCTTTTGGCTGATTACATCCTAGGGCATGATCTTTACCCTGCAGTAAATTGAATTAACATGAGCTCAATTCATTTAAAGTTCCTAATCTCACTGACCTATTGGGTAGGAATAAAATTGCCTATAAATGCAAATAAGTAGAGGGAAATGTAAAAACAATAAGAGAGACACATAATTTATAATATGTGGATGCCAGCATGTAATCCATTTTAAATTTAAAAAGTGGCCTGGGCACTCAGTGGATAGAGCATGGGCCTGTGGACTGAAGGGTCCCAGGTTCAATTCCTGTCAAGGGCACGTGCCTCTTTGCAGGTTCAATCCCATCCCTGGTCAGGCAACCAATTGATGTGTCTCTCACATTGATGTTTCTCTCTCTCTCCCCTCCCCTCCTTTCCACTTTCTCTAAAAATCCATGGAAAAATATCCTTAGGTGAGGATTAACCCATAATATAATAATCTATACTAATAAAAGGGTAATATGCTAATTAGACTGGGAGACCTTCCGGACTTCCTTCCGGACAAATCCATGGTGGTGGGGCCAAGGCAGAGGTGAAAATCAGGCCAGCAAGGGAGGGCAGTTGGGGGTGAGCAGGCCAGCAGGGGGGGCAGTTGGGGGTGAGCAGGCCAGAGGCAGGGGGCAGTTGGGGACAAGCAAGCCAGCAGGGGGGAAGATGGGGGCAAGCAGGCCAGCAGGTGATGGCTGGTGGGGGCGAGCAGGCTGGCAGTGGGGGCAGTTGGGGGCGAGCTGGCCAGCAGGGAATGGCAGTTGGGGGTGAGCAGGCCGGCGGGGGGGCAGTTGGAGGGGAAGCAAGCCAGAGGCGGGGGCAGTTGGGGGCAATCAGGCTGGCAGGCAGAGTGGTTAGGGGTGATCAGGCAGGCAGGCAGGTGAGCGGTTAGGAGCCAGCAGTCCCAGATTGCGAGAGGGATGTCCAACTGCCGGTTTAGGGATCGGGCCTAAACCGGCAGTTGGACATCCCCCGAGGGGTTCCAGATTGGAGTGGGTGCAGGCGGGCTGAGGGACACCCCCCCCACCCCGTGCACAAATTTCATGCACCGGGCCTCTAGTGTTGAATAAGAGTGATGAAAGCAGACATCACTGTCTTGTTCATAATCTTAAGGAAAACACTTGTAGTTTTTGCCCATTGAGTATGCTGTTGGCTGTTGGCCTTTATTACATAGAGGTATGTTCCCTCTATTCCCACTTTGCTGAGTTTTTATCATAAATGGAAGCTGGATTTTATCAAATGCTGCTTCTGCACCTATTTATATGATCATGTGGTTTTTAATCCTTCATTTTTTAATGTGGTGCATCACATTTATTATTTGTGGATATTGTACCAACCTTGCATCCCAGAATAAATGCCTGTTGATTATAGTGTTTGATCTTTTTAATGTATTGCTGGATCCTACTTGCTATTATTTTGTTGACGATTTTTGCATCTATAATCATCAGGGATATTGCCTATAATTTTTCTTTCTTTGTATTTTCTTTATCTGGTTTTGAAATTGGGATCATGTTAGCCTCATAAAATGGGCTTAGGAGTCTTCCCTCCTCTTGAAATTATTGAAATAGTTTGAGAAACATAAGTGTTGATTCTTCTTTGAATGTTTGGTAAAATTTGCCTGTATATAGCATTTAGTATAGGACTTTTGTTTGCTAGGAGTTTTTTATTATTACTACATCAATTTTACTCAACACCAAAAAAAAAAAATACAATTGAAAATGGGAAAAGGACTTGAATAGGCACTTCTCTAAAGAGGACATACAGATGGTCAGTAGACATATGAAAAGATGCTCAACATCACTAATCATCAGAGAAATGCACATTGAAACCACAATGAGATATCACCTCACACCTGTCAAAATGGCTATCTAAATAAATCAACAAACTCATGTTGGTGAGGATGTTGAGAAAAGGGAGCCCTCCTGTACTATTGATGGAGAATTCAGATTGGTACAGCCACTGTGGAAAGCAGTATGGAGTTACCTTAAAAAAATTAAAAATGGAATGCCTTTTGACCCAGCAATTCCACTTCTGGGGATATGTTAAAAACAAAACAAAACAAAAAAAAAAACTTGATACACTAAAGCATTATTCATTGTAGCATTATTTAAAATAGCCAAGATTTGGAAGCAGCCCAAGTGTCCATCAGTAGATGAGCAGAAAAAAAAGCTGTGGTACATTTACACAATGGAATACTACTAAGCAATAAAAAAACAAGGAAATCTTACCTTTTTTGACAGCATGAATGGACCTGGAAAACATTATGATAAGTGAAATAAGCCAGTCATAGAAAGACTACTCATATTGGAATCTAATTTCACTCATATTGGAATCTAATGAACAAAATACACTAACAAGCAATATAGAGACTGACTCATAGAGAGCTATCTGACAGCTGTGTGGGGGTGCAGGCGGCGGGGGAGAGGGAGTTGAGTGGGAATGGAGGGATTGAACAAAAAAGAAAAAAGGAGAAAAAACTTGTGGACACAGGCAACAGTGTGGTGAATGCCAGAGGAGAGAGAGATGTTGGGGGAGGGGGAGGAGGGTAAAGGGGGATAAATGGTGATGGGCGGAGATTTGACTTGGGGTGGTGAACACACAATACAGTGTACATACTATGTGCTGTGGAATTGTATACATGAAACCTGTATAATTTTGTTAACCAGTGTCACCCAAATAAATTCAATAAAAAGGGAAATAACCATGTGTCCTATAAACCCTTATGGCCCATATTCATAGATAATGGACAATTATCCTATATAATAAAGAGCTAATAAGCGAATTACACCAGACAGCAAAACGACCTTCCAGAACAACCTTCCAGGAACAACTTTCCAGAAGGGGCAGGGGGCGGGGCCACAGGGCCGAGAGGCAGCTGGGGCCGCAAAGGCCTATTCTTGCACGTATTTTGTGCATCAGGCCTCTAGTTTATATAATATTATGAGTGAGAATAATATTTTAAAAATATAAATTGGTTGTTTTCTAAAGCATTTTAATATCTGAAAAAAATCATCATTTGGAAAAGAAGAGACTTCAAAATTATTGCAAAATGCCCTAAATGACATCTTGGACTAATTTAATCTGGTGGCTGAGAAGAAGGAGGGAAAAGGGAGTCATGCTGAAATGGAGCCAGGCTTAGTGAGTCTGCGTTGGACTAATTGTCCTTCCAACTCCTCAACTGCAGTCAACAACTAAATGAAAACAAATATGTATAACTAACAAGATCAGAAGGTTCAGGTTTACAGAAAGTAATGAATGTGATTTTCTTGTTATAGAGAAATTTTTATAATTAAAAGATACCCCCTCCCCAAAATACTGCAAACCAGCATGCCACCTAATTCTCTTTGGCCCACCAGACACTTCCTCTGACTAGGTTCTCAAAATCTCCCACATAATGAGGTGGTGATGTAAATAGTGAAAACTGGAAAGAAAAATATATCCAACAATAGGAGACAGGTTAAATGCATTGTGGAATACCTTCATTAAAAAGTGGTGTTTACACTCATAATATAAAATGACCGAAATATCCTTATTTAAAAATATAAAATTTTATGAACTGTATCATGAGAAACCTATAAATACATTTATAAACAAACAAACTAAAGACTAGAAAAAATATATCAAAATAACTTTGATTATCACTGACTGGGTAGTACAGTTATTGGTTATTTTAATTTTCTTCATTATGTATTTTTATTTATTTCAAATTCCCCAAATTAACTTGTATTTGTTTTTAAAAAAAGAAAAAAATAATATTCTCTTTAAGGTACCTCCTTCTCCTTTTATTTTTCCTCCATGGGTCACTGGTTTAGGACCTTGAATAATAACAAAATTTTCTAATTCATATCATCTTTGTCCAAGGACATCTGTCAATCTTCCTATAAAGAGAGGATTCAGCTTAAAGAACAGACCTGAGATTAATATTTAGGGTTATACCACAGGGAATAAACACTAAGCAGGTTTTCCCAGTATATTATTATTACCTGTAGCAAAGATAAAAATCTATTCCTGAGTATATGGCTGTGCTATAAAGACTTCTTCCTTAAGCTAGAGGATTTGATTTCCATGATTGAAAATATCAATAAGACCTCTTTGAGGCACTTTTTACATACAGATGTTGTTTTCATGCAAAGATAGGGTAAACTCTGAATGGGATCTAAATACATGGCCATCCAAGAGAAGGAGCTCTGCACTCGGTAATGGTCAGGCCACCAAGGCTCCAGTCCTGGCTATACCACTAAAAATTGGTGTGACCTTGGACAAGTGACCACTTCTTAGAGTGCCGGTTTACACGTGTGTGAAATTAGGGAATTAGACAATTTATTTGTCCATAGAAGGATTCACTTAAAAGAGGGCTGCAAATGCATAAATATGACAGAGTACTTACAGAACGGGGTGATACTTAGGTCAATATGAACAGCTATTAAAAGGTTATCTAAGGGTCTAGAATCTATACTCAACAAGTCCCTGGTATGCCACAAGCTAGCTGCATGTTTTTCTGAAAATCATTTTATTTCCTTAGGCCACTGTAAAACAAGGTGGGTAGACTAGATGATTTCTAAGTTCCATTCTACCTCTAAATTCCATGATTTGGAATTCAAATGAGTCTAGAGAGGGAAAGGGGAAACAAGGTAAAAAGGATTAAAATGAACATAAAATTCTCTGACTTCCTTGTTTTTACACTGGGTTAGATTTTCTTTAATTGTGTTATTTGGTGGAGGGATAAGTGAGGGTAACTCCTGCATTCCAGTTGATGGTAAGATTGCAATTATTTTTTTAAAAACCACACATAACAATTATAATTTGGTTAAGAGGAAGAAAATCATTTATCCAAATGCTAACTATTACTTTGTATATAATAATCACCTCCAGAAGGCATACCCATCTAGCACTTTTTGGCAACTAGAAAGCACTTAATAAATATTTAATTTCTGAGTTATAATTACTATTGTTCTTTCTATTTGAATGAGGATGATTAGGAGTACACAGTCTTCAGTGGAGAATTCTAGTGTTTAGAAATCCCTTCTCTTTGGTGTTTCAAAAGACTACAAGTCTATGAACCCATTAAACATCCATTATGTTTTTATGGTCTAGCATAGTGAGGAGGAGTCTACTGGGATACACACTACTTCAGTTAGTTTGAAGGCTGTCCAAATCTGTGGCAAGATCTCATTGTATTGTGCAAGTGTCAAAAGGAACTCAAGGAACCTAACATTTTAAGTATATATATATATATATATATATATATATATATATATATATATATCATATATATATACTATAAGCAATTATGTTTTTGACCTATAGTCTCACAGATAACATAATTTTTAAAAATATGGGCAAGCCCTGGCTGGGTGGCTCAGTTGGTTGGAGTATCATCCAGTACACTCAATTCCTGGTCAAGTTCAATCCCTGGTTCTGGAGGCAACCAATTGATATTTCTCTCTCTCTCTCTCCTCTCTCTCTCTCCCCTCTCTCCCTGCCTCCCTCCCTCCCTCCCTCCTTCCTTCCTCTTTCTATTTCTCTCCCATCCTCTTTCTCTAAGATCAGTAAACATATCCTCCAGTGAGGATTAGATCCAGAGACATGGAAGCATGGAACAGAATGATGAATCTCAGTGGGCAGAAAGAGATTAACCAAAGAACTTAAATGCATACCCCATGGACACAGACAATAATACTGTGAAGACCTGGGATGGGGGGAGGGGTCAATGTGGGGAAAAAGGGAAGACATCTGTATTTTTCAACAATAAAGATAAGTTTTTAAAATATATTTTTAAAACCTGGGTAATATTTAAAGAAGTGGTTCCAAGGTCTTTCATCACATCCTTTTTTATCCTACACACAACTTAAGTTAAAAAATACTATCTACATTTTCATTTTAGTCATAAGTCAGGGCATCGCTCCACTGTGGCCTAACTGATGGCTTTCCTCCCTGCTATATATATATATATATATATATATATATATATATATATATATATATATTATAATCAGGAGTTCTACAGCTTTGTCATTACTAAGGGCTGGAATGAGCATTAGTTGTACTGACTATCACAAAAGTGGCCGTTAACTAACATTGGATCAATAGGACATCATTATAAAACTATCAATCAAAGCTAGATAGCACTGGTGCTTTCCTGGGGCTACTGAAATAGAATTTGACCAATGTGAATGCCCTTATCATTATATACCTAAATCAAGGGAGAAAACTCATTTGTGGAATTTAATTATACATCTAGTATTTATCCTTCACTCTCTGTTTGTGATGCCTCATTTAACATTGCAACTGTACATTTCACATTACAAGCTACTGAGGCATTGAAAAGAATTTGTACAAGAAAGAATGCACATGTGTACCACATACAATATCTGAAATGCAATACAAAAATAAGAGGCTATTTGTTCCCACATTAATTTCCATGTACAGTTCAATTACAGCAAAAAAAACTTATATGAACAATTCAATCTGATGCAATTTAACAAGCATTTACAAAGTGGCTGCTAGATACAGGGCACAAAGGGACATTCAGGATGTGTTAATCACCTCCCTACCCTCAAGGAGCTTACAAGGACATTTTAGTTTCCTTTATAAAGAAAATCCTAAAAATCAATGGTTCTTTCATTTTTTTCCTTTAATGGAGTTCCCAGAAAGAGGTTCTGCTAGAAGTTAATAAATTATATTTTTGCTATAGGCCTGTATTTGGGAAGAGGACCGTGGAATTAAATCTGGTTTGAAAGAACATAGCCAGGGTTCACAGGAAACTACTGAAACACATGTTTCGGTAACACTAATATTAATGGGATTATGCTTGTCCAGCCTGGTTCTGAGAACACTGGGTTCCACTAAAAACAAAAGAGAAAAGCAAGCAAGTGATAGAGGCAGCACTTGCTATAACAATACAGCCCTAGATTAGGCAGGATAATAATAATAATAACCCTTTTTTGTTCGATTTCCCTTCTGAGAGTTCATTATTGGTGTATAAAAATGCCAGAGATTTCTGGGTATTAATTTTATATCCTGCTATGTTGCCAAATTCATTTATTAAGTCTAGTAGTTTTTTGATGGAGTCTTTAGGGTTTTCTATGTACAGTAATATCATGTTATCTGCAAATAGTGACAGTTTTACTTCCTCCTTTCCAATTTGGGTGCCTTTTATTTCTTCTTGTCTGATCGCAATAGCTAGCACTTCTAGTACTATATAGAACAGGAGTGGTGAGAGTGGGCATCCTTGTCTTGTTCCTGTTCTTATGGGAAATGGTTGTAACTACCCCTTTTTAAATACAAACCAGGTCCAAAGCACATTACAAACATTATCCTATTCACCATGAAGAGTTGGCATTTAAAAAGTATTTTTTTTATTGATTTTGAGAGAGAGAGAGAGAGAGAGAGAGAGAGAGAGAGAGAGAGAGAGAAACATTGCTGTGAGAATGAAACATCCAACAAGGTCCCTCCTGCACACGCCCTACCAGGGGTTGAGCCTACAACCCGGGCATGTGCCCTGACCGTGAACCAAACTGTCAACCTTTCAGTGCCCAAGACAAAGCCCAACAAACTGAGCCACACCGGCCAGGGCAAAAGTGGGCATTTGTACCCTCATTTTACAAATGAAGAAACTGAGGCTCAGATGGCTTAGGAAATTTGCCTGAGGACACACAGCTATGAGAGGCAGAACCAGGATTCTAATCCAAAATGTCTCACTGCAAACACCAGTACTTTCTGCTCATTAGTTGCCTCCCCAGAGAGATACCTCTATGGATACCTATGTGGATACCTACCATTTAGCTAACACAAATTTCTTTGACTTGAACTTTAATGCTGCATTAGGCATTTCCAGCACCCTTTCAGGTCTTACTTCCTCTGTAACTGAATCCTTGTCTTTAACTTGTAGTGATTTTCTTGCCTTTTTTCCCCCTCAAAGGCAAAAGCTGGAAAGAGTGTGTGGCAATTACTGACTGTTGGCACAGAGTCAGAGTGGGTTTCTACTGATTTTTTTTACATGTATAAAACTAAAATCCAATATTTTCATTGATTGAGTGAAAAGTAAAGTTTCAAAAGCATAAAGACCAGTTTTCTCTAGCTGACTGCTACATTCAATTGTCCTGTCTCAAGTAATAAACATTGGCACATGGAAAACTCAAAACTAAAAATCTGGTCAGGAAGCCGGAAGTGGACAAAAACTAATGTAATTTTGTATGCCAGTTTTGAATAGTTGTGGAATTATTTTGGTAAAGATGGGCTAGACTGACACTCAGTAAGGCCCATATCAAGTTGTCATAAGAAGAGGCTATTAACTTTTTTAAGGACTAGGAGAAACCAAATATTTTACTCTCAGCCAAAAAGTAATGAGAATGCAATTCTAAGATAAGAGAACTCAGACTTCAATAAGCAAACTTACCAAAAGAAAAATTATGTTACAATCTATATTTAATTGTTGGAAGATTATTTTCTTGTCTAGTGGGTGCCAAATACAAGCATTCCTATAAAAAAAGAAATGCCCATCCTGTCTCTTCTTACTCTCAGGTCAGTCGTGATTTCTCTTTAAGAAGGACCCATACTACAATGGTTTTAAAATATTATGGTGTTTAAGCCAAAAAATGACTAGCATTATCAGCAACTACTAGAAGCCAGGGGAGGCATGGAACAGATTCTCCCTCAGTGCCTCCAGAAGGAAGAGTCCTGTCAACACATTGTTTTTAGACTTCTAGTCTCTAGAACTGAGACAATAAATATTTGTTGTTTTAAACACCCCCCAAATTATGTTGTTTAGCAAGAATTTTATCTCTTAAAATGAAGCATGAGTTAGATTGAATTACATTATTTTGATGTGTAATACAAAGGAATGCCCCAGTCCAAAGTACACCTACAAGTTGATGTGGTCCATCATTTTACATTTTAAACAGTATTTCATGCTTTTCACAAATGCGCAGTCTAAATGGTGCTGTCCAATACAGTAGCTACTAGCTACATGTGGCTATCTGAATTAATTATAATGAAATAAAATTAAAAATTAATTTCCTCTATCTCACTGGCCATATTTTAAATGTTCAGTAGCCACAGGTGGCTAGTAACTATATAATGGGCAGTACAGACATACAGCACTTCCAACAATGCAAATAGATCTACTGGAAAGTGCAGGTCTAGAAAGATGAGACAGAGTAGAGAATCACTGCTACAACTCAGCTTCTATTTAAAGAAATCCCTGGCTTCTCCTACAACACTGACTTCATAACACTCATAAAATGACAGCTATACTCCACAGTCCCATAAATATCACTTTCTTGGATTGACAATCTAGAGAAACCTAACAACTGATGCTTTATTATGCACAGTGTCAGATCATCCCCTAGTTTGGAGATGCTATCGTCCTGACCTTTCTGTTGGCAAGAGTTATCTGGTGCAGCTCCATTTGTCTGGATTAGAACACAGTTGGGGTGAGGAAATGGAAAACATGATGCTCCCCCTTCAGCAATGACCCAGACTTACCCAGGGTTCCTTTCGGGATTACTCCTAAGTGACTAAGAACCACTTTTTACACCAGCAACAATGCTGAACTTTTAAAAAATCATAGTAAGCCCTCAAGATAATAAAAGGATTTGGTCCTGAATAGAGGAAAGCTATGCATTTCCTCAGTTCCCATAGTCTGTCATTGAGATAGAAACACTGTATTAAATATATTTTAAATGAGTGCTCAAAACAGTCCACCCAGAAGTCAGACAGTCAATATTCCACAGTGTGCCTATAGCTCTCAAAACAAGTTTAGAGACTTTTAATTATATTATTAGGTTTCAAAGTTCTCATAAATTAAGGAATATATTTTTTTTTCTTGCCTGAATTAAAGTCTCCAAATATATTTGCAAATTATTTTAATAACTAGAGGCCCGGTGCACGAATTCATGCATGGGTGGGGTCTAGCCAGCCTGCCCCGATTGGGGCCTACTGGGGCTGGGCCGGCTGGGGGTAGGGGCCACGGGAGGTTGGCTGCCGGCCCTGCCCCCGATTGGGGCCTGGCTGGCTGGGCGGGGGAGGGGGAGCTGTGGGAGGTCAGCAGGCTGGGGGTGGGGGTGGGGCAATTGGGGGCAGGGCTTGCCAGGGGGAGGGTCCACAGGCAGTTGGCTGGCAGGCCCTGCCCCCAAATGGGATGGGGGGGCCGGTCAGAGCCACAGTGCACTTCAAAGCAACCGCTCGTTCCAGCGTTCCAGTCGCTTGGCTTTTATATATATATATGGAGAGATTTTTCTCAAGACCAATGTTTTGGCACTTATCAAAAACTTTTAAAAGACTTTTTTTCTAAATAAGGGCTCAATATCCATAGTATCCTGTAAGAATGACAAAAAATAAAAATTAAGCCGTGTCCTGCTATTAAAGCAGCCTGGATCCAGTTTGTAATAGATTGTCCCCACTAAATGAAAGCAATGGCCCACATGAGTCCAGATATGTCATGCCATAAATCCTTGAGAAGCAGTAAAACACGTTGGCTCTGCATTAACATGAGAACTTTGATAATTTTTAGCTTTTCTACTTATAACAAGTTTATGCAACATGTTATGCTTAAAGCATAAATCTAAAGAAAAACAATATTGTATTAGTACAATTACAAATATAACAGGAACTCTGACCTAAGCAAAAATTAAAGGAAATTCTTTCTTAAAATTCACAAAAGCTTGTGCGTATGGCATGGCTCTTTTGAGAAACACTGGCTCCAAGAGAGACTTGTAGCCAAAGAAGATTTGGTGGTTTCTCACTAAGCCCCTGGCAGTGACCACTTCAGAAAATTAAGTAGTTTATGGAGCACATACTCTCGAGACATTCCCTTGCTTGATTAGATGAGGCAACAATACAATGTGGATGTGAATTCTAAACAGATGGGGAAAATAATCATAGAAAAGGAGCTGCTGGCTTTGGCCAGATTGTAAAAGGGTTCTCCTAATGGGCAAGCAAAATACACCTCATCGACAAAGAGGTTTGAGGAGATCTGGCCCCTAAAAAGAAAGAGCAAAGTTAAATGTCCGACCGCTGGGGAAGAGAAAGAAGGTAATGATAGGAGGGAGGGACAATGCGGGGCTTCTGGGTTGCCAGTAATATTCTATTTCTTGACTGGACTAATGGCTACACAAATTTGTAAACTAGGAATAATTTTCAAGCTCTGTACTTAAAATTTGTGAAATTTTGTATGTATATGTCACACAACTTTTTTTAAACACCCCCTTCCTCAACAAAGAGTCATACAGACTAAGCTCAGAATCTTTGTGGGTTTCTATGAAAAAAGCAACAAAAATGAATTCGTCTAGTGTAACAGTAGGCCAAGTCATTGAGTCAGACACTTTGTTATGGTGACATTTCATCTTACGAGGTCCCTTTGTGAACATCCTGGTGCTGTGAGTCCCAGCTCATTGCTGCATACTAAACAAGATGTTTTATGTTTGGTACTTACCAATGCAGCTGTCGGTCAGCAGACATACCTAGAGGACCTCGTGGGTGCAGAGTATTGTCTGCACTGCCCAGTGTGCGAGAGAAGTATTCTGCCCACAATGAAATAAAAATGACGTGTGGTGTTTTTTTTCCCATAAGCAACTTATCAGAAAGTGTAAAATAGTACAATTCACATGAATCAAGTTTTATATTCTATGTCTCTTCCACAATTCATTCCTTTTTGTCCCTCAGCAAATTCACTCAACACCATTTTTATTGGATCTCCTCCATCACACTTGCAAGTCTTCTCTAAACTTGAATCCTATGGCACCCTCTTCATTGATCCAAACACTAAACTCTCTCTGCAGATAATTTAGTTGAATCAGCAAAACCGTCAAGCTTTTGATTTTGAGGGAGGACGCTACAGCCAGACTATCTGGGATTGAATTATTTAAAACTTTCTTATTGTTTATGTCAAATGTGTGAATATATTAGGCTGAAATATAAGTAAATAAGAAAACCTCTTTTAGTGGCTCTTAAATGCATCCTCATTTGTGCCAGCTGCTTGATTTGTATACATTGCTACATTATAGGATCATGAGTTAAGCCAAAAGAATGGGATGATGTGATATAAGCCATCACAATTGTGTATTCTGCCTCATCAAGGAAGTGGCAATTATCTCTGCTATTCTCAAAAGCAAAGGATACATCATCAAAGGAGCCATAAGGCATCAACCTGTCTTTAAAATTTATAGTGTACTACAATTTTGCATGTCTGTATGTCAGTGAATTAATATTACAAGTGTTCTTTAACTACTGACACTCAATGGACTATGTAGAAAACAATTCAAGTATGTTAAAGGTGGATCATCCATTAAGGACACATTTATCAATATCAATAAAATAATATTCCAATTTAATGTGTTTGTACTTATGTTGCTTGCATTCATTCCTAGATTCTATTTGTCTTCATTTTGCCCAAAAATTTGTTTCTGAAAATATTTGCACATATTCCCTTTGCTTCTCTCTTAAGTGATTATCAACCACTTAGGAAGTTAACAGTCACTTTATTATAGTGACAACAGAACCAAATTAATATTCCACCCCCAAAACGGAATTTATTCAGATGATTTTTTATACTACAGAAACATGATCACATTTTCAGAAAATTACGACAAGGAGAAAGACAGTAGAAGAGATAAAGAAAAATAAAAGAAACTAACAAAGAATAGAAGGGTGTTTTTTTGTTTTGTTTTTTTAATCTTCACCAGAGGATATACCTTTAAAAAAAATGATTTCAGAGAGAGAGGGAGGGAGAGAGGAAGAGAAAGAGTGAGAGAAACATCAATGTGAGAGAGAAATATTGATTAGTTGCCTCCTGTATACTCCCTAACCAGAGATCTAACCTGCCACCTAGGTATGTGCCCTGACCAGGAATGGAACCCCAGACCTTTTGGTGTACGGGATGACACTCCAAACAACTGAGCCACCCAGCCAGGGCCTCCTAGAATTTTTAAGTCATGAGCAAACAAAAGTAGATTATGTACTTTAGTATTCAATAGAGTCATATTCAAAATTCATAAAGCCTTTAAATCTTATTTATTTTTATGTAAACCTCTTTCAAAATAAATAATTCTTAATAACTTTACAATTTCAGAGAAAATGTTAAGGTTTTCATTGCACCAGGTTTTTTAAATTAAATTTCCATAGTAATGTGATTTGCAGTATAACATTCTAGCTGCTGCTGAAAATGACAATATGCTGATACCTATATAGCTCTGCCCTACACACATTTGTCATATATATTTATTGTCCTTAAACAATATCTCTTTTGTCCATTTCACTTAATTGCCTACACATTTCTAATAGCTCCATTTGCTAATTTCTCTTTATTGAAATGTTAAATATTGTTTATGAGGTCCTTAAAAAGCCTTCCCAAAATATTAACTACATATTATAGTCATACTGATTTTCATAAGGGAAAATCAGTGTTTGAAAAGAGAAAAAGTATTTTAAATGTTTACATTATATCCTATGAAACAGTCTTGAACAGAATTTTTTTTGGTAAACCATGTTGCAGTCTTTACCAATGTTCTCTGGTTTGGTATAAATGATATGGTACATTTGCATTCAAATTCATGGAACTTTTCAAATCTGTTTCCCATTTAGCTGGCCAGCCAAAAACAATATTTTCATTTGTAAACAGCTGTTTCATAATCAGCTCTTTTGTACTATGTGGAATTCCATAAAAGATAGAAAATTTTATTTAAAATATAGGAATTGCATTAATCCACTGCAAATCATTGATTAGTTTTTGTATACTACCACACAGTTTAACTTATAAGGAAAGATTTTAAGGAAAATTTAATCTTGTGTCCAAATATAACATTACTTTAAACATGAGGTCATCTAAACATCTGTCTCCAATATATCACTGGGGATTTAAATCAAAAGTCTGCTAAACATGTACAATCATTTTGAAAATAAATAACAGGACAAATTTTGTCTTGATTATGATTATCATGCATTTTAAAAGGAAACATTTATTCTAATAAGAAAAGTCTGAACTAATTTAAACTTTATTGACATTAAGTTAAAATAGTTTCATACAAGAAGAAGATATTTCATTTATTTGCTGCTTAACAATATTTATATTTTAACATTTCAACATTATGCCCTATTCCTTTATTTATTTATATATTTTTAATTGCAAAATATTTAAGGAAAATTTTCAAGACATAAAATGTTTCCACTCAGTAACTGAAAAACTAATAATATTCTTTCTGAACTTTCCTTCCTTTAGGGAAAATATGAATCCTCAACAAGAACTAAAACAGTTCTATCCAGTTAATTTAATCTTGCTTTATGCTTTAAAATAAAGTAAATATGGCTAATTTTCAAAGACAGTTAAGGCAATAACTTCATTCCAAGGCTTTACAATAAGCAAAAAATCAATGTATTTTTAAGAGAATTTAATTAAACTTAAACCCTACACCTTACTGTAGAATTTCATTTGTGTCTAGTAAGTTATAATATTTTAATTCAGCAATAGGATTACTTCAAAAACCAGTTAATATGTAAGATGAATTAGCATTAAAAATAAACCGAAATGCTTAATCTTTAAAACAGTTTCCAAAAGTAAGCAAACATTAGCAGTTGAAAAGCTGGAGAAAAACAAATTAAAACATCACTGAATAATACATTCTAAAAAAACACACCATAGCTTTCCCTAATGTGACAGACATCACCAAAAATCCAGCTGAAAAGGATATTAGTGTCCAGGCTGATAAAATTGTCACAAACTATAACTGTAAAAGGTGGTAGTTATGGGTTTCTGAACAACCTCAGTTCTTTTCTTCTTCCTGCCTATGTTTGGATCAGTTGATAGCATGGGCCATGGGAATTTCAGGTCATGTATTCTGCCTTGGTAAGAGAATCACGCTAAGAACTTTCCGGCACTATGTATGGAACAACTTAAAGGCAAGAAGTGTGTCTTCCTCATCTTGGATGCCCATTGCCTAGAACTGCAGCTGGCACATATCTGCAGGTTGGTAATGAGTGGTCAATGCATAAATGAGTTAATGAAAGGAACGTCTAACTAAAAACCAAGAAATTTTGCCCTGGTTCAGTTTAAACTATCTACTAATAAACTGCCTTAGTTTTCCCACCTATAAAATGAGGCTAATTTTTGACCTCCACCCTCACTGAAGTTTTACGAGAAATGAATAAAAACGTATGTGCAAAATATCTGGAAAACTCCCAGGAGTAAACAAGTGTAATTATTATGATGATTAGCAGCAATACATTGTGGGACAAAAGCAGGTTTACAGTTGTGAGTAGGTGAAATCGAGGTAATTCCTGTAATATTATTTATTAATTATTGCATTATTTTCCATAAGAAAAACTATAAAACTACTTTTGCCCCACTCTGTATATGTAGGTTAAAATTATATATGCATAGAAACTGAATATATATGCATAGAAACTGAATATTTTTAAAAATTATGTTGCAAAAGCTTAAAATTGAATTAACTTGCTCACCAAAATAATGTAACATGTTAAAATATAGACAAATTCACTTTGGAAATAAAGAACTGGGCGCTAAGAAATCCTTTCGGAAATGTTATCTTGTGGTATCATTGTTTTAAACTTTATAAGATTTTGAGAACTTGATAACTAATGTCTTTGTGGATTACCAGGAAGAAACTCAAATGTTCTTATATAGTTAATACAACTGAGTTTATCCCAGATATTAGCTTTCCCATTCCAAAAATTTAATAATATACTGGATGGCTAAAGATGCCTACTCAGCATAAGCAACATAAAAAGCATCTATTCTTATGTTGCCAGTGGTTTTCTCCAAAACTTAAACAAGCACAGATATGATCTAAGTGGGAAATGTTTGAAGTTATACTGATCTATGTGTTAAAATAGCACAGATTTATCTCTATTATTATTTCTGTCAATTAATTAACTCAAAACTTTTTTTAAAAAACACTAAAATGTAAAAAAAAATAATTTGGCTTTGGTATAGTTTCCATTTTTATAACTTTCTCTGCACTTTGGTATCAGCTGGTATCCCTCCCCCCAAAGATGCTGGTTTAGTTGATCTGGGGTGTGGCCCGGGCATCAGGATTTTTAAAGTTACTCAGGTGATTCTGAGATGCCATCAAGGCTGAGAACCACTGCCTTGGAACATTACTGTCTTGGAGGAAAGAATACTAATAATAACAATAAACTGCCCATTTAGGGGTACATACTTGTGCCAAGTAGCTGGCTAAGCACTTCACAACAATTTTATGGGAAAAGATTGCTACTAATTCCTACTTTATGAATAAGGACTTGACAGTTAGAAGGGGTAAGAAACTCTCCCAAGGTCCTGCCGCTGTCCCTGGGCTGAGAGAGAACTGCAGGGCAGTGGGAACTGTGTCACTGACTGTCACCACGGTAGGAGCTATGCCTTAAACCAGATTCTATTTAAGGGAAAGTCAGAGTGCCAGTGAACCAAAGTGATGGCAGAATTACCTTCGGGGATATAAAGACACTAAAGTTAGCCAGATATTAGAAATGCCCATTTTTCTCCTTAGCCTGACTGTCAGAATAAATTGCAAACTTTCTCAAAATAGTAATGTTTGAGGCAAAGAACACTCCCAGGCAGTGTTCTGGTCTAGCTGCATACCTCTCAGTCGTCATGGACACAGGATGGAACAATGAAATCATTATTTGACTATTATTTTTTAGTTGCTAGTCAGCATAGGGTTCTGTCTGCAAACTGTATCTCCGCATTCCCTTTGGATCAGGGGAGCTGTCCCTCCTGGTAGTGACAGAATAACCACAAACAACACGAGCCCTTCTCAGGGGACAGTCATCTTTATCTGTCAATATTAGTCAGTTGAGAAACACAGATGCAGGCAGCTGAAAAAACAGTCCGACTGTTTTAAGTTTACAGGTGGCCTTCTAATGGAAAGTTTTACACACTGAAATTCCTTTTTCAAGTTGAAAACGTTTGGGCAAAAAGGGACAGAATTTGGCAGTATTTTAATGCAATGTGTCTAACCAGCTTGCGAAAACAAAATATCAGATTTTAGCGAAGCTTGGTGAACCAAGCACCAGCCTCTGGCAAGCAGACTCAGCTAACTGTTACCACCCTTCCTATGCTACACATTCCTCACGGTTACAATCAGATCAGCCACACGTACCTGCTATCACAGGGCCTGGTATACACAGCACACTTAAGAAATGTTTTCTGAATGAGTTCATGGACATTGGGGAGAACTAATTCAAAAAATATTTCTGAAAATCAAATTCTGTACACAGTAACATAATAATGTCAGCATGTAAATAATAGGTCAGCAGCTTAAAGCCCAGCTAGAAAGTATTTTGATATGTATGTTTATTTTTGCTCATGCATCTGAGTGTGGGTGTGTGTTGTTTGCTTGGGAGAAACCAGAATGAAAACACCAAAAGGCATTAGACTGACAATTCTATAACCACTAGCAGCAAGGATCAGATACTTGGGGTTCCACGAAAGATACCTGTTGTGCTTTCCGCAACATTTGGGGCAATGAAGCAGACAGGGCCAGTTTATTTGGCTGGTGGCTCAAAACCTTTTTCCTGATTGGCCTATCATAACTTAAACTTTTTGTGGGGAAAGGCACTGCTTGGAGCCTATCCCAAGGAATAAAGTACAATTCATTAAATTGATCAATTTAGCTACTACAATAAAATTTTCCTACAATAAAATCAGGGTTTTAAAAAATCAGATTAGACAGCTATTTACAAAAGTCAGAAGAGTGTGGGGTGCCATGATGGATAGCCCTGGACAGTCCCTGAGGGAGAACATTGAATGTTGGGGTTGAGGGATTGGAAAAAAAAAATACAGAAACTAATGAGAAAAGGAGAGACAGTTAATTATAGGTTTGGCTAATAATTTTGCCTTCAAATCTTGGGAAAAGGGCTGACAGACCCTAGTAAATCTATAAATCAGCAGTTGTCCATCAGGTGGTCTCTCTATCACTGGGTGGGATATTGAAATAGCTAAATTAAGAACAAGGTCTTTATTGCTTGTCTTGGTTAATAATGCTTGATAAAATTTGCTCCAAATAATACCCTGCAATTTTAAGATCCCAAAATTACTATGAATGATGAATATAATTGAATACCTACAAAAATATAAATGCCTTTTTCTTTTAAAGAAAGTAGGTCTTGGGGGAAGGGAGCGCCTCAAGCTATTTGATAGGGTGACCTGTGAGATGTGAATTGAGAATCACTCCTATAGACCCTCTATGAAATATTGAAAAGGAAATTTCCAGAAGCAACCTAGTGACTCTATTTTGGGAATAGAAAGACCACTACATCTGGTGAAAACTAAGATTATATTAATGATATCCAGGTTTGAGAACAAAACAAAACTCTACCACCCCAAATTAGAATTGAGCAAAAATAAGATTAAGTTTCTAGAAGGTAAACACAAAAATACAGTTTACATTATAAATTGTAGAACAGAATTATAGTTAGCATATGCTCACTATATAGTGTGTCACTCGTCTATGAATATATTTTTAAATGTTTGGAATATGCCTAAATACTTCTATGTGTTTCCCTGTTTCCCTCTCCATTAATAACTCTTACTGAGTGCTGGGCACAATTATAAGCATTTTTCATGTATCAACCCAAATGATCCTTCCAACAACCTTATGAAGTACATTGCATTGTATCTCTATTTTATGGATGAAGCATGGAAATTTTAAACTGCCTGCCCAAGGAAACACATCTAGTGAGTGTTAGAGTCAGAATCTGATGCCAGGTAAAGCATCCGAATCCCCTCAGGCCACCACCTCCCTGCATTGCCTCTACTCATTCTATAAGGTAAAGTTCACTATTAAATTTTCCTCTTTGTTGATTGATCTCATTTGTACCTATTTCATTGCTTAGTTCCCATAATTGTACTCAAAAAGTTTGCCATCTATGTAACTATTTTTGGAAAGCTATGTAATTTCCAAAACAAAGATCTGAGAACAAAAATGAGGTAGATCAATGTTTTCATATATAGTATACTAGTAGCCCATTTGTACGAAGATTCGTGCAATAGACCTTCATTCACCTGGCTGCCTGCACCAGTTTTCTGCCGGCACCGGGGACCCAGGCCTTGGCTGTGGCCACCGCCTTCTGCCTTCTTTCAGGGTCGGGGCTTGGCCCCGGGTGGTGGCCTTAGGCTCGGCCGCACCCAACATCCCTGCTAAGGATCGCAGGAGCCGACCCCCAGTGGTTTTCTGCGATCCGTGCAGGCTCCCCGCTGCTGCCCAAGGCCGGGAAAGCCTCCACCTGAGGCTTTCCCACCCTTGGGCTCGGCCGCACCCAGCGTCCCTCCTACCGATCGCAGGAGCCGACCCCCAGTGGTTTCCTGCGATCAGGGCAGGCTCCCTGCTGGTGCTTAAGGGTAATATGCAAGCCTCGGGCTGAGGCTTTCCTGGCCTTGGGCTCCGCCACACCCCAATGTCCCTGCAACGGTTTCCTGGTGGGCGTGGCTTGGTTGGTGGGCGTGGCTTTGGCGTGGCTAAGGTGCGGTCAATTTGCATATTTGTCTATTATAAGGTAAGATATATTTCACACACACACACACATACACACGTGCGTGCGTGCACACATGCGGATGAGTTAAATAGCTCCTTGGGATAGCAGAGTAGGAATTTAGTAGATAAGAAGAGAAAATTAAGATTAGGTTGACCCCACTGAAGAAGTGCCCTGTCATGTGACTACATGTTTCTCTATGTTTCTGCAACACATGTGGAAATGACTCAGCTGTTCCTGAGGGGGTGTGGGGCAAGTAGAGAGATTGACTTAAAAAAACACAACTAACTCAGTGGCCTTTGAACTTGAGAAAAAATACCTACTTCCAAACAGCAAGCAACTTAACCATCAGTCTATACTTCTTATTATCATCCCTAGGAAACCAGGTGTTGAGAAGAAAGAAGGCCACATTCATGTGTAGTCAAGATCCAGGAAGACATGTATTCAGGCTTGCAGAATCAATGGGAATTTAAGTACCTAGAATTAAAGTACCTCCAAGATTGACTTCCACTTAGAGCAATCAGAGCAAAAAAAATAAGACCCTTTGGATTTCCATTTTCTCCCTTTGCAGCTATCCCATATAATAAAAGGGTAATATGCAAATTGACCCTAACAGTGGAACGACTGGGAACAATCGATCATAACATGTACTGACCACCAGGGGGCAGATGCTCAGTGCAGGAGCTGCCCCCTGGTGGTCAGTGCGCTTCCACAGGGGGAGCGCCGCTCAGCCAGAAACTGGCTCATGACTGGCCAGCGCACTGGCGGTGGAGGGAGCCTCTAAGGATGTCCAACTAATGGCTTAGGCCTGCTCCCTGCTAGTTAGACATCCCCCAAGGGCTCCCGGGCTGCCAGAGGAATGTCTGACTGCCAGCTTAGGCCCGATCTCCCAGGGAGTGGGCCTAAGCCACCAGTTGGACATCCCTTGAGGGGCCCCGGACTGCGAGAGGGCGCAGGCAGGGCTGAGGGACCCCACTCCCCACCAAGTGCACAAATTTTCATGCACTGGGCTCTAGTTAAGAATAAAAGGAATAGTAGGCAGTTGTGGTTTCTGGGGTAATGTCTAAATTTGGTGGCAGGTGAGCAGCAATGATTCTCCTCACCACTAATGACATGCATTAGGCATGGAGGGAATTGCACCAGCTCCTTCAGATCATTTAAGAAACAATGTATGCTCTAGTACCTTCATGAAAGGTTTAAAGTTTTTTAAATTAACACTCAAAATTGAGAACCAAAATAAACTGGCATTCATTTAGTCATCTATATATTCATTCAACAAATGTTTATTGAGTACCTATCCTGTGCCAGGTTCTGTTTTAGGCACTGAGGATATAGCAGGGTACCAAACAGACCATGATAGTTATTCTCAGGAAGCTTAATGTTTACTGATAGAAATATGAAGACCATGTCTTAATGTTATTATTGTACATCAAGTTTTTTTGATAATTAATATTATTCATTTTTACATTTAAATAAACATGTCAGTGTCACAGCTCAACCAGAAGGTTGCTGGTTCAATTCCTGGTCAGGGCACATGCCCAGGTTGCAGGTTCAATCGCCAGTGGGGGGGCGTGCAGGAGGCAACTGATGTATGGTGCGCTCTCACATCAATACTTCACTCTCACATTGATGTTTCTCTCTCCTCCTCCTTCTCTCTATCTCAAAATCAATAAAAATGTATTTTTTAAAAGTGTGACTGCCCTCATGTTTATTCAAATAAAGAATACATAAATTCATGTAAACTGCACAAATCATAACCCAAAAACAGACATTTTCCAATGCAGAAATCGTTAATTTGCTTACAACCTACACCTACTAATGACCCCTGCAACCCCCATTTTCTCTGACCTTGAAGCCCCTTTATTACGCAGTTCTTTGGTTCCCACTTCCCTTTCGGTCCTCTTCTGCTGTCTGACTATTCAACCTTCATACATACATCCACTCGTCCATCTGCACACATATGTGCCAGGAACAAATATGTGGAGTGAGAACCTCTGGAATCCATTTACCCTTGTCCCTTAGGACCAGAGTCTCTCTGAGGTTGAAAGAGACCTAAGATGCTTCTACTCATTAAGACTCTCAATGTGCAAAAAAGTAAAGAACTGCCAACCTAAAAGGCTTATCAAAATGTAGTTTATTTTAGGTACCTACATTTTACATATTAATGCATTTAACACACACAATTGCAATGAGAAAAGCAATAACTTTATGTCTAGTTTTATTAGAAATAAATGTCAAAAGTTTAAATTTATGAGGTCCTCTGTGAACGTAAGGCCCCATTCAAATGGCCCTCCTGGTCCTGCTCGCACCCTTTTCCTCTCAGCTTCTAGCACATCCCTCTCATTGCCAAAGAAAAGACACCAGGCTATCTGCACAATCTCATTCCCTACTGCTAGCATCCCCAGAAATCTCCAGGGAAGTAAACCTCACAAGATCACAGGTCCCTAGACTTAGTCTTAACCCTTTGCACTCGCTTGCTTTTTTCTCGATTCCTTTATTCTAATGCTAACCGTGTCGAGTCACACTCGACATCCGACATCCGACATCCGAGTGCAAAAGGTTAAGGGTCCTATATGCCCTGGGGTTCAGGGCTCCTATTAGTGGTATTTCACACTTAGTACAAGTTATAAAAAATAAGATTTCTGTGGCTCCCCCACAAATTAAATAACATGATGTTCTAGGGGGAAATGCACCCTGATTGCAAATCCCTAACCTAAAACTACAGATTCCTGGAACATGACTTACACATTTATGGCATTACATGAAACTATATTTTTTCTCATCCATGGTAACTGCATTTCTTTTATTTTTCTTATATATGTGTCTTATATGTTTTTCCTATACATGGTAACTGTGAGTCTTTTTTTAAAAATTTAGCTTGCTCACAAAAAAACTTGCCATCAATTTCTTACATAAATCATGGAAAGTAACAGACTTCCTTTTTGAATTTACAATATAAAATATTTCTGTATATAGTTATACACAAGAAGCAACTATGCATCTTATATTGGTTATATGTCCTATATTCCATTCTAGAAAGCAAATCATACTGTTTAGCATAGGACCATTTGCATTGAGATATACCTTAGGTCAAAAAATAAAAGTTTTATTTTTAATGCTGCTCTGTGAAACTACCACTTCTACAAGGAATATCCCCTCTACAATTGGCAAAATAAGATACTACAAAAGAGTTCAAAGTACTTGGCTTCTAAACTAGAAGATATTTTCTTTACCTTTGCTACATTTATGGCACATAAGCAAAATAGGTCTCAATAGAAGTGTATTGCTTTGTGGTAAATGCAATTTAAATAAAAACAGATTTATTGAGTGGCTATTATAGTCTAAACACTATGCTAGACCTGGAGATTAAAAATTAAATAAAGATTTGGTCTTTACCTAATGAGGGCTCACTCTTCGCAAGACTTAAAAAACAAGAAATAGATCCAGTATAATCTTTTAAATTAATCACACAAAAAAACTAAAGTAATTGTGAAAAGCATCCATGTAGAGTGAAACATAATACTATGAAGTATGTAAGCATACCAGTGAAAACACTTTTAATACATATAATAATGGATAATGGCTATTTAAATACCTGCTATTGAGTGGGCAGATAATACATTTTTAAACTATGGAATATATAAATCCAGCAAGGGTCACACAGACATTATTACCATTGCTTTTTAAAAATAGTAATAATAACTTGGGTGCTAGTATCTCTACTTTTCTTTCTTTCTTTCCCCTTCTTTGTTTTTCTGTTGACCTTCTAATGTCCAGCATGTGTGCTCAAAAGAACAAGGTATAGGCCAATGCAGATCTCCATGAAAACATGAAGGAAACAGTAGAAAAAAAGACTCTCATTTCTTGATATTCAAGCAGGCAAACATAAAACTATATTGCTCTGTAAAAGAAAGATGCTGATATGTCTTACAATTTTTATATGACATTCCTACTTTCAACTTAATATAAAGTAAATATTTCCTTAGTATAATTAAAATTGCTCAATGAAAAAAAAATACTAAAGAGGCTTAGTATTTCTTATAGTAAGTAGTTTCAATATTCACCTTCTTTATAACTTTCCTAAAATGTCATAGCTGTATAGATTTCTCATTAAAAGAGAAAAAATAATTTGTTTAACTTCATAAACATTTAAAAACTTAAAAAAATACATGGGAAAGTTACTAGTATACTACCATCTTGTGGTTAAAAGTTCATTTACAGGAGCAAGGACTTCTGGTAGTTCTCATTAATTAACTCCACAGTACAGTATGTATTAATCTAAAATTAAAAAAATCATGTTTGAAACTTATGTTCAAGAAAAATATATTTTCATATATCTCACTCACTTTCTTATGTTAAAGTCCAGTGGATTAAAACAAGAAATGACATTATGAGTGGCTACCTCAGAATTGTACACTTAGCACTCTAGGTCCTGCTCACAGAACCTTATAATTTACTATGAGAGTAATATACACTCTAACACTGAAACTTTAGGAAACAAAATTATGTACTCTAGGAGTTTCATTTTCACAAGGTAATCTCCAAGACCTACAAGCAAGCAATATGACATTTTTGCTAAGCTTATTAACAATTTTTCTTTTATTCCAGAACTCTACTTTAATTAAGAAAGCAAGACCACCACAGAGAAAATAAATATTATAGCAACATTGTGTCTTCCATATCTCTTAGATAAATAAACCTATTTTTCCATAAACTAAGAATAATAATTAAATTTAAAAATTAATTTAAAAGTTCAGTCCTCTATATTTTTCAGATGTATAATTCTCTACAATCTATGCAAGGCACCTGTTCCAAATGTTTTACAACAGTGGTATCTAATTAGAAGTTAACACACTTCTCCATCTGTCTGCAGAAAAGCCTTTCCTTTTTAGCATATTGCCAAAATTATAGGAAGACAGCGCCATCTAAAGGTATGTACAAGTACTGAATGGAGTTCTTAGTTTGCCCACTGCGATAAAGGAGCCAAGCAGATGTATTGCCCTAGCCCTGCTCATTCTTGCATCTTTGGAGAAGTACTTGTAATTTAATTTAATTCAAATTGTTTTAATCTATCTCTATAATGATTCTACAAAATAATTATAATAACAACAGCCACAGCCACAATAATAAAAACTAATGTTTCCCATAATTGTATTACTCTGATTTTGGTACACTTGATGACGCATAAATATCGATAACTTTTCCAAAGAAATAGCATTATGGCATGTCTCACCTCTCTCTTTCTCAATATCTTTCCCTCTCCCTCTCCCTCTCCTTCTCCCTCTCCATCTCCCTCTCCCTCTCCCTCTCTCTGTAAAACTTTTAGCCATAATTCTATTTTAGGTGTCATTCAATTCTATTGAAACATATATTTTATTATTCTTTCTCCAGAGTTATATCTTCCTCCTACAATAGTCCATTCTAGTTTTTCCGGACAGTCAACTAAACTCACCCTTGCTATCAGATTCATGCAAACAAAAAGGCTCAAGATACCTATTTAATGCAACCTAAATTCCCTCATTTATCACAGACAGGTTTGTTTGTTCAATCTGCTTTGGGGCTGTTCTCACTCCAGTGAGTCATTCTGGTGTCTAGCTACATACGGGTTCAATTACCAATCACCTGAGAATTGAGACTCAGTTCATTCCTAATCAATTGCCTGTAGGAACTGGAAGAAAAGGGGTCACCCATTGATGCGGACAGACCCCCTACTGGTTAATATGGAGGATTTCATACTTGTGCTATGGCTGATATTTAAAGATCTAGCTAAAGCAAGAAATGGCCTGTTTCACCAAGGGCAAACCCTGTTTGTTCATCAATATTCGGGTCCCAGAGCAGCTACAATATTTAACCCAACCAGAAGGACAAGAGGCCTTATGAAGGTAATACTCTGTATGCGGCTGCCAACCTGATTTCTCATTCTGCACACTATGGGGTAGTGGGTAGCAGCACAAGCTTTGAAAGCAAAGAGAACATAGTTTGAGTCCATGCTCTGTCACTGGCCTTGAGCAAGTTATTTAATTTCTCTGAGCTTCACTTCCCTCATCTTCAAGAAATTATAAATTAATATAAATGATTTAAGCAAAGGAAGGTGCTTTGCACTTAGTAATTATTCAATAAAAGTTAGTACTTAAAATTTATCTTGCAGTTTCCCATTTGTCTTATTAAAATTATTGACTAGATAATTAGGTAGGATCCACCTAACCCAAACAAACAACCAGAGAAATTCATTTGTGACTTCTTAAGACAGCAAAAAGAATGAATGAGAAAGACTCAACTCAAAATAAGGATGAGTGCAACTATATAAAAAGAGAAAATGGTACTTGAGGGTCTAATATCAGTTTTCAAAATTTAGCTCGGAAACAGTTTTGAAAATCATTAGAGTCCACGTGACTCCTGATTCCATGTTATTTTTTTCTGTTAGAAATTGTCTGCAGGGCACAAAGGAGTTGAATATATAGACCCACCAGTATCTGCAAATGGATAAGGAAGCCAGAAAGCAGATGGGCTTGTTCAGGGAGATAACAGAGGGCGTAGGACAGAGAACTTTAGAACCCTGAAGAATGCAATTTTTTTTAATTACAGTTTATGTACAATATTAGATTATTTCAGGTGTAGAACCCATTGATTAGACATTTATATAACTTAGGAAGTCTTTACCTCACCAAAACTATTACCCATCTGATACCATATATAGTTATTACAATAATATTGACTAAATTCCCTATGCTGTACTTTGCATCCCCATGACTATTCTGTAACTGCCAATTTGTACTTAATCTCCTCACCTTTTTCACCCATCCTCCCAAACACTCAACCATCTGACAACTGTCAAAATGTTCTCTGTATTTATGAGTCTGTTTCTGTTTTGCTTGTTCATTTACTTTGTTTCTTAGATTCCACATATAAGTGAAATCATATAGCATTTATCTTTCTCTGTCTGACTTATTTCATTCAGCACAATACCCTCTAAGTCCATCCATGTTGTTGCAGATGGCAAGATTCCATTCTTTTTTGTGGCTGAATCATATTCTGTTGTATTTAAGCACCACTTCTTTTTTTTTTTTTAATCCTCATCTGAGGATATTTTTTCCATTGACTTTTTTTAGAGAGAGTGGAAGGGAGGGAGGAGGGAGAGAGAAAGAGACATCAACATAAGAGAGACACATGGATTAGTTGCCTCCCACTCGAGCCCTGACCGGGGCTGGGGATGGAACCTGCAACTAAGGTACATGCCCTTGACCGAGAATTGAACCTGTGACCCTTAGGTCCAAGGGCCAACACTCTAACCATTGAGCCAAACCAGCCAGAGCCATTTCTTCTTTATTAATTTCTTGATGAACACTTAAGTTGCTTCCATATCTTTGCTATCTATAATAATAAAAGCATAATATGCTAATTAGAGTGGACATCCTTCCAGATGACCTTCCAGACAAAGCTGGGGCTGTGAGGGAAGCCCAGGTCCCCAGTGTCAGAGGGAAGCCGGTGCCAGCAGCGGGGGAAGAGAAGCCTACTCTTGCATGAATTTCGTGCATCGGGCCTCTAGTTGTAAATAATGTTGCAATGAACATATGGGTTCATATGTCTTTTTGATTTAGTATTTTGGGTTTCTTCAGATAAATAGCTAGAAGTGGAATTGCTAAGTCCTTCTTTGTCTTTGTTATAGCCTTTGTCTGGTATAAGTATTGCTACCCAGCATTTTCTTTGTTTGTTTCCCTTTTCATGAAATACCTTTTTATATTGTTTTTACTTTCAGTCAGTGTGTGTCCTTGGACCTGAAATGAATCTCTTATAGACAGCATAAGTAAGACAGCAAGTTGAGTAGGGCGGGGTCTCAGGGAATCATCAGGGTGGGGCTAACAGTGGTAGGTTGATGGAGACTCAGATAAGGCCAGGCCTGTGCCTGCAGAGGGAGGGCTCAGCAAAGAAACAATGACCTCAGCCAGCATGTCTGTCTGGAAGAAAGCTGCCTCTCCAGCCCTCACCCCAAAGCTAGACACTTCAGTTCCTCCTCATATGTCTCTGGTGACTTTGAGCTGCTGCTCCCGTGCTGGAGCTCAGAGCCAGTGAGTTTAAATAAGTCCATGTGTGGGCCCTTTAAGAGGAATGCCTGGGAGTTCAGCAGCCCTCAGTCTCACTCAGCCACCATCTCAGCCTCCTTGGTTTTCACAGCTACAAGTTATGGGGAATTCTCTTCCTTACACTGGAACCCTGGGCTGGGGGGCTCGGTGGGGAATGAGATCCCTGGCTCCTCAGGGGGGCACCTGCACAGCCAAGATAATCCTCCCAATTTTTATCTGCCACATGTGGGTGTGGGACCAGCCCATTAGTCTTCACCCCTCCTACCAGACTCAATGTGGCTTTTTCTTTATATCCTTAGTTGTAGGATTCTGTTCAGCTACATTTCAGGCAATTCTGAATGATGATTGTTCTGTAGTTTAGTTGTAAGTTTGATGTGGTCATGGGAGGAGGTAAGCACAGTGTTTACCTACTTCACCATCTTGAACATCAATTTTTGAGGAAAGGGAAAGGAGACAATAAAAAAGTGATGAGATAGAAAAAGGGGGTAAGAGTCAATAGCAGAGACAACTTTAAAAAGACAAATTGGTCAGAGATGTGAAATTCCACAAACATTAAGTAAAATTAGGAATGAAAACCAGTAGTTAACAGTTTCAGCAGAAAGGTAAAGTCAGATATGCCAATTGCATTGGGTTGAAAACTGAGTGAGAAACTTTCCACAAAGTTTTACATTGAAAGGAAAAGAAACACAGGACCATAGCTTGAGATATGTGATGTGAATATGAGAAACACAATATGAAAAGAAAAATACAATTGAGTTGTGTCCCCCAAAAAGATGTTCAAGTCCTAACCTCTGGTATCTACGAATGTGACCTTATCTGGAAATAGGGTCTCTGCAGAAGTAATCAGGTTAAGATGAGCTAATAGTGGATTACTAGAGTGGGCCCTAATCCGATGAGTGGTGTCCTCATAAGAAGAAGGTAATTAGGATACAGAGACAGAGACAAATAGCGAGAGAAAGCCATATGACAACAGCCAAAGAACAAGAGGATTGTTGGCAACTGCTGCAAGCCAGAGAGGCATGGAACACATTCTCCCTCAGTGCCTCCAGAAGGAACCAGCCCTGCCCATACTTTGATTTCAGACCCGTAGTCTCCAGAACTGTGAGACAATAAAGTTCTCGCATTATAAGCCACCCAGTTTGTGGAACATTGTTCGAACAGCCCTGGTAAACGCATGCAAGGACTACTGATAACAAGCAAAAGATACAGACCTAACTGAATGCTTACAATAAGCATAAAGCATGATCACAATAAAGTATGGAAACAACTGACACAAACACAAAGAAATTTAAAAGGAAAAGACAATTGCTGAGAAAAAATCAAGAGTAATTATAAGAAATCCTGTTTCATTCGTTGCCATGTTAAGATACCACCTACTTTAATCATAATGACATTTGAAAATAATTTGTATATCTCTTTTCATTTCGGGGTCATGGAATGAAAAATGATGCATAAATTTAAAAAAAATTTATCATGGGCCTCTCTCAGAATATGGCAGAGATTTTAGACCTGAAGGTAATTTTTTTTTCACTTTGCTTATTGAACGATTACAATGAAAGAAAATATTGTTGAAAGAAAGCATGTTGCAAGTATCGGTTGTCTGATGAACCCTAAAAATAATATTCTGTAGCTTGTGCTTCTGATATTTATGCATTTATATAGTCAACAAATGTTTCTGAGTACCTACTGTGGTGTACCTAAAACACCAGGTTCTTGTTGCTCTGAGATATCGTAGTCAAGAACAGGGTGGGAGAGTGCAGCAGGGGGTAGGTGAGAAAGGGCTGCTTTAATAAGGTTTTCCTAAAATGTGTAGAAGTTGTTTCATGTCAACTGAATAATGTACCCACTTACTATACTTATATATTTAATATGTCATTCAATTAAGGACAGTAAAATAAGAAATCATTTGAAATGTGGTTATGCAATTCTTATTTTATTTGTTCTTAAGTTCACATTTTTGAGATCTTTCTTTAAAAAAGATAAGACTACATTTTACTTAAAACACATCCCTTAAAGGTATTTTATAATTAATTTGAGCAGTAGAGTTGCTTCCTCCTATGTGGTTGAAATAAGGGGAATTTTTCCTCCCTAATTACCCAGATAATGGGTTCCAGCCTCCCTTTGATGTGTCATAAAGGCTCACCTGTTTCACTACAACCTGCTATTTATTATCAAACAATTGCAGTTTCCCAAATCCCAAATTTCCAAAGGTGCCATTTATCCAAATCACATGTGTGTCCCCTTTGCACCCATTCTAAAAAAGAAATTTCCTTGATCAAAATTTTAACCTTGATTACCCCCCGGTGCATCAGCCCTTTTATTACCTAGTCCAAATTAAAATCTACTAGTATGCATACTGCCTGTTAAGGCATTTCTTTTAACTGCATTTTAACTATCATGGGTTTGGGTAAGAAAAGATAGAAATCTTGTGAAAATGAAGATATATAAGATCAGGAGTTTAAAAAATAAGTTTTAAAATTACCCTATGCCTTTTACAGTGACCTTTTTAGGTTGAAAGCCTGGAATTCTCCCATCAGTACAATGTACATTTCACATGTACTCTCAAGAGCTATTCTCCCAGAAGCCTATCCACGAAGCCCACAGTTCCCTCCCCTCAAACAGGTCTTTCACTTCACTTTCTCGTTTGACCCCTTGAAAGTGATTAAGGAGATAAACTGTACAAAGTACTTGGAGCTGTGTCTAATGCAAAATTGGAAAACTTGCTTGCACAATATAGAGAGAGTGATTGAAGACGCACTGGGGTGTGTACATACAAGATACAGGGAGCGAGGGGAGGCTGGAGAGGAGGAAACAGTAGCCTGTACATTGTGAAAAATAAATCAGTGTCCTGTCAGCACAGTGATCATGTAAATGACATATGGAGGGAGAATGTTCTAGAAAACATTCTGAATGGAACTTACAGACTTCGAGAAATCCCATATAATAAAAGCCTAATATGCTAAGTGTCCAGTTGTCCAGTGACAGTTCAACTGTTCAACCAATCAAAGCATAATATGCTAATGATATGCTAAGGCCTCTCAACCACTTATTATGACATGTACTGACCACCAAGGGGCAGTTGACTGGCCAACCAGTCACTATGACATGCACTGACCACCAGGGGGCAGACAGTCGACTGGTTGACCAGTCGCTATAATGTGCACTGACCACCAGGGGGAAGACGCTCCAACCACTAGGTTAGCTTGCTGCTGGAGTCCAGCCAATCGGGACTGAGCGAGATGGGCCAGACACGCCCTGGAGCCCTCCCACGGCCCCTCCTCGGCTGGCCAACCTCCTGCGTCCCTCCCCACCCCGATTGTGCACTGGTGGGGTCCCTCAGCCTGGCCTGCACCCTCTCGCAATCTGGGATCCCTCGGGGGATGTCGGAGAGCTGGTTTCAGCCCAATCCTACAGGCAACTCCCCTTGGGAGGGCATCAGACGCAGGACTCACCCAGAGGGGCCTCACCCATGCACAAATTCGTGCACCAGGCCTCTAGTATGAGTATAAGATTCTGGGAGGCAAGAGGAGAAGGGTCCTAGAAATGCCACTGTGGAAGGGGACTCAGTGTGGACAGGGCCTGGCATTCCTGCAGGAAGGAGACTGACAACTCCTGGTAAGAGCAGGTGTCTCAGAGGTTTGAGGGGATTTCAGCAAAGACCCTAGGAGACTCTGAAGTTGGGTGCAAAAGCCTTATGACATCTGAATGAGCCTAAAAGGATCCTACATGACATGAGATAAGAACCCCATGAGCTTTGGAAACACATGGAAGAGCCCAAACTGGTCATTAGGGACCATGGGAGGGACTGAGGGGAGCCATGTTCCTGGCTCCAAGGAAGAGTCATGCATAAAAGAAAACCTTCTGGAGCCCTGCTGATGAGCAGACAGTGTAATGGTGTGGGGTCTGAGAGGGGAGGGGGTTTGAGGCTCAGGGACCTTGGAAGCTCTAGTAAATTTGGGTAAATTCAGTCAGTGTTGCTGTCAGGTTTGCTGCCAATCCATTTGGGGTCTTTGTGAGAAACAGAAGAAGGTGTGTGTCCCCCTGCCGAGCAGGTAGATACATCTCTGCTCTGGTTTACACGGATGATGAATCAGAGCATGGGCTGGATTTCAGTTCCCACTTGCTCCAGTGGCCAGAGTCCTTTTGCAGGCAACCATCTATCTGCTCAACTGCACATAGAGGCCCTGGATGGATTGAGAATTTTCTTTTGGCTGAAAGCTAATTTGTGCCCACACACATGAAACTATTTGGACAGAGCAAGATGCTATTTAGCAGGAAGACTATAAGGATTGCATTTGTAGATAAAAGTTCTCCTAAGGGATGCAAACTAATAGGAGATACCAAGATAATAAGGGATAGCATACTTGACTTGATCTCTCCAACTTGTAAAAATGTCTGTCAATAGGAATAATATTCTCCTAGTCCCTCTCCTATCCTGATTTTCTACAGAAACAGTTGCATAGTTATGCAACCATACATAGGCAAGTTAATTAGACCCTCAGTACATTGGTTTCTTCATCCTGGAGCTGAGGTAAGGATTAAAAAATGTTAATACATGTAAAGCTTAGAACTGGGTCTGGCATTTACTATTAACACAATAAATGTTAGCCATTTTTTATTATTTGCACCATTCACATGTTAATGAGAATGTTAAAGCTGGATGGGGCTGCAGAGGCCATCTGGGAAACATTTATGCAGAAAATAGTTTTCTAGCTAAGCCTTGGAAAATGGATAGGATTTCAATAGGTAGAGAAAACAAGGGGAAGACATTTCCAGGCATTGGGAATAAAGGTGGAATATTCAAGTATGGTTAGCAGATATATTTAGCAGAAACCAAATGGAATGTGTAGGAAAGGGGTAGAAAATAAACCCAAAAGCTAAATTGAGGGCACGCAATAAGGCATCCAGAATTCATTCTACTCTCTCTGGTCAGCAATAAAAAATCAAGAAATTTAACTTGAGACCCTCTGCAATCTGACTCCCACCCTGTGGGCTTCTTTTCTCAAAGGTCTTCTAATGCAGTGCTTCTAAAACTTGGAAATAAAAACCAATAACTTGGGGACCTTTCTAAAATGCAGATTCTGATATGGTAGGTCTTAAGTGAGGCCTGAGACCCTACATTTTTTAACAAGTTTTCAGGGGTTACCATGCCCTGATGCTTATCTCAGGACCACACTGGGTACCAGGGTCTAATCCAGCGGCCCCTTCTCATTTTCATCCTTAACCCCTCTACACTGTTAGGCCTTGGTGATCTTCCTGAAACTCTCATCATTGGCTTACGATTCAGATGCTACTACTTGAAGCTGAGAATGCAGACTAGAAGCCTATAAAACTCCAATGCATATTGACTTATCTTGAGCACACCTTTTATCCTATAAAACAAAGTTGCCATTGGTAACAATATCTGGGTATAATAGCTAGATACTCAAGGCCAGTCTTTAGATGCATATTGTCCAAGCAACTGTCAGTACATCAATCTCTTTGGTCTTTTCATTACAAATATTACAAACCGTCTTTTAATAAAACATAAGCTTATATATCATTATAAAAGACACCTACTGCACATCTCATGATGTGTGTAGCTTCTCTGGAAAATAATTTCCCTCAGATCTCATCCCACCCCCACCCCAACCATCCACATGGGCATTGGCTATATTTGATTGGTGCAGAGGAGGGTCCCAGACCAATACTGGGTTATTTTGAGTCTTTCCTCAAGATTTTACACTAGACCTGAAAAATGGAAAACCAGTCTCTTGCTCTCTCTACAGAAATCAAGAGCATGTAAGCTCAGGAGCTATTGGGGAACACCTTGTGCCACATGGATTGGGGAGCAGACAACAGCAGGAAAAAGACTGATGAGAACACCGGAAGCCCAGGGAAATAGCTCCACAGCATGGCACGTGGACAACCTTGCACCTCTCCACACGGACCATGTAGGCAAGGGCTTACACAGTCGCCGTCAGACCCGAGTCTTGGCAGAATGCCCCGGGACTTCTTCTAGCTGGAGGGAGGAGTAGCCTGCTGAGGAGCTGCTGAGGCTGTTTCTCCCATTGTCTTGTGGAAGGCTGCCACAAGGCCATTTCTCATAGATCTCCCTAATTTCAGTTGAGCACAAGAATTTCCACCACCTCACTCCCACTTAGAATAAAGCTACAGACTTCAGTGTAAGTCTATAAAACTGCATGGCTGTGGTTCTGAGGGACCCACTGCTCATACAGCCTATCACCTGGCCAGTTCACTCTGGTGTTATCTGTGGAATAAGGGACACAGGGAACTGACACCATAATGACTTGCTTTTGCTGTCTGTGTAAGTAATTCACTGTCTGGATCCATTTGGGCACGTTTACTCCTCACTGGGCAAATCTACGGAAGCACAGCAAGTCGTCCCAACAGCTGTAGTAATAGTGCGTGTGACCCTATTATTAGCCACCACCTTGCTGCCATTTGACAAAGAGAAAAAGGAAGAGATGGCAAGAATTCATTCACTTTCTCAGTTCCCCTCAGTGGCCCAGCTCCTCATTCCAATCTGTTCCAGGAATGCATCCCAGACCTGAATGCCATGAGGTACGCTGGTATTTCTCTAATAAACCTCCCCAGCTACTTTTTCTTTCCCCTTAAGAAATCCAATCTCAGTGGAACCTTAAGCTTTGCCCAGCTGGTGTGGCTCAGTGGTTGAGTGTTGACTCATGAACCAAGAGGTTGCCAGTTCGATTCCCTCGAACCAGTTCCGCGTTGTGGGTTCAATCCCCAGTGGGGGCATGCAGAAGGCAGCCAATTGATGTTTCTTGCTATCTCTCTTATCCCTCTCCCTTCCTCTCTCTCTAAAATCAATAAAGAACATATTTTTTTTAAATAAGAAATCCAGAATGCATTTTTAGCCTTTACCATCAAAAGATAACATAATACACATACACACACACACACACACACACACACACACACAAAGGTGTTGCATTTGATGACAGTTTCAGTAATCAGAACTCCAGTGCTAGAGATTCACATGCATTTCCTGTATTTTTTTTTTAATTCTAACTCTCTAGTATATTAATTTATTTTTGGCCCTCGACCTAGTATATGTAATATGATTAGCCTACACTTATTAAAGTCCAATAAATATAAAATTTCATGAAAAAAATTTAATTAAAATGTTATTGGCCAAGTAGAAGAAACTGTGACTCTTTTTTTGCTGTGATGAAAGTGTAAATTACTCCCACCATTTATCAATAATTCCATAGCACTAAATGTATAATCAACTATGATATGTTTGATTTATCTTATAAATGTATTAATTTTCATTAATATTAGTTACAATTGTAAGAACATGGTGGAATCACATGTTATACTTGTGCCAAATATTTATCATCCAACAAAACAAATTAAGTAGGATTAGAGTTTGATCTACATTTAACATCCCTTGAGTTTAGCTGTGTCTAATACATAGTATGATCATCTAAGCCAATATACAGATGATTGTGAATAATTAGTCATAATTTAGTACGTTTACCAATTAACCTCACTTTCCTATTTGGCCAGCTGAGTTGTTTTTGTTTTGTTTTGTTTGTTTGTTTTTGGGCAGGATCATGGTCTCTGAATCAAGTGAGTCAGGGGCAGCTGCTAGAGTCTTGAATATTGTGGAATTTGACCAAAATGGTGAATAAGTTGGTGCAAATTCACCATCACTACAGAAAAATAACAAAAAAGCAGACAGTGGAGCCACTGACACCATAAGAATGGACAGGCATAACAGTTACAAATAATAAACTCATGTCCTGATTGCCATATTAATGAAATATCATCTTTATGAAATGTACAGATTGTAAGTGATACATCTGGCTGCTTGTGGTACCTCTGAGGTGCAAGTAGCTCATAACATAATGAAAACTGGTCATAATTTGTAGTGGTTCCTTATAAAAAGTCCAAATTCATTTGAAAATAAATTTTACTAGTGAAAGGTCATTGCTTTAATATGATTTATTAGAGTTACTATAATATAATTTATTAAGAGAATATCTACCTTTATATAAATGTTTTATGGTGATGAATGAATTATAGTAATTATTTTTACATTTATAATAAAATGCACCACAATATGTAAGACTAATTTTCAATCAACTCATAATTTATACTTAAAATATGTTCCTATAACCTAATTTCATGGGTAACTTTCACTAGCCACTCTTAGCAATTATTTCCATGATTAGTATCACAATTTTTTTCTAAATGGTTTTTTGCACACAGCATAACTCTCCATAAATTAATGTGAGCCCAATCTATCAAAGGTGTTTATATGTGTTAACATATGCGTTTAATTTTAATATGCCTATGTAAGGCACGAATAGCCCCAAGCAAGCACAGTATGCAATAAGAAGACCTGTGGAGTCCTGAGGTACACATTTTAATGAGGGAGGTCGGAGTTATGCAAGACCTGAATTAACTCTGTAGAAAGAGGCGACAACTGAGAGCAAACCGAAGTCTGACAGAAACTGTATCGTTTCAACTAAAACAGGCAGCTAGGCAAAAAGGCCTCCTCCGAGCTGCAGGCCTTGCGGCTGCCAACCTTGCTTTTCAGCCTAGGAACCAAGGAGGCGGGGAACCGCCGAGCGGCCGCGCGAGCGCCGGGGCGACTTGACCCCGGGGCACCCGCCCGCTCCCGGCCTCCTTTGCTCTCACTCCGCCGGCTCGGGCGGTCGCGGCAGCGCGGCACTGAGAGGAGGAAGGCAAAACTTGGAGACCTGTCTGAAGGCAGAACTTGGAAACTTGTCTGAGAAACGTTTGGGGACACGCAAAGACAAAACAGCGACCAGCCTCCGGTGGGGCGGCCTTACCTGCGGAACCACCGGCCAGGATCTGCCGAGAAGCCTCCTTCGCGAAGCCGGCCTCGGCCTTGGCTGACATCTCCGCGGGCCGAGGGGAAGGGCGAGCTCGGCGGCCTGAGTGCGGGGCCTCCTGACCGAGAGAGCCCGGGCCGGGCCGGGCCGGTCCTGGGCCGACAGGCGCCGTGTGAGGCGGCTCCGGGCGCAGACTCGCTGCGGGATCGCCGCGGGTCCCGACCTGCCCGCCGCGCTTTCCCAAGGGCTCCTTCCCCGCTGGGCTCCCCGGCTCCACGAGGAACCCTGGAGGAGGAGAGGCTCCCGGATGGGGTTGGGGTGGCCGGCCGCAGCGGGTCGGGTTGGTCTCCTGGTGTGGCGCCCACACGCTTCCCTATCAGGAGCCTCCTGCAGTTCGTGGAGCCGGACGCGCTGCCTCTGATAATGCCAGTGAAGTGACCTGGCCAGGAGTTGCCGCCGCAGAGCTGGGCGACCCTTGCTCCTCCCGGCAAGCCAGGGCACAGTGCAGTTCTAAGTAGGGGACAGGTGGATAAATTCCTTGCAGTTAGTTGTCCTGAAATTGTTAGCAACTAACTCAAAGCAAATCCAGTTTGCAATTATCTTACAATTGAGCTAATGCAGTACTATACCAAAAAAAAAAAAAAAAAAATGGTTTGGGCTTAAGGGAATTTATCTTATACCTCATCAATATGAGCTTTCTTTACTGAAAGATCAAAAAAGAAGAGGCCTTATTACAAATACTTCTCTTCGGTACCCCCAACGGCCAGTGGTTCTCAAAGTATGATCTTAGGACCCCGCAATAGCCACGTAATGTGGGAGTTTGTTAGACAAATTCATGGCTCCACCCGGACCTGCTGCACCAGAATCTCTGGATATAAGACTCAGAAACCTGTGTTTTAGTAACCTGTGTTTTCCAGTGATTGTTATGAACACTAAAGTTTGTGAACTACTGACCTAAATAATCAAAGAACATTAAGGAACTACCAGTTATTCTTCATAACAAGTTTAATTATTCATACTAACCCTGTAGGATACTTGACAAAAAAAAAGAAATACTAAATTACTAAAACCACAACTTGCAAATGCTACGCAGGAGAAAAACAGACTCTAAAATTTTAATGGACTTAAAGGGTATTATGCTCAGTGAAATAAGTTAGTCAGAGAAAGACAAATACCATGTGATTTTACTCATTGGTGAAATTTAAAGAACAAAATAAACAAACAAAATTGAAACACACAGAGAGAGAACTGGTGGTTGCCAGAGTGGACTAGGTGAAAGAGGTGAAGGGACTAGAAGCACAAATTGGTAGTTACAAAACCAATACAAAATAAAATTAAAATAAAAAATAAAATTTTAGAAAAATATCAGGCGGGAGATGATACAAGTAAAAGGAAAACAAGAAACTTTGGTACCCCTATTGTTATATTTCTTAAACACAGTATATAATACTAAATATATTTAGTTTGAACCATATAAAATTGCCATTTCTGAAGGCCAAAACCGTTGAATATCAGTAATATAGTGTGGTTCAATTTCATATAAATGATTTCTAAATAAAGGCACAAAATACAAAAACTTGTTCATACATTGTTTTTCTTTCTTGGGCTGAACTGTTAAAAGCTGTTAATCATGATATCTAACTGTCAAATTTAAAGTGATAAATTGGAAAGACTTGTTGCTTCTGTGGTTACATATGCAAAAATAAAGTTTCTCATATTTGCTTATATTTTTTATTAAAATTACTAAGCTTGAAATGTTTACCAAGAAATTGTTTTCAGATATGTGTCCTTTCTAGATGAAGTAAAGCTTTTGAGCAATATATTAGTCTTTTACTAATTAAATAGGTCTTGAGTGTAATATAGAATCACTTATTCAATAAATATTGAGATCCTCTTATAAGTCCTAAAATCAAAAATTCAGAACTCATAGAAAACATAGTCCTTATGTTCCAATGAGAAAATGAATTTCCCAAGATCACAATGAATTAATAGTACAGCTAGAATTCAATTCCAGGATTCTCTCTTCTAATAGCAATTGGATTGTATATTTAAATATTAACAACAGGCCAAACTACATTCTGTCACACAGAAACCTAAAATAATTAAATTCCGCCAAATTAACTTTACTTATTCATATATAAGTAGGGAATATTTTAAGTTAAAAAAATTTGTCACAACTATTAAACCCCCAGGCACACACTGAATCAAATTATACATTCAATTAATTGGAAGCTTACTAAATTTCAGCACTTTCCTATATGCTGGTAATATAGCAATGTAATAATTAAAATCCCTCATAGACCCCAACCAGCGGTGGTTGACTGTTGACCTATGAACCAGGTGGTCACAGTTCCATTCCTGGTCAGGGCACATGCCCAGGTTTGGATTTCAGGCTCAATCCCCAGTGGGGGGCATGCAGAAGGCAGGCAGTCAATGATTGTCATCATTGATGTTTATCTCTCTTCCTCTCATCCTGTCATCATTGATGTTTATCTCTGAAAAACACAGGTTACTAAAACACAGGTTTCTGAGTCTTATAAAATCAATAAAAAATACATTTTTTAAAAAAATTCCTCATGGAGCATATAATGTAATGGAGGAGATCCAACCACATTGCAATGTAAGTAAAATTTTACCTTCCCTAGATTGTTTCATGAAATATAATAATACTCCCAGGTCAAGATTTAAACTCAGCCTTTTGACATTATCTATTATTTCCATGAGTACCTTAATCTCTGAATTTTATCCTGAGGAGGTAGATGCATGCTTGTGATCTCACTAAGCCCTCAATCTCTCAAGACGGCTATGAATTCATTCAGGAGATCTTCTCAGACATCCTTCCAAATACCCTGTAAGAAAATAGCTACCTCTTTTTAACCTCTGACTAGAACAAACTTTTTAAGTTAAAAAAGCAAGGCTGGGTATCATATAATTTAGATCTACATCTCTAGAATAGTTGAGGAGATAGAGTCTAGGTATAAGAACATTCTAGAGCTTGTAAATCAGCCAGTGCCAATCCAAAGTCAACAAATAACCAATGTGCTAAGAGCTCTGATTATAGGATATAATTTATTTTTAGCCAAATTTGGCCATGGCTAATATTGGAATACTGGGAGGTTTAGCACTGAGGAAAAAATGATAAAATGTACTTGACCTACTATTTCAGTTTCCCTACATTCAATCCAATCTATCACATTACTATTTTATTATTATTACTAGAGGCCTGGTGCACGAAATTCGTGCATGGGGGCGGGGGGTGTCCCTCAGCCCAGCCTGCACCCTCTCCAATCGGACATACCTCTCACAATCCAGGACTGCTGGCTCCCAACTGCTCACCTGCCTGCCTTCCTGATTACCCCTAACCGCTTCTGCCTGCCAGCCTGATCACCCCCTAACCACTCCCATGCCAGCCTGATTGATGTGTAACTGTTCCCCTGCCAGCCTGTTTGCCCCCAACTTCCCTCCTCTGCCGGCCTGGTCACCCCTAACTGCCCTCCCCTGCAGGGTTGGTCGCCTCCAACTGCCCTCCCTTGCAGGCCTAGTGCCTCCCAACTGCCCGCCCCTGCTGGCCATCTTGTGGTGGCCATCTTGTGTCCACATGGGGGCAGAATCTTGGACCACATGGGGGCAGCCATCTTGTGTATTGGAGTGATGGTCAATCTGCATATTACTCTTTTATTAGATAGGATAGAGGCCTGGTGCATGGGTGGGGGCCAGCTGGTTTGCCCTGAAGAGTGTCCCGGATCAGGGTGGGGGTTCCCTTGGGGCATGGGGCGGCCTGAGCGAGGGGCCTGTGGTGGTTTGCAGGCCAGCCATGCCCCCTGGTGACCCAAGTGGAGGCCCTGGTATCTGGAATTTATTTACCTTCTACAATTGAAACTTTGTAGCCTGGAGCGGAGCCAAGCCTCCTGCTCACTCTGTGGCCGGCAGCCATTTCTTTTGGGGTTTGTGTATATCTTCTATAATTGAAACTTTGTAGCCTTAAGCAGAGGCCTGGGCCGGACAGGGTGTGTGGAAAGCTTTGCTTCTTCCATTGCCGGGGGCAACCCTAGCCTCCTGCTCTTTCCAGCTCCGTGGTTGCCGCCATTTCTGTTTGGATTTGTTTACCTTCTATAATTGAAACTTTGTAGCTTTGAGTGGAGGCTTAGGCCAGCAAGGGCAGGCGGAAAGCTTGGCTTCCTCTGTTGCCTGGGAAACCCAAGCCTCCCTCCTGCTCTCTGTTGCTGTAGCCATCTTGGCTGGGTTTATTTGCATACTCGCTCTGATTGGCTGGTGGACATGGCTGGTGGGCGTGGCTTGTGGGTGTAGTGGAGTGATGGTTAATTTGCATATTGCTCTTTTATTAGGTAGGATTTTATATAATAATAATTTTATTTAATATGTAATATCCTGATATTAATGAAAAATGCTGAAGTATAAAATTTATTTTTTATTAAATTTATTGGGGTGAATCCTATATAATAAAAGGCTAATATGCAAATTGACCGAACGGTGGAACAACTGGTCGCTATGGCATGCACTGACCACCAGGGGGCAGATGCTCAATGCAGGAGCTGCCCCCTGGTGGTCAGTGTGCTCCCACAGGGGGAGTGTGGCTCAGCCAGAAGCCCTGAGCAGGCTCATGGCTGGCGAGTGCAGCGGTGGTGGCGGGAGCCTCTCCTGCCTCCATGGCAGTGCTAAGGATGTCCGACTGCCAGCTTAGGCCTGCTCCCCCAAGGGCTCCTGGACTGTGAGAGGGCACAGGCAGGGCTGAGGGACCGCCCGCCTTCCCCCTCCTCCGAGTGCACAAATTTTGTGCACCGGGCCTCTAGTTGGTTAATAAAATTACACAGGTTTCAAGTAAACAATTCTACAATACATCATCTGTATACTGTATTGTGTGTTTACCTCACCAAGTCAAGTCTCTTTCCAGCATCATTTATCCCCCCTTTATCTTATATTATAACCCCACACTCCCTTCCCTCTGGTCAACCTTATATTTTTTAAATTATTGATTTATTTAGGTGATCTTGGTTGAGAACTATATAATTAAATTATTGATTTATCAGTTTGCAGAGTGGCTGAAAATTAAACCTTCAGGAACCTCAATATACTACTGAACTTAAATATCTGACAATTTCTTCAATAAAGTTTTAGTATTGGGCCACTAGATTGGCTATTGTTCAATACCAAAATAATAGGGCTGACACAAGATAGAAATGTATTTTCCCCCTCATGTAATAATGCAATTGTAAGCCACCAATAAGGATCCATCCAGCAGAAGAAGAAAGGTAAAAAGGATAAAGAAAGTCCTGGAAATTACACAAATCTCATTGGTCAGAACATGGCCATTAGGGCTATACCTAGGTTGGGGTAGGTACTATTTTGCTGGGTGGCAATGTATGCAGAAAACATGCTCCCAGGAACAAACTGGAGTTACAACTAAAATACAGAAAAACTTCCTGAATAATCAACAGCAAACTCGTAGAAGCGAACCCTGATACCCAAAGACCAAAAGTGGAGTCTGCATAGAGACTGGTAGGAGGGGCGGAGGCACAAAAGGGCTGACCGGATGCCAACAGACAGCAACTGAAATCCTGGAGAGGTGTCTGAGCTGTGAGGGGTTGCCATTGAGAACTCTGGGATCTAATCCCCAAACTGGGCCCTCCAGCAGAGAGCACCAACACTGAGAAGGGTACCCACATAACATCTGGCTGTGAAAAGCAGCGGGGCGCTGTCTGCCAGGGAGTGACAGCTGAAAATTCAGGCACCCTTTTAAAGGGCCAACACACAAAATTCCCTGTGGAGCCACACACCCTGTGGTTTGGCAGAGGGAGGGTGAAGTGGACTGGAGCTGTGAGAGCAGAAGCCAGGACTGGGGACTCAGGCAATAGAGCTCAGAAGGCAGACATCCCAAGTTTCCTGAGCTGAGTCATTCCCTCACACAACCGAAGACATCTTTCCCATATAGACATCTGCCTTGCCTGGGGAGAAGACAGGCCACTTAAGAGATTAAAAATAACAATTAGCCTCCAGGCAGAAGCAACTGCCCCCAACTGTTGAAAAAAACTATCGTCACACCTAAGGACAATTGCCTGGGGGGCAATTCAAGTCAGAATCTGATCCATCTGAAGGCAGAAGCAGTCTTTGGAGGCTTTGAGTCTTTGCCTGATCTAATTAACTAGAAACAGCCTTAAACACTGTCCTGCATTAGAGATTGAGAGGTGTAGAGGATCTATCTACATACAGTCACAAACCCAGACAGCCAAAATGAGGAAACAAAGAAACAACGCCCAGATGGAAGAAGTAGAGAATTCTCTAGAAGAAGAGATAAATGAAGCAGATATAAGAAATTTATCTGAAACAGAGTTCAGAGTAATGATGGTAAAGATGCTCAACAGCATGAAAAAAGATATAGTAACTATGAAAAAGAATAGTCTGAGATAAAGAATGACATAACAAAAATAAAAAGCACATCCAAAGGAATACACAGCAGATTAGGGGAAGCTAAGGATTGAATCAGTGAATTAAAAGACAGGGTTCACTCAATCAGAGAACCAAAAAGAAAAAAAACAATAAAAAAACAGGACAGCTTAAGGGAACTGTGCAGCAACATGAAATGTAACAATATTAGAATAGCAGGTGTGCCAGAAGAAGCAGAAAGGGAGAAAGAAATAGAGAACGTGTATGAAGAAATAATGGCAGAAAACTTCCCTAACCTGGTAAAGGAAAAAGTCACACAAGTTCAGGAGACACAGAGAACCCCAAGCAAGAAGAAACCAAACAGGACCATGCACAGACACATCATAATTAAAAAGCCAAATTTTAAAGACAAAGAGAGAATCTTAAAGGCAGCAATAGAAAAGAAAACTGTTACCTACAAAGGAGTTCCCATAAGGCTGGCACCTGATTTCTCATCAGAAACTCTACAGGTCAAAAGGGAATCACATGAAGTACTCAAGGTAATGGAAAGCGAGGATCTGAGACCAAGATTACTCTATCCAGCAAGGCTATCATTCAGAATAGACAGTCAAATAAAGAGCTTCCCAGACAAAAAAAAAAAAAGGCTAAAAGAGTACATCACCATCAAGCCAGCATTACAAGATATGCTAAAGGGACTGCTATAATGAGAAGAATCAGAGAGAGAAAACTAGTCATACAGAATTAAAATGGCAATAAATAAGTACCTATCAATAATAACCCTAAATGTAAATGGATTAAATGATCCAATTAAAAGGTGTAGGGCAGCTGAATGTATACAAAAAGATGACCCAACTATATGCTGTCTATAAGAGACCCACCTCAAAACAAAAGATACACAGAGGATGAGAGTGAAGGGATGGGAAAAAATTTTCACTGCAAATGGGAAAGAAAAAAAAAAAGCTGGAGTAGCGATACTCATATCTGACAAAATAGACTTTAAAATGAAGGCCATCACAACAGACAACAAAGGTTACTACATAATACTAAAGGGCTCGATCCAACAAAAGGATATATAACCCTGGTAAACATATGCACCCAGAATAGGAACATCTAAATATATTTTAAAAAACCTCTAGAGGACTTTAATGAAGAGATCAACAACAATACAGTCATAGCAGGAGACTTTAACTCCTCTCTGACTTCACTGGATAGATCTTCCAGAGAAAAACTTAACAAAGAAACAGAGACTCTAAAGAACACACTGGATCAGCTGGATTTAATTGACATTTGTAAAACGTATCAACCCAACACAGCAGAATATACATTCTTCTCAAGTGCACATGCATCATTCACAAAGATAGACCACATGTTAGGACACAAAACAAGTCTCTACAAGTTCAAGAAGACTGCAATCATATCAAGCATCTTCTCAGATCACAGTGGAATGAAATTAGAAATCAACTACAGTAAAAACACCCAAAAACATTCAAACGCATGGAGGCTACATAGAATGTTATTAAACAATGAATGGGTTACCAACGAGATCAAGAAAGAAATCAAAAACTTCCTGGAAACAAATGAAAATGAACACACAACAACCCAAAATCTCTAGTGTAGAGGGCCACCTGGGAAGGCACATGGGCATTTCTTTAATTATCATCAGCTGAACTCAGGGCGATAGGCAGAGCCATGCCCTGGGAACATGCTTCCCCAATGAGGCTGGACATGTTATCAGCTTGGCCTTCATATCAGCCCAGGTGTTGGCAGGGGCGGGTCTAGATATGTAAATCCAGTCACTCACTAGGAATGCTAGGGCTTACTCAAGAATGAAAATAAGCTCCTTTGATCCTAAGTTTTGGTGTTACTTCCTGGTATTGGGGGGTATAAATAAATGTGCTGCGAGGCTCAGGGTCATCGTCTTCCTGCCTCTCCATCAGAGAGGATGGCATCCCACCCAGCTCCCAGCTTTTAAATCTATTTCTGCATCTTGCTCTCTTTCTTTCTTTTATTTCTTGATCCCCAGCTCCTCCACTCAGGAACTGGACTCGTTCCTTTTCCATGCTGGACGTGGAAAAGAGAGAAACACCTCCACACTCTAGGACAAAACAAAAGCAGTTCTGAGAGGGAAATTTATAGCACTACAGACATACCTTAAAAAATAAGAAAAATCAGCAATAAACTATATAACCCTACAACTTAAAGAACTAGAAAGAGAACAACAAGAAAAGCCCAGAGTAAGTAGAAGGAAGGAGATAATAAAGATTAGAGCAGAAATAAATAACATGCAGCCTAAAAAATAATACAAAAATCAATGAAACCAAGAGCTGGTTCTTTAAAAGGATAAACAAAATTGATAAACCATTAGCCAGACTCATCAAGAAACAAAGAGAGAGGACACAAATAAATAAAATCAGGAACAAAAGTGGAGAAGTAACCACCGAACCACAGAAATACCAAGGATTGTAAGAAAATACTATGAACAGCTATATGCAACAAGCTGGGCAATGGGGATGAAATAGACAAATTCCTAGAAAAATATAATCTACCAAAACTGATTCAGAAAGAATCAGAAAAATTCAATAGGCTAATAACAACTGATGAAATAGAAGCAGCAATCAAAAAACTCCCAACAAACAAAAGCCCAGGTCCAGATGGCTTCACAGTGAAGTTTTATAAAACATTCAAAGAAGAACTAACACCTATTCTCCTCAAACAATTTCATAAAATCCAAGAGGAAGGAAACCTTGCAAACTCTTTTTTATGGGGCTAGAAGTACCCTAATCCCAAAACCAGATAAAGACACTACAAAGAAAGAGAAATACAGGCCAGTATCCCTGGTGAACATAGATGCTAAAATCCTCAGTAAAATATTATCAAATTGCATCCAGCAATATAATAAAAATATCATACACCATGATCAAGTGAGATTTATTCCAGGGATGCAAGACTTGTACAATATTCGCAAATCAATGAACATGATACATCACATAAACCAAGTGAAAGACAAAAATCACATCATATATCAATAGATGCAGAGAAAGCATTTGACAAAACCCAACACCCATTTTTGATAAAAACTCTCAGCAAAGTGAGAATAGAGGGAGCATATCTCAACATGATAAAGGCCATATTTGACAAACCTATAGCTAACATCATACTCAATGGACAAAAACTAAAACCATTTCCCCTAAGAACAGGAACAAGATAGGCATTCTCACTTTCATCACTCCTGTTTGACATAGTACTGGAAGTGCTAGCCATAGCGATCACACAAGAAGAAATAAAACGCATTCAAGTTGGAAAAGAAGTAAAACTGTCCTTATTCGCAGATGACATGATACTATACGTAGAAAACCACAAAGACTCCATCAAAAAACTACTAGACCTAATAAATGAGTTCGGCAATGTAGCAGGATACAAAATTAACACTCAGATATCTATGGCTTTTTTTATACACCAATAATGAACTCACAGAAAGAGAAACTAAAAAAAAAAAAATTCCATTTATCATTGCACCAAAAAATGTAAGATACCTAGGAATAAACTAAGGAGGTAAAAGACCTGTACTCAGAAAAACTACAGGACATTGAAAAAAGAGATAGAAGAAGACATAAACAAACGGAAGAACATACCATGTTCATGGATTGGTAGAATCAACATCATTAAAATGTCCATACTACCCAAAGCAATCTATAGATTCAATGCACTCCCTATTAAAATACCAACGGCATATTTCACAGACCTAGAACAAACTCTCCAAAAATTCATATGGAATAAAAAAAGACCCTGAATAGCTGCAGCAATCCTGAGAAAGAAGACCACAGTTGGAGGGATCACAATATTAAGTATCAAGCTATATTACAAAGCCACTGTTCTCAAAACTTCCTGGTACTGGCATAAGAACAGACATATAGACCAAGGGAACAGAACAGAGAACCCAGAAATTGACCAAAGCCATTATGTTCAATTAACATTTTGCACTCGGATGTCGAGTGTGACTCGACACGGTTAGCATCGGTAGCAGCTCGAGAAAAAAGCAAGCGAGTGCAAAGGGTTAATATTTGACAAAGGTGGCAAAAGCATACAATGGAGTCAAGACAGTCTCTTCATTAAATGGAGTTGGGAATATTGGACAGATACATGCAAACAAATGAAACTAGACCACCAACTTACACCATACATAAAAATAAACTCAAAATGGATAAAGGTCTTAAACATAAGACAGGAAATCATAAAAATCTTAGAAGAATCCATAGGCAGCAAAATAGCAGACATATGTCGTAGCAATATTTTTACTGATACAGCTCCTAGGGCAATGGAAACTAAGGAGAAAATAAACAAATGGGACTACATCAAAATAAAAAGCTTCTGCACAGCAAAAGAAACCATCAACAAAACAACAAGAAAGCCCACTGAGAACATATTTGCCAATGTTATCTCCGATAAGGGTTTAATCTCCAAAATTTACAGGGAACTCATACAACTTACCAAAAGGAAGAAAAACAATCCAATCAAAAAATGGGCAAAGGCCTAAATAGACACTTTTCGAAAGAGGACATACAGAAGGCCAAGAGACATATGAAAACATGCTCAAAGTCACTAATCATCGAGAGATGCAAATCAAATCAACAATGAGGTACAATCTCACACCTGTCAGAATGGCTGCCATCAAGAAATCAACGAACAACAAGTGCTGGCGAGGATGTGGAGAAAAAGGAACCCTCGTGCACTGCTAGTGGGAATGCAGACTGGTGCAGCCACAGTGGAAAATAGTATGGAGTTTCCTCAAAAAATTAAAAATGGTTCTCATTTGACCTAGTAATCACACTTCTAGGAACATATCCCAAGAAATCAGAAACACCAATCAGAAAGTATATATGCATTCCTACAACTTTTGTGATATTATACTATGTTAGTACAGTTTTGGTAATATTATTATATTTAAAATATTTTTTCTTGAAATATTAATGTTTATTGCATGTAAGTGGCTAATTATTTTGTAACTGAAAACAAACAAACAAACACACACAAAAAACCAAAAAAACTATGAAAGAAGGGAAAGGAGAAACATAGTGAGAAACAACCAGCAGCATCTGCCACAGTTTGGGGAAAAGTTTAGAAATGAAGAAGTATACTTTAACATGATAGTATTTGCTCATGTTGAATGATTTTGCTCTCCTCAAGTCTAAAGTTATCCTCATCAGTGCCTAACTAGAAAATGCAATATAATCTCATAGTATTCAACATACTATGATTGGAAATCCATTTTAAAATACCATTCACTGAAAGATACATAACTGTTGTAAGCCCAGAGATTCTTTAGTTGTCTAAACACACTATACACACATACCAGGTGTACCGGTTAATAATGTGGATTTTGTAATCAAAGAAAACACTATAATTTCAAGAGAAATATCAAAAGTGCTTTATCAAAGTAATGTCCATTGCTAGCTACACATTTCCCCCATCTTTCAGGTAATTTGTGGATACCATCCCAATAGAACATTTCTTGTATTGAGGCAGACCATGCAGAGACCCAATTTTCCACTTCTTTGTACGTTTTGAAGTGCTGCTCAGAAAGTGTGTGTGCCATTGATAGGAACAAGTGGTAATCTGAAGGAGCAAGGTCTGGTGAATAGGAGAGTGAGTTAATACTTCCCAGACAAGATCTTTTAACGTGTCTTTAACTGGTTTTGAAGTGTGTGATGGTGTGTTATCATGAAGCAAAATTACTTTGCCATGTCTTCTGGCCCATTCTGGTCGTTTCACGATCAAAGTGTGGTTCAAATGGATTATTTGTTGTCAGTAGCGATCAGTATTAACTGTTTCACCTGGTTTTAGAAGCTCATAATACACCAGACCTTCCTGATCCCACCAAACGCAGAGCATTGTCTTTTTTCCAAAGTGATTTGGCCTTGCAGTCAATGTTGATGGTTGACCCATGATTTTGTGCATTTGGGATTCTCAAAATAAATCCACTTTTCATCGCCAGTCACAATTCGATGCAAAAAAGACTTTCTTTTGTGCGTTGAAGCAACATTTTACTGATGACTTTTCGGTTTTCCATTTGTCTTTTGTTCAGTTGATGTGGCACCCATTTTCCTTCCTTTAAAATCTTTCCCATTGCTTGTAAATGATCGGAAATTGTTTGCTGAGCAACCTTTAATCTTTCTGCAAGTTGTTTTTGAGTTTGACACACATCTTCATCCAATAATGCTTGTAATTGTTGGTCTTCAAACTTTTTCAGTTGAACCTGGATGTTCTTTGTCTTTCACATTGAAATCATCACTTTTAACCTGCGTTCACTAGTGTCTTGAGATGGAGCATGTTCACCATAAGTTTCCCGAAGTATATGATAACTTTCAGCAGCACTTTTCTTCAAAATAAAGTAATAAATTAAAACTTCCTGCAAATGCTCTTTTTTTTTTGGCATGAAATTCGACATTTTTAAGCGTAAAAATATCTATGATGTTAACACCTTCAGAAAATTTGACATGAAGTTTTGAAGTTTGCTGTTAACACAACAAAATAGCAAAGATATCAAATCGCATATATATCAACATATGTGTAACTCCATCTATTGAAAAAAATTCACATTATTAACCGGTACACCCGGTAGATACACAAATACAGAATTTGCCTTACAAGGAGTCCTACCCTGTAGAAGAGATTATAACTCTTGAACCATTCAAAAGATCTATTATTGTATTTTATTTTATGCAAAAGTATTTAAAAATGCTTTAAATACTTTGCAAATGAAAGACTCTATGTGCTTTAAAATCTGTGGCTCTGAACATTGAGGATTGAGGTTGGGAACAGCCCTCTCCCACTAGCTCAGGGGGCTGTCCTGTCCAGTAACACCTCTCTGGTGTTGGTGAGAGGAGCCTATAACACTTTTTTTCAATATTTCATTGTGATATGATAGGAACAACACTTGGAGATCATTTATATAGGATGAGCAAAAGTAGGTTTACAGTTACATGAAAAATGTAATAATACAAGAATAAACTGTTTTGAGTACTCACAACTGTAAATCTACTTTTGCCAACCCATGTATGACAGAGTTCTGTTATTGGGACATAGCTGGGAATCTAGGAGTTAAAGCCTCTGAGCACTCAACATGCAGAAATCCATGCACTTTCTTGCCAGGAGCTTCCCAGGCCTTCGCTTAGAACTAATTTTAGACACAATTCTTAAAAGGTTGGAAGAGTGGATATTTAATATCTTGGTTCATAAATTAGAAGGACAAATTAAAAGAGATTAAGGGAGGGGAAATTCAGAGAGATTCTAGAAAAGCAAAGAGCAACCTGCAACCTCCAGGCCACATTCAGCCTACCAAGCAAATTGTAATAATTACACCTTTCATTTAATGTTTACCTTATGCCATGCACTGGACTGTGCATTTTGTAATCTATTATCTTAGTCGCAATATCCCTGTGACATAGACATTCTTATCTTCATCTTACAGATAAAGAAACTCTGGTACAGGGGTTAAGTAACTTGCCTAAAGTCACATTGAGTATGTGATGTATTGTTTGAACCCACGTATGTATAATTTAAGAGGCCCCTTTCTGAATAACTAGCTGCTGTTATTATGATCTAATTTTAATTTCAGCTTTTTATCCATACAGAAAAGAATCAAGATGCAAAATTATTCAGAGCAAAAAAGCTTGTGTCATTCTTGACCTTGATAAAACAATGAATTGATAGCTGGATCAGGAACTTTATATATAGAGAAAAATACTAACTTAAGTGCCCTAAGTGTAAATCATGTGAATTTTCTCTTTATTAAGTCAGGGTTTCTCAACAAAAGCAACATTGATATTTTGGAACAGTTAATTCTTTGTAGTGAGAGGCTGTCCTGTGCAATGCAGGATATTTAGCAGTATCGCTAGCCTCTACCCACTGGCTGCCAATAGTAAGTCACTCCCCAGTTGTTACAATCAAAAAATGTCTCCAGATACTGCCAAATGTCCCCTGCGAGGCAAAATGTCCTTAGTTAAGAATCACTGGTTAAGTAAAAGAACTAATGTAATAATGAAGTCTACTTTAACTTTCTAGAATCATAAAAAGATAGACCTGGAAGAGACTTTAATTATTTCCTTACATGATAGATGAAGAGACTGAGATATGATGAGATCAGGCCCTCACCTAAATTGCCAAGCTACTTAGGAGAAGAGTTGAGTGGGTAAGCCAGACATTTCCTGATTTTAAAACTGGTAATGTAGTACCAATTGATTGATTTCTGGGATACTTCCCATAAATTGGATTGAATACTGTGGTTATAGTACCCAGAGTGATCCTTTTAAAGCATATTTCAGATATTTCTCACCTGTTCTAAGTGGGGGTTCCTGTCATCCTTAAAATGGAATCCAAAGTCCTAGCCATAGCCCAAAAGATCCTACATAACTTGGCTTCTGGCTATCTCTCCAGACTCACTTCCTAACACTCCTTTCACCCTGATCTTGTCACACTGATTTTCTTGGCATTCCTTTGAACACTCCCAATCATGGTTCCTATCTTTGCATTCCAGGAATGTTGTTTTCCTAGACATTTCCATGACTTGTTTCTTCACTTCCTTCAGGCATCTGCACAAATTTTACTTTAACAGGTAGGTTCTATCTGTCTAAAATTACACTTCTCCTCAACCTTTTCACTCTTTATCTAGCCTGATTTACTTATCTTCATTACAATTTTCAACACTTAGACATATTCTGTATTGTTTATTCTTAGTCTTTTCCTCCTTTTGAATACAAAGTCCATGCAAAAGTAACTGAAATACTGCCTGGAACATAGTAGGCACATAATAAATATTAATTCAGTGAATGAATCACAGTCACCCCAGAAAAACACCTCATACCCTTTAAGTAATCACCCTTCATTTACCCTTGGCAACCACTAATATGATCTCTGTCTCAATAAATTTGCCTATTCTGAATATCCTATATAATAAAAGGCTAATATGCAAATTGACCGAACAGCAGAACCACTGGTTGCTATGACACACACTGACCACCAGGAGGCAGACACTCAATACAGGAGTTGCCCCCTAGTGGTCAGTGTGCTCCCACAGGGGGAGCGCCGCTCAGACAGAAGCTAGGCTCATGGCTAGCGAGTGCAGTGGCAGAGGTGGGAGCCTCTCCCGCCTCCATAGCAGCACTAAGGATGTCCGACTGCCAAGGGCTCCTGGACTGCACAGGGCACAGGCCGGGCTGAGGGATCCCCCAAGGGCATGAATTTCATGCACTGGGCCTCTAGTTTCATATATTAATCTACAGCTATACATTTTCCTTTTAGCACTGTTTTTGCTGCATTCTGTAACTTTGACATGTTGTAGTTCCATTTTCTTGTTTCTTAAGATATTGTTATGGGTTGAACTGTGTTCCCCCAAAAAGTTGTGTTTAAGTCCTAACCCCAGGAACCTCAGAGTTTGACCTTAGTGGGGAATAGGGTCTTTACAGAGTAATAAAATCAAAACAAGAGCATTAGGGTGACCTTAATCCAATATGATTGTATCCCTTTTTAAAAAAAAATATTTTATTGATTTTTTTACAGAGAGGAAGGGAGAAGGAGAGAGAGTTAGAAACATTGATGAGAGAGAAACATCCATCAGCTGCCTCCTGCATAGCCCCTACTGAGGATGTGCCCGCAACCAAGGCACATGCCCTTGACTGGAATAGAACCTGGGACACTTCAGTCCCCAGGCAGATGCTCTATCCACTGAGCCAAACCAGCCAGGGCTGATTGTATCCTTTTAAAAGGAGGAAATTTGGACACAGAGGCAGATATCCACAGAAGGAAATCTACATGAAGAGTCACTCAAAATACCTTTGTTTACTGTTGTCTGTAGTATGTTTTAAAATCAGGAAGTATGAGGCCTTAATTTATTCTTCTTTCTCATGATTGTTTTGGCTCTTTGGGATCGTTTGTGTTTCCAAGTGCATTTTAGGATTTCTTTTTTCTTCTATTTCTGCAACACATGCCATTGAGATTTTGATAGGGATTGAGTTGAATCTGTAGATGGCTTTGGGTAATATGAACATTCTAACAATATTGTCTTCCAATTCACAAGCACAGATGTTGTTCCATTTATTTGTATCTTCATTGATTTCTTTTAGCAATGTTTTATAGTTTTCAGTGTACAAGTCTTTTACTTCCTCAGTTAAGTTTATTGCTAAGTATTTTATCCTTTTTGGTGCTATGGTGAGATTTTTTTTTTAAGTATGTTTTTATTGATTTTAGAGAGGAAGGGAGAGGGAGAGAAAGATAGAAACATTGAGAATCATCACACCCCCTAGTGGAGATTGAGCCCACAACCTGGGCATGTGCCCTGACTGGTAATCAAACGCTGACCTCTTGCCTCATGGGTCGACACTAAACTACTGAATCACACCAGCTGGACAAGAGACTGTTTTCTCAATTTCCCTTTCAGATTGCTCATTATTAGTGTACTAAAGGCCTGGTGCACAAAATTCGTGCACTTTGGGGGGGAGGGCCCTCAGCCCAGCCTGCACCCTCTCCAATCTGGGACCCCTCGGGGGATGTCCGACATACCTCTCACAATCCAGGACTACTGGCTCCTAATCACTCACCTGCCTGCCTGCCTGATTGCCCCTAACCACTCCTGCCTGCCAGCCTGATTGACCCCTAACCACTCCCCTGCTGGCATGATTGATGCCTAACCACTCCCCTGCCAGCATGATTGATACCTAACTGCTCCCCTGCTGGCCTGATCGCCCCCAACTGCCCTCCCCTACTGGCCTGATCTCACACCAAGCTGCCCACCTCTGCTGGCCTGATTGCCCCTAACTGCCTCTGCCTCGGCCCCCACCACCATGGCTTTGTCCAGAAGGAAGTCAGACGTCCAGAAGATGGTCGGTCGACCCGGTCTAATTAGCATATTACCCTTTTAGTAGTATAGATAGATTATCTAGGATAGGATTGCTTAAATGGGGGGAAAAGCCTTTTTCATCAGGAGGAGATGCTCTTGGCAGACAAAAATACATAATCCCTATATCGGGACTGATAGCCAGCCATATGCACTATACTGCCAAACTGGTCATTAAAAAATTGAACTGCTTTATTACACCTTACCCCAAACAGCTGTTGCCCTTAAAAACCCTCCTCAGCCCCTACCTTAGGTTCTGCCTTCGCAGTTCACCCAGAGTAGGTTCTGATTGGTCAGTATCCATGCCAGTCAGCATAATAAGCTCCACCTCCTAGGCAGCCATTGGCTCCTCGCAGTTCACCCAGATTTGGTTCTGATTGGTTGGTTTCTATGCCAGTCAGTGTCTCCGGGTCTATCTCCAGGCCTGATCATAGAGGCGGGGCTGATCAGCAGCCGCCCCAGGCTGCTGGCGAGTGGGCTGAACTGCTTACCTCTGGGAGAGAGAGAGAGGTTTGGCTGCTAGCAAGGCCAGGAGAGAGAAGCAGGGTTTGACCACCCTGCTTCTCTTCCTGGCCTCACCGGCAGTCACTGCCACTGCTGATCAGCCCCGACTCTCTCCAAGAGGTCAGCAGTTCATCCCACTCGCCTGCTGCATGCGCAGCCTGGCATTTGGTCCAGGCTGCTGGCAAGTGGGCTGAACTGCTGACCTCTCAGAAAGAGAGAGAGAGAGGCTTGGCTGCTGGCAAGGCCCGGAGAGAAAAGCAGGGTGGGATCACCCTGCTTCTCTCTCCAGGCCTCGCCAGCAGCCACTGCAGTTGCTGATCAGCCCCACCTCTCTCTCTCCAAGAGGTCAGCAGTTCAGCCCACTCGCAGCCTGGTGTTAGGTCGAGCCTCCGGTCATTGTGGATGTTATGACCCTGGCTCTTCATATATAGAGATAATGCTATTCTTTATCCTTTGTGACAGTTTCTGACACAGACATGGCCACTCCTGCTCTCTTTAGGTTCTTGTTTGCATGAAATATCTTTTTCCATCTTTCACTTTTAGCCTATGTTTCCTTAGATCTAAAGTGAGTCTCTTGTAGTTAGATCTTGTTTTCTCATCCACTCAGCCAATTGATGTATTTTAAATGAGGCATTTAATACATTTACATTTAAAGTAATTACTGATAGGAAGGAATTACTATTGCCATTTTGTTAATGTCTTTGTTTCTCATGTAGCTTTTTCCCCCATTCTTTCCTTTGTTGCCATCATTTTTTGTGTTTTATTGATTTTTTTTTATAGTGACAGGTTTTGATTCCTTTCTCATTTCCCATTGTACATATTCTATATATTTTTTCCTTGTGGTTATCATTACAACGACATAAAATATCTTAGAATTTTAACATCATATTTTAACCTGATAACTTAAAATTCAATTACATATAAAAACTCTACTTCTTTACATCTCTGATCTACCCTTTATGTTATTGATGACAGAAATTGCTTCTTTTTCATGTTGCATATACATTACTTTTATGTTTTGTTTAAAAGTCATTTATGCTCCTACATTACAATACTAAGCATTCTATATTTGTCTTTATACTTACCTTTACCAGGGAGGTTTATATTTTCACACTAGAGGCCCAGTGCACGAAATTCGTGCACAGGGGGCAGGGGAGGGTCCCCTTGGCCCAGCCTGCACCCTCTCCAATCTGGGACCCCTCAGGGGATGTCCGACTGCCGGTTTAGGCCCAATCCCAAGGACTACTGACTCCTAACTGCTCACCTGCCTGCCTGCCTGATTGCCCCTAACTGCCGCCCCTCCCCTCCCCCCTGCCAACCTGAATGTCCCCAACTGCGTCCTCCCACTGCCCACTGGCTTGGTCGCCCCCAACTGCTCCCCGCCCCCCTGGCGTAGTCACCCCACACAGTCTGCTGTTCAGTCATTTGGTCGTCCCTCACTAAGCCCCCCCACCCCCTGCCAGCCTGATCGCCCCACGCAGCCTGCTGGTTGTTACTGTTACTGTGATGGTGTCCTGGACAATTTGCATATTCCTCTATTATTAGATAGATGGTTTTGAGGTGCTGCTTATCATCCTATTGTTTCAACTTGAAAGGTTCTCGTCAGCATTTCTTATAGTGTAGGTCTAGTAGTGATAAACTACTTCAGTTTTTAGTTCTCTGGGAAAATCTTAATTTCTTCTTCATGACTGAAGGACAGTTTTGCAGAATATAATATTTTTTATTAACAGGGTTTTTATTTAATTTCAGCATTTTTAATATATCATTCCAGTCCCTTGTAGCCTGCAAGGTTTCAGCTGAGAAATCTGCTGATTATCTCATAGAAGCTCCTTTGTACATGACTTTCTCCTGCTGCTTTCAAGATTCTCTTGTCTGTGACTTTTGATGGTTTGGTTATTTACGTGTCTCATTATAGGTCTGTCTCTACATTTATTCTAGGAAGAGTGTCTGAGTCTCTGGCATTTGTCCATTTCTCTCCTGAAATTTGGTGAGTTTGAGGTAGGTCATTAATTCTTCAAGTAGGCTCTTTGCCTCTCTTTATCTTCCTCTTCTAGGATTCCCATAATGCATACATTGTTCAACATGGTGTTGTCCCATAAGTCTTTTAACCTCTCTTAATTTTTCTTCTTTTTTTCTTTTTGCTTCTCTGCCTTGGTAATTTTGAAAGTCCTATCTTCGAGTTTGATAATTCTTTGTTCTGTCTGTTCAAGTCTGATGTTGAATTTGTCTAGTGAATTTTGTTAATTCCATTATTGTGTTCTTTAGTTTCAGAATTCCTGTTTGGGCATTTTCTATAGTGTCTCTCTCTTTGCTAATGTTCTCATTTGTTTTTGTTAGTTGTCTATCTGTGCTCTCTTTTAATTCATTAAGGATCCATATGATGGTTATTTTGAATTCTTTGTTAATCCATATATCTGTTTCTTTAACTTGGTATCAAAAGATTAATTTGTTCTTTTCAATGGGCCATGTTTCCTTGTTTCTTTGCATGTCTTACCTTGTGTCAGGATTTGAAAAATCAGCCGCCTCTCCCAGGTTTTCTGGTCTGGTTTTATAGGGAGGACTTTCTCTAATCATTCTTTCTAGAGAGTCTGGAAACCTCTTAAGCCTTATTCAGGGAATATGACCTCTTTGGGCTTGTGTATGTAATCTAATAACTCAAGGGGTTTTCCAGTTTCTAGTCAGGATCTCCCATGGCATCTGTCTCAATACTGAGGCCTCGGTGATTGTGTAGTAAACTGTGGTACTGGACCTACACCGAGCTCCTGTCTATGATACTGTGGACTCTGGTGCATATTGATTACCTTTCTTCTCAACAGCTCCCAAACTGGCCACTCATTCCTGGCAGTGCTTAAATTCAGGTAAGATAGAAACCAATTCCTCAGCCAACTCCCAGAGAAATCAGAACACTGGACACACATTTCACTCCTTTCTCTCCTGAGGGAGAAATTGGGAGTTGATGGTTTCTTTCCAAATCACATCAGGCTGGGCAGTAAGACACTTACGAGTGAGTGCTATGAATTTTCCTATTGGGTTTTGATACAGTTGATTTCACACTTGTTTTGGGTGCAGGAACCATTTGACTGGGATCTACTAGGTTTCTCACAAACATAAATGGTCCATTTATTGTTAAATTTGTGTCTTCATAGGAGGAGGGTCTGGAGCTGACTATTCTACCATCATGCTGATGTCACTCCTGATTTGAATCCTTTTAAGTGAGTTTGTTTTATGGTCTGGACCCGTGGTTGGCAAACTGTGGCTTGCGAGCCACATACGGCTCTTTGGCCCCTTGAGTGTGGCTCTTCCACAAAATACCATGGCCTAGGCGAGTCTATTTTGAAGAACTGGCGTAAGAAGAAGTTTAAGTTGAAAAAATTTGGCTCTCAAAAGAAATTTCAATCGTTGTACTGTTGATATTTGGCTCTGTTGACTAATGAGTTTGCCGACCACTGGTCTAGACTATGGTCTGTCTTGGTAAATATTTCATGCAGACCTAAATGTGTATTATGCTGTTAAAAGATGGTGTTCCATAAATATAAACTGGATAAATAGGTTGATAGTGTTGTTCAAATCTTATATACCTTTATTATCTGTCTACTGATTAACTTTATCTGTACATTCAATGCAATTCCCATCAAAACTTCCAATCAAGGAAGTTTTTTTGTGGCTACTGATAAAATGTTCCTAAAGTTTTTATGGAGAGGCAAAATACCCAGAATATCCAATACAATATTGGAGGAGAAAAACAAAGAAGATTAATACTATCCACCTTTAAGACTACTATACAACTATAATAATCAAGACAGTGTGCTATTCGTGATAAAAAAGATAAATAGGTCGACTGAACCGAACAGAAAGCCCAGAAATAGACAAAAAAAAAAAAAAATAGAGACAAGTGATTTTTGACAAAAAAATAAAAGTAATTCAATGGAGAAAGGATAGTCTTTTCAACGGAGGGTGGTGTAACAACTGGACATCCACATACAAAAAATAAATCTAGGTACAGAATGTATACCTTTCATAAAAATTAACCCAAAATGGATCATAGCCGAAACCGGTTTGGCTCAGTGGATAGAGCGTCAGCCTGCGGACTGAAAGGTCCCAGGTTCGATTCCGGTCAAGGGCATGTACCTTGGTTGCGGGCACATCCCCAGTAGGGGTTGTGCAAGAGGCAGCTGATCGATGTTTCTCTATCATCGATGTTTCTAACTCTCTATCCCTCTCTCTTCCTCTGTGTAAAAAATCAATAAAATATATTATTTAAAAAATGGATCATAGATCTAAATGTACAATCCAAAGTTATTAATCTTCTAGAATATAACCAGATGGAAGTCTAGGTGACCTTGGGTTTGGTGATCACTTTTTACTTTATTATTATTATTATTATTATTTTATTGATTAAAGTATTACATATGTCTCCTTTTTCCCCGATTGACACCCCCCCCCCCCGGCCACTCCCACCCCCCAGGACAACCCCCCTACTTTATTATTTTTCAAAAAATACTTTTATTTATTGTTAGAGAGAGAGGGGAAAGGAGAGATAGAGAGAGAGAGAGAGAGAGAGAGAGAGAGAGAGAGATGTGAGAGCAAAACATAGATTGGCCCCTTACCAGGGATGGAGCCTGCAACCTGGGCAAGCGCCCTGATTGGGAATCAAACAGGCAACCTTTCAGTGCACCGGACAATGTCCAACCAACCGAGCCATATGGATGCACAACTGAGTGAGCCACACCAGCCAGGGCAGTGATCACTTTTTAAATGCATCAAAAGTACAACCCATAAAATGAAAAATTAGGAAGTTGGACTTCATTAAAATTAAAATATTCTGCTCTGTTAAATATACTATTAAGAAAATGAGAGTAGCTACAGCCTGGGAGACTATTTGCAACACACATACAAGACAAAGAATATGTATCCAAAATATGCAAAGAAATCTTAAAACTCAGTAATAAGAACACAACACAATTATGGGACAAACAATAAAAAATAGGCAAAATATCTGAACATACACCTCAGTAATGAAGATATACAGATGGCAAATAAACATGAAAAAATGCTCAACAACAAGTCATCAGGGAATTGCAAATTAAAATTATACTCTTTACAATAAAAATCTCTGTGTATTTATGTATGTGTGTGTACATGTGTTGTTGTTTCTGTTTCTGTAGACAACCCTGATTAATATACAAGGGGTTATTAGCTACTTATAGGCATTTTTATCCAAATTTTTTCATATTCCGAACGGATTGAAGTGCTTGGCACATTTTCAGAGGCTGGTGATATTTATGGACTTTAGAGTATTTACCATCTGATCTTCATTTGTTCCCTGTAATGAAAGAGGGGTTAATTTTCTTTTCCCCCTCATCTTTATCCATATTTCTGCAAAAGCCCTACTTGTAGGAGGATTGAAGGCATAGACATCTTTGATAATTAGTTTGAGAAGCAGAAAGTTCTAATTGGGCTCTTTCATTTCTTGTAGACTAGCAACTGTTAGCAGGATGGAGAATACGAAATGCATATTGTGAGTGAAGGTGGTGGTGGAAGAGGGTTGGGAAAAAATGAGCTTTTTTTGTGAAAAGTTCAGAAAAAGAGCAATAAAGAGTTACCTCAGGTAGTTGGAGGAAGGACTAGGGAGAAAAGGCCTAATGTTTGAACTCATTGAATAAAAAAGGCAGAAGGAAAAAACAGGCCACTAAAAGGAAAGAAAAACATGGGTTTTCTCTCTACCCAGATAATAAGCTTTAAAATACTAGGATTAATAATGCACCTTTACCCAAAGAAAAATAGTATAATCAGTTTCTCTAAATTTAACCTATACATTCATTTGAATTTTCTTAATGTTGTGGTCACTATTCCCACTTATTTCTTGTTATTCCTTAGCTAGGAAAAGCAACTTTCCCTCCTTTTTTTTTTTTTTTTTCCTTTTTTAACACATAATTTGAGTTGGTCCTAAACCTTTTTATAAGTCATTGTTCCAGATTGGAGTGCCTTTCCCATGTACTCTGACAAATTATCCCAGTCCTCTTTTGGTTTTATATATTATTACTAGAGGCCCAGTGCATAAAAATTCATGCACTGAAGTGGGGGGGTCCCTCAGCCCGGCCTGCCCCCTCTCACAGTCCAGGAGCCCTCAGGGGCGGGAGGCGATCCGGCGATCAGGGGAAGGAGACACCCCCATCACACCTCTGCTGCTGCCACTGCTAGCAGTGCAAGCCTCGGCTGGCCCTGGTTACCTGAGCCCCTGGCAGCCCTGGGCGGCTGGGCAGCTGCCATCAGAGGCTTGCCTGCACCTCGGGCTGGCCCTGGGCAGCTGGGGGGCTGAAGGGACTGGGGGACTCCGGAGGCAGGCAGGGCTGAGGGTACTGGGTGCCGCCATCTTGTGGCTGTGGGCGCTGCCATCTTTGAGGGTGAGGCAGTCAGTTAGCATATTCCCTCCTTATTGGCTCTGGGCGCCACCATCTTTGTGAGGGCATGATGGTTAATTAGCATATTCCCTCCTTATTAGATAGGATAGTACTTGGTGTCCATAAATACCTAATTCAAACCTTGACTAAATTAAAGAAAAAATGCATTTCAAAGTTTATTCTGTATCAAACCTCTTCAGAACAATATCCATTCGTTACAATATAACAGTTTGTGAATTTTATAACCTATTATGTTCCAACTAATTTACATACATTTTTTCATGTTTTATTTATTCACTCCCATTTTTACACATTCTAAAGTTTAAGTTTCTTTCATTAACTTTAACCACTAATTTGGGAAACTGCCTACACTTCACATTATGCGCATTATCTGTAGAAATTATTATTGCTTATTATCCAACACCCAGATGCCGGAAACAAATCAGTTTCACTAAAAGAGATGTTGACAGGAAGCCAGGAAGGCTGGTCAACAACATTAATTGCTCTAACCACTCACCCTATAGTTGAGGCATTGTTAGTTGAAGCAGCCTCCACCTCTGTTTATCTTGTGTATATTTCTGTTTATCTTGCCTAAGATGTTTTTCCCCAAAGCCTCAATAAAAGGGATGGCAGGGCCAGAGCAGGGAGTAGTTCTCCCACTAGAGTTGGACTACCGCCTGGCCCCCCAATTCGCCAAATTGAATTTCTTCAAGTCTCCTTTCATTTGTGTGCGGCCCTTCTCCAGAACTCGAACCCTGAACCGGAACCCTGGACCACGCGGGACGTGGAAAGGGATTCCTACACCCAGAACCTGGCACTTTGTATGTGCTCAATAAATACTTGATGTCTGAATGAATAAAATAAAATATTTGGCGTCTGAAGGAGTTAACATGACATTTACAAACACAATGCTAATCTGGAGAACAAGAGAACCATATTTGAATTACTAACAGCTAATTAATGATGCCAAGCATTCCTGGTTTCAACACGGAGGTACACGAATTGAAGTCTTTTTTTTAATTTGTTTAATTCTGGAAGGTTCAACATTTTGTCTTAAGGAATCCACATAATGAACGTCAGCATCCAGAGCTCTTTCTAGTACGTGAGTCAAAAAGGTTACACCAACTTTTGGTCGAAACTCTTGGACCGCTTCCGCTCACCCAACTGGAGCCCACTTTGGCCCTTTTCTTCCAACTTTCAACTCGCCACACGCCCCTCTCTCGTCCCGGCGTCGCAATGGCCCTCTCCCCTCACCTCCACCCACAGACAACCACAGGAAACCCCATCGCACCGGCTCCCGTGGAGACCAGGCGACGCTCCCGGAGGCCACAGGACGCGTTTTTAGCCTCGCGGTTGTCCTCCTCTAACCGATGGGGTTTAGTGCAGACAGTACGTCCAACATTTTGCTTTCGCAGATCGCGCCGGTGGCCTGGGCCCGGACCATCGCAGCCCCGGGGGGAGCGGCCCTGGAAGACACTAGGACCGCCTCCTTCGGTCTCCAAACTCCTGGGAGGACTGGCCCTGCCCGCTCCCTCTTCTCCCGGGAGACCCCGCCCCGCGGCACCGGCGCGCGGCACGCGCATGCCCGGTGCGCACCGCCTGCCCCACTGGGAGCGCCTTCGGCTCGGTTCCCCGAGGGGCCCCCGCGCGCTGTGCGCTACCTCCCTCCGCCGCGCCCCGCCGCGCCCCGCCCCGCGGTTTGCGGGTGCGCGCACCTCCTCGCGCGGGAGAGCCCGGCCGGTGAGCCGCGATTGGCTGGCGGGCGGCGGTGTGTGAGGCCCCAGAAACTCTGGGCGAGCGCCCCGAGTCTGCTCGGGGCGGGTACGGTCTCCTCTCAGGTAAACGGGTTTGCGGGGAGGGCGGGGCGCTCGGGGCGGAAGGGTGGGCTTAGAACCGCCCTGCAGACCCCGCCGCGGATCTGCACCCCGGGAATGTCGGCCCCGGGCGGCGGCCGGAGTGAAGGGGCCCCCTGGAAGGTCAGCCTCGTGGGGGTCCGCAGGTCGTCTTTCTGGGTATGATCTCGGCATCTGCACTCATTCCCCGTCAGAAGAGGTAGCATGTTGTCCAAGGGTGCAGGTTCTCGTTATTTCCCTTAAGTGGCAGCGAGTTGGAGGGTGGAGTCCTGGTAGACCCTGTGCCCTTGAGAGTCACTTCATCGTTTTGTGTTTCATTTCTGACACCGGTAACTTTCGGCAAAGAATGCGGTGCTTCTTGAGGTACACCGAGCTGTGCTTTGGAAAAGTACTGTGTGCATGTTTTTTGAATCACAATGTTTCTTGGCCCAAATTTCTCTTAACTGGACGATGACATCACCCAACAGAAGTTGTGAAGGACTTTAAGCTCCATGGATGGAAGGAACCGGATAAACACAGGACAACAGCACGAGTAGACAGGAAAGCAGAAAGGAAAACTTGCCACAAGAACCGACTTTTTGAAAAGCTCGTTTGAACATTTTGTGGAAATTAAATCATCGTAATTTGTAGGCAAAGGTAAACCAAAACCAAGGGCCAAACAAAATTACATTTCAAGGAGGCTTCCCTTTCTTCCCCAGATAATTTTAATATACCATCACAAGGTGTTGGCTTGTCAAAGTTTCTCCTTGGGATCTAGTGTGAAACTAAGGTACATTTTCATTTGGGAATTTTATGCAACAGTATACCAAGAATATTAATGAAAACAAAGCTGACTTCTGCATTAGGTAACAGGAATTAAAGATATCACATTGGTGAGAGATGATGGCAAGTCAGAAAAGTGAATGGGAGATGTACACAAGTGTCCTTCAAATACAGAGTTTATACAATTTTTTTTTGTGTGTAAATTTTTAAAGCAATAGACCTCCAGAAAAGTGCATGAATCGTAAGTGTACAGCTCGCTGAATTTTCACAAAGTATATCCAGTACCTGGATCAAGAAAAAGCATTACTTGCCTCCTGGAAGGCCCACTTTGTGCCCCTTTCCAAAGATAACCATTACCTTGAATTTTTAACACCATCTATGAATTTATTATTTACTTTATGTAAATGGAATCATACAGTATATAGTCCTTTGTGTCTCACTTTGCCCATATTTATTTGTGAGATTTATACAGTTATATAGCGGTAGTTTGTTTTTCTTAGGCTGTATGGTATTCTACCCAGTTGCTATGGGCATTTTTATAAGTATTTTGGTGAACGTAAGTAGACATTAACATGTAATGAATTTTGGAGATTAACACACTGGCTAAATGGCTGTATTATAGGATATGCAGGTATGTATTTTTCAAATTAATTGTGTTAAGGAACACTACTTTTTAGCAATGTTTGAGAATTCTGGCTTCTCCAAAAGCTTACAATCCTTAGTATTATCTTATTTATTTTAGCCATTTTGGTAGGTATAGTGATATCACTTTGGGGTTTTCCCCTGACTTCCCTAATGACTAATAATATTTAACACCTCTTCATATGTTTATTGGCCATTTGGATATCCTTTATTGAAGAGGTCATCACATTTTATGTAAAGAGCCAGAGAGTAAATATAGGCAGTCTTTGTTTTGAAGAGTTTCAGTTAAAGCCTGCCTGTTTCCCTCCCTCCTTTCTTGTTTCATAGTTTTCTAACCCTTGCTATGTGGAAAAATGTTCAGAAACGATTCTTTAATCTTTTCATCGATGGTGGTGAAATCATTAGCTGAGATAGATTGTATTGGAAAAGTATAAATACATAAATAGTATTAAGTAATGTGTGCTGTAGTATTTTAGGGCTAAAATTTAAATCCCTGAACATCCTTTCTTTGCTTTTTACCAGTTTTACCTCAAGACTAATTAGAGACCGATTTGAGACTTCTTTAAATTGTTCTTATTGCTCCTTTCATTTCTCCCATCCCTTGAAAACTGGCGAGGAACAAAAGACAGGTAAGAAGTGAGAAAAGAAAGGAGACATAGCCTTTTTTGATATTGCATAAAAGGCTAGGGAAAGGGTAACTATCCAGACAATTCTGGATAAAAAGTTTTAAAAAGCATAAAGTACTATTAAAATACTTTGAGATGGATATTGTCTTTTGAGCTGTTCCATCTTGGGATGGCTTGATTGAAAAGTATATCTACCGATTGAGTATGTATATTTGTAATATGGGAAATAATAGCCAGTGGATTGGGCCATGAAACTCAGCCGTGGCAGCCCTGCCCAGGATGAAGGTCTCTCGTCCTGAAGTGCCCCATTGGGCCGTCCAGGTCATCTTCTCTTACTCTGGGCTCCCTGCCTTTCACTCTGTACCAAAAGTATCAACAAACTTTCAAAAGTATCACTTTCTTTGAATACTATCTCAGCCTATATTAACATTTTAAGCTAACACTTTCTTTTTTTTTTAGGTGGTTTATAGAAATGAATTTAGGTGTGTATTTAGATATATACTAAAACTAATGAGAAGCTTGCAGGTAATCTCCATCAATGTAATTTTTCTTTTATATGGATAATTGAATTTTTTCACTTTGACTTGATTGTTATACAAACACAGATTTAAGATAAACCACTAGACATTGGCTTCTACCATCAACAACCCACTGCTATCCTTAAGCCTTTCTTAAACAGAAATTCTGGACACAATTGTGCATTTATATATTCATATACATATATGCATACACACATAATTTGACTAGTATATTTGGTAAATACCTCTGCTTTATAATTGCCACACAAAACAATTGTACTTATATGCAATGTTTTTACTGCACTTCTTGAGCCAGAGTTGGAGTTATTACAAATTATTATGGCCCTAGCCAGTTTGGATAGAATGTCGGCCTGCGGACTGAAGGGTCCCAGGTTCGATTCTGGCCAAGGGCACATGTCTGGGTTGCGGGCTCGATCCCCAGGAGGCAGCCGATCAATGATTCTCTCTCATCATTTATGTTTCTATCTCTCTCTCCCTCTTCCTTCCTCTCTGAAATCAATAAAGAAATATATTAAAAAAGAACACACACCCAAAAACAAAAAACAACAACGAATTACTATCGCTGGTTAAAGGGTATGTGCTGAAGAGGGGATTTTCTAACAAGTGAATTTCCCCTGCCCTCTTGGCTTCTGGCTGCATATAGGAACAAAGAGGGTATTTATGTAGTATAAAAGTTGAGTGGTACTAGACCCTGATTGATGCGTCTGTATGAATAAGGATATATCTGGCCGTCCAGTCACTGTCATTAGCTTCCTAGAGTACCTACTCCCTAAACATTGCCTGCATCACAATGGGGAACAAAATTTGCCTTTCCTGATTGCAGTTTCTATTTTTAGATACTTCATATAGGTTTACTTTGTTTAAAGTCTTTCTCTACTATTATCTATTATTTGTTGCTTTTATGCTTTACTTCCAGCAAATAATGTTATTACTAAAACTAGAGGCCCAGTGCATGAAATTCGTGCACGGGGGTGGGGGTGTGTGTGTCCCTCAGCCCGGCCTGCACCTTCTCCAATCTGGGATCCCTCGAAGGATGTCCTACTGCCGGTTTACAGGGATCGGGCCTAAACTGGCAGTTGGACATCCCTCTCGCAATCTGGGACTGCTGGCTCCTAACCGCTCACCTGCCTGCTTGATTGCCCCTAACCACTCTGCCTGCCGGCCTGCTTGCCCCTAACTGTCCCCCGCCGCTGGCCTGCTCGCCCCCAAATGCCCCCCCCCCGCCAGCCTGATCACCCCCAACTGCCCCCCGTGCCAGTGTGCTCACCCCCAGCTGCCCCCTCTGCTGGCCTGCTCGCCTCCTCCTTCCCTCCCCACTGGCCTGCTCGCCCCCAACTGCCCCCCTGCTGGCCTGCTCACTCCAAACTGCCCCCCCTCACTGTCCTGATCACCTCCAATTGACCCCCACTGACGTCCTGCTTGCCCCCAACTGGCCCCCCTGCTGGTCTGCTTATCCCCAATGGCCCCACCCCCCACCAGCCTGACCACCCACAACTGCCCTCCCCTCTTGGCCTCTAACCACCTCTGCCTCGGCCCCGCCACCATGGCTTTGTCCAGAAGAACGTCCAGAAGGTCTCCCAGTCTAATTAGCATATTACCCTCTTATTAGTATAGATGTCCAGATCCCTGTGACTGGGATGGGCAGAGGATAGCTCATTTTCTTCTCACATGCCACCTACAGAGATAGCTTTAGGGTTGATGAGAGAAAAAGAGATAACGAACAACATCAATCAATTCTTATTGCTTGTTAGTACTGTATTATCCTCTCTTCCTTTTTAATTTAATGGATTTTTAAGACTTGAGAGGATAGTGTTGTTTTAGGGCATTCATTGCAAAAGCAGTGGATTATAGTGAATGGGCACTAGGCATAAGGGCAGAATAAGTATGGCTTACTATCTCTTTGTGTTAACCTTTCTTGGACCTGCCTTTCTTTTGTAAAATGAGGCATTTTGGCCAACTGTCTCTAATAATAATCCTTTCCTAAAGACACAATAGGGAAGCACAAAATTTAGAACTTAGAATTTAAATGACCTTGGAGGTCATTCTGGCTACCCTCAGTTTTTTTTATTTTTTTCAGTAAAAACACTGATGCCTTGAGATGTTGTATTTAGTCACAGCTTCCCTAAAATCCGGTTCTCCTAACTTGTATCCCAGTTGCTTTTTCCATTATACTACTTGTGATAGGCAGCCTTCGAAGATAATCCTGGTATTCACATTCTTATGTAATCCTTTCCCCTGAAGGTAGACTGGATCTAGAGGCTCACTTCTAAAAGAATATGGCAAAAATCGTCAGTGTCACTTAAGAGATTAGATTATAAAAGACTGCAACTTCTTTTTCGCTGGCACTCTTGCTTGCTCACTTCGATGAAGCCAGCTATCCTGTTATGAGTTTACCTGGTTAGAGACCCCCCTGTCAAAGACTTGAGGAGGGTTGGCCCTTTGTGAAAATCTCTTCCCTTACAGATTTATGTGTGGGTAATTGATTGACAATTATTGACAATTTACTGTGTGTTAAATTTCCCTGTATAATTGTGAATTCTGTACCCTCTTGTAGTTCTGTTAAATTATTTATTTATTTATTATAATAAATATAATAATGTTATTACTAAAACTAGAGGCCCAGTGCATGAAATTCGTGCATGGGGGTGGGGGAAGTGTGTCTATATATTAGAAGCATATAGCTTTGTAATTGGTCTGTCTTCCAATGAATTGAACCATTTTCCCCAATTAATAAGTACCTTTTTTTAATCTCTAGTAATGCTTTTTGTTTTAAAGTTCAGTCTGATTTTTTAAATAAACTTTCATTTCAAAGTAATTTTAGACATACCAAAATGTTGCAAAAATAGTACAGAAAGTTCCTGTAAACCCTTCACCCTAGTTCTGATGTTAATGCATAATCATAGTACAATGATCAAAACCAAGAAGTTAATATTGTTATAATACTATTCACTAAATTATATGCTTTATCCAGATATCGCTAGTTTTGCCATTAGTGTTCTTTTTCTGTTCTGGGACCCAGTCCAGGTTTCATGTTGTATTTAGTTGTCATGTTTCCTGAGTCTTCTCCAAGCTGTGACCTCTTTCTGATTTTGATATAGCTTTGTCAGCCTTCTTTTGGTTAATGTGTGCATAGAATTGGATTTTTAAAAATCAGCAGGACATCTTTGTTTTACAATTGGAACATTTAATATTTGGATCATTTAATCCATTCCTATTTTGCATTATTCTATTTTTACCCTCTGTTTCTTTGGAAATTATACATTTACTTTTCTTTTAGTGGTTGTTGTAGAGACTTTTGCATCCTGGAATGTATCTTTACAGATCTTGCATTTTCTTTCATGTGTATATGTATCTAAACATATAGTTTTGTATGCTTTTTTATTTTCTTAATATAATAATGATTATGTTTTATTAGTTTATAACTATCCCTTTTTGTTTAATCACTAAAGGCCCGGTGCACAAAATTCATGCACTCGGGGGGGTCCCTCAGCCCAGTCTGTGCCCTCTCGCAGTCCAGGAGCCCTCGGGAGATGTCCGACTGACGGATTAAGGGAGCGGGCCTGAGCCGTCAGTTGGACATCCTTAGCACTGCTGCGGAGGCAGGAGAGGCTCCCGCCACCACCGCTGCGCTTGCCAGCTGTGAGCCTGGCTTCTGACTGAGTGGCACACCCTCTGTGGGAGTGTACTGATCACCAGGGGGCAGCTCCTGCATTGAACATCTGCTCCCTGGTGGTCAGTGCGCGTCATAGCAACTGGTCATTCTGCCATTTGGTCAATTTGCATATTAGCCTTTTATTATATACTAGAGGCCCAATGCATGAAATTTGTGCAAGAGTAGGCCTTCCTTCCCCCAGCTGCTGGCACCGGCTTCCCTCTGGCACCCAGAACCTGGGCTTCCCACCGGCTGCTGGCAGGCACCCAGGACCCGGGCTTCCCTCGCAGCCCTGGTTCCATCTGGAAGGTCATCCAGAAGGATGTCTGGTCTAATTAGCATATTATGCTTTTATTATTATAGAGGATAGTTTATACATGTTTCTGTGTCAATATACACATGCATAGAGTTTATAGTATTTATGTACTATAGTGTGTTTAACCAGGCCCTAATTGGTAGGTGTTTGTGCTATTTATAATTCTTAATATAAACAGCACCACAGTTTATATTCTTGTATGTATATGTTTGTACCCTTTGCTAGAACATAGGTTTCTAGAATTAGAAGGATAAAATCAAAGTTTGTATGTTTATTTATTTAGTTAAAATTGTGGGCCATTCTTTTTATTTTCTACTAGTGGCCCGGTGCATAAAATTTGTGCATGGGCAGGGGTGTTCCCTCAGCCCAGCCTGCACCCTCTCCAATCGGGGGCCCTTGGGGGATGTCTCACTGCCGGTTTAGGCCCGATATCACAGGCAGTCGGACATCCCTCTCGCAATCTGGGACTACTGGGTCCTAACTGCTCACCTGCCTGCCGGCCTGATTGCCCCAACTTCCCTCCCCTGCCGGCCTGATCTAGCCCCCAACTGCTTCCCCTGCCGACCTGGTTGCCCCCAACTGCCCTCCCCTGCTGGCCTGATTGCCCCTAACCCTCTGCTGGCCTGATCTCGCCCCTAACTGCCCACCCCTGCCAGTCTGATCGTCCCTAACTGCCTCTGCCTCAGCCCCCACCACTATGGCTTTGTCTGGAAGGAAGTCAGACGTCCGGAAGATGGCCGATCAACCCGGTCTAATTAGCATATTACCATTTTATTAGTATAGATAGATTATATAGGATAGGATTGCTTAAATCGGGGCGGGGGGGAGCTTTTTTCAGCAGGAGGAGATGCTCTTGGCAGACAAAAATACCTAATCCCTATATCGGGACCGATAACCAGCCATATGCACTATACTGCCAAACTGGTCATTAAAAAATTGAACCCCCCCCAAAAAAATTGAACCGCTTTCTTACACCTTACACCAAACAGCTCTTGCCCTTAAAACCCCTTCTCAGTCCCCACCTTATGTTCTGCCTTCGCAGTTCACCCAGATTAGGTTCTGATTGGTCAGTTTCTATTCCAGTCAGCGTCAAAAGCTCTTCCTTCTAAGCAGCCATTGGCTCCTCCCAGTTCACCGAGATTTGGTTCTGATTAGTCGGTTTCTATGCCAGTCAGCATCAAAAGCCCCACCTCCTAGGTAGCCATTGGCTCCTCTCAGTTCACCCAGATTTGGTTCTGTTTGGTTGGTTTCTATGCCAGTTAGCGTCTCCGGGCCTACCTCCGGGCCTTATCAGAAAGGTGAGGCTGATCAGGCAGGCTGAACTGCTGACCTCTTGGAGAGAGAGAGAGGCAAGGGCTGATCAGTAGTTGCCATGGAGGCTGCAGATCAGACCCTGCTTCTCTCTCTGGGCCTCTCCAGCAGCCACGGCAGCTGCTGATCAGCCCTGCCTCTCTCTCCGAGAGGTCACAGTTCAGCCCACTCACCAGTCCCTGCCTACCCGAGCCTGCTGCATGTGCAGCCTGGTGTTCAGTCATCCCTTTGGTCATTTTGGATGTTATGGACCCTGGCTCTTTATATATATAGATGGCATAGTTATTTAAAATATATATATATATATGTTCATTATGAACTCTTTCAAGCAATATCTATAATAATAAAAGCATAATATGCTAATTAGACTGGACGTCCTTCCAGATGAAGCCGGGGCTGCTAGGGAAGCCCAGGTCCCACGTGCCTGCCTGCGGCTAGAGGGAAGCCCAGGTCTCGGGTGCCTGCCTGAGCTGGAGGGAAGCCCGGGTCCCAGGTGCCAGAGGGAAGCCGGTGCCAGCAGCTGGGGGAAGGAAGGCCTACTCTTGCATGAATTTTGTGCATCAGGCCTCTAGTAAATAAATAAAAAGGTGACAGCAAAACATTATCCTAAGTTCTATAACCCCAACCAAAACAACCATAATTAAACACCAGATGCATAGCATTCTATGTTTTTGATTCAGTATTAAAACAAAACGATATAAAACAAAACAGAAAGGTACCTGTACATTTTTGTAAAATTAAACAACACCAAGAATGGAGAAAAAAAGTCTGAACGTTTCCAGAAAGAAAACAAAAATAGGCTACCTAAATAAAATAATTAAATGAATATACTAGCATCTGCTTTCTTGACCAGCATTATCATCTGGTAGAAGAGTGTTGCAGTTATTTCAAAGCTTTAAAGAATAATCCTTTTTTTTTTTTTAAGATTTTTAAAAATTATTATTTTAGAGAGAGGGAGAAAGAGAAACATCTATGTGAGAGTGAGACAATAATCAGCTGCCTCCTGCATGGTGGGGATTGAACCTGAAACCTGGGCATGTGCCCTGTCTAGGAATCCAACTGGCAACTGTTTGGTACACAGGATGACGCCCAACCAAGAGAGCCACACCTGCCAGGGCTGAACCTTAGGTTATTTAGAAGTGTTTGAGGATTTTCGAGATACCTTTCTGTTACCAATTTCTAGTTTGTTTCTGTTGTAGTAAAAGAACATAATTTGTAAAATTTCAGTCTTTATAAATATGTTGAGGTTTGTTTTATGGACCAGAATAGAGTCATTTCTAGTAAATGTGCCATGTGCACTTGAAAAAATTGTGTATTCTGCCATGTTAGGTTTTCTATAAATGTAGGTCAAATTGATTGATATACTGAGTCTTCTATATCTTTGCTGATTTTTCTGGTTGCTTATTCTCCTGATTGCAGAGAGAGATATAGTGAAGTTTCCAACTATAATTAGGGATTTGTCTGATGATTTTTCATCATATGATTTTGAGACTTGTTAAGTACTTATATATTAGCATTGTTTATGTCTTGTTAGAGAAAAAAACACTTTAATGTACTTCTTTAGTCTTGGTAATATTTTTTGTTTTATTTTGTTTGATATTAATATAACTACATTCTTTTGATTAGTACTTGTATGCTTTTTTTCACTGTGCTCTATTATACTAAACTAGAGGCCCAGTGCACGAAATTCGTACACTGGGAGGGAGGGTCACTTAGCCTAGCCTGCACCCTCTCGCAGTCCGGGACCCCTTGGGGGATGTAGCAGTGTGCCAAATGGCAGGTGGCCAGGGAGGAGCTCAAATTGGGGCTGAGCACCACTCACGCTCATCCCGGTCCACTGTGCCTGCTGCTGTGGAGTTGGGAGAGGATCCCGGCTTTTGGCTGAGTGGCGCTCCCCCTGTGGGAGCGCACTGATCACCAGGGGGCAGCTCCTGCATTAAGCGTCTGCCCCCTGGTGGTCAGTGTGCATCATAGAGACCAGTTGTTCCAATCATTCTGCTGTAAAGGTCGCTTAAGCTCTTATTATATAGGCTAGAGGCCTGGTGCACAAATTTGTGCACCAGTGGGGTCCCTCAGCCTGGCCTGCGGGATCAGGCCGAAACTGGCTCTCTGATATACCTTGAGGGGTCCCAGATTATGAGAGGGTGCAGGCTAGGCTGAGGGACCCCACCAGTGCATGATCAGGGCCAGGGGGTAATGCAACAGGTTGGCCAGCAGGAGAGGGACTGCAGGAGGGCTCCAGGGTGTGTCCAACCCATCACGCTCAGTGCCGATTAGCCGGACCCCAGCAGCAAGCTAACCTACCAGTTGGAGCATCTGCCCCCTGGTGGTCAGTTCACGTCATAGCGAGCAGTTGAGCAGCCTTAGCATATCATTAGCATATTACACTTTGATTGGTTGAATGGCCGACCAGTTGACCAGACACTTAGCATATTAGACTTTTGTTATATAGGATAATACATAATGAAGAAAGGGTAATTTGTAGGATTTTTTTCATTTTGTGTTGATAGCATTCAGAACATGTACACAAGGTGATAGAACGTTTTAGGTTGAAGAAATTTGAGAAATGACAAATGCAAGGAAGGCTCTCTAGCCTCCCTCTTCTCCCTGAAGCACTTCATATATGACCCTCACATGAGAGTTGCCCTCCGTGTACCCAGAGGGAAGGAGCATCCTCATCTCCAAAGACAGAGATAAGGATCCTTAGAGGAACTCAAAAGAAACAGGCCTTGCTATGTTTCCCCCAGTTTACTGCTCTTGGCTCCTATATCCTTTGTCCTATCACGTTTTCCAGGACTTTCCACTTTTCATCAGACATAGTATAAAAAGGCTCAGGCTTACCCATTTCTTGGGTCTTTATTTCCTTGTGAAGGCTCCTTTGTCACATTAAACTTACATTAAATAAATATTTATGCTTTTCTCCTGTTAATCTTTGTTGTCAGTTTAATATTCAGGGTCCAGCCAGGGATTTTAAGAGGATTGAGAAAAAGTTTTCTCTCCCCTATGGTGTGTATTTAATTTATGTATTCATTTATTTTAAATAATGTTTTGATCTTAGGAGGTATGTCTTATAAAGTATGACCTGAGATCATGTAATTTTATGTTAAGGTATAATGATAAAAGTGTTTCTCACATAATTAGAAAACTTTTGCATTATTATTCTACTTGGGTGATATTTGAATGGTTAATTTCTATAGATGCTGTTTGTATTGGAGTGTTGAAATGCTGTTTTGCATTAAGTTTCAACCATATACATGTAACCTGAAATTTTTTCAAATGTTTAAATTCCTTATTTTTAATGAAATATTTTCTGAAGTATGACTTCTTCAAGCAGCATGTCTTGAAACTAATTAGTACTTTAATTATCTTTTAAATTGAATGTAAATTGAAGCCATTTCCTTAATTTATGTCAAATAGCTTATTACCAGCATGGGAGCTGCAGATATTCTGTGATATAGCTTATGATAACCCAAAGTAGAACATTTTATTCAGTGGCATGAGCTGGCACAGTGGGCAAGATTATTCTAATTCATTTGGGTAAGGGAACTGTAGCTTAGGAAGTTCATATACAAAAACTCACTGTCTGAGTTTCTTTGTCATTCTTCCCTGGTAAGGAACTCAATTTAGGGTTTCACTGGCTTAATTTCTATTGTCTTTATTTCATGCAAATGATTAATTTGTCTCCATTTAAATTAAAATCTAAGTTTACACCTTTAAATGCCTATGTTTTTGTTTGTTAACCATCTTAGAATTAAAATCTCATTTAGAACATTTTGCCACATGATTACTTACTAGTGGGTTTGGAAGCACCTGTTTGGTCTATGTGTAATGCACCTTAAATATTAGAAAAATTACTTTCAATAAAATTTTTCAAAATAGTTGATCTTCTAAAATATGTTCTTAATTTTAGGTAGTACTTTATGGAAAACAAAAGACCATATTATTTGCTTATTAGTAGATAAAAATTTAGACTAGTTTTTAACATTGTCACAGTTCATGTTAATGGGATTTTAAAAAGCTGCCATAAAGATGTTCCTTCCAGTGCTATTCATAACAGAAAACTATAATATTGTCATCAATGGAATATTAAACTACTATTAAAGTGGTTCAAAAAATGTTTATGATATAATAGTACAAAAAATCAAGTACTTGTAGTCTTTATATTACACCTATGTATATCTTCCTAATATATAAAGAGCCAGGGTCCATCACAACCTAAATGTCTGGATGGACGACCAAACACCAGGCTAGGGACCAGGCTGGCATGACGCAAGTCAGTTCTGGGTCCTGGCGGCCCATGGCAGGAGTCAGTCCTGGGTCCTGGCCTCCCATGGCAGGAATCACGCCCGTGGCGTGGCAGCAGGAGGGAGCTGTGGGCCCTGGCCACCCGCGGCACGGCAACGGGAGGGAGTTGTGGGAACGGAGCCATGCTGCCATCAGACTGGCCTCTGGGTCCCTCTCCCCACCTGCAGGCTCCAGGGAACCAGAGCCATGCTGCCATTGGACTGGCCTCTTGGTCCCTAACCCTGGCCCGCAGGCTCTGGGAACTGGATCCATGCTGCATTGGGACTGGTCCCTACCCGAGGGGTCTTGGATTGTGAAAGCATGCAGGCTGGGCTGAGAAACCCCCACAAGTGCATGAATTTTCATGCACCAGGCCTCTAGTATATAATAAAAGCCTAGGTGGCATCACGCCCTAATGCGACATCATCACAATATGGCCACTACAAGATGGCTGGCAGGGGAGGGCAGTTGTGGGCAATCAGTTGGGGGTGAACAGGCCAGCAGGGGAGGGCAGTTGGGTGTGATTGGGCCGGCAGGGGAGGTCAGTTGGGTGCGACCAGGCTGGCAGGGGAGGGCATTTGGGGGTGAGATCAGGCCAGCAGGGGAAGGCAGTTGGGGGCGACCAGGCCTGAAGGGGAGGGCAGTTGGGGGCGATCAGGCCAGAAGGGGAGGGCAGTTGGGGGCGATCGGGCTGGCAGGGGAGGGCAGTTGGGGGTGATCAGGCCGGCAGGGGAGGGCATTTGGGGGCGATTGGGCCAGCAGGGGAGGGCAGTTGGGGGCAATTGGGCCAGCAGGGGAGGGCAGTTGGGGATGATCAGGCTGGCAGGGGAGCAGTTAGGTGTCGATCAAGCTGGCATGGGAGCAGTTAGGGGGCGATTGGGGCATCTGGGGAGGGCAATTGCGGGCGATTGGGCTGGCAGGGGAGGGCAGTTGAGGGCGATGGGGCTGGCAGGGGAGCAGGTAAGCATCAATCAGGCCAGCAGGGGAGCGGTTAGGGGGCAAACTGGCTGGCAGGCAGAAGCGGTTAGGGGCAATCAGGCAGGCAGGCAGGCCACAGGGATCGGGCCTAAACTGGCAGTCGGACATCCCCCATGGGGTCCCAAATTGGAGAGGGTGCAGGCCGGGCTGAGGGACAACCCCCCATGCACGAATTTCATGCCCTGGGCCTCTAGTAATATATAAAGCCTAAGCAACCAGCCGACTGGCCAGTAGCTATGACACACAATGAACATTAGGGGGCAGACGCTCCAACTGCTAGCTATGATGCGCACTGACCACCATGGGGCAGATGCTCAACGCAGGAGCTGCCAAGCTGTGGTGACTTGGCAGCTGTGGTTCTCCAGTGGTGCACCCGGAACCAGAGAGGAGGGAGCCCGATTTTGGGGTGTGTCACTCTAAAACTGCCTTGTCGCAATCTGGGACCCCTTGGGGGATGTCAGAGAGCCGGTTTTTGCCCGATCCCCACAGGCCAGGCTGAGGGACCCAACTGGTGCACGAATCCGTGCACCGGTCCTCTAGTATAAATATGTAAAACAAAAATGACAAAGCTACCACACTAAGATTTTAAGAATATTTTATGTTTTGGTAGTGAGTGTAAGAGGTAATCTTTTTCTTCTCTTCTTTCTACTTTTGTTTTAGTGTATTCTGGACTATTTTCCATAGGATATGGTTATTTGGACAGTGCTTAGAATTATCTCTCTCTTTTTTTTCTTTCAATAGTAATGTCTACAAATTCAAGAATTCAGTATTGTTTAATGTTAATATTGGATCAGCTCTAACTTCTAGTGCTTATTGTAGTCAGAGTATAACCAGTGTGTTTGTTTTAAAGGAAATAATAATTTTAAGCCCTTTCTGATCTTCTAAATGAGTTGTCCAAAGATTGGAAAGTAAGTAATTATATAGAAACTAGAGGACCGATGCATGAAATTTGTTCAAGGGCCTTGGCCCTCATAGCCCTGGCTGCTTCGGCTGGCCCTCACAGCCCCTTCCAGCCCTCACAGCCCCTCACAGCCTCTCACAGCCTCGGCCGGCCCTCGCAGCCTCTCGCAGCCTCAGCCGGCCCTTGCAGCCCCTCACAGCCCCTTCCAGCCCTCGCAGCCCCTCACAGCCCCTCACAGCCTTGGGTAGCCCTTGCAAGCCCTCACAGCCTCAGCCAGCCCTCGCAGCCCCTCTCAGCCCAGGCTGCCTTGACTGGCCCTTGCAGCCCAGGCTTCATCCAGAAGGTCATCCGGAAGGATCTCCAGACGGTTGTTTTGCTGTTCGGTATAATTAGCATATTAGCTCTTTATTATATAGGGTATGTTTCCTGTTATTTTTAAAGAGTTAAAAATAGTTACTTTCTAAGATTTGACAATGAAGTGTGTGTGTGTGTGTGTGTGTGTGTGTGTGTGTGTGTGTGTGAGAGAGAGAGAGAGAGAGAGAGAGAGAGAGAGAGAGAGAGGGAGAGAGAGAGAGAGAGAGAGAATGAATATATCCATATTTTTGGAAGAGGGAAGCGGGGGATTGGATGAGCTTAGAGTTAAGCACCACAGGATCACCACTGACATTTGTTGTTATAAGGAACTCCTCTAGGTTAGAATTGGAGTTGGGAAAGTGGCAGTCTCTAAGTTGTGTACTAGGATCAGAAAGGCTGTGTTGCCCTAATAACGCCCAACTTGAGATTTAAAACAACACAAGTTTATTTCTCACCCATACAGAATTTGGTTTACCGATCAGAGTTCCTTCTATCTTCTGATGCCACTGTTTAAAGTATGATTTTCAAGGTTGTTGCAGGAGGGGAAGAGGGCTATAGGATCTCATAGGATACCTGTAAGGTGAGTCTTGAGATTGGCATATTGGTGTGTCACTTCTGTCCACAGTAGTTTTGCTACGACTCTATCACATGACTCAAATATAAAGAAAGTGTAGTTTTCCTGTACATTCAGGAGTAGGAACTGCTGTGGTTGTAAGCCAGCCAGTTTAGGGTTTGGAAGGGGAAAAGGTAGAAGAGTAAATAATGGTTAGATCTTGTTACGAACCAAACTAGAGGCCCAGTGCATGAAATTCGTGCATGGATATAGTCCCTAGCAGCTGCTGGCTGTTGGCCCGGGCCTCTCTTCCCCGGCTGCCAGCTTCCAGCTGGGGCCACCCTTCATTCCATGCCTCCCGTTGGTGGTCAGCGCACGTCATAGCGAGTGATCGAACTCCCAGTCGGTCAAACTCCTGAGGGGACACTTTGCATATTAGGCTTTTATCTATATAGACTAGGGGCCCAGTGCACAAATTTGTGCACCTTGAAAGGAACTGTGGGCTGTGAGGCTGTGGTAGGCATAGGGGTGGGTCTCGGCCCATCTTCCGCACCCCTGCCTGGCCCCTCCTGCCGTGGCCCCTGATCTCCTGTCTGCTTGCAGCCCCGCTCCCGCTGCCACTGCTCCTATGCACTGACGGCACCGGCCCCACTCGCACCCGCTGATGGCATGGAGCGATTGGGGCTGGCGCCAGCAGCGGGTACAAGCATGGCCAGCGCCGTGAGCAGGTACAAGTGGTGGCTGCTGCCCCAATCGCCCCTAAGGAGCAGGGGGATGTGGAGAAGCCCTCAGGGGCGATCGGGGCCGGCAGCCAGTGCTCGCACCCGCTGATGGCGCTGAGTGTCAGAACCGGCGCTGGGCACCAGCAGTGGGTGTGAGCAGTGGCACCCGCTGTGGGTGCGAGCGGCAGCTCCGGCACAAGCAGTGGATGCGAGCAGGGCCGGCGCCGGCAGTAGGTGCGAGCGCTGGGTGGGACCGTGGCGCGGGAGCAAAGAATTTTCAGTAACCATCAGAGGCTTGCCCTGATGACAGCAACCCGCATCCCACCTTGGTCTGGCACCCCCGCTCACCTGCTCCACCATCCCGCCGCAGTCAACGCCCACCATGTCTCGCACACGCCCCCTGGTGATCAGTGCATGTCATAGCAACCTGTTGTTCTGGTTGTTCCGCCGTTTGGTCTCTTCGCATATTAGCCTTTTATTATATAGGATGTTCGTGCCCCCATTCATATGTTGAAACCATAACCCCTGATGTGATATTAGGATGTGGAGCCTTTGGGAGATAATTTGGATGTGATACGATCAGGAGGGTAGAGCCTTATGAATGAGATTAGTGCCCTTGTTTAGAGTCATAAGAGAGCTTGCTTCCCCTCGCTGCTCTCTACCATCTGGGAATTCCATGGGAAGTGGGCCATTTGAACCTAGAAGATGACTCTTACCAGAACTCAGCCAGCTGACATCCTGATCTCAGACTTTCAGGCTCTAGAACTATGAGAAGTAAATTTCTGTTGTTGATAAACCATTCAGTCTGTGGCATTTGTATTAAAGCAGCCCACACTTTCTAAGACAAGTCTCATGTTTCAATACCCCAGTGGAATTGTTGCCCTCCCTTGCCATTACCCTCAGGGCACTTGCAGCTTCGGTTTTTGGTCATTGGTGGGGCAGACACAAATTGTCGTAGGCAACCTGAGGGAGATGGGAGCCACACAAATACTTCTCTAACTTAATCTTTCAGCATGTGTCTGTTTTCCTTCACTCAGGACTATAGTCCTCCTCTCCCTCAAGCTTCCTTCAAGATAGCTGATGCTTACATGGATTTCTTCAAGTTTTTGGTTGGTTCCTTGGGTCTGTGATGCCTCTCTCATTTTTAGTTTTTCTAGGTTGATTTTTGGGGAGAGAACGAGCAATCTTTGAGTTCACTCGCTGTCTTAAGGCTTCCTAATTTCTGAATAATTGGAAGCCTTCCTAATTTTTGAACAAAATTCCTGTAGGAAAATACTCCAACCTTGTCTTAACTGAAAAGGAAACAGTTTTATTTCTTATTTTCCTTTAAACAGAATACATGGTTTATTACTAGGGTCTGGGTGTGATGGTAATTTTAATGAAGCAGGAACTTTGAGTACCTAACAGTTACCAAGGATAGCAGAAAACTTGTGTTGGGTTACCTGTGGGATATGATTCAGTTCAAAAGTTTGCAATAATATATTAAAAAATAGTTTATTAAAGCAAGTACATGACTTCAAATTTTTAGCCTCTCATGGAATTGAAAAGGAAGAAAAATTGAAGACAATTAGATTTGATAAAATAAGCACCCTAAACAAAGAAAAGTTAAGTTGAAAATGTTAGTTTCCAAAATAAGCCAGCATCCTTGTCAAAAATTTTTACAATCAATAAAGAAATTAAAAAAAAATTTTTTTTACATTGGATTGTTCATTTAAAACATACTTTTTTTGTTAAGGTACTGTGTTCAACAGGGACTAGATATATTAATTAGAGTAGTATTAAATCCTTAGACATTATTAAAATACTAGTGGCCCAGTGCACAAAATTCATGCACATTAAAAGGGTATTAATTAGAGGAAATATTTTAATATTAGAGGCCGGGTGCATGAAATTCGTGCAATGGTACGGTCCCTAGGGCTGGCCTGTGATCAGTGCCATCTTCCCCAGCTGCCGGCAGCCGGCTCCACTCCCCACCACCACCCACCCCCGGTTCCCCATTCACCATCGGGCGATCGGAGCCTGCCGGCTTGTGGGGGAGGGAAGGACCAAAAGGTTGGCATCCTGCCTGCTCACCGGCCCTGGCCCCTGCCACTGGTTGCCCTCTGTGTGTGGGGTGACCGGCAGGGTGGGGGCCTTGGCCTGGTGCCACCCGTGTTCGCCGCCACCCACCCCCAGTTCCCCATTTGCCATTGGGTGATCGGAGTCTGCCCACCAGGGGGAGAGACCGAGAGGTTGGCTGTTCCACCCGCTCGCTGGCCCCACCCCCCACTGCCACCCACCCCTGGTTCCCCGTTTGCCAGCGGGTGATTGGAGCCTGCCCGCTGGGGGAAGGGACCAAGAGGTTGGCCGGCAGGCCCCGATCAGGCAATCGGGGCCTGCGGGCTAGGGGAAGCTCCTGTGTTGAGCATATGCCCCCTGGTGGTCAGTGTGTGCCCTACAACTGCTCGTTCCGCCATTCAATCGATTTACATATTACCCTTTTATTATATAGGATTGCTATTTGCCCTTTCTCTATAATAGAAGTGTCAGAGATGAAAGAAAATTAGTAAAATGTATATGATAATCTCCCTCCTATCAGAGTCTGGGGCACACTGCAGGACCTAGAGTCAAGTCCCCACCCGCCACCCTCACGTGCTTCGAAAACGCAGGAGACCCAGACCCGACCGGCCCCACCCCCATCAAGTCCCTCTGGGCGGAGGGCGCAGCCTCAGGTCCCCCAGCCCAGTGCTGGGTGGGGTGGCACAGTCTTAGGTCTCCCATCAAGCCCTGCTGGGTGGGGGGTGCAGCCTCAGGTCCTCCGGCCTGGCGCCGGGGTTGGGGGTCATGGCCTGAGGTCCCCTGTCAAGCACTGCTGGGTGGGGGGCACAGCCTGAGGTCCCCCGTCAAGCCCCTCGGGTGAGATGCATGGCCTGAGGTCCCCTGTCCAGTATTGCTGGGTGGGGGGCACAGCCTGAGGTCCCTCGTCCCGGCCAGGCGCCATGCAGCCTCAGGTCCCTGCTGTTCTGTCGTGACATTATGGCATCCTGGCTAATTTGCATATTCCTCTATTATATAGATAGATTAACTTAAATAGTCTTATTATTCATGTGAATTGACATTACAGACTAGTGGATTAAGTAACATTGATTTTACTTAAATCAACAACATAAAGAGAAATGTACTTAAATTATGTATTGAATTTAAGCAGAGATACAGAAGTAAGAAAAATATTAAGAGGAAAAATCTTTTATGTTACTATTGATTGTTATTCTTTGTGCTGGTGCCTTTTTCTAATGGGCTTTTAAAAATATATATTTTTATTGATTTCAGAGAGGCAGGGAGAGGGAGAGACAGAGAAACATCAATGATGAGAGAGAATCACCCATCAGCTGCCTCCTGCTGTTCTCAAGTGCAGGGAATTAGGGATTAGAATGTTTTTACAATTTTTTAAGAGTTATAGATATTTAAAAGTAGTTTTCAAAGAGCGAAATTTTAATAGTCTTTAAGTCTTTATAACATTAAAATTTTTCAACCAACTTTTTAAATGCAAAAATTTTTATTTATGTCTTTTGTTATTGGGGAAAGGTTTACAACATGTTTAGAAATCCTGCTTATGTTCTTTGTCTATGTCTCCCTAGCTGTTTGTTATTATGACCACAGGAACTTTGAAGAGAATTTTACATTGGCATTTGCTTGCAGGATATTGCTCCATTTTGTTCCATGCTTGTAAACTTGTGTCATGAGTTTTGTGTTTTTTATTCTCTTTAAAGGAATAAGGTGAATACTGAGTTTTTCCTTTGTAGAATGAACTGCCACTATTCTTTTTCCTATGGAAAAATTTGTTAGAAGATAAAGAATTCCTGAGTGTTCAGAAATATTACTGATCAAATGGAAAATGTTTGTTAACATACTGATTAAGAGAAATGTTGTAATTACCTGTTATGAGTGAAAAGCTGGCCTTTTTAAAAGTCAGTTTTTTTAGTTTACTGTAAAAGACTGAAACATAAGCTCTGGAAATGTTGGTTTATTTCTCCACTAGATGGAGCTATATACTAATGTTGTTGTACAGCAAGCACAAGGTCAAGTGCAGTTATCTGATGAGATACCTGCATACCTCATTTTATTACTCTTTACTTTATCCCACTTTGCAGATACTTAGTTTTTAAAAAAAATTATGACTTGTTGAGGCTCAGATGACAGCATTTTTTAGCAATAAAGTATTTTTTAATTAAGGTATGTACATTTTTTTAAGACACAAATGCTATTGCACACTTGATAGACTACAGTACAGTGTAAACATAACTTTCCTATGCACTTGGAAATAAAAAAAAACTTAATGTAACTTACCTTTTGTGGTAGTCTAGAACCAAACCTACAGTATGTCCAAAGTATGTCTGTTTTACTAAGGATAAACTTAAGTAACTTGTATATTCATACAATTAAGTAATTTGTCTATTTGTTGTATAACTATAGGTAAAATAGAATTTTATCCCTTAATTACATAAAACTATTACGTACACTAGTCATCTGTGGGGAATGTGTACAAGGGGTTTTTTATTGGTAGAGTTGCTAAGTTCCTCTTAGTCTGTCCTTATACTTTGTCAGTACCCTCATGGCCAAAAATATTTTTAAATATTCAGTATACTGTTGAAAGTATAATAAATGGCTTCTACTTCACGGTTTACCAGAATAACTAAAGTTCTGCATTTCCTTGGTACTGATTGATGCCTATGATATACTTAATGCCCAGGCTAGTGCACTTATCTCTTGCAGATGCTTCTGCCCCTGCTGGTTCTATTTATTTATATAGTTACCAAAAGTTACTTGTGTTTGTCCCAAGACCTGTCTATACCAGTTATATCTGTGATAATTAATTATATAATTTAATTAAATATATATAAGCTAATGGAAATATATAAAAGGTTTTCTTCCTATGAAAACTTAGGTGAATGTTTTAGAACAATAAATAAAAGGTGAATTGCTGCCCTGGCCGGTGTTGCTAAATGGTTAGATTGCCAGCCTGTGGATTCCCAGTCAAGAGCAGGTACCTGGTTAAAGGTTTGATCCCTGGCCCAGGTCAGGGTGTGTGTAGGAGGCAACCAATCAATGTGTCTCTCTCACATCGATGTTTTTCTCTTTCTCTCCTCCTTCCCTCTCTCTAAATATCAATGGAAAAAATATCCTCATTGAGGATTAGCAACAACAAATGAAAAAGGTGAATTGCTAAAAAAATTACTATCATACATTAGGTAGGCGTGAGAAAGCCGTAGAAAAAAACTAGATTTCTAACTTTTTTGTGGGTCAGAAAATGCTTGGAATTCTGTAAGTTCTGTATAAAATGTGCTTTTATATGACAGTGTGATTACAAATGTACAGGTTTCGCATTTTGATGCTTATAATTGAGAACTGTCTAGAAAAATTTTACATGAAAATGCCAAGTGTCCTAAATTGAGTTATTTTAAAGTTTAAGAATTTACTTAAGTGCTTAGTAGTTTTAACATTTGTTTCTCTCACTATTGTTATTTTGTTCTAGCTTTATATGCTTGTTTTAACTGATATTATTTAGAAGACATCAAAATGAAAAGTATTAAACTAGCAAGACATTGTCTTCCTCTAGATACACAAGACTGGCAATTTTGGTTCAGTAGTGAGTTTTCTGCAGTAGGAGGTTCCCCTTTTCCCTCTATAATATTATGAAGGTAATTTCATTACTAAGCAAAGGTAGAAGTCTTTTTTCTAAATTTATGGAAAGAACACTGCAATAGGATTCAGAAGGTCTAAATTTTATTCCTAGACTCTAGGACCCAAAACAATAAGTATTTGTTAAATAAATAAATTGAATAGCTTTGCTTCTTCTTATTCGTAAGATTATAACCTGGTCAATGAACATCTCTTATAGCCTTATCTATAAAGTGAGATTTTATTCATTCACCATACATTTCTTGAGTGTCATGAGGCAGAAACAACAATGAGATATATAAGCCTCTTTCAATCAGATTGCTTAATTGGGAGAGACAGATAAGTAAATAATTAATATACAATGTGACAAGTGCTCTCATGAAGGTATATAGATAGGGTATGTGGGTAGCCCTTTTCAACCTGCAAATATTGGTCAAATATTTATTTAGTAGGGGTAGGGAGAAATAAATTTTATGATCATAAAATTACACAGAAACAGATTAAAACACTAATTTTCTCTCACTAGTTGAAGGAAACATATTTGAAAAAGATTTTGCAAAATGTTTTTCAGTTTTCTGTAGTTCTTGTTTTCACTTCTGAACCAATTTCTTGGGAAGCATATTTATGACTTCAAAAATAAGATAATATATTCCCAGAAAACTGCCATGGATTGCTTTCTGAATTAGTAGATGTTACTGAAGAATGTGTTTAAATTTCCAGTCAGTTAAAGAATAACATATGGAAACTCTGTGCTATCAGCGAGTGCGAGCAGGGCCAGCACCGTCAGCATATGGGAGCGGTGGTGGCGGGAGCAGGGCTGTGGGCAGACAGGGGACTGGGAGCTACGGCTGGAGGGGCCTGGCAGGGGTGCAGGATGGGCTGAGACCTGCCACTGTGCTTACCACAGCCTCGTGGCCCATAGTTCCTTTCAAGGTGCACGAATTCATGCACTGGGCCCCTAGTCCTATATAAGAAAAGGCTAATCTGCAAATTGACTGAAAGGCAGAATGCCTGGTCGCTATGATGCGCACTGACCACCAGGGGACTGACACTTGAAGCAGGAGCTGCCCCCTGGTGGTCAGTGCACTCCCACAGAGGGAGCGCTGCTCAGCCAGAAGCCAGACTCACACCTGATGAGCACAGTGGTAGTGGCAGGAGCCTCTCCCACCTCTGCGGCAGTGCTAAGGTTGTCTGACTGCCAGCTTAGGCTGTGGGGAGCAGGCCTAAGCCATTAGTCGGACATCCCCTGAGGGCTTCCAGACTGCGAGAGGGTGCAGGCTGGGCTGAGGGGACCCCCGCCCCAGAGTGCACAAATTTCATGCACTGGGCCTCTAGTCAATAATAACCTTAAACGTAAATGGACTAAATGTTCCAATCAAAAGACAGAGTGGCTGAATGAATAAGAAAACATGACACATATATATTCTGTCTACAAGAAACCCACCTCAGAACAAGGGACTCACACAGACTGAAAGTGAAGGGATGGAAACATATTTCTCAGGCAAATGGAAATGAAAATAAAAAAATGCTGTGGTAGCCATACTTACATCTGACAAAATAGACCTCAAAGCAAAGGCCATAACAAGAGGTACGAAAGGCCACTTCATAATACTAATGTGATTGATACAACAAGAGGATAACTCTGGTAAGCATATAGACACCCAATACAGGAGCACACAAATGCATAAAAAATTTTCTGGAAGATATCAAGGGAGAGATTGACAACAATACAATGATAGTAGGGGACTTGAATGCCCCATTGACATCACTGGATGAATCCTCAAAAAAAAAAAAAAATCAGCAAAGAAACAGCAATCCTAAATGACTCAATATGTCAGATAGAGTTAATCGACATCTTCAGAACATTCCACCCCAAAGCTACAGAATATACATTATTTTCAAGTGTACATGGGTCATTCTCAAAGATAGAACCCATATTGGGAGACAGGCAAAGTCTCTTCAAATTCAAGAAGATTAAAGTCTTATCAAGCATCTTCTCAGATCACAATGGCATAATATTAGAAATAAATTACAATAAAAACAATCACAAAAATTCAAACACATGGAGGCTAAATAGCATGTTATTAAACAATGATTGGCTTACCAATGAGATCAAAGAAGAAATAAAAAACATCCTGGAAACAAATGATAATGTAAACACAACAATCCAAAATCTGTGGGACACAATGAAAGCAATCCTGAGAGGGAAGTTCATAGCTCTACAGGCCTACCTCAAAAAATAAGAAAAAATCGTAATAAATTGTCTAACCCTACAACTTAAAGAATTAGAAAGAGAGTAACAAGAAACGCTCAGAGTAATCAGGAAGAAGGAAATAATAGAGATCAGAGTGGAAATAAATGACAAAACAAAACAAAACAATACAAAAGATCAATGAAACAATACAAAAGATCAATGAAACCAAGAGCTGGTTCTTTGAAAGTATAAACAAGATTGATGAACCTCTTGCCTGGCTCACCAAGAAGCAAAGAGGAGCCAAATAAAGTCAGAAATGAAAGAGGCAGAATAACAACAGACCCCACAAAAATACGAAGGATTGTAAAAATATACTATGATCAACTCTATTCCAACAAACTTGTCAACCTAGAAGAAATGGACATATTCCTAGAAAAATGTGACCTTCCAAAACTCAATCAGGAAGAATGAAAAAATCTGAATAGGCTGATAACTATGGAGGAAATTGAAGGAGTAATCAAAAAACTTCTAGCAAACAAAAACCCTGGCCCAGATGGTTTTACAGGGGAGTTTTATCAACCAAAGAATGACTAAAACCTATCCTCAGACTATTCCAAAAAATTCAAGAGGAACATTTCCAAGCTCTTTTTATAAAACCAGCATTACCCTAATCACCAAAACAGAAAAAGAACTACAAAGAAAGAGAATTATAGGCCAATGTCTCTGATAAATATAGATGCTAAAATCCTCAACAAAATCATAGCAAATTGCATCCAGCATTATGCTAGGAAGATCACACACTATGACAAGTGTGATTTATTTTGGGGATGCAAGGATGGTACAATATCTGCAAATCAATAAACATGATACATCACATAAACAAATTGAGAGTGAAAACCATATAATCATATAAATTAATGCAGAAAAAGCATTTGTAAAAATTGACACCCATTCTTTTTTTAAAAATATATATTTTATTGATTTTTTAGAGGAAGAGAAAAAGATAGAGAGTTAGAAACATTGATGAGAGAGAAACATCGATCAGTTGCCTCCTGCACACCTTCCACTGGGGATGTGCCCACAACCAAGGTACATGCCTTTGACTGGAGTCGAACCTGGGACTCTTCAGTCCACAGGCCAGTGCTCTATCCACTGAGCCAAACTGGTTAGGGCTCCAACACCCACTCTTGATAAAAACTCTCAGCAAGGTGGGAATAGAGGGGTCTTACCTCAACGTAATAAAAGCCATATATGACAAACCTACAGCCAACATCATACTCAATGGACAAAGACTAAATGCATTTCCCCTAAAAACAGGAAAAAGACAAAGAAAAGAAGAAATAAAAAGCATCCAAATTGGAAAAGAAGTAAAAGTGTCATTATACACATATGGCATGATGTTGTACATAGAAAACCCTAAAGACTCCATAAAAAAATTACTAGATTTAATATATGAATTTGGCAATGTAGCAGGATAAAAATTAACACCCAGAAATCTATGGCTTTTTTATATACCAAAAATGAACTCATTCAAAGAAAAACAAACAAACAAAAAAAAAAACAATCCCATTTACCATTGCATCAAAAAAAAATTAAGGTACTTAGAAATAAACTAAGGAGGTAAAAGACCTGTACTCAGAAAACTACAGGACACTGAAAAATGAGATTGAGGAAGATACAAACAAATGGAAGAATATATCATGTTCATGGATTGGTAAAATCAGCATCATTAAAATATCCATACTACCCAAAGCAATCTATAGATTTAATGCAATCCCCATTAAAATACTAAAAGCATATTTCACAGACCTAGAGCAAATGCTCCAAAAATTCATCTGGAATAAAAAAGACCCTGAATAGCCACAGCAATCTTGAAAAAGAAAAAAAAAAGTTGGAGGATCACATTACCAGATATCAAGCTATATTACAAAACCACTGTTTTCAAAACTGCCTGGTACAAGCACAAGAACAGACATATAGACCAATGGAACAGAACAGAGAACCCAGAAATCGACCGAAGCCGTTATGCTCAATTAATACTTGACAAAGGAGGCAAGAGACCACAATGGAGTCGAGACAGTCTCTTCAATATATGGTGTTAGGAAAATTAGACAGATACTTGCAAAAAAATGAAACTAGATCACCAATTCACACCATACACAAAAATAAACTCAAAATGGATAAAGGACTTAAATGTAAGATGGGAAACCATAAAAATCTTAGAAGAATCCATAGGCAGCAATATAGCAGACATATGTCATAGTGATATCTTTACCAATACATCTCCTCGGGCAATGGAAACTAAGGAGAAAATAAACACATGGTACTACATCAAATTATAAAGCTTCTGCACAGCAAAAGAAACCATCAACAAAACAACAAGAAAGCCCACTGCATGGGAGAACATATTTGCCTATGTTATGTCCAATAAGGGCCTAATTTCCAAAATTTATAGGGAACACATACATCTTAACAAAAAAGAAGATAAATAATCCAATCAAAAAAAGGGCAAAGGACCTAAATAAACATTTTTTGAAAGAGGACATACAGAAGGCCAAGAGACATATGAAAACATGCTCAAAGTCACTAATCATCCAAGAGATGCTAATCAAAATGACAATTCGATACTATCTCACACCTGTCAGAATGGCTATCATCAACAAATCAACAAACGACAAGTGCTGGGCAGGATATGGAGAAAAAGGAATCCTTGTGCACTGCTGGTGGGAATGCAGACTGGTGCAGCTGCTGTGGAAAACAGTAGGGAGTTTCTTTAAAAATTTAAAACTGGAATTCCCATTTGACCCAGTAATCCCACTTCTAGGAATATACCCCAAGAAACCAAAACCACCAGTGAGAAAGGACATAAACACTCCTATGTTCATAGCAGAACAATTTACAATAGCTAAGATTTGGAAACAGCCTAATTGACCATCAGCAGATGAGTGGATGAAAATAGTGGTACATCTACACAATGGAATACTACGCTGCTGTAAAAAAAGGAATTCTTACCATTTGCCACATCATGGATGGACCTGGAGAGCATTATGCTAAGTGAAATAAGCCATTTGATCTCACTTATGGAATATAATGTACAACATAAACTGATGAACAAACATAGATACAGAGACAGAGAAGCATCGGACAGACTGTCAAACTTCAGAGGGAAGGCAGGTGAGAGAGTTGTGGTGGAGTAAGAGATCAATCAAAGGACTTGTATGCATGCATATAAGCATAACCAATGGACACAGACACTAGAGGGGTGAGGGCTTATGCTCCGTGGTGGCAGTGGCCAGGGAGAGGTCAATGGGGGAAAGAGGAGACATATCCTACCTAATAAAATGGTAATATGTAAATTACCATCACTCCGCTACACCCACGATTGGGCCAGAGGGAGGCGCAGGTGGCGGGACTCGGGGTGGCCGGGGTAGCTGATTGGGCTGGCAGGACATTGAGCTCAGCGTCTGTGCCATGGCTGTGCTGCGGAACAGAAGGGGCCTCTGGGGCAGCGAGCTCACGTCCCGCCGTGCGGACCATCAAAAGCGGGGGAGCTGCGTGCCTGTCTGCTCCTCACCAGGCCTTTCGGAAGCCTCCACCGTGCTGGAAGCTTCTGAAAGGCCTGGTGCACCAGTGGACAGGCACCCAGCTCCACCGCGATCGAAAGCGAAAGTGTGTAGGGGACCCTACACGTGCATGATTCAATCATGCACTGGGCCTCTAGTGTAATACTATATGTAATACTTTAAACAATAAAGAATTAAAAAAAATACAGCCTCGTTACAGTGAATTATTGATTTTTCCTATATTGCTAGTTTCTGTTTGGTAATATTAAGTTTATGAATTTTATTCCTGTATTTATTAATGAAATTCACTTATTTTATTTTTTTATACTATTCTTTGGTATCAATGTTTTTTTTTATCCTCATACAGATTTTGCTGTTAATCTTGTACTCTGAAAATTTTTAAGATAGGAATAGTTCCAAATAATATTAGAATAATAATAATTTCAGAACATGCTACTATCCAGGAATATTTTCAACTTCTGATTAATTTCCTTGAAAGTTACAGGATTATCAAGTTTTCTATAGCTATTAGGTTATTTTTCCTGGGAATTTGTGTATCACATATAAGTTTTCAAATTTATTGTCACAACGATGCTAATAGTATTCTCTTATTATTCTTGATATTGATTATTTGTATACTCTCTCTGTTCTTCTTGATCAGTTTTCACAGAGTTTTCAGTTTATCTTTTCAGAGAACGGTTTTAGGCTTTGTTAATCCTCTCAGTGTTATGTTTATTTCCTATTTAATCAATTTCTGCTCTTTTTCCCCCTCTAAATTCTTTGGGCTTATTTTTCTGTAGTTCTAATTTCTTATGATGGATGCTTAGTTCATTTATATATGTATTTAAGGATATAAACTTGCCTGCAAGTAGTACTTGAGCTGCATTCACAAGTTTTACTTTGTGGAATTTGTTATTGTAGAGTTAAAAATATTGTCTAAATGTCATGGTTTTTTGTATTGAATTACTAGAGGCCCAGCGCACACAAAATCGTGTGCGAGTAGCTCGCTTCCGCTTGCCTCAGCTGGCCACCCCACCCTCCGCTGCTGCTCGTAGCTCTCTGCCACTGGTAGCTTGTGCCCCGCCCTCTGCCACTCATAGCTCTCCACCACTAGTAGCTCGAATTCCACCCTCTGCCGCATGTAGCTCTCCGCTGCTCATAGCTCTCTGCTGCTCGTAGCTCTCCGCTGTGAGTAGCTCGTGTCCTCCCCCACCCTGCCCACAGGGAGAGCTGCTGCTCGTTTGGTCATGACACCGTTATGGCATCACGACCATAGGTCTTTTATGATATAGATTTCTTCATTTGTAAACAAAAGGTAACTTCATTAATTTTTTAATATATGGGAATTTTAATTTCTAAACAAGTAAGGATCTTCTTCTTGTTACCAGTTGCTAACATCACGTTGTGGTTAGAGAAGCTTCTCTATCAACTTTTAACTTGAAATGTGATTCTACTTGCTTTTCATCCCAGAATACAGTCAATATTGTAATATTGCATGTGCTTAGCAAGTATGTGTATTCTGGATATTGGGTAAAGCATTAATTTATGTTTAGATTTGTTAGGTCAAGTTTGTTAATGACATTGTGTAAATATTTTATATTCTGAATTTTTTGTCTTGATCCAAATTGTGGATTTATCTACTTTCATCTCACAGGTCTATGAGTTTCTGCTTTACATATGTAAAGACTATGTTATTATGTTCATATACACTTAGATTTTTTGTATTTTCCTTGTAAATTGAAACTTTCATCATTATGAAATTATGCTCTTTCTACCTTAAATTCTATTTTGCCTCATATTAGTATAACTTAAAGTCTTTTGCTTAATATTTGCATGGTATACAGTCCTTTTTGTTTACCTTTCCTGATCCCTTTCATTTTTGATGTGTCTATTATAAACATGTAGATGGGTTTTTAAAAATCCAGTCTGGCCCTAGCCAGTTTGGCTTAGTGGATTGAGCATTGGCCTGCATAGTGGAGGGTCCCGGGTTTGATTCCAGTCAAGGGCACATGCCTGGGTTGCAGGCTCAATCCCCAGTGGGGGTGTGCAGGAAGCAGCCAATCAATGATTCTCTCTTATCATTGGTGTTTCTATTTCCCTTTCCCTTCTTCTCTGAAGTCAATAAAAATATATTTTAAAAAATAATAAAAATAAAAATCCAGCCTGACAGTTTATTTTTAATTTTACATTTTAATTTATCATGTAAATTGATTTCTTTTTTATTTGTTTATTCCTATGAATTTTTTTATTTTGGTAAAATGTATGTAACAAATTTTTACTACTGTATTTTAACCATTTTAAGTGTACAATTTAGTGGCATTACATATAGTCACATTGTTGGGCATCTTTATCCCTATCCATGTCTATAACTGTTTAATCATTCCAAGCAGAAACTTCGTACTCATAAACAATAACTCCTTTATTCTTTCTTTCACAGTCCCTGGTAAGAAATGTTTGACTTTCATTAGAATTTGACTATTCTAGGTATCTTATGTAAGTGGAATCATAAAATGTTTGTTGTTTTGTATCTGGCTTATTCTACTTGGCTTAATATTTTTAAGGTTCTTCTATGTTGTACCATGTATCAGAATTTTGTTTCTTTTTAAGATTAAGTAATATTTCATTGCATCTACGTATGACATCTTATTTATCTATTTATCTCTTGATGGACAATAGGGTTGTCTCCATTTTTTGCCTGTTATGAGTAATGCTGCCATGAACTTTGGTTTACCGTCCTATGAATTTTAACACATGTAAATATTCATTAGCCACCACTACAATAAGAATACATAGCAATTCTGTCACCTCAGAAAATACCCTGGTGCTCTCCTTTATAATCACTCCTTCCCTTCACCTATTCTCCTTGGGAAGCACTACTCTGTTTTCCATGACTGTAGTCACATAACTCCAACAAGGTTATATAAATGGGATCATTAAGTGTAACTTTTGAAGCTGGCTTTTATTCAGCTTAATGTCTTTGAGATTTACTGAATTTATTGCGTGGATCAAGTTTTTTCTTTTTGTTACTGAGCAGTATGCCATTCACTGTATATATATATATATATATATATATATATATATATATATATGAACAACAGTGTGTTTATTCACATGTTGAAAGACAAAGCAGTTGTTTTGACCTTTTTGCTATAGATTTTTGGGAGGACATGAGTTTTGATTTTTAGGGTAAATACCCAGCAGTAAGCTTGCTAGGTCAGGTGTTCAGTACATGTTTAACTTTGTAAGAATTGGCAAATCATTTCCCCCATTGGCTGTAGCATTTTGTATTTGCACCAGCAATGTGTGAAAACTCTGGTTGCTCTTCATCCACCCTGGATATTGTCAGTATTTTTTATTCAGTCTTTCGCGTGTGAATTGCAGTGTCTCATCATGTTTTAATTAATATTCTCTAATTACTACTTATATTGAGTACAATATACTTGCATATGCCATCTTTATAACCTCTTTGGACAAGTGTTTATTCAAGTCCTTTGATTATAGTTTTTCATTGTTGAGTTTTGACAGTTCTTTATATATTCTGGATACATAATATCACATATGCCTTTGTCAGATACATAACCTGCACATATTTTTCCCTCTCTGTAACTTGTCTTTTAATAATCTTGGCAGTTCTTTTTGACAGAACAAATGTTTTAGATTTTGATAGGTGAATTTATCATTTTTTCCGTTATAGATGGTGTTTTTTGTGTCATTTCTAAGAATTATGCCTAATGAAGATTTTCTTTTTTAAAATTTGTAGATTTGCTATTTTTATTTGCATTTATGACCCATTTCAAAAAAAGTTAATACTTTTTTGAGAAATTTTAGGTTTATAGGATTGGAAGTTATAGAGAATTTTCATATACCCACTTACTCCCCTCCCCCAATTCCCCTATTATTAACATCTTGTATTAGTGTTGTATATTTGTTACAATTGATGAGCCAATATTGATACACTAGAGGCCCGGTGCATGAAATTCGTGCCCGGGGGGGGGCGGTGTCCCTCAGCCCAGCCTGCACCCTCTCCAATGTGGGACCCTGGTAGGATCGGGTCTAAACGGGCAGTCGGACCTCCCTCTCACAATCCAGGACTGCTGGCTCCCAACTGCTCGCCTGCCTGCCTTCCTGATTGCTCCTAACCGCTTCTGCCTGTCAGCCTGATCACCCCCTAACCACTCTGGTGCCAGCCTGATTGATGCCTAACTGCTCCCCTGCCAGCCTGATTGCCCCTAACTGCTCTCCCCTGCAGGCCTGGTCCCCCCCAACTGCTCTCCCCTGCAGGCCTGGGTCCCCCCCAACTGCCCTTCCCTGCAGGCCTGGTCATCCCCAACTTCCCTCCTCTGCCAGCCTGTTCACCCCTAACTGCCCTCCCCTGCAGGCTTGATTGCCCCCAACTTTCCTCCCTTTAAGGCCTGGTCCCTCCCTACTGCCCTCACCTGCTGGCCATCTTGTGGCGGCCATGTTGTGCCCACATGGGGGCAGCCATCTTGTGTGTTGGAGTGACGATCAGTTTGCATATTACTCTTTTATTAGATAGGATAGAGGCCTGGTGCATGGGTGCGGGCCAGCTGGTTTGCCCTGAAGGGTGTCCCGGATCAGGGTGGGGGTTCCTTTGGGGAGTGGGGTGGCCTGGGCGAGGGGCCTGTGGTGGTTTGCAGGCCAGCCACGCCCCATGGTGACCTAAGCGGAGGCCCTGGTATCTGGAATTTATTTATCTTCTATAATTGAAACTTTGTAGCCTTGAGTGGAGGCCAGGGTGTGCGGAAAGCTTGGCTTCCTCCATCGCTGGGGAAACCCAAGCCCTCCTGCTCACTCTATGGCCGCAGCCATTTTTGTTGGTATTTATTTATCTTCTATAATTGAAACTTTGTAGCCTTGAGCAGAGGCCAAGGCAGGCCAGGAAGCATGGCTTCCTCCATCGCCAGGGGCAACCCAAGCCTCCTGCTCTCTCCAGCTCTGTTTTATTTATCTTCTATAATTGAAGCTTTGTAGCCTTGAGTGGAGTCCAGGGCTGGCCAGGGTGTGCCGGAAGCTTGGCTTCCTCCATTGCTGGGGAAACCCAAGCCTCCTGCTCGCTCCGTGGCCGCAGCCATCTTGGTTGGGTTAATTTGCATACTTGCTCCTGATTGGTTGCTGGGTGTGGCTTGTGGGTGTAGCGGAGGTACAGTCAATTTGCATATTCCTCTTTTATTAGATAGGATTATTATTAACTAAAGTTCATTTTCTTTTTTTTTTTAATATATTTTATTGATTTTTTACAGAGAGGAAGGGAGAGGGACAGAAAGCCAGAAACATCGATGAGAGAGAAACATCGATCAGCTGCCTCTTGCACACCCCCCACTGGGGATGTGCCCGCAACCAAGGTACATGCCCTTGACCGGAATCGAACCTGGGACCCTTCAGTCCGCAGGCCGACGCTCTATCCACTGAGCCAAACCGGTTTCGGCTAAAGTTCATTTTCAAATTGGGATTCACTTCTTTGTGTTGTACATTCTGTGGATTTTGGAAAATGTGTGGTGACATGTATTCACCATTACAATATTGTACAGAATAGTTTTACTGCCTTAAAAGTTCCTTGTACTCTACTTAGTATTCATCCCTCCCCTCCACGCTCCCATCCCCACTCCCCCAGCCTCTGGCAACCACCGATTATTTACTATTGCCATAGTTTGGCCTTTTTCAAAACATGATATGGTTGTAATCCCATAGTATATACCCTTTTCATATTGTCTTCTTTCACTTAGAAATATGCATTTAAAGTTCCTCCATGTCTTTTCATGGCTAGATAGAGCATTTTTTTATTGCCAAATAACATTCCATTGTATGGGTGTGCCACAATGTGTTTATCCATTCATCAATTGAAGGGCATCTTGGTTGCATCCAGATTTTGGTAATTATTAATAAAGCTGCTATTAATAATTTCTTATAGATGCTTGTGTGGACATATGTTAACTCATTTGGGTAAATATCAAGGAGTGCGATTGATATCAGGGATTGAGGTTGCTGGGTAATATGGTAAGAGTATGTTTAGTTTTGTAGGAAACTTCCAAACTGTCTTCCCAAGTGGCTGTACCATTTATATTTGCACCAGTAGTGAATAAGTGTTCTTGTTGCTGCACATCATTGCCAGCATTTGGTGTCATCAGTGTTTTGGGTTTCAGCCATTCTAATAGTGTGTAGCAGTATCTCCTTGTTTTAATTCACAATTACCTAATGACTTATGATGTTCAGCATCCCTTCATATACTTACTTGTCATCTGTTTTTCTTCTTGGTGAGGTTTATAATCATATCTTTTGCCCATTTTCAAACTGGATTGTTTGCTTTGTTATTTTTGAGATTTAAAAGTTATTTACATATTTTAAATATTAGTTTTTTGTCAGATGTGTGTTTTGCAAATATTTTATCCAAGTCTGTGGTTTATTATTTTATTCTCTTAACAGTGTCTTTCACAGAACAGAAGTTTTTAATTTTAATGTCCAGTTTACCTATTTTTCTCTCTCATGAATTATGCTTTTGATGTTGTATCTAAAAAGTAATTGCTAAATCCAAGACTGCTTAGATATTCATATATGTAAAGTATTCTAGGAGTTTTATCACTTTGTGTTTTACATTTATGACAGTGATCCATTTTGAGTTATTTTGTGTAAAAGGTGTACAGTTAGTGCCTAGATTTTTTTTTTTTTTTTATTTTTTTGCATGTGGATATCCAGTTGTTCCAGCACTGTATTGAAAACTATCCTTTTTCTATTGAATTGCCTTTGCTCCTCTGTCAAAGATCACTTAACTCTACTTGTGTGGGTTTACTTCTGGGCTCTCTACTCTGTTTCATTGCCCTATTTGTCTATTTATTCACTAATGCCACACTGTCTTAATTATAATAGCTTTTATAGTAAGTCTTGAAGTTGAGTAGTGTCAGTCTTCTGACTTCATTCTTCTTCACTACTAGTATTGTATTGACCTATTCTGGGTCTTTTGTCTCTCCATATAAACTTTAAAACTAATTTATCAGTAGTCACAAAACAGTTTGCTTGGGTTTTGATTAGGATTGCACTGAATCTATACTTTAAGTTGGACACAACTGATATTTTGATAATATTGAATCTTCCTTTGCATGTACATGTAATATCTCATTATTTATTTAGATCTTCAATTTATTTATATCAGAGTTTTTAAATTTTTATCATTATGTATTTTCTAAAAGTTTTATAGATTTGCTTCTTTCATTTAGATATCTGACCCATTTCATTTTACCCACATATGGTGTAAAGTTTAGTTCATGGTTAATATTTTTTGTTTATAAACTGATATTTCAACAATTATTTGTTGGAAAATGAGCCTTTTATCACTGAATTGTTTTTGCACCTTTGTTAGAGATTAAATGGCCATATTTACTTGGGATTATTTCTGGACTCCTTGATTTGTTTCTTTGACTTCGGTGTCTTTTCTTTTGCCAATACTATGCTGTCATGATTACTGTTGCTTTATAGTAAATATTTGGGTAGTGTGCTTTTTCTAAATTTGTTCTTCATTTAAGAATTATTTTAGCAATTTTTGTTCCTTTGAATTTTATTTTTTAGAATCACTTTGTCTATATCTATAAAATATGATTCTGTGATTTTAATTGATGTTGTATTAAATATATTGATTACTTTGTGGGAGAACTGGCATGTTTACTTGTTGAATCTTCCTTCATGAACATGGTATGCCTCCATTTATTTAGATCTTGATATCTTTCATCACTTTTTTTTTTTTTAGCACACAGAATGATTCATGTAGTTACGACTCCAACAAATGATAAACTTGGTTACTTATATTGCAAGTCAGAAGGATTAGCTAACCAGGATGTTGCTTAGGGTGTAGCAGATGGTCTTATCTAAGTAGCTTGAAGAGGAAAATATTTGCTAAAGGTGACAAAGTGTACCTAACCTATTTCCCATATGCACTAGGTTATTGTCAACATAAGGTCTTAGCTTCAGGAAGTTGCCAAATTTAAGGTCAAGGAATAATTCCAAAGCATTTTAATAAATAAAGTACATATCCCTCAGCTGATATTTTCTCTTCAGTTCCTACATACTAAGATGAAATTTGTAGGCATTTCTCTAGATGGCATGCAGTATAGAATTCATGTGAGGAGTTTGTGTATATATTTTTATGAAAGATGTTGTGCAGTATTTGTTGCATGATTATATTGTGTGTGTATGTGCATGTGTGTATGTGTCATATCAGTCATGCATGAGATTGATGGCATTTTCATAACATTCTAATACAAAATGAAATTCAAAATGAAATATGAGTATTTCATATGAAAATACCATCAATCTCGGGAGGTGGCGGTGGCAACCAACAGCCTCTCTGAAAGATTATTTGATGGCTTTTACTACATGGTAAATAATGCTGTATATTCTTTTTTTTATAACAATATTATTTAAACTACTTATTATGGAAAATTATAAGCATTCAAGAATAGAGAAACAGAATAATACACCCCTATGTACTCATTACCCACCTTCAACAGTTATCCTTCAGGGTTCATGTTAGTTAATCTTCTTTCATCTACACCCTCATATTCTGCCTGACCTATGAATCCTACTCATCCACCCCTTTCTCTATGCCCGACTCCCACCCAGCATAATATTTATTAGTGTCATGTTTGATTGCTGTTTTATAATATTTTAGTATTTATGAGAGGGTAAGGTTCATTTTTTGTTTCTCTTAATTTTTTCACAGTATATAAAAGGTTTTTTACATTATTAGTATTGTACAATGTCAACTTATTCATAAAGCGATTTTGTAGTAATTGTGATTATTTATTATAAATCAACACATCATAGAGATAGAATTTTCTTAAAAGAAATAAAATTCTTTTAAAATGAAAGGTCAGTGTTTTAAAAAATGTATTTTATGAAATAGATTTTTAGTGAACATACACTTTTTAGGTCCTAAGAAGCTCTGTAGTGTGATGAACAGAAGAGAGAATACAATACATATCCTATATAATAAAAGCGTAATATGCAAATCGACCGAACAGCAGAATGACAGGTCAGCAGGGGGCGGGGCTGGCGAGCAGGAGGCACCAGGCCTGCCAAGGCACATGCCAGTGGGCAGAGGGAAGGGACAGCGATCGGGAGGGCGGTGGCGACCAACAGCGGCAATCAGGGGATGGGGGCAGGTCCGACCACTTGCTGGCCAGTGCCCGCAGAGTGAGGCCACCAGTGGCGGCAGCAAAGCGATGGGGGATAGCTGGCCGGCGCCCTCCCCTGATTGGCCCACCAGGTTGCCTCCCGCAGAGGGAGGCCAGACTACGGCTTAGGCCCGCTTCCCAGAGGGAGCGGGCCTAAACCGTCAGTCAGACATCCCCTGAGGGCTCCAGCACTGCTAGAGGGCACAGGCCAGGCTGAGGGACCCCCTCCCGAGTGCACGAATTTTCATGCACAGGGCCTCTAGTAATTTATAATTGAAATTGTAATTTTAAATGCAAGAAGAATAAAAGTTTATTGAAGGAAATTTATATATATGTATATGTATACATATTATATACATATGCTTCAAATATCTTTTCTTTATATTGTCATTTTATTTTATTTTTATCTTATTGTTTAAAGTATTACAAATAGTAGTACGTATGTCTTCTTTTTTTCTCCATTGACCTTCCCCCAGTCTCCCCTATCCCCCGGCACATTCCCTTACCCCCCACCCCAGTGTCTTGTGTCCATTGGTTATGCTTATATGCATGCATACAAGTCCTTCAGTTGATCTCTTACCCCCCCAACCCTCCCCAGCCTTCCTGTTGTAGTTTGACAGTCTGTTCGATGTTTCTTTGCCTCTGTATCTATTTTCTGTTCATCAGTTTATAATGCTCTTTATATTCCACAAATGAGTGAGATCATGTGGTATTTATCTTTCACTGACTGGCTTATTTCACTTAGCATAATGCTCTCTAGGTCCATCCATGCTGTTGCAAATGGTAAGAATTCCTTCTTTTTCACAGCAGCGTAGTATTCCATTGTGTAGATGTCCATAGTTTTCTAATCCACTCATCTGCTGATGGGCATTTAGGCTGTTTCCAAATCTTAGCTATTGTAAATTGTGCTGCTATGAAAATAGGGGTGCATATATCTTTTCTGATTGGTGTTTCTAGTTTCTTAAGATATATTCCTAGAAGTGGTATCACTGGGTCAAATGGGAGTTTCATTTTTAGTTTTTTGAGGAAACTCCATACTGTTTCCACAGAGGCTGCACCAGTCTGCATTTCCACCACCACGTTTTTCTCTGCATCCTCTCCAGCACTTGTTGTTTGTTGATTTGTTGATGATAGCCATTCTGACAGGTGTGAGATGGTACCTCATTGTTGTTTTGATTTTCATCTCTCGGATGATTAGTGACTTTGAGCATATTTTCATATGTCTTTTAGCTTTCTGTATGTCCTCTTTCGAAAAATGTCTATTTAGGTCCTTTGCCCATTTTTTTTTTTTATTGGATTGTTTATCTTTCTTTTGTTAAGTTGTATGAGTTCCCTGTAAATGTTGGAGATTAAACCCTTATCGGAGATAACATTGGCAAATATGTTCTCCCATGCAGTGGGCTTTCTTGTTGTTTTGTTGATGGTTTCTTTTGCTGTGCAGAAGATTTTTATTTTGATGTAGTCCCATTTGCTTATTTTCTCCTTAGTTTCCATTGCCCTAGGAGCTGTGTTGGTAAAGATATTGCTACGACAAATGTCTGCTATTTTGGTGCCTATGGCTTCTTCTAAGATATTTATTGTTTCCCATCTTATGTTTAAGTCCTTTATCCATTTTTGAGTTTATTTTTGTGTATGGTGTAAGTTGGTGGTCTAGTTTCATTTTTTTTGCAAGTATCTGTCCAATTTTCCCAGCACCATTTATTTAAGAGACTGTCTTAACTCCATTGCCTCCTTTGTCAAATATTAATTGAGTATAATGGCTTGGGTCGATTTCTGGGTTCTCTGCTCTGTTCCCCTGGTCTATATGTCTGTCTTGTGCCAGTACCAGGCAGTTTTGAGAACCATGGCTTTGTAGTTTAGCTTGATATCTGGTATTGTGATCCCTCCAACATTGTTCTTCTTTCTCAAGATTGCTGCAGCTATTCTGGGTCTTTTTTTATTCCAGATAAATTTTTGGAGAGTTTCTTCTAGGTCTTTGAAGTATGCCATTGGTATTTTAATGGGGATTGCATTGAATTTATAGATTGCTTTGGGTAGCATGGACATTTTAATGATATTGATTCTACCAATTCATGAACATGGTGTATTCTCCCATTTGTTCATGTCTTCTTCTACCTCTTTTTTCAGCATCCTGAAATTTTCTGAGTACAAATCCTTTATCTCCTTGGTTAAATTTATTTGTAGGTATCTTAATTTTTTTGTTGCAATGGTAAATGGGATTGCTTTTTTAGTTTCTCTTTCTGTGAGTTCATTATTGGTGTATAGAAAAGCCATAGAATTTTTTGTATCCTGCTACATTGCCGAAATCATTTATTAATTCTAGTAGTTTTTTGATGGAGTCTTTGGGGTTTTCTATGTACAATATCATATCATCTGCGAATAAGGACAGTTTTACTTCTTTTCCAATTTTGATGCCTTTTATTTTTTCTTCTTGTCTGATTGCAATGGTTAGTACTTCCAGTACTATGTTGAAGAGGAGTGGTGAGAGTGGGCATCCCTGTCTTATTCCTGTTCTTAGGGTAAATGGTTTTAGTTTTTGCCCATTGAGTATGATGTTGGCTGTGGGTTTGTCATATATGGCTTTTATCATTTTGAGGTATGATCCTTCTATTCCCACCTTGCTGATAGTTTTTATGAAGAAAGGGTGTTGGATTTTGTCAAATGATTTTTCTGCATCAATAAATATGATTATATGGTTTTTATCTCTCAGTTTGTTTATGTGGTGTATCACGTTTAATTATTTGCGGATATTGTACCATCCTTGCATCCCAGGAATAAATCTCACTTGATCATGGTGTATGATCTTTCTAATGTAATGCTGGATTCGATTTGCTAGAATTTTGTTGAGAATTTTGGCGTCTATGTTCATGAGGGTTATTGGCCTGTAATTCTCTTTCTTTGTATTGTTTTTATCTGGTTTTGGGATTAGGGTAATGCTGGCTTTGTAGAAAGAGCCTGGAAGTGTTCCTTCCTCTTGAATTTTTTGGAATAGTCTGATGAAGATAGGTTTTATTTTTTCTTTGAATGTTTGCTAAAACTCTGCTGTGAAGCCGTCTAGTCCAGGGCTTTTGTTTGTTGTAAGTTTTTTAAATTATTGCTTCAATTTCCTTCATAGATATCGGCCTATTCATATTTTTTTTTATTCCTGCTGGTTGAGTTCTGGAAGGTCGTATTTTTCTAGGAATATGTCCATTTTCTAGGTTGACCAGTTTGTTCGAATGGAGTTGCTCATAATATTTTTTTACGATTCTTTGTTTTTCTGTGGGCTCTGTTGTTATTTTGCCTCTTTTGTTTCTGATTTTGTTTATTTGGGTCCCCTCTCTTTGCTTCTTGGTGAGCCTGGCTAGAGGTCCATCAATCTTGTTTATCCTTTCAAAGTACCAGCTCTTGGTTTCATTGATCTTTTTTATTGTTGTTTTTTTTTTTGTTTTTTGTTTTTTTTGTCTCTATGTCATTTATTTCCGCTCTGATCTTTATTATTTCCTTCCTTCGATCACACTGGGCTTTTCTTGTTGCTCTCTTTCTAGTCCTTCAAGTCGCAGAGTTAGATGTTTTATTACCAGTTTTTCTTGTTTTTTTTTTGAGGTAGGCCTGTAATGCTATGAACTTCTCTCTCAGGACTGCTTTCACTGTGTCCCAAATATTTTGGATTGTTGTGTTTTCATTGTCATTTGTTTTCAGGATGTTTTTTATTTCTTCTCTGATCTCTTTGGTAACCCACTCATTGTTTAATAGTATGCTATTCAGCCTTCAAGTGTTTGAATTTTTGTGATTGTTTTTATTGTAGTTGATTTCTAATTTTATGCCATTGTGGTCTGAGAAGATGCTTGATATGATTTCAATCTTCTTGAATTTGAAGAGTCTTTACCTGTGTCCCAATATGTGGTCTATGTTTGAAAATGTCCCATGTGTGCTTGAGAAGAACGTATATTCTGTAGTTTTGGGGTGGAATGTTCTAAGGATGTCGATTAAGTCCATCTGATCTAGTGAGTCATTTAGGATTGCTGTTTCTTTGCTAATTTTTTTGTTTAGAGGATTTATCCAGTAATGTTAATAAGGTATTAAAGTCTCCTACTATGATTGCATTGCTGTCTATCTCTCCCCTGATATCTTCCAGAATTTTTTTATATATTTGTGTGCTCCTGCATTGGGTGCATATATGTTTACCAGAGTTATATCCTCTTGTTGTATTGATCCCATTAGCATTATGAAGTGGCCTTCCTTGTCTCTTGTTATGGTCTTCACTTTGAGGTCTGTTTTGTCAGATATAAGTATTGCTACCCCAGCTTTTTTATTTTTTATTTTTTTTCCATTTGCCTGATAGGTATTTTTCCATCCCTTCACTTTCAGTTTGTATGTGTCCCTTGTTCTGAGGTGAGTCTCCTGTAGACAGCATATATATGGGTCATGTTTTCTTATCCATTTTGTTTGGAGCATTTAATCCATTTACATTTAATGTAATTTTTGACTAGTGGACGTGTGCACAAAATTAGTGTACATTAAAAGGGAATTAATTAGAAGAAATATTTTAATATTGCTATTTGCCCATTCTTTATAATAAAAGTGTCAGAGATGGGAGAAAATTAGTAAAATGTATATAAAATCTTCCTCCTGTCAGAGTCTGGGGCATAGTGCGGGACCTAGAGTCAAGTCCCCGCCCACCATCTGAACGCACTTCGAAAACACATGAGACCCAGACCTGGCAGGCCCCAACCCCATTGGGTGAGACCCAGATCAGGCCGGCTCCACCCCCGTCAAGCCCCTCTGGGTAGGGGTGCAGCCTCAGGTCCCCCAGCCCAGCGCTGGTCAGGGGGCTCAGCCTCTGGTCCCCCAGCCCGGCGCCAGGGTGTGGAGTGCGGCCTGAGGTCCCCTGGGCAGGGAACACAGCCTGAGGTTCTCCGGCCTTGCGCTGGGGCAGGGGGCGCAACATGAGGTCTCCCAGCCCAGCACCAGGGCGGGGGGCACGGCCTGAGTTCCCCTGTCAAGCCCAGCCTGAGGTCTCCCATCAAGCCACGCATAGCAGGGGACACGGCCTGAGGTCCCCTGTCAAACCCTGCGGGGTGAGGAGTGTGGCCTGAGGTCTCCCGGCCCGGTGCCAGGGTGGGGGTCGCAGCCTGAGGTCTCTCAGAGCTGGGGCGGGGGGCAAGGCCTGAGGTCCCCCGTCAAGCCCCGCTAGGTGAGGTGCGTGGCCTGAGGTCCCCTTTCAATCCCAGCCCCGCTGCTGCGTCACGTCAGCGCTGAACGGGGATGTACACAGGCATTTTCATGTCCCTATCTGAGGATGCAGGCAGGCAGCTTCACCTCAGTGCTGGGTAGGGATGCACGGAGGCAGTGTGATGTTAGTGCTGGGGGCGGAAGTCCCCCCATCCCCGCCCATAGCCTGGTCGTGACTGGGACACCGTAACGTAGATATTAGCATTTTACCTCTTTATATGTATAGATAGGTACTTGTTTGTAGTCATTTCTGTGCTTTATGCCTGTGTTCTTTCCTTTCTATTTCTTCTTTTTACAGCATTCCCTTTAGCATTTCTTGCATTGCTTGCTTGGAGGTGATAAACTCCCTTAGCATTTGTTTTGTCTGTGAAGCTCCTGATTTCCCCTTCAATTTTGATTGTTAGTCTTGCTGGATAGAGTATTCTTGGATTCAGTCCTTTGCTTTGCAGCACTTTGTATACTTTATTCCATTCCCTTCTAGCTTGGTGTTTTTATGTTGAGAAATCATTTGATAATCTGATGAGGGATCCTTTGTAGGTAACTCTCTGTCTCTCTCTTGCAGCCTTTAAGATTCTCTCTTTGTCATTAACATTTGCTATTGTAATTATGACATGTCTTGTTGTGGGTCTTTTGAGATTCATCTTGCTTGGAACTCTTCTGTGCTTGTGTGACTTTTTTCTTCCCTATATCAGGGAAGTTTTCTGTCATTATTTCTTAAAATAGATTCTCTAATCCTTGCCACTCTTCTTGTCCTTCTGGCAGCCCTATTATACATATGTTACTTTGTTTCATGTTGTCCCAAATCTCCCTTGCGCTCTCTTCCTGCTTTTTAACTTTTTTCTCCAGTTGGTGTTCAGATTGGGCTTGTTTCTCTACCTTAGTTTCTAACTCACTAATTCGGTCCTCTGCTTCTTCTAGTCTACTGTTGAGACCTTCCATAGTGTTTTTGATTGTAGCTATATCACTTTTGATTTCTTCCTGATTTTTGCATAAGTTGTTGATTTTCTCGTCCATGTGGTTTATGAACTGTATGATCATTACGCTGAATTCTTTTTCTGTCATATTGCATGCCACTGTTTCACTTATTTCCTTTCTTGGTGATTCCTCTTTTTCTTTCCTCTGGGATTGTTTTGTTGTCTCCCAATTCTAACTATCACCAGAAGGTCCAAATGCTGAGTTGTGGGGGCCTGAGTCATGTGCAGTGGGAGCTCCGTCATTGAAGAGCTCCGACACTGAGACGTGTGGCTGCTGTGGTTCAGTGGGAGCCAAGCACACTGAGAATCAGAGTCACCAGCACTCAGCTTGGCCTCATGCACACACCTAGAATCAGGGACCCTATATGCACTGCGCTGAAAAAAGTACCTACAGGCGTACGTCGAATATCAGAGTCCCCTACTGCATGCCTGGAATCAGAGACCCCTTGTGCACGCGCCAAGAATCGAGTATTGTAGTTTCTGTCACTTTGTGCAGCCTTGTGCTGTGAATCAGGGTCCCTGTGTGCGCATGCACCGAGAATTAGAGTCACAGGTACTCAGTGTGCGTGCGCTGAGAATCAGGATCCCGTGCGCGCATGGTAAGAAACAGAGTCCCCCATGTGCACACCGAGAGTCAAGTCACTGGTGCTCAGTGCGCCTCTCGCACAGAGAATCAGGATCCCTGGTCTGCTTGAGGGGGCAGGTTGCACAGCCACCCTGTGTAGGAGGGAGACCTACTCCTGCGCCGTGGGAAACAGACTCCCAGTGTCCACACGCCCAGAGTCAAATGTTAAGTCGCATATCCGCCCTTTGGCGGCAGGAAGCCTGCTGGCGTGGCCTGGCAGGTCCCATGCCACTGCAGTGGGCTGTCGGGGTGGGGGGTGGGCTTTGTGACTCACAGTAATCTGTGGCCGGGATGTCTGGAGTCTTGGTGTCCGTGGGTCTGCTGGTCTTTGTCCCAAGTAGTTGTAAGGTCCCGGCTAGTGGCTTGCGTCAGAGACGAGATTGGGTGGTGGTGAGGCTAGGATCCTAGTCGCAAGCAGTCCTGTTCTTCAAGATGGCATCTATATTGTACTTTTAATCTACCTTAATTATAAAACATCTACTTTAGGACCATATTATTTTCAAATACTTTCCATGAATGAAAACATTTATGAAGAATGATTCTTAAGAAATTACAAGCTGTTGTAGTTCCTCAGATAACTAAGAATGAAAACTTGACTTTCTTTATATTGAACTAGAGGCCCGGTGAATAAAATTCGTGCACGGGGTGTGTGTGTGTCCCTCAGCCCAGCCTGCACCCTCTCCAATCTGGGACCCCTCGAGGGATGTCCGACTGCCCATTTAGGCCCGATCCCAGTGGACAGTCGGACATCCCTCTCACAATCCAGGACTGCCAGCTCCCAACCTCTCGCCTGCCTGCCTGATTGCCCCTAACCACTTCTGCCTGCCAACCTGATCACCCCCAAACCCAGTGATGGCGAACCTATGACACGCGTGTCAGCACTGACATGTGTAGCCATTTCTGATGACATGCGGCCGCTGAGGCGGCCGCATGCCGAGGATGAAACATTTGCTTCTCCTGAGGATGAAACATTTGCGAAATAATGTTTTTTCCTCAAAGTGACACACTACCCGAGTTATGCTCAGTTTTTTGGCAAAGTTTGACACACCAAGCTCAAAAGGTTGCCCATCACTGCCCTAACCACTCCCTGCCAGTCTGATCGATGCCTAACTGCTCCCCTTCACACCCAATTGCCGCCAGCTGACCTCCCCTGCTGGCCTGGTCACCCCTAACTGCCTTCCCCTGCCGAACTGGTTGCCCCCAACTGCCCTCCTCTGCAGGCCTGGGTCCCCCACAACTGACCTCCCTTGCAGGCTTGGTCCCTACCAACTGCCTTCTCCTGCTGGCCTGATCGCCCACAACTGCCCTCCCCTGCCGGCCATCTTGTGGCGGCCATCTTGTGTCCACATGGGGGTGGCCATCTTGTGTCCACATGGGGGCGGCCATCTTGTGTGTTGGAGTGATGGTCAATTTGCATATTACTCTTTTTTTAATTTATTTTTTATATATATATTTTATTGATTTTTACAGAGAGGAAGGGAGAGGGATAGAGAGTTAGAAACATTGATGAGAGAGAAACATTGATCAGTTGCCTCCTGCACACACCCCTTACTGGGGATGTGCCCGCAACCAAGGTACATGCCCTTGACTGGAATCGAACCTGGGACCCTTCATTCTGCAGGCCGACACTCTATCCACTGAGCCAAACTGGTCAGGGCGCATATTACTCTTTTATTAGATAGGATAAGAAATTAGAGTTTTAAACCTAACATTTATTTAACTCACAAACATTTTGTTTTTAGTAATTATATTTTATAAACAATTGTTTTTAACATTATATTTTAAAAAGTACAATGCATACTTAGCATGCAGCACTGTCCACTAGGAATGATTAGATATTATAAATTTTGGGAAATTACATAAACATTGCATTAATTACATAATGTATGAATTGCTATCAAATGTTCAAAATGAGAAATATAACTGGTTATTAGAGTATATTGATTCTCATATATATGCTTTTTTTTACTTTTTAAAGAATATATTTTTATTCATTTCAGAGAGTAAGAGAGAGGAAGAGAGAGATAGGAACATCAGTGATGAGAGAAAATCATTGATCGGCTGCCTCCTGCATGCCCCCCCCCCCCCCCCCCACTACTGGGGATCAAGCCAGCAACCTAGGCATGGGCCCTGACTGGGAATTGAACTGTGACTTCTGGTTCATAGGTCAACACTCAACCTCTGAGCCACACCAGGGGGATATATATATATATATATATATATATATATATATATATATATATATATATATGCAAGAGGCCCAGTGCACAAAATTCGTGCATGGGAGGGGGGGTGTCCCTCAGCCCAGCCAGCACCCTCTCCAATCTGGAACCCCTTGAGGGATCGGGCCTAAATGGGCAGTCAGACATCCCTCTCACAATCCAGGACTGCTGGCTCCCAACTGCTCGCCTGCCTGCCTTCCTCATTGCCCCTAACTGCTTCTGCCTGCCAGCCTGATCACCCCCTAACCACTCCACTGCCAGCCTGATTGATGCCTAAGTGCTCCCCTGCCATCCTGTTTGCCCCTAACTGCCATCCCTGCAGGCCCGGTCACCCCCAACTTTCCTCCTCTGCTGGCCTGGTCACCCCTAACTGCCCTCCCCTGCAGGCCTGGTCCCCCACCAACTGCTTTCCACTGCAGGCCTGGGTCCTCCCCATCTGCCCTTCCCTGCAGGCCTGGTCACCTCTCAACTGCCCTCCCTTGCAGGCCGGGTCCCTCCCCTGCTGGCGATCTTGTGGTGGCCATCTTGTGTCCACATGGGGGCAGGATCTTTGACCACATGGGGGCAGCAATATTGTGTGTTGGAGTGATGATCAATCTGCATAGTACTCTTTTATTAGATATGAGATATATATATATATATGACTTTTGATAAAAATTTGTTAGTGTGCATTATAATGTATGAATTAAGACCATGTATGATTATTTTTACTTTATTTTAGAAAGACATTTTCTAATAGCTGTTGTCTGATTGTTTCAAATGGTTGCTCATATCAGGTGTCATTATATATCAATTTAACTTGCTCTAATACTTTTTTACTTTTAATTTGCCAAGAACTTCAGTTGGTTGTCTGGAAATTAAAGCCTTTGCGTGAAAGTGTCATTGCATCAGAACTTGGCACTCACAGGAATCTAAAAAACAGGCTGTTCATTCCCTACAGAGAGTCAGAGTATTCTATAACCTGACTTTGTCTTTATAATTAGGTCTGTGCTACATTAAGTGATTTAGTTTAATTTGGCCTAGGGTAAAATGTTGTAGGACATTTTAGAAAATCCTGTACATGATTAACTCTCTGAAAAGAATACTAGTTTTAAAATTTTACTTTTTAAAAATAGGCCATCTTCATTCTCAAAGTGTTGTTTGTAACTGGCACTGAAACTATTGCAGTATTCCAAATGGTATATTGTTTTGCCCTTGAAGTTTTGAAAGTGTAAAAGCCATGAATTTTAAACACCAAATATTTATTTCATCTTAATTTGATGGGAAGGAATTCATTTTTTAAAATAATTTCTTCATTACTACAGCATATAACACAGGAGAACTATTTGCGAAAAACATAAAATAGTGTTATAATGTAAAAGAACTTACTTTATTATAAACTAGAGGCCTGGTGCATGAAATTCGAACTCAGGGGGGTATCCCTCAGACCAGCCTGCACCCTGTCCAATCTGGGACCCCTCGAGGGATGTCCGACTGTCCGTTTAGGTGGAATCAGGTCTGAACGGGCAGTCGAACATCCCTCTCATAATCCAGGACTGCTGGCTCCCAACTGCTCGCCTGCCTGCCTTCCTGATTGCCCCTAACCACTTCTGCCTGCCAGCCTGATCACCACCTAACCACTCCCCTGCCAACCTGATCGACACCTAACTGCTCCCCTGCAGGCCTTGTCACCCCCAACCCCCCTCCCCTGCTGGCCCAGTCATCCCTAACTGCCCTACCCTGCCAGCCTGGTCTCCCCCAACTGCCCTTCCCTGCAGGCCTGGTCCCCCCACCCCAACTGCCCTCCCCTGCAGGCTTGGTCACCCCCAACTGCCTTCCCTTGCAGGCCTGGTCACCCTCCAACTGCCCTTCCCTGCAGGCCTGGTCGCCCCCAACTGCCCTACCCTGCAGGCCTGGTTGCCCCCAACTGCCTTCCCCTGCAGGCCTGGTCCCCTCCAACTGCCCTTCTATGCAAGCCCAATCACCCCTAACTGCCCTCCCCTGCAGGCCTGATCACCCCCAACTGCCCTTCCTTGCAGAACTTGTCCCTCCCAACTACCCTTCCCTGCAGGCCTGGTCCCCCCCCCCTCCCCAAACTTCCCTCCCCTGCTGGCCTGGGTCCCCCCCAACTGTCATCCCCTGCAGGCCTGGTTGCCCCCAATTGCCCTTCTCTGCTGGCCCAGTCATCCCCAACTGCCCTCCCCTGCAGGCCTGGTCGCCCCCAACTGCCCTCTGCTGACCCAGTCATCCCCAACTGCCCTCCCCTGCAGGCCTGGTCACCCCCAACTGCCCTCCCTTGCAGGCCTGGTCCCTCCCAACTGCCCTCCCCTGCTGGCCTGATCGCCCACAACTGCCCTCCCTTGCTGGCCATCTTGTGGCGGCCATCTTGTGTGTTGGAGTAATGGTCAATTTGCATATTACCTCTTTATTATGTAGGATTTTTAAACTTTAGAATCCTAAGTAGTAAGACTATTGTAAATAACCCCAAATTGAAAAAGAAATGTGATTGTCTTAAGTATTTACTTAATTCTCAGGAAACTCACTAATTTTTAACTTTTTTATTCTGAATATTCTTGCCACTTATTAGTTAGATTTGAACTTTTAACTGTACTTAAAGCAAACAAGCAAGCAAGAAAACAGCCATACAAAGTTTAACTATAAAGGTTAATTAGGAAATAATAATTTTTTTCAGAGTTTCAAGGGAATCATAGATTACTTCCTTTTGTTCATTTTGGATCTCTCAGATGTAATGTGGCTTACTTCACAGTTTCCTGTTCAGTTCCAAAGTTATTAATAAAGATTTAGTTATTAAAAATAACTGCTCATCGTAAAAACAGTGAAATTATACAGATAGATATAAAATGAAATAGAAATATTGCTTCTCTTCATTCTCTCACTTTCTCCTCCTCATCTCTTAGGCTGTTTCTTCATAGTTACTGCTGGTAGTTTCCTATGTATTTTTCTTGATAAAAATACTGTTCAATCATGTACGCACCTGTGAGTATAATTTTACTTTTCCCCGTTTTTTATTTACCCATGTTCCGTGCCTATATTGTTTAGGCTCAAGACATATTTTGGGCAGGAAATTCATTTGTCTTATTCACCATTTTATATCTAACTCCTAGAATAGTTCCTGACCCATAATATATTGGTACTTAACAAATACTTGAAGAAAGAATCTTCCACACAGTGCATATTTCTTTTTTTTCTTTTTTCTTTTATTTTCCTATCTAATAAAGAGGAAATATGTGAATTGACCATCACTCCGTCACAAAGATGGCTGCACTCACAGCTGAGGCCAAGTTCCCATAAGGAGCCTTATCGAGCAATCAGCAGGGACCTGAGGCTACGCCCTTCCCTGCCCAGGTGGGGCTTGACAGGGGACCTCAGGCCGTCCCCCACCTAGCAGGGCTTGACAGGGAACCTCAGACTGCGCCCCCCCACCTGGCAGGGCTTGACAGGGGACCTCAGGCCACGCCCCCCGCCCTGACGTCAGGCTGGGGGACCTCAGGCAGCATCCCCCACCCCAGTGCCAGGCCAGGGGATCTGAGGCCACACCCCCTGCCCGGTGGGGATAGACGGGGGACCTCAAGGTGCGCTTCCCGTCCTGGTGCTGGGCTAGGGGACCTCAGGCTGCTCCCCTAGCCCCAGTGCCAGGCTGGGGGACCTCAGACCACACCCCCCACCTGGCAGGGCTTGACAGGGGTTCTCAGGCCATGCCCCCCGCCCCAGCACCAGGCCAGGGGACCTGAGGCTGCTCCCCCCTGCCTGGCTGGGCTTGACAGGGGACCTCAGGCGGTGCCCCCCACCCAGCGGGGCTTGACGGGGGTCCTCAAGGTGCGACCCCCAGTGCTGGGTTGGGGGAACTCAGGCCACACCCCCTCTTGCTCTCTCTCTTCTTCTGGCACCCCCATAATTCGGATGTTGGTACGCTTGAAGTTGTCCCAGAGGCTCCTTATACTATCTTTATATTTTTGGATTCTTTTTGCTTTTTGCTTTTCTGGTTGGGTGTTTTTTGCTTCTTTGTATTTCAAATCTTTGACTTGATTCTTGCGATCTTCTAGTCTGCTGTTGGATCTCTGTATATTATTTTTTATTTCAGTCAGTGTATGCTTAATTTCTAGTTGGTCCTTTTTCATATCATCGAGGGTCTCACTAAATTTATTGGCCTTTTCTAGAAAATTCTTGAAAAACCTAATAACCGTGGTTTTGAACTCTACATCCAGTAGTTTTCTTTCCTCCATTTCTCTCATTTGTGACCTAATTCTTTGTCTCCGCATTTTGGCTGCTTCCCTGTGTTGATAGAGTGGCTTTGTGTGCTAGGTGTCCTATAGGGCCCAGTGGCTCAGCCTCCCCGGTTACCTGAGGTGGACACTCTTGTTGCATCCCTTTGTGGGCTGTGTGCACAGTCTTGTTGTAATGAAGCCTTGATTGTTGTTGGTATCACTGGGAGGAATTGACCTCCAGGCCAATTGGCTGTGAGGATCAGAACTTCTGTGCTGGAGACACCCTTATGAGGCAAGACTTGCTTCAGTGGGGCTTTGGTGCTCGCTGAGTCTGCCCCCTGAGTGTGTCCCTTACGGATCTGAGGAGTTGTAATCTGGATGGTCCTACTCGGACCTCTGGGTACACTGGCTCTTGGATCTTCAAGGAGGTGCTAATTTAGCCTCTGCCTGAGGCCACCCAGCAGGAGCTACGGAGAGATCTGCAGATTCCTCCTCTTTGTTTGGGTTTTGGAGGTGCCCAGATGATGCCCAGCTGTGAAGCAATGCAAGCTGCTGTGGGGCCTTGGGCCTTCTTTTGGATGTTCTGGGTCTCTTTGACTCAGCTGCAGTTTGTTAGGTAAGTTTAGATTTCAAAGGACGAGGCCATTCATATGCAAAAGCCTCTGTGCACACCTTGGATGGGGCGGAGTCTCAGGGTGGAGCAAACGGCAATGGCTTCCCGTCAGCCCTGCCCTAAGAGGCCCCTGGGTCTCAGTGTCCCCCGGTAATCGCTGCAAGCACCTCTGAGAGAAAGCCACCCTCGAGTTCCGTTCCTGATGCCAGACAGTCCAGTTTTTCCCCGTATGAGTCTGGGTCCCCAGAGTCTCGCCCAGAACTGGAGTTCAGAGCAGTCGGGAGCTTGTGTCTCTCTCCGGATTGAAAAAGCCAGCTGCGTACTCAGTTGCCAGCCCTCTCCACGCGCGCACCTCCGTACCTCTGCACTTTACTTCCGCACCTCCTCTGAGTCTCAAGGTGCTTTTCTCTTTCCTTCTAGTTGTAGAATTTCCACTCAGCCAGCCTTCCTGTGGTTCTGGATGATGTCCGTTTTGTCTTTTAGTTGTAGTTTTGAAGTTGGTGTGCGAGGCAGCAAGTTCAGGTGTTTACCTATGCCGCCATCTTGGTTTCTCCACAGTGCATATTTCTTGCCCTTTTTACTTGTGTTATGGTTTTCCTTTTCATCCTCACCTGAAGATATCTTTTTATTAATTTTAGAGAGAGAGAAACATCAATGTGAGAGAGAAACATTGACCTGTTGCCTCCCATACGCACCCAGACAGGGATCGAACCCTTAATCCCTTGGTGTAAGGGGCGACACTCCAACCGACTGAGCCACCTGGCAAGGGCTACCAGTATTCTATCGATAAACGTTCATTTATGTTAGGTCTGTTTTTCTGCTAGTCATCTGTCCATCCGTCCATCTACCTGTCTACCCAATACACACATACTAAGTAGTATGAAATACAATGAAGTAAACCCCAAACAAATTATTTCCCTGAAGGCAGTAGCATAGATAATGTTATGTTTCTACTTTAATAGGGTAACCAGGCAAAACCTTTTTGAAGAGTTGACTTTTGAGCAGTGTCTAAAATGAGAAAAATGGTCTAGAAATCTAGAAAAAAGGATTCTGGGCAGAGGAGATATAGTAAATATAAACGTTCTGAGGCAAGAACAACTTGGTGAGTTCAGTGAACAGAAAAAAGTACAGTGTGACGAGAGCATGAGTAGTTTCTCTCATGTAAATACTGCTTTAATATATGTTAAATGTTTTACACATTTTTCTAAATACTGTTAGGAGTGGAAGTGAGGGGTCCAATAGTATCTGCAGTTTTAAATTTTGAGAGCTGAGGTGTGGGGCCACTTTCATTCATATTCTTTCTCCCTGAACCTCTTCTTGCTTCCCCTGGCTCTGAGATACTTGGGTTGTCTGGAGCTTGGTAGGGAGGGAGTGGGCTGGGATGTGAGGCACGGTGAGTGAAATTCTGTTGGGGAGAGATGTGACAGGGACTGTGGTTGTTTCAGAGACTTTTGTCTATTAAAGATGAAGATCCAGCAATAGAGCATATTCATATGTTGTACATGTTGAGTTATGTGATAAAATATTTGGCTCTCCTTTGGCCTATTAATGAAATCATTTCAATGCAGAAATTATCAACATTTCTCAATCTAGGAAAACAAAATTTGGGTGTTTTTTTTTATAGTTAGATATGAGGCCATATTACAAGTGATTCCTAATTTGGCACTATTGGATTCAGTTTACACAATATATGATTAAAATAAAGAGGCATTAGAAAAAAATGTCATTAATCAGAGTCAGCCAAAAACCTTTGCTATAATGTGGCTTTCGTGGAGGAAAGTAGGACGGGCAACTCATATTTAAAATAAGTTTTAAAAAATCCTGGGTGTTGTTACATTGGGGAATGAAATCCCTTTTCTGAATGCCTTGATATCAGAAAGGCATTTCATTTTATAAGATAAATGTCAGAATCACCTGTAATTTTTTAGGCAGATTAGAAATTTTAGACTGGTTAAAGAACACAATTTCTTTCACTGGTATTTTACTGCTGAGTAGGCTAGGAGAGACAAGTCATGTTTGCAGAGAGAGGCTTGTTTAAAAATTTGCAATTTACATTTTTTGGTAAGGTGAAGTTATGAAATTTTGGCAGGTATAGTCAGATTCCCATGTACCTATAGAAAGAAGGGAGTATGTAGCTTCCTTAATTATTATTTTTTCTTTCTTCTACATATCAAGACTCACTTCCTTTGAGAATTAAAAACAATTTGGAATGAGGTTAGAAATCTGTGATGGAGAATATTTTAATTTAACAGATGCTAATAATATAGCATGTTCTGTCTATTGATTAAAATTTTTCTTTTTCTTTTTTAACATGGGTAATTTTTTTCAGCACAACTTATAAATAAACTTTAGTGGGAAATCAGTTTTATTTTGCTACTTGAACCTGGTATACATTAATAGTGGTAAGGTAATTAACTTATATTTTGTCTGTGTTTTAATAAGTAGCTTTTTGGTTAAGAAGCCTAATTTATCTGATCTCTAGTATAAAATCACCCCACTAGTTTTAACGTGAATATGTAATTTTTGATCAAAACAACTTATTGATATAAAATCTTTAAGGTGAGTTTAAGAAAACAAATTAGTATTTTATTAGTCTTTTTTTTAAATATATTTTATTGATTTTTATACAGAGAGGAAGGGAGAAGGATAGAGATTTAGAAACATTGATGGGAGAGAAACATCAATCAGCTGCCTCTTGCACACCTCCTACTGGGGATGTGCCCGCAACCAAGGTACATGCCCTCGACCAGAATCAAACCTGGGACCTTTCAGTCCGCAGGCCGATGCTCTATCCACTGAGCCAAACCAGTTAGGGCAGTATTTTATTAGTCTTGATCCTTTGTCCTAAAATGATCGAAGTGTAAAATATGTTGCATATTTACAAAAATCTTTTATTCCTGTTACAGTATGTAGATACATAAGTTGTAATTAACTTGCTTCATTAGAACATCTAATTTTTGCTTGACATTATGCAAATGTATGGTTAAATCTGTTTTTTAAGATTTTTCCAGTTTAATGTTAGAATCCAAATTCATAAAGAGTTGGAAAAATGAGATGTCTGAGCTATAGGATTCACAAGGATTTCATATGAAGCCTATTTAATCAGGATAACACTGTTATTAATATTCATAATGTCAGCTGGAACACAAATGACAGACTATGGGGCCTAAAAATTTTACTTGGTGAATTTATTAAAAGTATCTTAAAAAATTAATGGAATTTAAGTAAAGTTAGTGAATATGAAAATCTTGTGTTAGCACAAAAAAAATCTCTATTAGAACTTTCTTTGTGATAATTTTACATTGATGTCTTTTGACAGATTTCATTGGTACTTAAAGAAGAAAGATGCACGAATGGTCATTTAAGAGGATTTAAACACATTGGCACATTAATTTTTACATGAATAATAAGTACTTTCCAAAAGCAATTAACTTACAGTGTACAGGATATGAATTGAAAAATAAGACTGTGACATCAAGGGCAAAGCAAATGTGCTGTACATTTTAAACTTAGTGGTAGGACTTTTTAATATTTTGATTTATTTTATTTGTATAGTTTGCATATGACTTAGAATATGGTTATATATGGTTATTATAGTGCGTTTGAAAGCATATTAGAAGGGCAATAATACTCTTGTCTTACCCCCAAATATTGGTGGTGTTAAAACATCATTCTCTTCTAGTATCATTTACATTTATTGGAGACTTAAACATTTGCTGTGTTATTGGTAATATTTGAGAATATGTTCAATTTTGCAGAAAGTCTTAGGGTGATTCTGATTTGGATTTAGTGCTTCAAATACATGTGTTAACACAGACTTATTGATTATAGCATAACTTAAATGTATAATAAAAAAACTTCTTGAAGTTTAGTGTGAGAAGTTTAGTTAAGAACCATCTTAGTTGGGTACAAGTAAATTTGTTCTCTATTTTAGCCTAAGAAAGTAAAAAGTTAGGGATGGCTTAAGTAAAACTGAGATGCATTTTATTTTTTATACTACCTGTTATTTATGTTTTTTAATATGCTTATAATGACATTATGCCAGTGTTACAGTTTTTATTTTTGTATTTTAGTTCATTTAAAAAATTAATTTTAGACCATTATGTATAGTCGGAATAATGAATATTTTGTTTAATACTTTCCAGAGATTTTTTGTGTGTGAATTTTAGTATTTATAAAAGCATAGTTTAGTTATTTCCTGTAACAGTCCACTCAGGGTTCACCTATAAGAGCATATAGTCATTGGCCTGGCAGTCCAGATGGGTACTAGAAGTTTCACTTGCAGTCTGTCAAAGTTACAATGAATGATTTAGTTTCACTAGACTTGTAGGTGTAGCCTGGTATGTTTGGGAACTCACATTCAGAGTTTGATTGGAAAAAGCATTAATTACCAGGGCGTGTAGAAATTATCACAATATAATGCATACATTAAAATTTTTGTATAAAGAGTAAAATCAAATTGCTATATTGGCTATTATGATTTTTTCTAGTGGCTTTTTAAAAGTTAGGTTTTGGATGGGGATGCTTTTGTTTTTAGATCTGACATATTCATTTATATGCCCAGCAGAGGGCAGCATTTTACTATGTCAGCATCATGAAAGAATTAGCCCTGCTTAGACTGTCAATGTTTCTTGTAATTACTCCCAGTATATTTGTTGCTTGCTTATGAATTAACTTGCATTTATGGAACTAAATCATTCCAATCATTTAATTACACCTGAGGAGCTGAACTATAATTGCTTGCTTCCAACTAGGATCTGATATGGCTTGAGCAGTATTAATTTGGTGTTTACTTTTCTGAGTGCTAAAAGCATTAAAATGATTGTGCAATGGGATTACATTTTACTAATTGCTGGCATTCATTAACTGGGAAAATGATGAGGAAGAGTGACTGTATATTACAGAGGGATAAAATTATGGTTTTAAATAGTATATTACTAAGCACATTAAGGCCTGTAAGACATGTTTTAAAATACTCCAGAGGTTATTAAAGACTGTATTTTCTACATGTCTTGCTATATGAATCTCTTATTAAAAGACTGCAATTATTATTAACCTTTTTGGGCAATATGTAGGGAAATGGCTTCATTGACTAGAACATATTTCTTTGATATTAATAACTTCCTATATTTTCAGCTAATCCAAAAGTAAATGAGGAACTTAGAAAAAGATTGCCAACTCCAGATCAACATATTTAGAGAAAATTGGAAAAAGAGAAGCTTACTTCAGCTTTATTTGAGGACTTTTTAAAGAATGCAGAGTTCTAGCTGTGAGGTAAATCTAATTTTATTCTCCTTAACAGCATGCACACAAAAACTTGCAGAGCTTTTGTCATGTTTATTATGAAATCAAGTTTAAGAGCAAAATACGAATAATTCCACAAATTAATGATAGTCTTTACGTTTTTTTTTTTTTAAATTGGAAAAGCGTTTTTAAATGACTTTTACAGGTAGAACATATTTTATATGAAAATATATATTGTAAATTCAAATAAAAATTTGAAATTTTTGGTATAAAGTTTATGACAAATAGACTAGAAATTTTATTCTTGTTAAATAGTTGAAGTTATAATTGGAAAAGACTAAATAAATTAAATGATTCTCTAACCAAAGGAGCAAGAATATCTAGAAGCTTAACCTGAACTGTATTTACTAAAATATAAGTGTAAAGGAAAGAACCTGTTTCTGAGAAAAATGATTTAATTTCATCTGTTGAATGCACAGTTAATTGTCCCATTACAAATGTTTTAGAAAATCATTTATCCTGTAAATTCTCTGTTAAACAAAGGTAAGGCTTAAGTGTGTTCTGATATATTGTTTTAAGTTTATTTATCTAGAGATGGCTTTATTTTAGCTTCAAATCCTGGAGCAAAAACCAGAGACATTGCCAGAGCAAACAAGAACAGAAGTACAAATGGAGGACTGGTCAAAAGGTAAGGACTTTTAAGGTATTAATACCAAACCCCAGGTGTTGTGCTAGTTCAAGGCACTGAATGAAGTGTGTTTGTTTTAACCTGTTAGACAGAGGCAGACAAGTACACACACACACATGCACCCCCCCACACAAAGGAGCAGGCACCCATAAAGAGACCCACATACTGCAAAAGGGACACAAAGACTGACACACAAAGACAGGCACATGCAGAGAAAGAGACACACACAGAGGAGGAGCTATTGAGAGAAAAAGAGGGGCCAGGCACAAGGGAGAGAAAGAAAAATAGACACACAAGTCATGAAGACTGAGAGAATAGCTGGGAGAGGGATGCATAAAGAGAGGGACACTCAAAGAAAGAAACACAAGCAGAAAGAGATGCATAACAGTAAGGGAGATCCTATACTCAAGTAGCGAGACACAGAGAAAGACACGTGTATAGATGTACATATGAAGACATAGGCACGCCTGGACTCCGAGCAATCAAAGTAAGAGAAACACAGTGAGAGAGAGATAGAGACATAAAATGAGAGAGAGAGAGAAAAAGAGAGAGAGAGAGAGAGAGAGAGAGAGAGAGAGAGAGAGAGAGAGAGAGAGAGAGAAGACACAGAGAAGACACTGAGATGGATAGAGGCATAGGCATACACACAGATACACCCACAGAGAGAGGGTGTCAGAGGGGGCCAGAGAGAGTCAGAGCAACAAAGATGTGCAGATGGAGACAGAGAAAGACACTCCAAGACAGAGACAGGAGAGAGAGAAAGATGCACACGTATGTACAAGCAGAGGGACAGAACAGTCAGGACCGAAACACAATTTGAAAGACATACTGAGAGATGGCCTATAGGGAGAGATAAAGAGATAAAAAGGGCACATCTGACTATCAATAGAGCCATAAAGAGGGAGGTTTTAAAAAAACGTTAGATTTTTAATTGAAGTCTCTTACAGTAAAATGTTGCAAATCTGGAATCCTTGGGAAATGGACTATTATGACTATAGTATCACATATAATTGAAAGCTTAAATATTATGTCCATCATTTTTATTTTCTTTAACAATTTTGTAATTTAAAAATAGGGTTATTACCAACACAGTACACATCTCTCTCTCTTTTTGGGATTCCACTTCCCCAACAGGGCTCCTTTTTCACCATGTGTCAACTTACCTTTTTCAGAAGGTTAAAGGCCATTTAGGGCGATTGTTCTATCATCGTTTTACTAAATAAGTTAATAGCTACACAGTTATTTTCAGGAATAGAATGGTCTGTGCTTTCTGAGTATCCCTTTTCCTGACTTCTGCATTTGTTTTTGACTTACATACTGTTATAAATTTTCCTCTTGTTTCTGCCTACCATTAGCAACTTTTCTCTTATTTGTGATTTTAGGCTGCTTGTTAAGAGTTTAGAATCCAAATAACTGAATTGTGCATAAAGTCATATCAAATAGGATAGTTAAAGGTTTTCAATATAAAGTTTAAATGTTTTAGTGTATGAACTTTGTGACAATTTTGATCTACTCTTTTTATGTAAGTTTGTGTTAACGACACATAGCTCTGGACCTGGAAACTAATGTTTTATAGCTGTTTTTATTCATTTATGCAAATAAACAAGCAAACAGCCTTCTTTTAAAGAGCTCAAAGCAGTTTTACTCGATTTATGTACAAAATAAGAAAAGAGGAAGTAAATCATGATGCCCCTGTTACTTATGTTTCCCATTCAGAGGTCACATTTCTGTGACAAGTATGTTGTGTAAATTATAGACAAACAAATCTTTAAGCCAAAGGAATTATATTTAATATACCTAAAGAGCTGGACGCTATGGAGGAAATTCCTCTCATAAATGTGGAATGGCCAGAGTGGCTCAGTGGTTGCATCGACCTATGAACCAGGGCACATGCCCAGGTTGCGGGCTCGATCCCCGGTGTGGGGCGTGCAGGAGGCAGACAATCAATGATTCTCTCTCATCATTGATGTTTCTATCTCTCTATCCCACTCCCTTCCTCTCTGAAATCAATAATAATAAATGTGGAACAAGCAGGAAAGATGCAGAGGAATGGAGCTGCTGAAGTTCTAGGATGCTCATGAAAAGGAAGGTTTTAGGGCTAAAGACATGGCTGCATAGTTTGCAGGAAACAGACTACAATAGTTGTGACTAAAACAGTATTAAGAAAATTTGCATTTTTACAGGCATGCTTTTGACATTGGAAATAGGAATTAGACAATTATATATTTTATAAAGGGCCTATTAATGAAACATTATTAAGAAATAAAATTAAACAGGTAAATATAATATATTTTGAGTTTAGTGATAACTGATATATTTAAACCAGTGAAGTCTACATAGTCATTTCTTTGATATCATGGTTCATGGGATTTATCATAAAGCATAGATTACTTCAAAACTCTCCTACACAAATGTTCATAGTGTACTCTCATAAATACTAGTAGTTATTTCATTTAATGTTATTTTACTTATTTTTTTAAATTGAGCTAATTAACAACTTGAATTATGCAAATTTACTTTTGTGTCATTTTACAGATTCATTATGAGAAGTGCTAAAGTGGTTACTCTTTTCCTAGCTTTATTGCAGAAACATTGCTGAATATTTAAGTCAAAGAATGTATGAAATATACAATATTAATAGATATAACTATTTACATTTTTCTTTGTCATTATAGGTAGTTTGGAAAATGTAAAGCTAAGGTTGGTAGGTGGAAGGGGTGATGACATCTACAAAATGTGCCCAGGTTTCTTTAAGTAGTTTAAAAGATCAAACCTGAATGAAAGAAATTTTCAGCTGATGGAAGCAATACGTGAGGGAATAAATGTGTGTTGCCCAGTGAGCATTAGTAACATCTTCCGGCTTCTTAAGAAGTAAATGGTGTTTTACCCTTTCACAAAAACTTTTTTTTTTTTTCCAAGATTCCTTTTTTTTTTTTTTTTTTTGCTTTTTAAGAAAACACACACACACACATCATAATCAAAGTATGTATGTAAAGTCAGCCTTCAGAAAGAATGATTTGTTATGTCATTGGTTAACTCTTTTTAGCATTTACTTATTATTTACTTAACTATATAAGGAAAAAGACATGGTGTCAAAATCTCCTATGAGTAATTAATTGGAAAAGTATAAAAAATTTCTGGATATTTTTTATACTCAATTTTGGTGGTTTTTATTAAATTAGCAGAAACATAATTTAGTTGTTTTGTAATACACAGCAGTCCATTGGAAATAGCTTTCATATTATTTATGAATAAGTGTGTGTCATATCTATACATACCTACACTAATATAGGTAAAAATGAGGTCTGGGTGCCTGTTAAATTTAGAATATTGTAAAACATATTTAAGTTTAGAACCTTTAGGGGTCAGTGTTCCCTAAGAAAGATTAAAAAAGATTACTGTGCCTACTCAAATATTAAGACTGCTCTATTTTAAATATTTCTTACCAATTGATGGTAAGAATCACAGAGCTTGAGGAAGCTTTAGACAAACACCTTTCAATGTTATGGTTTCTTCAATATTATTTTCAGTTTTATTATTTTCGGAAATTATATTTAATGTATATTTATGTACAAAGTGGTTTTTTTTCATTTAGGTTTTATCTCAATTTAAATGTGAATTGTTTTAAAACTATTTTTTGTTAAGCTTAAAAAGTAAGCATGATTCTAAATCATGAAACTCATCTGAAATTTGAGATGAAAAACTACTTCTAGAACTGCTTATATTAATTGAATCTTTACATGTAGTTTATTGGAGGCTAGCAAATATTTTAAAAATCTTTTGCTGAATTTCAGTGAAAAGCAAACGTCCTCTTTATTTTTGAATTGAATTAGCTATTACCTCTTGTAGCCATGATTCTTACGGTTTTTCTAGCAAACCTAGCAAAAGCTAACTTGTAAGTGGTTTATTAGTTTCTAGTCAGAATACTACTTACTTTTGTTTGGCATTTGGAACCTGTGTGCCACCATCAATCTCTCTTATTATTGGTTCATTTATCTTTCTGTCTTTTCACAAAGTATATATTCTTTTTACCTTCTGTCCATCTGTTGTTCTGTAATTGAATTATACCTAAAACTATTGCATGACTTGCAAGCATTTTATAAAAGTAGACATCTATAGAAAAACATCTAGGATGTGTCTTTGATCATTGTAACTAAAATATGATTGTAGAATCTCATATCATTTAAAGAAATTATTTTCTTTTTAAGCAGAGGGGAAAGAAATGGCAAGTTGCATAGATGGACTTCCATTTCTACCAACAAAGTTGTTGGTAGAAAAAAATGATTTCCTAAGCATCGAGAAATTCAAGGTTTCGAAAATACCTAGATAATTAATCATTTTGTGTTAAATAATAGGACTTGAATTGTATTTAATAATTGGCTTTCTAGTAAGTAATGGTGTATTTTCCTTAAATGAGTAATGTAATTTGCTTTTGGTTGTTTTAAAGTAGAAGGTAAATTACCACTGGAGAACCAATGCATTTAATAATTTCACTAAAAAGTTATAGAAGAAAGAACGCAGGTTTGGAGCTAGATAGACCCGTGTTTCAATTTTGTTAATACTTCACTTCTTATGTTAGTTACCTGGACTTGGGTGCAAGTTTCATAATTATTTTGAAGCCTGAGTTTTCTTTTTTATGGAAGAGGAGATAATCCCTTTAGGACTGTTTTTGAAAGTTAGGGATTGTGTATGAAAGTCCTACTACAATACCTGAAACAGGAAATGAGTTTATTTAATATGTATTTTATATACCAGAGTGATTATTTTTAGTAGTGTGGTGGTGATAATGATTTTTTTACAGATGGAAATAAAAAGATTGTTGACATATTTTACAGGGTCTAAATAAATGGTGGTGGTGGTTGTCATTGTATGCCATTCAGTTGTGAAAGTAGGTATATAAAAAATATCTGAAGGTATTAGGAAACAAATAACAATTTGAAATTATTAATTTTATAAGAAACTTCAAAAATGATGTTCATACAATATTATTAGAAACTTGATTTTTTTCAAAGTAGTATAGCTTATATTTAGTATACTTATATTTGATAAAATAGAATATAAAGTCAATAATATTCACTTAGGGTAAACCTAATTTTGTCCGTATTGAAATCCCAGTTGCGATAAAAATCTTCAGACTGTTGGCATCATACAATGTGCTTTTTCCTTTTAGCAAGTATGAATTTAAGAATGCGTTTTTTATTTTTCATATTCCATAGAGTGGTTAAAGAAGACATTTCTGAGGAAAGATTAAATTTATTATTCATCTCCATAGTACCTAACTTAATAGAACGCTGGTAGCTTCTTACACATGACCATCTAGAATTTTTGAGAGAGTGGTTTTAGGATTACTGGCAGCTGGCCCGCAAGGATTGATTTATTTTCAGAGGAAATGCCAAGGCAACTCTTAAGCACGTGATTGAGGATATACTATTCTATTTTAAAAATTACCTGCTTTTAAATAAGTGTTAAAGTAAGTGGGATTCTGGTGTTTTTATTTTTAAGCTTGATATGAATGCTTCTGTTACTACTCTTGGCCTTGGTAGGAAAGAGGAATGAAAACAAAAAATTTTACACGGGCAATTTCGTTTTCTAAAAGGTTATAAAGTTTGTTATGTACTGTATTTTGAAATTCATCTATTTCTGATACAAATAATTCACATTTGTTAATTTATGCCAAAATTATGCATTTTTGCAGTTCTTTAAATAGACTTTACTTGTAGAGCAGTTTTAGGTTCACAGCAAAATTAAGCGAAAAGTACAGCGCTCCCATTATACAGGGTACTCCCTAACCCTACACAACCTCCCCGCTATCAGCATCCGCCCTACAGTGGGACATTTGCTCCATTTGATGAACCTACCCATAAATTCTTAACAATGGAATAGTTTGTGAGATGATAGGAATCTTTGTCTTTTTACTAAATTTAGAGTGTTTTAAATTAGATTAATCTTGTACTCTTGGAATTCTTACTATACCTTTGGTGCTTCATTTTATAAAAATAATAATCACTAAGGAGAATAAGCATGAAAATGGTAAATTTCTTTTTTGAATAGGACCACTTCTCCCCCATTTTGATATATTTATATGATCTTCTCTTTGTACAACTTGTGACTATTTCTTTTATTTACAGAAATCCAATTCTACTTTTATTATCCAAGCTCTTTTAAATTTATTTGTGGCCATGAAAATATGAATGTTTTTTTGAAATAGAAAAACGACTAGAATTATTTAAAGTGTTTGCTTTGTTTTAGATTCTGATAAACCTGCTCATTCATTTCTAGTTATGGCTCTTTCATGCCAGAGCACTTCCTGGAACACATATTTGTAATACAAATCTTAATATATTAAATTTTTAATTTTCTAGAAGTTAGAATTTCAGTCTGTCATATTTAAGATGATCGTTGTGCTCTCCATAGTGACTATATTTGTCACTTTTAGTATGATTACTATAAAGTCCTGAGAGTACATTGGCATTTTGTTGATTTTACAGATCTGAATCAATATACATTGGTGTATAAACCAAATTAATGCCATTTACACAGTTGTCCAGGTTGACTGGCTGTGGAGTAGGACTGATGTGACTACATTTACTGCATTTATTCACTACTTTTGGTTATAAATAAATTTGATAATTGAATAAAACACTTTTGGGGAGTTACCAAATACTCCAATTGTGTGTGTGTGTGTGTGTGTGTGTGTACATGTGCACACATGAGTCAAAACTTGCCGGTAGGACATTTTTAAATTCATTTTGGAGAAGTTTGAGGTAGAATTTTTCTTTGTTTTGTTTTTCATGCTTTTGTTTCTTTTTGAGGAATATGAAAAAGCAAACAGAACAATTCAGACTACATTATTTTGAAATTGGTTGCATAGATTATTTCATAGTCTAAATGAAATATTCTAATCTATAGCTTTTGGGTAAAATTGATAATCCTTTGATAAATGATAAAGCTGTGCTGACGATGTATGGTAAAAAGTAATTATTTTACAAAATTTTATTTTTACTTTAATTTTTATTTTTTAAGTGATTCTAGCCTTCACATATCAAACCTTGTTGGTACTTTAAATTCAGGATGCTAGTAGGTAAAAAGTTAAAAGTAATCAGTTAATATTGATAAAATTATTCTTGTAGAGTTGGTGAATATGTTAGCTTTTGCAAATTTAATATTTTTTAAATTAAAAACTAAATTCACCTCCTTAATCATTTCACTGGCTATTCCTGAGATAATTTGATGTATTCTAAGGCATAATAATATTTATTGATTTTGAGCATTTTTAATATAGAAATATAATCAAAGTTAAGAACAAGATATCCTTATTTCCTTCTTCAATTAATGTCTTATTTTTTTTCTATTTTCCCCCCAGTGTTCAAGAATTTCAGACTAATATTGAATCCTAACAAATTGGGATAGGTAGGGTTTATTCAGCATTAGTTTACTTGAACCAACACATGTTTTGGAGGAAATATGATAGGAAATAGAACAAATACGAAGTTCTTAAGAATTTAGGCTCTTATATAAATTCTAACATTTGGGTATGGAGTATAGAGTATACTCTATCCTTTTCCCAGATTAATGTAAAGAATTTTCAGTTTAAATAAATTTTTATTTTAAGTAGATTAGATGGTTTTTGAATCTTTATTAAAAAAACAGATGGTATAAAAATTTGGAGTCACTGAAACTTTTTACTTAACTGCTTGTAAGAGTTTAAAGTTAAAAAAATAATGATTTCAATTCAACAGATATGATTGTTTCCTTTCAGAAACATTCATTGCCCATATTTTATAATCAACCAGTATGGAGTTTAAGACCAGAACAGGCTGTATTAGTCCAGGTAAGAAGAGTGAAGACAAAACAAAAATATCCATTAAAAAGCCGTCCTTGGTCTCCTGAGGACTTAGTAGAGACCAGCATCAGAGACTTCCTCTGCATTTGTATAGGTCATTTGCTCTCTAAGATGTTCTATATTGCTCCTTTATTACCTTTTTCTTTTTTAAAAGTCTCTGCCCCTCTGTGAAGTCATTTGAAATAAACACATTATTTAAAAATTCAAATTTACTTTTCTCAGGCCTTTTTTTTTTGTCTCAGGTATTTAATGCTTTTCTAAAAAAAGTGAAACTTTAAGAAGGAGGTGATGATGCTATAGCCTGTAACTGACTAATATGACACTAGTATAGTAGACGCACTTGATCAATGAAATGGGAATCTATACCTTTTATGCTTCTGTTTTGTTTTGTGTGTGTTTTTTCTGGAGAAACAAATGGTAAATTTGAATAAAACGTATATCATTTGCATAGAAAGTCAGGTAATGATGCCATATAGAGTATAATGATTTCCTAAAATCTTGTACTTAAAGTAACTGAATTACAATGAGAGATAAACAGAATATTTACCCATCCCTTATGAGCTGCTGCTGATATGTAAATTTATTCTTCTACTTTGCACAAATATACTTTTGAGCTACTGCTTAAACACTTTGATGTTCTTAGTCAAACAGTTTTAATGATGCCTCCAATATTGTGAAAGTGTGACATTTGATGAATGTCTCATATAGTTTTGATATTTGGGCACATGTCAACAAAAAAAATGAACATTGGTTTGTCATGCAACACCTAGATAATTTATAATTTTACTGTTTATATTCATCTTGACATTTTTTATCTGCCAAAGGCAGGTTTCATTTGGAATCTTAATCTGAGATTTATTTGGTGGATCTGGAAATCATAGCTAGGGTTCCCACAGGAAATGGTCCATCTACCAACAGATTAAATGGCAGTCCCGCAGTTGTTAGGGGAGCTCTGCATTTAACACACATGCATACTCATTCAGGCTGCACTGTGGAGAAAAATTAAAGTAGTAACCCAGGTTTAGGAACAATGTAGCTAAAAAGTCCCATATTTGCTGAATGACAAAGGGTTATATAGCAGCATTTCATTTTATTATTCGTGCTTGCATTTCTTGTTTGCTCTGTTGAGTCTGCTGACGAATACTAATAAATGCCTGCAACAATCCAGACGAGAGATGCCTGGCAACAAAGCTATGCGGTGGACCTCCCTGATCTTCTCCAGTTCACAACCTGACCTTTTGAAAAATTGGCTGGGCTAAGCTGCAGAATTTGGGTGTAATGGTTATTGTTAACTCCAGCTTTAGGATTTATTAATTTGTGTGATCAAGACTTACCTATACTTCAAAGTTTCAAAAGACCAAACACAATCATCCATCCATTAGAATTAACATTGTGTTTCAGTGCTTTCCACTTAATATCTGACTGGTGATTCTTCTGTTTTGTTTTCCAAACCTAAAAATACTCCTAAGTAAAATGAAAGGCACATATAAAGAAAACCTTTTTTTCTCTCTTTATACTTGTTATTGAAAAGTTGCCTTCTATAAATGATCTATGAAATTGTTGAATATATGGACAATCAGTATGTATTCATACTTAAAATATATATAATTATGAAATCTATTTTACTTGAAGGTGTAGAAATTTAAGATTTACCTAAGTCATTTACATTTTAATTGCTTTATACAAAGTATTATTATAATAAGAAAAACTGAGCAAGGTTAGGAATATACAGTGAGTAGCCAAATGGTTCATATCACTGGAGGACAAAAAGAATAAAGATAGGATAGTTTTCACAATCATTTCAGACTAAGTAATATTTATAATGGTTTAAATAGGGTAATAAAAGTTTTACAAAGCTTTATTTTATGTGATATGTTCATAAGTTAATTAGGTAGCCTAAGCTTTAGGAGATTATACTATTATACTTTGTTCACAGCCTTCTAGTATAAGAAACGATGTTAGAATTTAAAAGCTGAAACCTTATGATAGAACGTAGTTTTTATACAGAATTCTTACCTTTTTACCCTATAGAATGAACATTGATGTATTCATGACTATTTGAGACTTACGGAAACAAACAAACACTTTAAAAAATTTGGTACAGTTTCACCATTTTAAATAGCTTTCGTATAATAAAATAAGTAACAAAATTTCAGTAATTTCCATGACTATGCAGTGGAGAAGTTGTAACATGATATACGAAGTCATTGAATTGTCTTAAAGATGAAATAACTCATCACCACTTCATTTTGACATGTTTATCTAGATATATAACTATGTATAGGAATGTAAAGGATGTAGTTTATTTTGAATGTCTAACCCTCATATCCAAGTGGTTAAATTATGTCATATTGACAGATTTCACGATTTTTTAGCTTTATAAACATTTATAAAACCTTCAGTATCTTACAGCTACATCCAGCCCTTCCCACATGTTTTTTACTTCCTCTCTCTCTTTACACACACACACACACACACACACACACACACACACATACACACCTTATTAGAACTATATAAGACTCTGTATTTCTGCTCTCCAACATGGTAGCCAATGGCTACATGTAGCTTTGAGTACTTGAAATGTGGGCAGTGAGTATGCAAACTTACAATGGAAGTTATAGTTCTTTTTCTTCTTCTTCTTCTTATGGCTGGTCAAGCCAAAAACAAAACAAAACAAACTAAACAAACAAACAAACAAACAAAAAAACCCTGAGAGAATATACAGAATACACAGTATCTAAGTAGCAAGTTTGCATTTTTTTAAGTCAAAGATCCAAAAGTTACCAAATTTCCTGTGACTCCCAAATTAGAATCTGTGAGTGATAAGCACCTGTGACCTACTAACCATGATTGTTATTACAGCTAATATAACGTGCCATTGTAGTGAGTGCTAAAATTATGTTACAGAACATGCCATTTGCATTTCTTATTTTCTGAAATGGATTGAATTTACAGAATTATACTATTAATTTTATTTGTGTGGAATTGAATTTTCTTTCAGGATCTTTTGTCAAGATTTCTAAAATTTGAGGTCCTATTATTTCTGTAATTAATTTGTTTTATAATCTGATACAAACTTTATTAAACCATTAGTTATTAATTACAAGTGTTAACCACATTAAGTATTTCTATTATGTTTCTCTCATTGAATAAGGTAGCTTTTTATTTTCCAGGTCCATGTCTTCTTATTTTTTTAATAAGAATTTTTCTTATATGTTATTTATTTTTATTATATTTTAATAAGTAAATATTTTTCTTTCAGCAAAACAAATTTTCACAGATAATAATAGCTAATATTTATCGAGTGTGAATTTTGTGCTGACACTTTTCTAAGAGATTATATAATTTAAATAATTTTATTCTCAAAATTTTTTGAAGTGGTTGCTATTATTATGTACTTTTCATTGATAAGAAGTTGGTGAGAGGTTAAGTAATTTGCTGAAAGTCATACAGTTGTGTGGTAGAGCCAACGTTAAAACCCTGAAGCCCATCTTAAGAGCGCATGCACTGATTCTGCTTGGCAGATCTAAATGCACCGGTGTTCTAGTTGGAAGGTCTGCACTTTTCTCTTGTACACACATCTATTAGGTAGGACACTGTGATGTGGAAGAAGTTTCTGATGTCTTTTTCTTTTATGTTTGGGGGAAAAACCATAGATGCAAATATGTGAAAAAACCTCCCTTCCCTCCCCCACAAAAGGAAACATAGTCAGAAATAATTTAGTAGAGGAAATAAGCAGTATCTGTATACACATAAAACTCTAGGAATTGGTAGAAGTTATTGGGAGCCACTAACTGATACTGTTACTCTGATTTTGTTGAAACTAATACTCATTTAGAAAAATCTTTAACTGTTGAGAAAAAGATAACATCTTTTGTTTAAAATGTGGGGTTACTGTAGTAATCCTATTATCACATCAAATTTATACCTACTTAATAGTAAAAAATATTTTATATCATTTTGATCTTACATAATGTGGTGATAGACAATATATAAAAGAAACAATAAACATGAGGTTTTTATTCTTTTAATACTTATGAAATCAGATGCTACAGTATAAGTAATAACCTTTCAGAGGAAAAAAAAAAAGAGTTAAGGAAGTGGTGACCAGTTGTGTTAGCAAGTGTCAGAAAGCACATTAACAAATTACCTCCGTTATAGTTCATTTTAGATACAAATTTCCCTGATAGCACCAACATCTGAAGGAGCAGGATATCTATGTATTTGAATGTACTTGCCCATAGTACCTCTTTGACCCTTTCTTTTTTTGCCAGTGAGCTCTCAAGGTAGCTGCGATGTCGCTGTGCTGAGAAACCCCAGTAGATCCTTAGAGACAATTCTAACTCAACCACCCTGAAGAAACAGCTCAGTAAACAGCATTGACCCCCCAAGGGACCATCAAATCCGTTTACACAGATACCAGTTGTCACAAACTATTTACAAAGCCAGACAGAACAGAATTTCCCAGCCTCTAAGAATCCCTATTTGATTCTAGCCGCCTCCTCACTTCTGTATAGTAGTTGTGAAATAAGTTACCTTTGGCCATGAGTCATGATTTCTTGTGTAGCATCAATTCAGCTGAGTATATTAAACATTGACTAATGTATTATTGTCTGGAGACTTGAACTCAAAGGGGGTTCTAAAGCTTTCGTTCCTAAAATGGGAAATAGTGTAATGCTGTTAATTTTCTGGACTTAGGAATTGAGAATTTAATAACAAGGTTACCATTAAGACAGTTGGCAATACTAGTATCTCTAGAAGTAAAGAGAGAATTTGTTATATTGTGAAAATGATCCATTGGAAACATCATGAAAGTCACTAAAGAGATACAGGATTTTCAAAGCAGCCCGCCTAGGCACATTAAGTATTAAGTATTAAGATTCCAAAAAATATCTTCACTAAATCCGCCCATTTTGACCAAGTGAATATCTCTAGCAAAAGCTGTAAGTGCCATGTGAGGAATATCTAGTAGTAATCTTCCATAACATCATTTTCAAATGGTTACAGGATACTAGTAAGTTTATATGGCAGTGGCAGCATTAGATAGTAATAGCAAAAATTGGGGAATGTATTTGAAGTAATCAAATTCTTACATCCAAATAATACAGTGTGCCCATAGAAGAGCAAATAAATAAAGGGACTGATAGTCGTCATGAAAATATTTCCAGTTGTTTAACTCTAAGGAAAGAAAGACCTCAGAGGCTTATGAATTATGAAGAAGAGATTGATAATTTATTCTCTAAGTCCATTTGGAGAAATAAATTTGAAGAGTAATAGTCTTAATGGTGAAATAATTAACAACAACATTGATTAAACACTGAAGCAAATTACTAAAGGAGGTTATAGAGTTTCCATTTTAAAACGTGTGGGAGAGAAGAATCAATAGTCTTAGCTTTAAGCATTCGTCTGCCTGCATATGAGAGTTTTAATCAAAATGAAAGTGTTCATTTAAACATTTATCTAATTGACTGGTTTGTAAAACAGAGCCATAACTTCACTTTTTGTTGTATTTTATTGATTTATATTTCCATATGTAATGCCTTTTCAGGTGATGGGCGATACCAACAGCTCAACTAAAACTTTTAAAAATATATATTTTTATTAATTTCAGAGAGGAAGGGAGAGGGAGAGAGAGATAAAAACATCAATGATGACAGAGTCATTGATCAGCTGCCTCCTGGATGCCCCACACTGGGGGATGGAGCCTGCAACCTGGACATGTGCCCTGACCTGGAATTGAACCCTTACCGCCTGGTTCATAGGTCAGCACTCAACCACTGAGCCACGCCCGCCGGGCTCAACTAAAACTTGAATAGCTTCATCCCATTATCATCTTACCTTATAATAGACAAATATGCAAATTGACTGCACCTTCGCTACGCCCAAGCCACCCCCACCAGCCACGCCCACCAGGAAACTGTTGCAGGGATGTTGGGGTGTGGCGGAGCCCAAGGCTTTCCCGGCCTTGGGCACCAGCCACCAGCAGGGAGCCTGCACGGATCGCAGGCAACGACCAGGGGGTCGGCTCCTAAGATCCGTAGCAGGGACGCTGGGTGCACCGAGCCCACGGCTGGAAAAGCCTCAGGCAGAGGCTTTCCCGGCCTTGGGCACCAGCGGGGAGCCTGCACGGATCGCAGGAAACCACTGGGGGTCGGCTCCTACGATCCTTAGCAGGGATGTTGGGTGCGTCCGAGCCCAAGGCCACCGCCCGGGGCCAAGCCCCGACCCTGAAAGAAGGCAGAAGGCGGTGGCCACAGCCAAGGCCTGGGTCCCCGGTCCCGGCAGAAAACTGGTGCAGGCAGCCAGGTGAATGAAGGTCTATTGCACGAATCTTCATGCAAACGGGCTACTAGTACCTAATAAAATGGTAATATGCAAATTACCATCACTCCGCTACGCCCACGATTGGGCCGGCTGGAGGCGCGGGGGGCGGGACTCAGGGTGGCCGATTGCGTGGCTGCTGGCACCAGTTTTCCGCCAGCAGCAGTTTTCCTCTGGCCACCCGCCCGATCGGAGCACCTCCTGATCGGAGTTCCTCTTGGGGTGGCCGATCGTGCTGGCAGGAGGCGCTCTGATCGGCGGGGGGCCAGAGGAAAACAGCTGCTGGCGGATAACTGATGCCGGCAGCCAGGTGAAGGAAAAGTCTATTGCACGAAACTTCGTGCAACGGGCTTCTAGTCACTTCATAAAGACCTTTATCCTGGGTTGGAGAGTTCAGGAAAAATAATTGAAGATTGAATTAGAGTCTCTAAGTGCTATTTTTTTCTCTTGGTTGGAGAAGGTACTAACTCAGAAATTGAATTTCAGTTGGGCTTGGAATAAGGTGATGAAAATTTGGCAAGGTGCAACAGGAGAGAGTAGTGTCTTAAAATCTGACTTGAAAAGTCAAAGTGCAACTTACTCTCAAATGTTTCAGAAAAATTATAAATGTGTAGGTAGGCAGATAGATACAGAGAGAACGGATAATAAAGCAAGTATAGGAAAATGTTAACATTTGGGGAATATGGATGAAGGGTATACAGAAATTATTTGTACTATTTTTGCAACTTTTTATAAGGCTAAAATTATTTCCAAAGGAAATGACTGTTACCCACAATCATTTCTTGTTACCTTTCTCATCTCTGTCCTAGCGTGTTTATGCAGTCTGTGAAGTATTTTGTATTTGACTCTGATTTCTCTTCTCAGTTTCTTGCCATTTTCCTGGATGACTTTAGTGTCTTCAGAGTTAAGCTTTTTATTACCCTGAGTCCTTGATTTCCTCCTCTCCAGGTACCTTCACTATCAGTCTATTTCATCAACCCATTCCCAGTTAAATCACATATTGGACTTTGTTTTTACATGTTGCTCATTTTAGAAATTTTCACCTTCTGACTACACCATCTTGTTATATCCATGTAAGAAATGACTGTTTTTTCCCCCTAAATTTATTCCTTTTGTTCTGAGCCTGTTCTTACTGTTCTCTTCTTATTCTTATAGTCTGTTACTTTTTCTTTATTTCTCCAAGCTCAAATCCTTTGGCAGTTCATTAGTTTTCATATTCCTACTTTTTTGTTGTGTGTTTTTTTTGTAACAAATGCCTTTGTGAAATCTTCCCAGAGTTTACAGTTGAGCATCGGTATATTTAGCCATTGTATTTGGTCTCTATATCCCTAGCGGAATCCTTCCTTATCACATTGTATTCAAATTATTAGATCAGTTTGCTTTCTTCAATGTATTATAGAGTCCTTGATGGGGAGGGGTGTGTGTGTCTGTTTCTTACTTGTATTTTTGTATGTTTTTTTTTATTTTTTTTTAAATTTCTTTATTGATTAAGGTGTCACATATTTGTCCTCATCCCCCCATTCCCATCCCACACCCCTCCCCACAGATGCCCCCACCCCCCTGTTGTCCTTAACCATTGGTTAGGCTCGTATGCATGCACACAAGTCCTTTGGTTGATCTATTTTTATTGATTTCAGAGAGGAAGGGAGAGGAAGAGAGAGATAGAAGCATCAGTGATGAGAGGGAATCATTGACTGGCTGCCTCCTGCATGTTGGACCGAGCCCGCAACCCAGGCATGTGCCCTTAACCGGAATCGAACCTGGGACTCTTCGGTCCGCAGGCTGATGCTCTATCCACTGAGCCCAACCGGCTAGGGCTTGTTTTTGTTTTTCTAGTACTTGTCACAGGACATATCACACTATAGGTTTTCCATGAATTATTAAATTAATGAATAAATAGAGGAGTCAAACTTTCTATACAAATGGTTGAATTCTGATATAGAATAATGCAATATGGCAGAGTAGGAAAGCACTGAGAGCATTCAAAGAATTTAAGCAATATTTGCTAAAATAGTAAAAAAAAAAAAAGAAAAAAAAGAAAAAAAAGGCAGACAGAAAGGGAAATTTTATAAATCAGCCTTGTTTTCTCTGAAGTAAAATCCAAGTCTCCATAGAAGAGTATGGATAGTCTGATTTGCAGAGCAGACTCCAAATGTCTTATGAACAGTTATAGTTAGGAATCTAAAATGCTGAGCAAGAGTAGAAACATCAAGAATTAATCAGAGCCAAATCACACAGTACAGGGTTCTTAAAAAATATTAAACACTTAGAATTGAAATCCAGAAGTGGGTTAGGACTTGTTGAGTTCATTTTAATAATAGTAAAAAGGGTTCTATGCAGGAGGGACCAGCAAGGAGTCCTCTTATTGGGAAGCTCCCACCTCTCCTCTGAATTTGGAGGTGATAGCCGTCACAGGTGTAGAGGCAGTGAGTTACCAAGAAATCAACATATCACAAATTTGACATTAGGTAAGCTGAAGTAAAGTTATAATTGTAGTAAGCAAATAGCAAGCATAGATATAAAGGATGGGGTAAACTAAACAGTAGAAAGTTAGGAATAAAAAACTGAAAGGAGAAAGATGCTAAATTAGACATAAAAATACAGAGGCAAAAATATGGGACAATTTGTAGATAAAGTTTGGTACCAAAATCAGGTCAGAGAGTTAAGACTTAAGATTCTGAAGCAGTTGGTATGGTGTTGGCATAAGCAACTGGGAGCGATTTATAGCTGGCACATCCTTTTACTTTTTGATGAATCTTTGTGCCTCATAAACTGGAGCATAGTAAAAGCCCTAATAGTTATTTTTTGATATGTTCCTAGGGACACTTTTTGTTATTTGATATTGCTTGCAGTAACTACTTATAATTTCCTTTCATTTGAATTACAAGATCTCTGTGAGTGTTGAAAAGCATGGTTTGTTAATGATATAGTGGTATTCCTGAGAGCCCATTTATAAAATTCTCGTTTCAGATTTTGGGGGCTACATGCGACCAATACCAGCCTTTTCTAGAAAAACAGCATGATGAACATCTAAAGCCAACCAAATACATGTTTTGAAATGTCAAGAAGCAACAAATTATCTCCAGAAACCTATAATTGTTATATTTTAAACCAAAATAGAATATAGTGTTGAAATTTTATAGATAATCTTATAGTATGTAATTATGATAGTACATTTTCCCAATTCATTCCCTCAAATAAAGTGAAATCAAGAGTAATTTACTAAAATGATTTCTAATCTAGCTTCAAGCCACCAAAAAGACAATGTCCACGACATGGAGTTTATAACTGGCTCTATATATACAGGCAAAACATTTCCTCTTAAAGAAAGAATACTTTGTGAGAAGTACCTTATCTATAAATGCCCCATTTTGTTTTTATTTTAAAACTACTCTCTCTGCCTCAAAAGAATTTTAAATTTGGCTGCTTGCAGATGGCATCACCAAGAAGCAGATGATACTTACCTTCTTTTTACAGTTTTGCTTTTTTTATTTTATTTTTTAATTTCTTTATTGATTAAGGTATCACATATTTGTCCTCATCCCCCCCATCCCCATCCCACACCCCTCCCCACACATGCCCCCACCCCCCTGTTGTCCTTAACCGCTGGTTAGGCTCATATGCTTGCACACACGTCCTTTGGTTGATCTCTCCCCTTTACCCCCACCCTCCCTTACCCTCCCTCTGAGGCCCGACAGTCTGATCCATGCCTCCTTGTTTCTGGGTCTGTTCTTGTTCATCAGTCTATGTTGTTCATTATTTCCTCTAGATGAGTGAGATCATGTGCTATTAGAAATACAATTATAAGAACCGAAAATGAGACAAGCAATAATGGTTATGCTGACAGGCAAATGAATCGGTCTGTAGTGAGTTTCTTTCTGGGCCAACAGTTCTTTTTAGACCCAATTTCAATGTCCAACAGTTCCTTCTGTGTACATGTCAGCACTGACATTACAGTTCTGGATGGTGGACAAATGGTGGTAATGCAGGTCCGACTCTCTCTGGTTTGGTCCTGGGCAACCTGCAGTGATGCACAACTGCTACCTGCTAGTATGGGAAGGCCACGTCAGCGTCTTCCATCTCTGGACTGCTTCTCTTCTGTCTTCATGGCTGGAGTAGTCCTGTCAATTCCTCTCTGTTGCTGGAATCCACATGGTCTCGGAGTTGTTTTCTGAAAATATACAAACATATTCTCTACCAAAAGTTAATAAAGGAATATTTTCTATAAATTTTACTTGGGATCCTATTGCATTTTTTGCCCAAATAATTTTCCTCTGGCTTGTTTTGACAACTTGTGTGTTTTTCATGGGTGTCTTGCTTTTAGCCTTACAATTAATTTTCTAAAGTATTAATTTTCTAGATGTAATTTACTTACAGGATATTTTTCCTTACATGATATTCTTCTACTATACCCTCCTTTTTTGATTTAAATGTTAGGAGGCTTTTGAAAATTTTATAATGTAGTCTTGATGGCTTTTAAATTTTAATTTTTTGCACTATAATATTACTGTTTTAGGTTCATTACATGGTGTACAATTTTATCATGAGATGAAGTACCAATAAAAATTTTAGTTAACACTTTAGGAACACCTTTTTGTCCAGTACAATTAATTTTTCTAGAATATTCGCTTGTTTCAACTAGCCAATTTAAATGTGCCTGAAAACTTGACTACTATTTTACTGTCAAATTTATTACTCTAACAACAATCTTATTTTACCCTGTAAATATTAGTGGAAGGGATTATTTGCCTTCTTGAGTAGGTCCTGAGCATTCCTGGTGGTAGGCTGGATTTAGATATCGTAAACCCACTTCCCCACACCATGGGTACACGACAACTCAAACAATTCTTGTTGGAGTGAGAGGGCAGCTGCTGTTGGCCAAGTCTCTGTCGGTCACCTGGGTACTGATCTGAGCTGGGCATGGGAAGCATGAAGCAGCCATTGGGGCAGGAGACCTCCCTCAGAAGGGGCTAGGGTTCAGGCCCCTGCAATGTTGGGGGGGGTGAGGGTCTGTGCCCCACCTCTGTTGATCCCAAAATTCTCTCCTGATGGCCCCTCTGCGACTGTGCCTGTCTTAGGTTGTTCCTTCCTTGAGGAATCTTACCCGTCTCTGGCTAACCAGCCATCCTCTGGGGCCAAGCAGGGTGACGTGAGGTTCAGTTTTGTCTCCTTGGTAGCCTATGCCCCCCAGTTTTGCTTTTTAATGTTTCTGGTAGATATAATAAAGTTCTACTTACAATCAGTGTTTGTGCCTATTGATCTAATTTACTGGTGAAAAAAATTTTTTTGTGTGCACTTGTGTTTGTGTCATTTTCTTCCCCCCAAAATAAGATATACATTATTCTTTTGAAGTAGCTATCATTTACTAGTTACAGCTTAAAATAATTTTTATGAGATAGCAAGGCATTACAAAACAGATCCTCTAATGTATAACACATATCTGATAAAATGGGAGTTAAAATAATTCTAATATTCATTTTATAATATGATGACGGTTACAAAAATAATAGCTAACACTTATTGATGTTCCAGACACTAGGCGAAGTTTTTTGCATGTATTAACTCAGTTAATCCTCACAACAACTGAGGTAACTTATTATGTTCCCATTTTAAAAACGAGACTGAGGTGTGGGTGTGCTTTCTTGCCCGAAGTTATGCACTTGGCAAAGCTGGAATTCTGATCCAGGCAGTCTGATATTAAGAGTTCCATGCACAATATCACTTCACTATAATCACTAACTTATTGCAACCTAGTTTTCAAAGTTTAGGAAGAAAAAGTAATCTGAAAATAATACCTCTAAATCAATGCTTTTCAAGTTTGATTGCGTGCTGGAGTCATCTGATCACTCCCAGATATTTTGATTTCATTAATATAAGATGGGTCTGGGCTATTGGATTTCTAGAAACTCCTCAGGTTATTCCAACCCGAATCCAATGTTTAAACCACTGTCCTAAATGCTGTCTTACTGTGGGAATGGAAATATCCATGGCAGAATCACACTGTTCATGCTTATGTGATCACAATAGGAGTAAGACTAGTAAGTACATGTTTAAAGCTCTGAGAGCATTTATTTCCACAAAAATATTCATTTGAATGATTTAATATGTAGCTATGGTGTTTCTTATATTATGTGTGTTTTTATTTTAAATAGCCCAAAGTTATATTGAACATGAGACTACAGGGAGAAATAAAAGTACACAGCCAGAGGAACAACTGACGGAGAATTCTAAGGGAAGCAAGCATCAGACATGCAATGAATTAGTTCACGAAGCCACATGTGAGGACACACAACTGCCAGAGCAGAAGTCGAGGAATTTTCCTCATCCAGGTGGTGAGGCACCTCACTGCGTTACTGGGAAACCCAAGTGAGTGCCAGCAGCCTTAGACCCAGAGAGTGAGAGTGGGAGAACTCCTTTCGTCTTCCTCACGTCATTCTCCCTTCCTTCTTTATGGTGTGAGCTGAGTTTGATGTATCGTTAACATATTAAAATTTGGGGAATCTACCAGAGTTTTCTACTGTTTTTCATTACATCAATATGATGTATCTAGATCAGCGATTTTCAACCTTTTTCTTCTCATGGCACACACAAACTAATTACTAAAATTCTGTGACTCACAAAAAAAATGTATTTTTGACAACATGACAAAAAAGGTGTAATTGTGATTCATTCATATTGGACAACTATTGTTGTGTTGGTTGTTGTCATTTTTTTAATTTGACATATTTTAAAAATTCTTGTGGCACACTGATTGAAAATCGCTGGTCTAGATTGCCAAGTGAAAAAGCACAAGATGAGTTTGAATAAAGGCCATGAGGTCTTATTCTTTTTAGTTAAATATTTTCTGTGATCTTTTATTATGGATCTGGAAATAACTGTTGAGTTGATATTAATGGGATTTTCTTTTTAATCAGAGCCCAAACCTACTAGCTCCAGAACAAAATAAGCCCAGAGATGTGGTTTTGGTTACCATTATTTTTTATTTAAATGAATTTGAATGCTTTTAGAAAGGCCTTGTACACTTTCATTTACCTTTATTATTTTACAGTCTGCAGCTTTTACTTATTTACCTTCCCTACCTATCCATGAAGGGATTTGAACTTGTGACATCTGTCACTTTTACCTATCCTATGGGATTAAGGTACTTTCATAATTAGTCATGTATTATGAAAATACTACTATATTAGAAAATTTCAGTGACTGATATATTTTCAGTTCAGACAAAATTTTCTTTTATAAAATATCTATAATAATAAAAGCATAATATGCTAATTAGACTGGACAGATGAAAGACCTTCTAGAAGTCCTTCCTGATGACCTTCCAGACAAAGCTGGGGCTGTAAGGGCCAAGGCAAGCTGCTGTGCCTGCGAGGGCCGAGTCCCTTGAATTTCGTGCATCAGACCTCTTAATATTTTCATAATTTTACTCAGGAAACAGCTATTTCTATTTACTTTAAAATTATTCAGTAGATATATTAGGTGTACCAGTTAATAATGTGGATTTTTCAATAGATGGAGTTACACATATGTTGATATATATGCGATTTGATATGTATGCCATTTTGTTGTATTGACAACAAGCTTCAAAACTTCATGTCAAATTTGCTGAAGGTGTTAACATCATAGATATTTTTACGCTTAAAAATGTCAAATTTTGTGCCAAAAAAGGAGCATTTGTGGGAAGTTTTAATTCATTACTTTATTTTGAAGAAAAAGTTATCATATACTTCGGGAAGCTTATGGTGAACATGCTCCATCTCAAGATACTTGTGAACGCTGGTTTAAATGCTTTAAAAGTGATGATTTCGATGTGAAAGACAAAGAACGTCCAGGTCAACTGAAAAAGTTTGAAGACCAACAATTACAAGTATTATTGGATGAAGATGTGTGTCAAACTCAAAAACAACTTGCAGAAAGATTAAACGTTGCTCAGCAAACAATTTCCGATCATTAACAAGCAATGGGAAAGATTTTAAAGGAAGGAAAATGGGTGCCACATCAACTGAACGAAAGACAAATGGAAAACCGAAAAGTCATCAGTAAAATGTTGCTTCAGCTTTGCAGACGCCGCCACTCCGAAGCCGCCCGTGACCAACCATGGTGAACCCCACCGTGTTCTTCGATGGCGAGCCCTTGGGCCACGTCTCCTTCGAGCTGTTTGCAGACAAAGTTCCAAAGCAGAAAACTTCCGTGCTCTGAGCACTGGGGAGAAAGGATTTGGTTACAAAGGTTCCTGCTTTCACAGAATTATTCCAGGATTTATGTGCCAGGGCGGTGATATCACACGCCATAATGGCACAGGCGGCCAGTCCATCTATGGGGAGAAATTTGAGGATGAGAACTTCATCCTGAAACATACAGGTCCTGGCATCTTGTCCTCAGCAAAAGCTGGACCTAACACAAATAGTTCCGTTTTTTATCTGCACTGCCAAGGCTGAGTGGTTGGATGGCAAGCATGTGGTCTTCGGCCAGGTGAAAGCAGGCATGGATATTGTGACAGCCATGGAGCGCTTTGGGTCCAGGAATGGCAAGACCAGCAAGAAGATCACCACTGCTGACAGTGGACATCTCTAATAAATTTGACTTGTGTTTTATCTTCACCACCAGACCATTCCTTCTGTAGCTCAGGAGAGCACCCCTGCACCCCAGTTTACTTGGAATGTTCTATAATCTTTGTGCTCTTGCCAGTTTATTGGATTCCATAATTTCCTTACCCCTTCCCAGTCTAGCTGGATTGCAGAGTTAAGTTTCTGATTATAAAATAAAAACTAAACAGTTGTCTGTAAAAAAAAAAATGTTGCTTCAATGGCACGAAAGAAAGTCTTTTTTGTATCGAATTGTGACTGGCGATGAAAAGTGGATTTATTTTGAGAATCCCAAATGCACAAAATCATGAGTTGATCCAGGTCAACCATCAACATCAACTGCAAGGCCAAATCGCTTCAGAAAGAAGACAATGCTCTGCGTTTGGTGGGATCAGGAAGGTGTGGTGTATTATGAGCTTCTAAAACCAGGTGAAACCATTAATACTGATTGCTACCGACAACAAATAATCAATTTGAACCACGTTTTGATTATAAGACAACCAGAATGGGCCAGAAGACATGGCAAAGTAATTTTGCTTCATGATGACGCACCATCACACATTTTAAAACCAGTTAAAGACATGTTAAAAGATCTTGCCTGGGAAGTATTAACTAACCTGCTGAATTCACCAGACCTTGCTCCTTCAGATTACCACTTGTTCTGATCAATGGCACACACACTTTCTGAGCAGCACTTCAAAACATATGAAGAAGTGGAAAATTGGGTCTCTGAATGGTTTGCCTCAAAACAAGAAACGTTCTATTGGAACAGTATCCACAAATTACCTGAAAGATGGGGAAATGTGTAGCTAGCGATGGACATTACTTTGAATAAAGCACTTTTGATATTTCTCTTGAAATTATCGTGTTTTCTTTGATTACAAAATCCGCATTATTAACTGGTACACCTAGTATTAATATGTTTGTGCCACTTAGCAATGAGTTATATTCTTACAGAAGTACAGATTAGAGCACATTTTGGGGGAGTAGGGGTGAGTGAAGAGGTGACAAACATTTTATAACCACATGAGAAAAATAAATATTAGAGGTTGGGCTAAAGCCAGAATGTGAGAGATCTAGGACAATTTCAACAGAAGATGCACATGGTAAGTAGAGCTGCACCTACTGTCCTAGGCCTCACTGCTTTCTTTCTTCTGAGACTCTAAGATATACCTCTGCTTACAAATATAATGCCATCAAAAAACTGCCCATTGCTTTTCCCTTCCCTTGCTTTATACTACCTGCTAATAAATTGACATCTTCTCAAATAGCAGGCAAAATGTCAAAAAAAGATGTTTTGCTTACTGTTAAATATTACAGGAAAAAGTTTTCATATTTAATATGTTTTAAATTTAATAATGAAAATATTATACTGTCAACCAAATTGAAAGAAAATTCTGATTACTGTTCTCATTTTCAGGAAAGTGAAAAAAGTATCTAGTCCTGACCAAAAGTACAAATTAAATTAATATTCACAGCCCCTAAAACCTGAATTCTTTAAGTACACAAAACCATGAGTCTCTATAGATGTTACTAAATGCTTTCCACAGATTTACCTCTCTCTGTTGACAGAGTAACATCTCTATGAAATTGATATATTTATTCTTTTCATCCATAGGATTTTCTTAGTGCATAAAAAGAGAAATTTAAAACTAAGTAACTTTATATATTTCTTCTTAAAATTAAATTTGTCCCTCCCCATTTGAAGGGTAAAACTTATAGGTCCTGTATAGTAGAAATTATGTTTATGTTGTTAATAAATAGTTTTCTTTATTACAGCAGTATGGAGCATACAAATAATGATTTGCATTATGAATGTATGATACCTTGTCAAGTTACTTCAGACTTAAATAAAGAGAAGACTATTACATTTCTTCAAACAGAATTGGACATTCTCAGAGCAAGCCATAAAAAGGTACCTTATAGAAAAACCTAGTAATTGTACAGTGTTTTAGCTGTTGACTTTCTAAACTTGCTTTGCTATCCATCACAGTTCAGTTTTACTGTGTATTTTTATCCTTTAACAGTAGCTTTAGGTTGTTGCCATATCATGCCATCAGGGTATGATTGAGTTGAGAGATTGTCTACAAACAGCAATTCTTTGGTTGTCTGCCTTTGCTGGCCTGTGGTATCACTTCCTTTTTCATAAATCTATGATACTTCAAGTAGATACATGAAAAAAAAAGATCAATTCAGGTTTTACTGCAGTAAAACTTTATTTCAGTATTTTGGAGAATGAGGAATTTAATGCACTACTTTTCTGTTTTTTTGGGATATATATATATATAATTATTTTTATATTATATATTTTTTTTTTACAGAGAGGAAGGGAAAGGGATAGAGTTAGAAACATTGATGAGAGAGAAACATCAATCAGCTGCCTCCTGTACACGCCGTACTGGGGATGTGCCCGCACCCAAGGTACATGCCCTTGACCGGAATCGAACCTGGGACCCTTCAGTCCGCAGGCCAATGCTCTGTCCACTGAGCCAAACCAGTTAGGGCAACGGCGACTTTTCTGTTTTTATTAATGTCTTTGCCCTATATTTCACCTCAAAAATATATGTAATTAAACTTTAAAGTACCAGGGTTTGGCAATATCTTAATTTACCTTATCATATACTGCTATATTTTGTCCAATTCAATTTGTTATGTCACGTTTTACCTTTTCTGACTCTGTTTTTAAGTTACATTCCTTTGAACATTAAATAACGTTATTAAATAACTAGAGGCCGGTGCATGAAATTTGTGCACTCGGGGGGGTGGGGCCCCTCAGCTTGGCCTGCACCCTCTCGCAGTCCGGGAGCCCTCAGGGGATGTCCAACTGATGGCTCAGGCCCTCTCCTCCCCCCCCTCCCCCCCGCTTGGGGAGTGGGCCTGAGCCATCAGTTGGACATCCTTAGTGCTGCCACAGAGGTGGGAGAGGCTCCCGCCACCACCGCTGTGCTCGCCAGCTATGAGCCCAACTTCAGGCTGAGCAGCGCTCCCCCTGTGGGAGTGCACTGACCACCTGGGCGCAGCTCCTGCATTGAGCGTCTGTCCCCTGGTGGTCAGTGCGTGTCATAGTGACCGGTCATTCCCAAGTTCAGTCAGTTTGCATATTAGCCTTTTATTATATAGGATGTTCACTTTTGTATGCCTTCTGTTTTTTTTTAACCTCTTCATACTTGTCTGATTTTAATATTTCAATATTTTAGTTGTTGTCCTAATCAAACTGAAGCATGATATTAGGAATGTTGCTCATATGTGATGGAAAACAGCACAAATGACAAAATCTGAGGGAGGAATGTAAAAGAAAAAAACATTTGGAGGGATTCTATATGAGAGCTGTAGATATTTTCTGTACTTTCATTTAGCAGTTATTTATTACATGCCAGTATGAATCAGGTGCCAGTGCCAATCTCCATGGATTATGGTGGGCTAGCATTCTCCAAGGGAGATCAGTTTCAGATACTAAGATTATTATCTAATTAATTTTGTTTCAAAATATTAAAAATACTAAGAAGCTGAAAAGCTGTGCTGTCCATTATTTATTTAGGATAGTCCCTCCCAAGTCTTTGCCTTTAAGACAATGGAATTGATGATTGCTTTTTGCTGTATTTATTTTTAATAATTGTGTTTTCCCTCTTTAATTTTATTTGCCTGAAAACACACACACACACACACACACACACACACACACACACACACACACACAAATAAAATGTATATTATAATGTTTTTATAGTTTTTATGTCATTACAGGTAATTACTTATAAAATACCTTCAAACCTTAAATATTGTGTGTTTTTTTTTTTCTCCCTGGAGTTATGTATTTAGGCAGTTAAATGTAACATATTTATATTAGAAAAAACAGAATTTTACTTTGGGATTAATTATATTTGTGGAAGAAATTTGTCAGATAAGAATCTGTGTTTTTTTCAATATGTTTAAGCTTCAAGAAAAACTATCTAAAGAAGATAAAGAACAGAGAAAACTAAAGCTTAAGTTGGAACTCTATGAGAAAGCAACAGAAGCTCAAATTGCTGAGAAGACAGCAGGTATGGTAGATGAATTGTAACGTATAGCCTTAAGAAATATGCACAAGGTTATTGTATTATGTGGCTTGGTGAATACTAGCATACTAGCTATTTGCCAAAGGAGGGAAGCTCTGTCCTTTTTTTTTTTTGGCTGCTTAGAAAATAGGTGGCTTTAACATCCTGGCTCTGGTATTAGTGAGAGCTTTACCTGTATTCATACTGATTTGGGCATTAAATGCATTGTTAACACCATGTCAATCCAATCACAAAAAGGTTGTTTGTTTTGTTGGAAGGGCCTGAACAAACAAGGGGAAATAATGATTACCAGTGGCTCTACCTTTCAACCAGCAGTTCAGATACCACTTATTGTTTTAGCTCTTTGAGAGGAAATACTTCTCCTTTGTATGAAGATAGTCATATATTCATTGCCAGTGGAAACCTACATTTCATTTAAAAATCTATTTTGTGCAATTAATAAATTTTTATCTGATAATGTGGATGATGATAGAGGTAATGTTTTCTCTGAGATTAAAGTGAAAGGTTGCCAATGTTTAAGATTATAAATGACTCCCTTAAATATATTTTGTAGTCTATCTTTATTTACAGGTCTTTGTGAGGAGAACATTTTTAAATATGTTTGTGGTATATTACAAATATGATCAGATGATTGTCAATAATTATGATCTCTCATCTATATACACATATATACTTCTGTGACTCTATCTCACACTGTTCTAGTGTATTAAGGAAAGAGAAATTTCATAGAATGATAGCAATTAACATGCAGAGGCATTTTAGAGATTTTTAAATATTTTTTGCATCAATTTAGAATGATCTTAAGGAATAATTATTTTGTGACTAATTTGAAGTTATAATCATACTTTATAAGCCACTTAACCTTAGTTGCGTATATGAAAAAATTATGATCAGAAACATTAGCAGATACAGTCTGTCTTTAAAATATTACTGTACAAAGCTGAATTAAATATCACTATGAAAATATAGGCAAAATGACTATAAATAAATACTCCAGCTAAATACCAGATGATTGTTTTTCTGTTAAACTACCATGATTTTTTAGGGTGGGGAAAATAAGGGAGTAATGTATTTTAAGGAAAATTAACAGTATATTAAAAACAAATGATGGGGGGGGGGACAATGGTAAGATATGTACACATATAAAACCTTAATAAAAAAAATGTTGCATATATAAATTCAGAACAATTTGAAAGTTTCTTGGCTGTTTACTAGGAAGATATTACAAGAAGTAATTTGCATAATAATTAACTTTGTATGTGTCTTAGAGAAGATATTTAATAAGATTTAGGCCATTGTGACCAAAAATTATGAATTAATATGTCTGCATAGCTCTTGGAGGGGAAGAGTCATAAAGCAAAATTACTTACTCTTTAAACTTTTGTATAATGTAGCTAATCATATACTTCAAATATTTATTTATTGGTATATATTTAAGGGTTCCCTTTGACTAAATTATGAATCATATATGCATTAAATGGGAAGAATTTGATTGCTTTATGATTCTTATTAATCAAATATTTATCATTAATGATATTTTTTAAGTAAATGTTAAAGTTTAGAAACATGTTTAGTATGTTTTCATAGCCTCCTAAATTGATGAAAATAATAATGCCATATAGTTTCTCTGGACAAAGCAATCTAGTTTTAAAAAAAGATGACCAGTCACTTAGTTTTTAAAGTATAAATTTTTAGAATGTATCTTTACTCTTTAATGTTTCAGTTCTATTTTATTGAAAAAAGGTTAAAGATACTTTACTTGTCACATTAGAGGGAATTATTATTGTAATATGTGAAAATAAAAAATCTGAATTGCTCAAGAAATTCTTTGGTTTGAAGCTACAAGAAATTTATTAACTGACCCTTGGTAGACTCATGAACTTTTTCATATTTTCTCATATATACTGTTGTAAATAGCTTATCTTCTACCTATGAGAGGTCAGAAGGCAAAACAACATAACAAAAACAACTATGTCAGTACCTGAACAGAAAGGGGAGCATTATAAGACTATAGTTACATGTTTTATTAGTGTCATATGAAAGAATAAATAATCAATGGATGTTTGTTTCTATCACTGCTCATTTTCATATTTGAAATAAAAAGTGTGTTTGCTAAAGTATATTACAAATATGCACATACATTTAAGTATTATAATATATTTAAGCAAGATGTAAATATCTTAAAAGTCAAGATATTTCACATTAAAAAAATAAGTGCAGAAACATCCTGAACTACACATTGGAAATTGCAACTGGGACACAAATATAAATATATGTCAATAGGCATTTCAAATAAAATGTTAATAAAATGCAGGTACTCAAGGAAATAGGAGTTTTTCATTTGAATATATAAAGTATAAAGATTTATATATAAAGATATTCACATATGAGTGTTATTACAGCAAGAGAATCAAAATCAATCTAATAAAAAGGGAATGGTTAAATAAATGAAGGGGCATTTATGTGAGACATGCAGTAATTAAAATAATTTCTGAGGAATGTTTGATGAGAAGAGAAAATGTTTATGACAATATTAAGAAAAAGAAGTAGGAGAAGACTGTATTTATCATATAATCAAAAAAATATATATATATATGAACAGGGTGTCCCAAAAAATTGCTAGCTCAATTTTGATAATGGAATGTATTTTAATAAATACTGCCTTTATAATTATTCAAAGTGTGTGCATACATTTTTGGGGACACCCTGTATATACGTGTATATTTTATAAAACAAGAGGCAGCCCTGACCAGTGTGCCTTAGTTGGTTGGGCGTCATTCCACACGTGGAAAGGTTGCCAGTTCAATTCCCAGCTTCAGGGCACATGCCTTGGTTGCAGGCTTGATCCCCGGTAGGGGGCATGCAAGAGGCAGCAGATCTAGTATCACTCTCACTTGATGTTTCTCTCTCCTCTCTTCCTTTCTCTCTCTCTCTCTCTCTCTCTCTCTCTCTCTCTCTCTCTCTCATAAAAAATGAACAAATAAAAAATAAAATCAATAAAAAAGAGGCAAATTTTGGTAGTATTAATGGATGCATTAATGTTTCAATCAACAGGTTTTCTCCAGTGAGCATGGATTAGATTTTGTATTAGAAAGAGTAAATGTTATTTTTAAAAGATGTGATTTTTTTAAAAAGTTACTTGCTTTCTAATCTTAAAATAATTCCTGTGGATAAGTTTAACACATAAAGAAGACATAAAGCAAACTTTTATGAAATTCATATGATGCCTGTGATCAAATTTTGCCATCCTACCCATGCCATTTTTCTTTCGTTTCAGATTTGCCTTTTATTTATCTTTGTGTCTTTATGTGTAACTTACGTACATATTAATCATCTTATCTTCCCAGCTGATTGTATAATTTCTAAGAATAAGAACTTGTATAGTCAGAACTACATAAAACAAAAGGTGCCCAGTTCTGTGTGAGGCAGAATGAAGTAATGGAAAGACCAAAAGCCTTGGAATCAGATTGACCCAAGTTTTGATCACAGCTTTGACTTAATAAGGGTTGACTTTGGAAAAGTTATTATATTCTCTCTGGAATTTATTTTCTTCCATGTAAAATGTGAATACTAACTAATTTCCCAGATTATTTTAAGGATTAGAGAGAATGTATAAAAATACCTAGTATATACTCAGTAAATTATAGCTAATATTAATATTTGATTATTTTTATCTTTATGACATTCTTAAACTTTTGATAATGTAAAAAGTTTTGAAAATATTTTTTTTATTTAGCTTTTAATTATAATTAATGGTTCACTGTTTATTAATGGAAAAGTGAAATAAAAAAATTGGAAATAAAAGATTAGATGATGAGAATAATTACTGTTGAGATATATGTATTTATTAGCACTAGTGCATATTACTTACATGTGAATCTGAAATAAAATAGATGGGATACAGATAATTTGGGATTTAATCTAAGGTGTACCTACGATAAACCTTCATGTAGACTGTTGTAATAGCAGGAAGCCTGTTTCCTTTGCTTCCCTGATGGTTTTTACATGATGTGAATTCTGTCATTCAAATGTGATCTCCTGAGAGTTTGAAACAGTTGTGTCCTTTATGATAAAATCTCAAATGGTTGCCCTAACTGGTTTGGCTCAGTCAATAGAGCATCAGCCTGCGGACTGAAGGGTCCCTGGTTCGATTCTGGCCAAGAGCACATGCCCAGGTTGTGGGTTCGATCCCCAGTACGGGGCGTGCAGGAGGCAGCTGATTGATAATTCTCTCTCATTATTGATGTTTTATCTCTCTCCCTCTCTCTTCCTCTCTGAAATCAATAAAGAAATATATTAAGAAAAAAAAATCTCAAATGGTTGACCCTTTTACCTTCCCCTTCTTTACTGACATCACCATCATCATTGACTGTTTTTATTAGGCACTGTATAGGAACTGTGCTAACTTTTTAAAAATTCAAACAAGAAATATTTATTGAGGGGTCGTTATGTACTAGGCACTGCGTTAGACAATGAATGTACATCAGCAAATGGACAGATGTGTAATTTCAAACATTCTTTTGTGTGCAGTCACTTCTTACTCATAATACAGCATTACAAGTAGGTGCAGTTCAATGCTCACACTTCCGATTCAGACCTTTGTTTTATTATTATTGTTTTTAGCTCTTATCTCGTGTAAGTTACAGCCTTCCTAAACACTACTTTATAGGTTGCTGAGACGTTTAAGTGAGATAATGTTTTTGAATGCTTAACCCATTGAAGGCACTCAATAAGTGGAAATTATGATGATAAGGTGATGATATCACTATCTTATTTTCTCAAGATTTCTTGATCTTAGAGGTGCATATTCAAAGTGTAGCTAATATAAGTAACTGTACCACAGCTATTTATGTACATTTTGTTTATGAAAAAATTGATATGTATTTCTTTTAAAAAATAATATAAAAGTATTTTTATTTTATTTATTCTCTGCAGTTTTTAGTTTTCCTTGATTTTCAGATTTAATTTTATTTGGAAAGTTTGAAAATATGAAAATCATGTTTTTAATTTCTACAAAAAAAGAAAATAAGAGACAAATATATAATAAGTCGGTCTTCTTTACTTAACAAAAGCTGAAATGACAAGCTCGTTTCCTATTTGTTAGCATTGGGCAAAAATGTATTTCATTGTAGCTGTTTAGGACTTTTTACTATGTTTTAACCCATTAAATTATATGTGGATCATATTATTTGAAATTTGTTAGTATATATGACCTTCAAATACTAGAGGATATTTTGGAGAAGCATAGCAGAAACATTAACTCTCTGTTTTTTAGGTAAGCATGTCTTCTCATTTAAATAAAATGATTAAACCACAAACACTTCAAAATTTGCTTTACGTAAATTGAATTTGATAGTGAGAGAGTATTGTGTGGCTTGATTTGCATCCACTCATTTACTTTTAGGACAGTGATGTAGTCACAACTTTTAAAAATTGTTCAATTAAACCTTTCATTTTTTTCTAAACAGTCTCAGGGGGCATTGTCTAATGTTTAATGTCTCTTAATTTTTATTCCTCTATTACATTAACAGTATACAGATGCTGTTTAAATTTTACACAAAAGACTATTTCTTTAAATAGTTTTGATAAATTATTTTGTGATATTTAAAATATTTATGTTTCTTTAAAAGCCTTATTTTTCTTTTTAAATGCTCACATTAGAGTCTCTGCTTTATATGTTAGTTATTTTTCTTTCTTGCATGTCATCCATTAAAGATTAGCTGTGGAAGGTTGGAGCATGGAGAGATTATGAATGACAGAACAACTCCTGTAGAATAATAATCAGTTTTTAGTATTTAATGCTGTTTGACTTTTGCAGACACATTTCTTATTAACCTTTGGTACAAAGATAAATCCAGGTTCCTGATATCTCATGGAGAAGATGAATTTGAGATCCTCTTCCAATTAAACTGAAATAAGGCCAATATTGGGTTTTAGCCAAAAGAACTCCTTAGTTCCTAAGTCTGATGTTTAAAAATCTATCTATCTATCTATCTATCTATCTATCTATCTATCTATCTATCTATCTATCTATGTTACATTTTACATGTAATTCAGTGGTTACATAATTTGTTTAACTTACATTATTGTTTATGCAAGCATTTAATCTGCTTTTAAAAAATAGATTTTCTCTGTGCTCAAATTTAGAGTGATATTTTATAAATAGAAAAATACCGCCAAGCTCTTCTTATTACACAGAATGTAATAGCTTAAGTTTTTCTATCTAGGTTAACATGTAAATGTTAACAGTATAGATAGCTAATCTACCATTATATAAAATATATTCAGATACCCCAACTAATTAACATGGAAAAATAAGTATTGTTGTGTAATAGAAAATATTTACATTGTTCTCTTGTAAAAAATTTGTTTACCTATACCATATCTCAGATGTTGATGATCTAATGATTAAGAAGAACAAAAATTAATTAGTTCTGTATATCAAGAGAATAGAAAATAACATAATATGTACTTCTAAGAAATAACACATTGGAATGTCATTTTTCTGAGTATATAATGGGCATAAGTAAAATGTGGAAACCATTAATCTTACACTTAAATGCCTTAACAATATTAAATTATAATGGACCATTATATATACATTTATATATCTGCATGTTTATTTTGGAAGGAAAAAGGATTTCAAGAATATGACAGTCATTTCAGATAAAAACAAAAAGGCCCATTCTCTTTGAAATACACTTAGTTAGAAATATTGATAGGTAGAGGTTGATTATATTATCCTTGGCTGCAGAATCCCAGGGTATGAATCAGGATTAATTACAATGAGTGCCAGGTCAAATAATACTTGGAAGTAGATTATGGCCAATGTTGTAACCTCTCCCTAGAAGAGTTTGTGTTTTCTGGAGGAAACAAAACAAGCATGGAGGAAACAGAAACCAGTATGCATAACAATAACCATCAATTGGCAATATTTTATTATGTATGGCATACTGGAATTTAGAATGAAAGCATTTTAGAGCATATCAAATAATTAGGGTATTTAAAACAGAAAGTAACAGAAAACTTTCAGATAATATTTTCTTAAGCCTTTTTCTATATATTTAATTAATTCTAAAAAGTTTAGGTAGCAATTATATTTCACAGAATTTTCATATCGGTATCTACTTAAAGTAAATAGTATATATAGAAAGAAATTTAAATATTTCTTAAAATTGTATTTCAAAAGTGTATAAAATAATACTAATTATAATAATTCAGGGATAAGGTTCTTTCACATTAAAATTGTAGTTTTATCTTTATTGTTGAAAGTATTACAGATTGTAGTTCCGAGATGTATTAAATAGCATATTTAAACATAAATAGCATATTTTTAGAAAGTGTTCTTATATAGTCTTTAGTTATATGTACTAAATACTTGTATGTAGTAATTGGGGATTTTGCAAAAAACAAAACAAAAACACGATCTTATAGTTTTTCTACTTAAACATGTTTTGTGTAATTTTCTAATTAATCTTTATCAATTCCTAAACCATTGGTAATTATAGCAGGTCCTTGATAACATTTTGCTACACCATTGATGAGCTGTCACAGGAACGTAACTCTTGTTTATATCAGTTAACTTATGATAAAATTTCTGTTCTTATCCATCATTTTTTCTTGAAGTCACAGAACCTATCAATAATAAGTGAGGACTTATAAATTTATAGCAACTTCACAGAAGAAAAATTTAAAGCATATATTAGGAGCTAAAATGCCAACTTTTAAGGTAGTAGTCATACTTCTAGAAATTTTCCTAGGTGATTAGCTAAAGTTCATACATAAGGATTTATGTTCAAAGATGTTCCTTACAGTGTTGTTTATATAGTGAAATAACTGAGAACAGTGTAAAATCTTATATTAGGAGCATCTTAGTTTAATTAAATATGGTATGTCCAAATGATAAAATTTCATGTACAGTATAAAATAGTTTATATTTTTGAAGAATACTGAAGAATATAGGAACATATCCTGTTTATTTTAAATATATACAGAATGTTACAAACTATGTAAAATATTTCTGTCTCTGCATTTATACAATGAGCCTGTATGACTCTTTAATCAGAAAAGGTTATTTATGAAATAATCATATAAAATATTGAACATTCTAATTCAGTTTTAGAAAAACATAATAGTTTCTTCTTTAAAAGAAGCTCTGAAGTAAAAAGTTGAATCCAGCATTGTAATGCAAAAAAAAAAAATAAAAATGGAAGCATCAAGCTATGTGGAGTAGGTTGGTTAATTTTCTACTGATGTGGGGCATTTACCATCTGTCTTTAAATTTATGTTATCCAATATATACATAGAGAGAGACAATACAACTTTTAAGAAAATTAAAAAACTTGGTGTAATATTTATGGTTCTGGAATATATAGTGGTGGTTTCATAAAACACTATCATATTTGCAAGGAATCCACTTAACATCATGCAAAGGTAGTAATGGTTAGCTGTTCAGTGACATTCTTTCATGTATAGTAAACGTGACATTCTTTCATGTTTAGTAAAGACCTGTCTTTTACAAAGCTATCATCTATGCTATATTTGTTCTTAGAATTTTGGAACACGAATTGTAATTGATGATTATTTTATATGTCTCAAATTCAAATCCTAATGATTTCTTTTCCCCTCTCTTTATGTTCAGCCTTTTCTGTTTACATAACTACTTTGAGGATGTTAACAAACAGATTCTTTTTCCTGGGCAATGTCTATCGTCCAAATTATGTTATTTAGGGGATCATGATCCAATGTTTAAACTAGAATGTTTTCCAATATACTGTCTCTTACTGTATTTTAAAAGTAGTTTGAGAAGTGTACAATATGGGTTTGTCAATAGACTTGGGTTCTACTAAGAAAATATGTACTTTGTCTTGACTCAATAAACTCATACTTAGTATGGTTTAGCTTCTTCATATTTACTTTTGCCCATATTAGAAAACAATTAGCTTACTAAACAAATTTGAGAATTTGGTGCTGGGGGGGAAGGTGATCCTCTCGATGAGTCTTTTTTGAATTTGACTAAGAATTATACAATATTTGATAACCATGTTTAAAAATGGAGATATCCAAATATTATTGTAAACACCAGTGATTTGCTTTACCTACAATATAAGTATTTTACTTGGTTGGCTTACATAGTAGCTAATAATATTTGTTAATGTGATTTAACTGCTGTGAACCTTTACTGAACAAATATTGAAATTTATTCAAGTCAAAGAAAGAGAATCTCTAATGACTTTTGTTAAGGCTTCTATTTAATAGTTAAGGACAAAAGTTTGTATGACATACGAGATGCAATTAACAGTAGATTTTACATTTAATAAAAAGAAAGAAGCATGCGTATTTGCTTTATTCATTCCATCATAATTTGCAGTAGAGCTGTGGGTGTTTAATGAGCAAATTCCAACTAAAATGCTATATTGATTTTCTAGTGAACTTTGTAATAGTCATCCACCTTGGAAAAGCTCAGTGTTTACAATTAAGTTTTCTTTACTAAAAATGTTTGAGAGTTGCATATTGATTCTTTGAAAGTACTGAATTCTAGAAAGAATCATATTTTTCATAATAAAATTTTACATAAAAGCTAATAGATGTTAAAATTATCATTCAATAATACTTTAATTTTGGAAAAATTTCTTAGCATTTATAAAATATCTATGAGTGGAATAGCTGAATCTTATGGTCATAGCTGTATGTTTAATTTTTTAAAAAGAAATTGACAAACTGCTTAGTCTAATCCCCATCTGTGAAAATACTCTCTTACAAACCTTTACTTTCCTTGAAAGCCTTTACTACCATCTGTTATGTCTATCTATGTATCTATCTATCTATCTATCTATCTACCCTCTGACTTTGGTGTTTATTGTTTCCATGCTTGTTTTAATATTTTTACTAATTGTGTCTATCCATAAATAATAGGTGGAGTTGTCTTACTTTACAACTTGCTGTTTTTGCCAAAATTTCATTTTTGAGATTTGCCCATAGTTAATACATTTTAAATGCTGGATAACATTCCATTTTGAATGTAAAGTGAGTTACTTATTCCCTCTCCTGTTGTTGGACATTTGAGTTATTTCTTGTTTTGCTGTTATATAATGCTACGATAAGCATTTTTATACATGTTTCCTTGTGCATATGTGCAAGAATTTCTATAGGATACATACCAAAGAGGAAATTTGACAGATTATAAGCTACAAACATCTTCAACTGTAATAAATATTGTCAAATTCTTCTTAACAATTGCAAAAATATATGTGAGAATTTTCTTTATTTCACAAGCTCACAATATTTGTTATTATTTGACCTTTTAATTTTTTATTTTTTGGGTGTGAAATGGTAACTCAGTTTTACAGTAGCTTTTAAAAATAAATTTTGTCAAGTGATTAATTGATACCAATTTAGGTGAATAAAAGAAAATTATTTTTGTTAAAAGTATGCATTTCTCCTTTATTTTCTCTGATTAATTTTGGATGATATATTTTGGTAGCTCTGGTTGAAGAGGTGTATTTTGCACAGAGGGAACGTGATGAAGCTATTATGTCTCGACTACAAATAGCCAACGAGGAGAGAGATGAAGCAGTTGCACGAGCCAACCATATGGAAATGTCTCTAAAACTGTATGTACACATTTAAATCTATATGACATTAGAGGCATTTATAAAGTGTATGCATTATGTAGTGATTACATATTCAGAAATGTTACTGATTCTTTTGTGTTATGGTTATAAATTCCATATCCCCATAGTCTTTCTCAGACTTCTGGGATGCTGTAGGAGTTTGCATGTCAGGAATAGCAGCTACCACACACACACACACACACACACACACACACACACACACACACACACACACAAAAGAAGAAGAAAAAAAGAAATGCACAACACTGAGTACACTTACTTTCTTGACTTCTTCATAGTTTTGTTGTCGATGTCCTTATTCTTGTCTTCTTTTGTAACTTCTATTTTCTTCCCGCTTTCTTATCTCTTTCTTGATTTCTTTCAGCAATCTGGGTTCTTTCACTGCTCTTACTTAATATGCTTGTTCCTATTCTTAACTGCATTTTATTTCTGTTAGCTGAGTGACACCTAAACTAGAATGGAGCCTGGGAATCTACATTTTTAACAAGCAACCCAGGTAATTCTAATATAGGTGAACAATGGATCACAATTAGAGAAAATAATTGCCCTAGAAATAGTACTTCACCAATGTTAATGTGCATTCTACTCACTTAAAATTCAGGCTCTTGAAGAGCCTGATAGTCTGCCTTTTTTAAAGCTCCCAGCTGATGCAAATGACACTATTATAAAGAGTCACTTTTGGTAGAAAGACCCTACCACATCTAGAAATATGTTACTTGTCAGATAGATGCACAACATAATATAATGTTTTATGATCCATTAATATACTTATTGCAATAATATAATGTTTTATGATCCATTAATATACTTATTGCAATAATATAATGTTTTATGATCCATTAATATACTTATTGTGTGTTTGCTCAACATTGTGCTAGGCTCTGTGGCTCATTAGGGAGAACAAGTCATTAAATAATTAACAGGACAGTATTCAAGTTGTGATTAGGTAATGTGAGTTGTTTTTTGTTTAGATTAATGACTACTTCTTCTTTTTTTTTTGGAAGACTGATAAAGAAAATACAAATAAAGGAACAAAAATATTTAAACACTATTATCTGGAAGAATGGATAGTTGTGAGTCGGTTGGTTTTTTTCTGAGCAGGATGCAAGGGTGGTTTCTTTCCCAGGTTCTTGTCCAGGTGGATTCAAAGAATCAAGCCATGGACAAAAGGTGGCAGATGAGAAGGGTAGAAATTTAATTGGAAACAAGTACAGACTCCCACATAGGGAGGGGCTCCCAAAGGTCCCCCAACCTGCTATGCCTCCCTCCCCCATGGGCTCCCTAATTCCTAAAACTCCCTAAACCTGCCTGTTTTACCCCCTAAGACTCCTTTCAGGTGGTGGTAGAATGGATGCATACATAGGATGTGTGTGGTAAAAATAAAGTCATTCTCTACGTGCTGTTTTATTTGAGAGACATTATAGTATAGAAGTTAGGAGCACAGATTCCAGAATTAGACACCTGTCTTTGAACCTTGGCTCTGTTGCTTCCTAGTTGTACAGCCATGGAAAGATTAGACTCTGGGATTTAGTCTTTTTGTCTACAATATGGATAAGTAGTGCCTGTTTTTATAGAAGTTATGAGGACTGAATTAAAAAGTACCTGGCTTGTAGCAAGGGCTTGATGAGAATTTAGTAGTATTAATTAATTGAAGCGAAACTAGAAATTTTTGAACTTCCTGCCATGTTTTCTCTCAATAAGATATAATTCCCTAAAGAGCCATCTAAGTTTAAGAAAAGAGATTGAAAAACATTCAGGTTCTGGAATTGTCTAATTTTTTCAATTTTTGGAAACATGCAGTGTTTCAATTAAATAATATTTGACTCTCAGCTATGAAATAAATAACCAATTTTAAACTTTTTCTGTTTCTTTATAAATTCTACTTCTAAACTATTTGTAAAAGTTGTATTAGATTCTATAGTCAAAGTGTCCCTTGTTTTTAATCGTAATGTTTAAAAGGATTGAATAATCAACACTGGCACCTTCATCATAAGTAGAATTTTTGTTCAACTTTTTTTTTTTTTAATTCACATTCTTCTAAAATGCCTGGTAGGAAATTTTTCTTCTTTCCCTTGATTTTGTTACCTTTCATGTTAACTCTTTATCTCCTTTGCATGTTGTTTTGTCATGTGTTTGTGGTATATTCATAGTGAACATGTCATTTCTCTTCATCTTGCTCATGTCTAAATTGTCAGGAACTTTTCTTGGTTTTATATGGTACAGGTGAATTTTTCGTGATAAATATTCTACATTATTTGAAACCTATTTGCCTTCTCCTTTAAGCTGCAGTTTCTTGGATCGGTATTGCTTTTTGGCCACCTTTCTATTGAGCAAATGGAATGGGTAGGGAGATTGGAATGACCTCCCCGAGGCTGTTTGCCCCTTCTGTTGTCGATTCTGTTCTCTCCTTATGGGTTTTCGCTTGTTGTCTTGCACTGCACTCAGGATTCCTTTATCTGTGTATACCCTAACTCCTTAGAATATTACTTTGGGACTTTTTTTTTTTTTAAATATATATATTTTATTGATTTTTTTTAGAGAGGAAGGGAGAAGGATAGAGAGTTAGAAACATCGATGAGAGAGAAACATCCATCAGCTGCCTCCTGCACACTCCCCACTGGGGATGTGCCCGCAACCAAGGCACATGCCCTTGACCGGAATCGAACCTGGGACCCTTCAGTACGCAAGCCGACGCTCTATCCACTGAGCCAAACCGGCCAGGGCACTTTGGGACTTTTATTTGTTCTACCAGTGTAGTAGAAAATGGCCAGCCCTGATGATTCTTGCTTCTTCTGTGAGGGTTCTTCAACAGTGCAAGCTTCTACTCGGGAAGGACTTCCTTTACTTTTCTTTTGGCTCTCTACTCAACTCATTGGTCTCTCAGGCTATTTCCAAGCTGTGTGGTATTAGTGAAAAATATTCAGGATTTGGTGAGTTCTCTTTTCTAATACCTGTTATGTATAAAAGGGAAAGTTAGGTAGGTGAACCTGGCCAAAATCATCATTTCTCCACCCTCTATCCTGGGCCTGCTTAAAGAAATTATTACATGATGGCTTACTTCCTTTGCTGTTTTATTTTTACCCATTGTTCATGTGGTTATATAATGGGATACATAGGTTTCTATGGTTATATCTCACTCTTCCCCCTCTACTTGGACTTTTTTTCCCCAATAAATTTTTTTTTAAAGAATACTTTTAGATTTACAGAAAACTTCCAGAGATAGTACAGAGTTCCCACATAACCCTCACCAGTTTCCCTTATTGTTATTTTACCTACTATGGTACAGGTCACGGGGGAGAAAGCAACATCGTTACATAAACTCCATCCTTTATTCAGATCTCACTAATTTTTCTCATATGTCCTTTTGTTTTTTATTGATTTCAGAGAGGAAGGGAGAGGGAGAGAAATATAGACATATCAATAATGAGAGAGAATCATTGATCAGCTGCCTCCTTCATGCCCTCCACTGGGGATCGAGCCCGCAAGCCCAGTATGTGCCCTGACCAGGAATTGAAAGGTGACCTCCTGGTTCATAGGTCAATGCTCAACCACTGAGCCTTGCTGGCCGGACTCTCTTATGTCCTTTTTATGTTCCAGGATCCTATCCAGGATTCCATGTACATTCAGTTGCCATGTCTCCTTTTCTTTCTCTGGTCTGTGACATTTTCTCAGAATTCCTTTGTTTTTGATAATCTTGACAGTTTTCAGTTGTACTGGTCAGCTGTTTTATAAAATGTCTCAATTAGGGTTTTTCTGAAGTTTTTTTTTTCATTATATTGAGGTTTGGGTTTTATAGGACAAAGAGTACAGGAGTGAGGTGCAATTCTCATCAGATTATTTCATGGTTATATATTATCAACATTACTTATAACTATAATGATGCTAATGTTGATCACCTGGTCAAGGTAATGCTTGCCATGTTTCTCCACTATTAAGTTACTCACATTTCTTTTTTATACTTAGCTCTTTGAAGCAAATCCTTTTAAGTGCAATCCATATTCAAGGAAGGAGGAGAAAGGAGGTTAATAGAGTTCTATTTCTCCCAGGACCGTGGTCAGCAAACTGCGGCTCGCGAGCCACATGCAGCTCTTTGGCCCCTTGAGTTTGGCTCTTCCACAAAATACCATGGCCTGGGCGAGTCTATTTTGAAGAAGTGGCATTAGAAGAAGTTTAAGTTTAAAAAATTTGGCTCTCAAAAGAAATTTCAATCGTTGTACTGTTGATATTTGGCTCTGTTGACTAATGAGTTTGCCAACCACTGCCCTAGGAGAATGTCTATATAAATTATTTGTAATTCTCTTCTCCTTCATTAACTTATTTATGTCAGTATGGTATTATTGATATTCCTTTATAACCTAACTAGAGGCCAGGTGCATGAATTTGTGCACCAGTGGGGTCCCTTGGCCTGGCCTGCGGGACTGGGCCAAAACCATCTCTCTGACATCCCCCGAGGGGTCTTGGGTTACGAGAGGGTGCAGGCCAGGCTGAGGGACCACTACTGGTGCACAATTGAGGCCAGGGAGGGATGCGGGAGGTTGGCAAGGCGGGGAGGGACCACAGGAGGGTTCCAGGGCATGTCTGGCCTGTCTCGCTCAGGCCTGATCTACTGGACTCAAGCAGCAAGCTAACCTACCAATAGGAGCATCTGCCCCTGGTGGTCGACTGCTCCCTGGTGGTCAGTGCATGTCATAACAAGTGGTTGAGTGGCCTTAGCATATCATTAGCATATTATGCTTTGATTGGTTGAATGGCTGACTGGCCGACCAGACACTTAGCATATTAGACTTTTATTATATAGGATACTATGTTATTTTTTTATTGATTTTCAGAGAGAGAAAGGGAGAGAAGGAGAAGGGAGAGAAACACACACACACACACACACACACACACACACACACACACAGACATCAATGTAGAGAGAAATATCAATGGTTTGCCTCCCACACACACCCAACCAGCGATCAAACCCACAACCTGGATATGTGCCTGGACTGGTAATCGAACTTTCCCTTTCTGTAGAGGAAGATGCACCAACCAACTGAGTCACACCAGCCAGGGCATGTTATTTGTTTTGTTACTTGGACCATTCGGTCTTTGGCTTCTGGAAACTCTCGATTGGTTTCTGTATCCCTTTGACATATCCTCATCGTTTTCATTTTTGAGTACTTTCATACTTTCTGGCACTTCAAGATGCTTCAGATCTACAAATGTGCCACACCCACCCTGGAATCAGCCACTCCTCAAAGGAACCCTGATTTCTTTTATTGGAAAGTGGTATTAGAAACCAAGATCTGGATGCCAGATGTGCTCATTGTTGCTGGGTGTGACTACTTCTAGGCCCAATCAGAAGAAAGAGCTAAGAAATGTAGGGTGGGGCAAAAGTAGGTTTACAGTTGTGAGTATGCAAAACACAGAGTTTATTCTTGTATTAATATTTATTAATTACTAGAGGCCCAGTGCATGAAATTCGTGAACCGGGGGCTGGAGAGGTTCCTCAGCCTGGCCTGCACCCTCTTCAATTTGGGATCACTGGCTCCTAACCGCTCACCTGCTTGCTTGCCTGATCACCCCTAACCACTCTGCCTGCCTGCCTGATGCTCCTAACTGCTCTCCCCTGCTGGCCAGATCACCCCTAACTGCTCCCCTACCGGCTTGATCGCCCCCTAACTTCTCCCCTGCCCTCCTGATTGCCCCCTAACTGCTCCCTTGCCAGCCTGATCACCCCTAATTGCCTCTGCCTCGGCCCCTGCCACCGTGGCTTTGTCCGGAAGGATATCCAGAAGAACGTACAGAAGACGTCTGGTCTAATTAGCATATTACCCTTTCATTAGTATAGATTGTATTATTTTCCATTTAAACAACTATAATCTTACTTTTGCCCCACCGTGTATATTTTTTATAGTTTTTATTATAATATATTAAAATTAGGATACCTTAAGGCTGAGTCTTTTTTATTTTGTTCTTGTAGCATTCATAATAAGGGAGTAGTGGGTAAAGGAGAAAAGGAGAAAACTCAATCCTAAGCCTATTTTTCAAGTTAATTAATCTATTTAATAAATATTTACCAAATATATACTATGTGTCAGGTTCAGTTCTGTTTGCTCAGTGCATAGCAGTATAGTCCCAGTTTAGGAAGAAGACATTAAGTAAATAATTACATAAATACTTAAAATAATATTAACTAATATGAAGAATTATTGCTTCCTAGGATCAGTGTATACTAATCTCTTAATGAATTATAATCTAGGAGTACATGTGTGTGTGTGGGGGGGGAGGGGCGGTTTTAGGAGAAACCATAAATAAGAAGGAAGAACAACAACAAAGGCTAATACTAGTATATCAGCACAGTTTTAAATGGCACTGTATAGGTTCCTTTCTGCTTAGCTGAAGCCTGTAGGTTCTGAACGTTCAATAGTGCATTTAAATGAAATCCTTCTTAAGATAGAACCAGTTTTTAACTGAGCTTTGCTTTACGGAAGCACCTTTGGAGGAATTGAGTATAGGTTGAAATGATAAATTATTTCACATCTCTTTTTTAATTCCCTATTTTTTGCTTCCTATAATCTTTAAATTCCTTCTGTTGTCTTTTTTCTCTTCTCCTTATCACTTCTGATCACTGTATCTTTAATGTCAAATGTGTTTTGTTTTATTATTCTGCCACTTCTCTGCCTTTCCTTACCCCTTGAATGTTCAGTGCTTTTTTCATTTTTACTTTTATCTAAAAATAGGAAAAAACATGTTTGCATACGTATATTGCAACTTTTGAGATTATGGTATGTTGTGTCAGTCTCTTTGTTATTGTTGGTGTATTCTTTATTAAGAGTGGTACTGTGTAAAATGAGACTGATAAAAAACAATTCAGAATTTCCTTGTTCGTTCTTTTAGCATGTGAGGTCAAAGTTTAGTTTCTTTCCATTGAACAAGGAGAATGACTATAGGTTCAGAAAGGAAAGACATAAAAGACATAATATTGAGTGATTTAGGGATAAATCAAGAAATGTGACATTTCCTGCATGGGTCTTTTCACTTAGAGTGCAAGGTTGTCAGTCAGAATTTGCATGGTATAGGAAATCAATTGAAACTTGAGCCCATGGACATTTACTTCAGCAAAATTCTTACTAATTATCATGTCTATGTCTAGTTAGAATGTTGTAGGCATAATTTAGAGTTTACAGAAGGTTGAGATTCTTGTATGCAATTGTAAACCTCATAATAATGATTTATAATTTATAGTTTCTCAGCTATACTTCATATAACACTATTATTTTAAGTCTTTATTAAACCAGTAAAGCTTTATGTTTTGTACAAGCTGCTAGTAAGCCTTAAACTTCAATAGACATTTTATATAGAAAAGTGAAGCCATATATAGCTGTTATATAGTTTTTTTTCCCCTAGCTGTTTTTTTTTGTCTAATTTTTATGTTTTCTTTTAACTGATAAAGTAAGTTATATACTTATTGTAGGACTGAATTTAACTTTCTGAAACCACTTTTTTTGATGATTAATCTTTAACTAGACATTGAACGATCCAGCTCAAAAAAAAAAAAGTCAAATATACTGAATTGGCACTTAAAGTGTATTAACCTAAAAACCTGGCCTCGTTTTTCAGTCCTCTGTGTCAGGGGTCAGCACCGTAAGGACCTGTGGTGCACGTTCAGCTTCCACCTGATTTTGTAAATGAAATTAGTATATTAGCTGTTTTTGTGTTACAAAGGCAGGTTAGTAGCTGTGACCGAGAACACAAGGCAAAGCCTAAAATGCTATCTCACCCCTTACAGAGAAAGGTTGCTGTCCTTGCTCTATATAATCTAGTGGAGACTAAATTATAATGTAGTTGATCTTTGCTACCTGTGACAAGTATTTCTGAGACTTTTAAATGAATACAGATAGAAAAATGCAAGTATTGGCTTTTTCTCTTTCCAAATTTATGTTTATATTGCACATTACTTTGTTTCTATGTAAACTTTCGAATCCCAAATTATCATTTGTTTATTTTTATTAAAGTTTTATTTTTCTCCAAATGACCATTTATTAATGACTTCAATTTTAAAGTATAATTTAGCAAAGCAAAATTGAGATGTAAGTGCTAAGTGGTTGACTTGGCTCACTCTTGACCTGCATGTCAGACCCAGCATACTTACGAAACATGATTCCAGTTTCTTCATCAGCAAAATGATCAGTCACTAGATATTATGTACTTTTAAGGATAATCACATAAATTAGTTATAGTCTGAATGCTAAATTCATGTGCCAAGGATTTAGTATAAACATTTGATACGAGAACTTAATTTTAAAAATTCTAGTTGTTGGTACAGAATTTTAATATTAGCCTGCATACAATTATCTTAACCATATCCTGTTGAAATATGTTAATTTAGAACATTGAAACCCTCTGGTAAAGTAATAATTTCTCACATTGCAGTGCCTGGAAAAAACTTACAAGTATTACATAGGCATTCCATATACTTTTTGTTATGTTTATTATTTATGATATATATATTAGGTAGCCTACCTATGCTGTTCTTTTCTTCCTGAATATATGTAATTCTTTGAAACAGAAAAGGGAGATTTATAACCTGTGGAACTAATTTTTTTTTTACAAACGTTGCCAGTGGTCTGCTAATCTAAATGTTCGAATGTAGCTTTTTACATTTTAAATTATCAAGTTGAATAAATTGTGAAGTTTAAAATTTTAAGTTGAGTTTTGTTTGACAATTGCCATAATAAACTCTTAGTCTGATTTCATTGAAAAATAACAACATTAAGGTAAATATTTCTCACTACATATGGCTTCCCTTTTATTTTTTTGAAAAATATTTTTATTGATTTCAGAGAGGAAGGTGGAAGGAGAGTGAGATAGAAACATCAATGATGAGAGAGAATCATTGATTGGCTACCTCCTACACACCCCACACTGGGGATGGAGTCCGCAACCCGGGCATGTGCCCTGACCCGGAATCAAACCATGACCTCTAGTTCATAAGCAGACACTCACCACTGAGCCATGCCCACCAGGCTATGGCTTCCTTTTTTAAAATCTTATTTATCCAACCAGTAACTGATGGTTGCATGCCACCATTCTTCAAATGCCTTCACATGTTCATAAATTAGCTGTAAGAATTTTATCTTATACTTTTTCACTAAGCTTTTTAAGTGATTGAAAAATAAGTGGAAGTCTTCACAGTTCTTGTAGAACAAGCTTTTATGAAGCAGTATATTTGGAAACTGTTGATTTATTTTGGGAGAGAAAAGATGAGAATGTTTGCCCTTGTTGAAATGTGGCAAATTCAAGAAGACATTAGTAGTTTAAGAAACAATAAGTTTATATATTTCAAAATTACTTTCCTGTTAACTTATACTGCTTAAGTATGTGTAGAAAATTCTTTATATATTTCTTCCTGTTAAGATGCATTGTTCTAAAATTTATACTTTACATCAAAGTAGCTATTTTATTGAATTATAGAGTTTGGGACAATTTTGTAACAAATTTATTGTGTCTTCTATTATTTTTTCCTAGTATTCTTTTTTTGTGGTAAGTGTTAAATCATAGGAACACAGAAATTGGGTGGCGGGGGGGAGGGGGCGCCCTGAATATCTAAACTTGGATATCTAAACTTTTTAGTACAATTTTAAAATAACTGAGGGCATTTAAAAAATCTACCTCATTTTACTATTACAGATTTTCATTTAATTTACCCAATTTAGTGGTTGCCTAGATCCGTGGTTGGCAAACTGTGGCTCGCGAGCCACATGCGGCTCTTCGGCCCCTTGAGTGTGGCTCTTCCACAAAATACCACGGCCTGGGCGAGTCTATTTTGAAGAAGTGGCGTTAGAAGAAGTTTAAGTTTAAAAAATTTGGCTCTCAAAAGAAATTTCAATTGTTGTACTGTTGATATTTGACTCTGTTGACTAATGAGTTTGCCGACCACGGGACTAGATTATAAATATTTTCTAAGATACATCGTTTAAATTTTTTCCCTTTACTGCATTTCTTCAATTCCCAAAATCAATAGTCACTTCTATAAGCACTGTGACTCTTACAAGACAAAGTGAATTTTTGAGGGGACCCAATTTGCTTTCTTTGTCTCTAATTGAATAATTCTATATTTGTAATGAGAAAGAGAAAATAACATTAGTCTTCTAAAAGTATGGTTCCGTTTTAGTCAGCCTTTCTGAATAGTATATTTGTTTTAATAAATAGGTAGCAGAGGGAGATTGTCAAGTCAAATTTAGAGGTAATTATTTGTCATTGCTTTCGAGGTAACATAGGTCAAATTTATAATAAAAAAAAAAACTCGCCTTGTTTTATTTCTAATCATGTCCAAAAAACAGAGGAATTATAGTTTCAGGTAAGAATTGAAAGTCCAGGAATAAATATAATGATGAGAGTGAGTGCTCCTATCGCTGGGGAACTTTCTTCATCTGAGCACATATGAACAATTGATCCTTGTAGTCATATATAGCAGTAAACATTAATAACTTAACAGTCTGAAGTCAGTGCAGGAGATATGGAGCATTATTGAAAGATGGAGTCGAGCAGGTGGCACTTTAATATGTTCAGTGTCATGGTTGACTCTAAAGACTAGTCGAATGAAATTACTTGAGGTTCTAAAGATTTAAAAAGCGAACTCATTTTGCTGCACTAAGGAAATGCTACTGATCAGGCTTTCTGTGTCCCTTTTTTCTAGGCTAGAAAATATTAACCCTGAAGAAAATGACATGGTAAGCCATTCTCTGAGGAGATTTCTTGATGTCAGTCTTATATCTTAGAGGCTTAAGTTCAATTGAGTGGGTTTCAAGAACTAAGATGTGGGAAAAAGGAGAATTGACACACTAATAATGTACATCTTTGCTGCAATATGAAAATTCAATAACTTCACTCAGTCAATTTACAATTCACATGTGCCTATTAATTAAAACCCTATATTAAATAAAATATATTAAAACTTCATGTCTGACTAACATATAATGGTGTTGGTAGACATTACAGGAATTACTGAACAGAATAAACAATGCAGACACAGGGATGGCTATTGAGAAGAATGGAGCTATAATTGTGGATAGGATCTACAAGACCAAGGCATGTGAAAAGAGAATAACTGCAGAAGAAATGAACGCAGTGATAGAAGAACGCGATGCTGCTTTGTCTCAGGTAACTGCATGTATCTGCAAAAGCATCTACCTACTGTTTCCCCGTCCTTTACCATTAAAAAATGACTTTTCCCACATATTCTTAATTCAACTCAGTTATTCCATATAATTAATATCACAATGGTAGATATATTAAAATAATCACATCTTTTGTTATATCAGTCTTCAAATACATACATCCTCATTTCTGTTAGCTTGTTATAAAAATACTAGAGGCCTGGTGCACAAAATTCGTGCACTGGGGAGGGGGTTGTCCCTCAGCCCAGCCTGTACCCTTTACAATCTGGGACCCCTTGGGGATGTCCCAACTGCCAGTTCGGGCCTAAACTGGTAGTCGGACGTCCCTCTCACAATCCGGGACTGCTGGCTCCTAACCACTTGCCTCATTTTGCTGCACTAAGGAAATGCTACCTGATTGCCCCTAACCCGCTTCTGCCTGCCAGCCTGATTACCCGCTAACTGCTCCCCTGCTGGCCTGATTGACACCTAACTGCTCCCCTGCCAGCCCGATCGCCCCCAACTGCCCTTCCCTGCCAGCCCAATCGCCCCCAACTGTCCTCCTCTGCAGGCCTGGTTTCCCCCAACTGCCCTCCCCTGCAGGCCTGGTCGCCCCCAACTGCCCTCCCCTGCCAGCCATCATGTGACAATGTGGGGGTGGCCATCTTGTGGTGGCCATCTTGTGATGACGTGGGGGCAGCCATCTTGTGATGACATGGGGTGGCCATCTTGTGAGAGCATGAGGGTCAATTTACATGTTACCTCTTTATTATATAGGATAATTATGTTCTTTAATGTAATCACTCAAACATGAAATTGACTTCTTATTTGAGTCGCAGTTTTGTGAGGGCTGAGATTATATCTTTACTAGAGGCCTAATGCATGAATTCTTGCATGGGTGGGGTCCTGCCGGCCCGGCTTCAATTGGGGTGGATTGGGGCCAGGCCTGTCAAGAGGAGGAGACAGCAGAGGTTGGTTGTCTGGCCCTCCCAGATCGGGGCCCAGGCAGGGCCAAGCCGGCTGGGGTGAGGGGCTGCAGGTGATTGGCTGGTGGGCCCTGCCCTGATTGGGTGGGGGGGCCGATTGGAGATGGGGCCGGACATGGGGAGGGGCTGTGGGTGGTGGGCTGGCCAGCCCCTTCCTCAAGTGGGCTGATGGGGGCTGATCAGGGGCCAGCGGCCTGGGGGAGGGTTCATGAGTGGTTGGCTGGCCAGCCCTGCCCCTGATCAGAGTGGGAGGGGCTATTGGGGGCAGAGCTGGCTGGGGGGAGGGGCTGTGGGCCGATTGGGGTGGTGGGGGCCTTGGAAGTGGGGCCTGCTGGGGGAGGGGTTGCAGGTGGTTGATTGGCCAACCCTGCCCCTGATTGGGTTGGGGGGGCCGATCTGGGGTGGGGCCTGGCGGGAGGAGGGGCTGCAGGAGGTTGGCCGGCCGGCCCCGCTCCCTATTGGGGTAGGAGGGAGATCAGGGGCAGGCCAGCCAGGGGGAGGGGCTGTGGGCTAATTGGGGTGGGAGAGTTCAATCGGGCAGGGCCGGCCAGGGGGAGGGGCCGTGGGAAGTTGGCTGCTGGCCCGCCCCACATCAGGCCATTTCGCTGGTTGTAAGAAAAGTAGCATATATATATATAAAGCCAGCGACTGGTTGTTCTGGTCATTATGGCGTTCTGGTTGCTGGCTTTATATATATATAGATTACTCTTTTATTCCCAGTGCCTAATTCAGTGCCTTTTAGTAAATATTGATAAATGAATCAAATTATTCCTGTATTCTTTTCTGAACATCACTTTCACCTTCCTACTCTACCCAAAACCTGATTGCCTCCCTGCGGCTCCTGCTCCTGCTGCAGGCCTGTCAGGCAATGGTGGTATTTCCTCCTGCAGTTATTCCAGTGGTGCGGAGGCTGGTTCCTCTACTCATTCGTGTTTTTAGATCATTGTTTTGTTTTCCTCTCTAAACACCTCCAGCTCTGAAGCTCATGCATCAGATTGTACCACCCATACATACTCCTGTTGAACTCATGTGCATACTCCTATGTCTCTTCATTTCCTAAAAATTTAGGATGTCTTTTACTGTTTCTTCATAATTCTTGTCATAATTCTTGATGATTTAACTTCCTATGTAGATGATTTTTTTAATATCCCAGACTCGCATCTTGAATTTCTCTTCTCCAGTCATCATGTCTTCTGCACTACTTCTGCCATCCCCCCTACGGTCACATCCTATCCCTGGTCATCACCCATCTCCATTGCAAGCCTCCCACTCTCTGACCACCCCTTATATATTTCCAGCTCACTTACTCTGCAACTCTGACTCTAGAAACTTTTCAACTGGCACCTATTCCTATTACCCTACATATTTTCCTATCCCTCAAGCTTCTTATGTCCTCACTTCCCTCTTTATCTAGCTTATATTTCATGGCTCACCATAATTATCACCAACTTGAATATAACATGAGCTTAGTTCTCTTGGCCCTCTCTTCCTTTGTCCTACTCACCCAGCAAAGCTTAAGCCTTAAACGTTTAACTTTCTGCCTGTTCTATGCCTTCAAGGATTTATATGGCAGGACAATATCACATAAATTTGCAAACTGAACTTACCTTAAATTTATGACCACTGTCTTCAAGTAGACCCTGATGTTACCTGACACTCTTCTTGCTTTTTTGTTAGTCCATTCAATCTTCCCTCTAGAGACTATTTTATCTCTTCTTTCTTCTCAGGTATCTCCCTCTCCTTCCAAATGGGAAAAGGACTCCTCTTGTCGCCATTTCACCCACCAGCCTACCTGCATTTGCACTCCTAGCTCTGACTTTTCTTCTTTCTTTCTTTCTTTCTTTTTTTTTTTTTACATGCATCCATTTAAGGAAATCTCTATTTCTGCATTAGTTCACATCTTTTCTTGCCTGCTTAAGGTTATCACCTAACCAACCAGTTGTCCCTTTTCTCTCCTACTTTATACAATATTTTCTATTAGTTCATGTCTATCACTATCTAAAGTGCTCTAGTATCTTCCTTGGATACTTCCATGGTGATGTTTTGGTAAGTCTTGGTCTACTTGAGGTCTGCCCTAGCACTTCTTTCCTTCCAAACTGAGAGCTGTGTATCCACTAGTCCTAGCAGATCCTGTGTTCCAGTGTTTGTCTCCTCAGCATTGTAAAACTGTGGGACACTCCATTGCTCTTTTCCGGGGTTTTAGGACTTAGCTGTAACTTCAAGCCCTATGCAGGTTTGGGATTTTGCAAATTATTTGAAGTGGATACAATTCTCAAATCTCCAATTTTGCCACTTCAGTCCAATATGACTGCCAAAAACTTAGAATTTCTCTCTCCTCCCACAGGAGTCCTCTGTGTGGCCAAAGCCTGCTTTCTCTGCCCTTGCCCATGTCTCAGTCTTTAAAACTCAGCTGGGAAATTACTGCAGATCTTCAAATCACCTCTCTCCAGTTAGCCCCTCCTCAGAGCTTAGTCACTTGGTCATTGTTACAGCAGCAGCCTTCAGATGATTTTTTAATTTATCTGGCTTATTCTTGGTTAGAGCATTGTTCTGCCACAAATTATTTCATCCTATCTAGATGCGGAGATATGACATTTATCTTTAGATTAGAATCAGAAAAGTCCTTAAACTTTTAAGACAGGCAAATGTTTTTACCATTGTTCTCTACCAAGTGTGTTCAATCTAGGATCATTCAATATATTGTTGAAGAGTTAGCCAAAACTAGTTTAATGTGCTTGGAAATAATTATAGTATAAAGTAAAACATTTGATTTTTTTTAATCACTTATTTTTTAATCTTTATTGTTGAAAGTATCATATATATATATCCCCCTGTTTTTTCCTGATTGCCCTCCTCTACCCAGTTCCTGACCTGCCCAAGCCTTCACCACCCTATTGTCTGTGGCCATGGGCAATGCATATATACATATAAGTTCTTTGGTTAATCTATTGCAGCCCCCGCCCCCTTCTCTCTGAGATTCCTCAGTCTGTTCCATGTTTCCATGCCGCTACTTCTATTTTATTCATCAGTTTATTTTGTTCATTAGATTTCACATATGGGTGAGATCATGTTATACTTGTCTTTCTCTGACTGATGTATTTTGCTCAGCATAATAATCTCTAGGCCCCTCCATGCTGTCTGAAAGGGTAAGAGATCCTTCTTTTCTTTTCTTTCTTTCTTTCTTTCTTTCTTTTTTTTTTTATAGCTGCATAGAATTCCGTTGTGTAAATGTACCACAGTTTGTTAATCCACTCATCTACTGATGGGCACTTAGGCTGTTTCCAGATCTTAGCTATTGTAAATAATACTGCTATGAACATAGGGATGTATATATTCTTTCTGGTAGGTGTTTCAGGATAGGATGTTGAAAAAAGAGATAGAGAAAGATATAAACAAGTGGAAGCATATACTGTGTTCATGGATTAGAAGAATTAACATCATTAAAATATCCATACTACCCAAAGCAATGTATAGATTCAATTCAATCCCTAGTAAAATACATATTTCGGCATATTTCACAGATCTGGGACAAATACTCCAAAAGTTTATATGGAACCAAAAAGACCCAGAATAGTTGCAGCAATCTTGAGAAAGAACAAAGTAGGAGGGATCACAATACCGGATATCAAGTTATACTAGCAAAGCCACTGTAACCAAAATAGCCTGGTACTAGAATAAGAGCAGGCATATAGGCCAATGGAAAAGAACAGAGAACCCAGAAATCAACCCAGGTCTTTACACTCAATTAATATTAGCTAGAGATTTTGAGCTTTCAGAAGGAATATCACAGAAATTTAACCTTAATATTAAAATTTATTTAGCACCAGGTATTTTCTAACTATATCTTCTGTATCGTGCCAGGATCACTTTAGTAGTCCCATTCTATGTAGCTACTGGAAATCTTCAAATTCTGTGATAACTTTTTGATTTTGATACATTTACTATATTTTTTCAAATCATGTTAAAATCATTTAGTTACTTGAACTGGCCTTATTAAAATCTTATCTTTTTCAAATTAACCCTTATAGTCTTATTTATTCAAATTCTCTTGTATCTTTTTCTGTTCCATATGGAGACTTGAAAGCCTTAAGATCTTTCATAGGATGAATTAAAATTTTTATAATTAGCACTTGTTTGGTTGAGGAATTGTCTTATTATCTCACATTTGTTTTCTTCTTTATCATTTTTCTTGGCTTACTAAAGCTAGCATATTCTACTTCAAATTTTTGAAATATCTATAATTAGAGGATAAAGCTAGAAACTCCTTCCCCCCCGCCCCCCACTAATTTTTTCTGGGATCTTAAGTTTCATAGGACCCAGAAGCTATCTATTTAATCTACCCACTAAATTGAGGAATTGTATCTGTGACTAATTTTCAATTTAACCAAATATTCATTTCCTCTTAATGTCTAGCCATTAGTACAGGCATTGGTTTCAGAGCATTTGACTGATAAATTATATTGTTTCAAATATATATTCAAACATCTATGTGACCATTAATATCCTAAGTCATACAGGCTAGTCTTAAAGACACAATTGGATCCAGGTCAGACATCAGGATTGGCAATTGATTAGCTTTTAGGGTTGACCTTATTGTGAGCTATAGTACTTCAGATAGCCATTTATGTGATTATGGAGGCTGTGAAGTCCAAAATCTGCAGTGGGCAAGTTGGATACTCAAGAGAGCCAATGCTGTATTTCCATTCTGAGCCTGAAGGGCTGAGAACCAGAAGAGCAGTTGATGTAAGTTCTAGTCAAAGTCTAAAGTCAAGAGTAGATCCAATATCCCAGTTTAAACAATGTCAGAGAGTATAAATTATTTCTTGCTCAGCCATTTATTCTATTTGGGCCTCCAATGGATTGGATGAGACCCACCCACATTGGGGAGAGAAATCTATTTTACTCAAGTCTACTGATTCCATTGTAATCTCATCCAGAAACTTTGTCACAGACACACCCAGAAATGGTGTGTAATCAAATATCTGGGCATCCCCTGGCCCAGTCAGGTTTTCATATAAAATTCGCCATTTCACCATTTCTAGGAGTTCTGACTAACTAGGCTAGTTTTGATTTGCAAGGATATGCATAGATGGGCAAGGCCTAGCAGCAGGAGGCTTTGGACTTCATTGATCCTTGTGGTTGGTGGTATAGTATAGAGTTGTCATTGATTTGACCCCAGCTAGTATCTGGTGCATAGGTGAGGGGCCCAGCCCTTGAGAACTGAATAAATTATGCATGAGAATAAGGTTGGGATATGGACTTTAGCCAAATGGGCCAAGCGAATTGTTAAAAAAAAAAAATGTTTGAAACACTAAAGCAAAGACTTGCAATACAGCAGGAAGGAAGGAAGGAAGTGGTAACTTTGGTGTGTACATGGGTATTTGGAATCTACTCCAGGCATAATGAATAATATGCTCATGGCTTTGAATTAATTTCATTCCCACCAACTGATAAGGATGGGACTTGGATTGTATTTCTAGGCTTGATCATGATCAGTTTGTGAACTACATGAAAGGAGCTTGCAAGGTAAAAACTTTTAGGATCAGAGCAAAGGCAGGCAAGAGCAGAAACTAGCACTATTTTCTTTCCCAGGTTAAACACCTCTGCATCCTTCAGTCTTTTCCTGGGTTTCGTTTTACTTTGTTGTCTTGTAGATGTTAATTTTCCTTCATTGATCTATCAAAGCTGAATTAATGATTATAAATTTCTATTACATGAGCATCATGCAGAGAAACTTCACTCACTGCGATTTTTGGAAATGAGTCATTCTAAATACCAAATTTTACTATAAAACCCTTTTAATTTATGCACTTTTGTTTATTTGTTGTTGACATATTTCTCCAACATTTAAATGCCTTCTTTATATATATATAAAAGTCTAAGTGACTGACCGTCCGTCCATCCAACCAACTGGCTGGTACTTGTGACATGCACTGGCAATCTATTCTAATTAAAGGGTAATATGCTAATTAGACCGGACATCTTCCGGACAAAGCCATGGTGGCAGGGCCAAGGCGGAGGTTGTTAGGGGCAATCAGGCTGGCAGGGGAGAGTAGTTAGGGCAGGGGTCCTCAAACTTTTTAAACAAGAGGCCAGTTCACTGTCCCTCAGACCATTGGAGGGCCGGACTATAGTTTAAAAAAAACTATGAACAAATTCCTATGCACACTGCACATATCTTATTTTGAAGTAAAATAACAAAATGGCAAAAACACCCACTTGTGGCCCGTGGGCTGTAGTTTGAGGATGCCTGAGTTAGGGGAATCAAGCCGGCAGGGGAGAGAAGTTAGAGGGATCAGGCCGGCAGGGGAGAGCAGTTAGGGGGTCAGGCTGGCAGGCCGGTGAGCGGTTAGGAGCTAGCGGTCTCAGGTTGCGAGAGGGATATCCCAGATTCGAGAGGATGCAGGCCAGGCTGAGGGACCCCCGTGCATGAATTTCATGACCCGGGCCTCTACTTTAAAAATAAACATTGACTGGTGCATGCATGATACATACAAAAGTTCCCATCGAATTTCTTAATAGTATTACTCCTTGGGGAATGCCATGTCATAGATTAAAATTGAAAGAAGGTGCAATCATCATGCTACTGAGAAATCTTAATAGTAAATGGGATCTTTGTAATGGTACTAGATTTATTATCAAAAGATTGTGACCTAACATAATCGAAGCTAAAGTATTAACAAGATCTGTGGAAGGAGAGGTTGTTCTGATTGGAAGAATTGATTTGTTCCCTTCTGACACTGGCCTCCTATTTAAATTGATTCGAAGACAGTTTCCCATGATGCCAGCATTTGCGATGACTATTAATAAATCACAAGGACAAACTCTAGACAGAGTAAGAATATTCCTGCTTGAACCCGTTTTCGGACATGGTCAGTTATATGTTGCTTTCTCTTGAGTTTGAAGAGCGCGACATTAAAATTGAAGTTGTAAATACTTCATCACAAGGGAAATTAGTCAAGCACTCTGAAAGTGTTTTTACTCTTAATGTGGTATACAGGAAGATATTAGGGTAAGTTTAATCAATTTATCAGTCATTGTTTTTATCAGTGTTGTTTTTATATCATGTTTTTGTTGTTTTTATATCATGTTTTTGTTGTTTTATGTCATGTCTTTGTTGCTGTTATATCATGTTGTTATTGTTTATTTATTAATCAATTTACATATTATTTTCATATACATTTTACTAATTTTCTTTCATCTTTGACACTTCTGTTATAGAGAAAGGGCGAATAGCAATATTAAAATATTTCTTCTAATTAATTTCCTTTCAGTGTACACGAATCTGTGCAGTGGGCCACGAGTCAAAATATAATTAGCACACATATTTTTGATCATTTAAGTTACTTTGTTTTTGTCAAATGCTATAATGAAAACTCTAGATCCTAAGGTCCTTCAGGTATAGTATTGACAAATATAAAAAGAATGGGAGGAGCAAGGGTTAATCATCATGGAAATTAAAGAAATTCAGCTAAATGTTTCACTAGTTAGGTTCCTTCTTCCCTATAGTGTGCAAGCTATAACAAGTATTAAGCTCCAGTTGCAGCAATAGGAAACATAAACCAAAAACAAGGAAACAGAAATCCAGTCCAGTAATATAATGAAGAAAATTCTATGAAGTCAGCTGAGCAATGTACAGAAAGTACAATTTGTGTGTTGCTTTATGACAAACAAATGGATAAAGGTAATGATGTGATGAAAATTATAAGGTAGCTATAATTGGTAGTTGGGTTGTCATTTTAAATAGGCAGACCTCTTTGTCAATGTGAATGCTTGAAATGGACTTGAAAGAGGAGGAGGATCCAGCCATGCAAAGAACTATGGAAAAGATCAACAATGCCATGAGAGGGAACATGCTTACTGTTTTGAAAGCACTGATAAAAATGTATCAAGCTTAAAGGTGCTTGAAGTGTACTGAGCAAGGAAGATAGTAGCAAGTGATGAAGGAGATGAGGTAGCCAGCAGACAAAACTGTATGGTGGGGAGTACAATTACAACTAAATGCAGAAGATATTGAAGGAGAAAGGCTATTGTAGTTGTCCAAGCAAAATATGAAGCTGACAGTGGCTCTGGGGAGCAAGTGACGATTTACAGAAGTAGGCAGATTTGGGACGTATTTCTATTATGCAGTGGGCGGGCCTTGAAGACAGATTGGATTTGGGCATAAACAAGGGGGAAGAATTAAGGTTGACTCCTATATTTGGGGCTTGAACACTTGTAATATTTGTTTCATATATTGTGATGGCCAAGTGTTGTTGTTTTTTTGGGGGGGGCGGCGATCAACATTTTTGGAGGGAAATTACATTCTTTCTTGGATATGGTATATTTGAGATAATTCTTAAAAATTCAAGTGGAGCCCTAGCCAGTTTGGCTCAGGGGACAGAGCGTCAGCCTGTGGACTGAAGGGTCCTGGGTTCGATTCTGGTCAAGGGCACATGCCTGGGTTGAGGGCACAGTCCCCAGTAGGGGCCTGCAGGAGGCAGCCAATCAATGATTCTCTCTCATCATTGATGTTTCTATCTCTTTCTCCCTCTCCCTTCCTCTCTGAAATCAATAAAAATACATTTTAAAAAAATTCAAGTGGAAATATTGAGCAGGTGCTTGGTTATTGCAGCCATCAACATACAGATAATTACATCTGTGGGAATAGATAAAACTAAGGAAAGATCATTGAGAAAAAAGCTTCTAGGACCAAGTTTTGTGATCTACCAACATTTAGCAGTTGGGCAAAGTGGGAGAGTTCCACCCAGGAGATTGGAAAGGATGGCAAATGAGGTAGGAGGACACTGAAGACAGTGTGGTGGTGTCTTTGAAGGCAAGGACAAAAGGTGTTTGCAAGATGAAAGTGATCAGTTCCCTTGAATGGTGTTGAGAGGTCAAGCAAGGTGAAGATGGAATACAGTTAGTTGGCCATGTGTATCCACTGGTTCCTCACCAGTGGGTTCAACAAACTGGACTGAAAAATATTTGGGGGGTGGGAGGGAAGTTACATTGTTGCTGATGTATATTATGTACTTAGGCCTGTGATGATTGGGTCTGCACGGGCAGTGAGGGAAGGAGGAGGCAGAGAGGCTGGGAGGCAGGGAACCTGATCAGTCCTGACCACTGTCCAGGCCTATGGACCCTACCTGTGCACTAATTTCATGCATTGGGCCTCTAGTTTTATATAAGAGACTTGAGCATCTGAGGACTTTGGTATCTACAGATCTCCTGCAGATTCTTTTAGGTTTGATCACATGGAAGATGTTGAGGGCCTTGACAAGAGTATTGTCTAGGATAGAGGCCACATTGGAGTAACTTGTACAAAGCACATGAATGAAGTCTGAGAAGATAAATATAGTAACATATTTTGAGATCCAGCATTCTATTTAGAACATTTTTGATCTGATTATGAATTTCTCACTTGATGTTCTATATAACCAAAGGTCACTGAAAAAGCAGATTAGAAAGTGTAACATACACTAACAAATCCACTTGAAGAGCAAACCCAAAATCTTGGCCAATGTTGTAACCATCAAAGTTAAACTTCTGATTTAACAAAAGGAAAAGATAACCTAGTTTCTTCTTCTCTTCGTTGTTAGTAGCATTGCTTTACTGTGTATCCCTTATCATTTGCATAGTGCCTACCATACAATAGATGCAAGGTATTAGAAGTTTGACAAAAAGCTCGTACTTGAAAATAAAATAAATCATAACATGTAGAGTTTAATTTTTCAGGAAAAATAGGAAGCATGTTTAACATGCTTTATTATAGTGATTGTAAAATTTGTATTAATATTTTCCTTGTCAATTTGCTTTTCTATCAATTAATTATTTGTCTGTGAATGATTTTCATCTTGCTAAAGATATTGTTGATATTTGATCTATTCTAATAACTTTTCATTTTCTTATTAAAAAAATTTTTACTACTTTTTAAAACAACAGATAAGTTTGTAAAGTACAGATAAACAACAAGATGGGAAAATTTGCTCATAAACTCATGTCCTATAAATAATAATATAAAGATTCTTTGTCTTTTTCTCAATACATGTTATATCATGCATACTACTTCGTAATCTGATTTCTCACTTTGATTTTCTATTTTGTCAGATATTCTTATAATTTATAATGTGGATATATTAAGATTTGTTGAACTTATCTGCTATTTGAGAGGGTGTTTATTTCTATTTTTTTTATAGTTCTGAACATCTTATAGCTACATTTTTATGTATATCCATGTTTATTTCCTTAGGAAATAATCCTAGAACAGAAAAACTGGATCAAAGAATGTAAACATTTTTAAATAAGTAAACTTTTAAATTGCCTTCTTAGATAATTGTAGCATAAAAGCATCCTTATTCTAAAGATAGGACTTTTTAAAGGAAACTGACGTTTTGTAGTAGCATTCCAGAAAACTACTTAATATTTTGTTGTATAAACTGTTATTTGGGCACAAAAATTCAAATTGCTATTTTTTTTTAACACATCTCTGATTTCTCAAGGAAAATTTTCAGTTAACATTATATTGGATTATATTTATCCTAAATTTTATCTTCAAAACAAAAATACATGCAACAAAATAGCTAGTAAACTTATACACCATATTTATACAAAGATTTCAGGAGGAATGCAAAGATATTTGCATATATTGTTCATGGAAGATTATTTGTCCTTAGGCCAAAGTGTCAGGACCATTAACATAAAGCTTGCATTTTCAGCATAGTATATCAAGGCCTTCACTCTTCTTTTGAAAATGATTCTGTAGCTGTGCTTGAACATTTGCATGCAGGTTTGTTTGACTAATTGCTACTTGACTCATCTATCATAATACTAAGCTCTGGGATCTCAAAAGATCAGATTTTCAAACCACTTCCTCGAATTAATTTAAATATTAATGTTGATGTCTTGAAAAGATTCAGGGGAAGGGAGTTTTTATTGTTACTAGTAGTCTGTTTCAATATTATAATCCCTTGGGAAAAAATCCAAAGTTATATATTTACTCACATTAATGTTAATCCTGTTATGGTAAAAAAAATTGTGATCTATAGTAATAAAAGGGTAATATGCTAATCAGACCGGACATCTTCCTGACGTCCTTCTGGACAAAGCCACAGTGGTGGGGGCCAAGGCAGAGGCAGTTAGGGACAATTAGGCCTGCAGGGGAGAGCAGTTTGGGGCATAAGGCCGGCAGGCAGAGGCAGTTAGAGGCGATCAGGCTGGCAGGGGAGGGCAGTTAAGGGGCGATCAGGCTGGCAGGGGAGCAGTTAGGGGCATCAGGCTGGCAGGCAGAGGCAGTTAGGGGCAATCAGGAAGGCAGGCAGGCAAGCTGTTAGGAGCCAGCGGTCCCGGATTACGAGAGGGATGTTTGACTACCGCAGGGATTGGGCCTAAACCGGCAGTTGGACATCCCCCAAGGGGTCTGGATTGGAGAGGGTGCAGGCCAGGCTGAGGAAACCCCCATACATGAATTTCGTGCACCCGACCTCTAGTAATACTATAAGTAGGTTAAATATGTAATCAAATGTGCTTTTAAATTACAACTTTTGGGGGAAGCATCTTCAAGAAATATAATTATAAATTTTAAGTGTGTTACAGATTATCATGAGTATGTCTTTTGGCTTAGTGATCATTATACATTGAGTTTTTCACTGTTAATATGTTTACATTTTATCTGTTCACAATTGTTATTTCAGATAAAATTTACACACAAAAAATATGTAAATATGAAATCAGCAATTTAATGAGTTTTGACAAATACCTATACCCATGTGGCCACATCTTTAGAACATTTTAATAACTAATTCAGAAAGTCTCCCTATTTATTTCCCTTCCCTTCCAATTATCCTGCTTTACCCAAACAATTTTTCTGATGTTTTTAGCCATAGATTTATTCTGCTTTTTCTAGAACTTCATATTAATGGAATCATACAGTAACAGCAAAATATTTGTGATATTCATCCATGTTGTTCTTTGTATAAGTAGTTTGTTCCTTTTGTTGATAAGTAATATTTCATTGTATAATATTACATTTATTATTTATTCTCTTGATGGACATTTGGAGCTGTCCAATTTTTGTCTATTATGATTAAGACTACTGTGAGAATTCTGTCTTTTTGTGGACATACATTTTCATTCTTTCTTAAGTACCTAAAAGTGGAATTGCTGAGTTATACAGTTCGTTAAGTATTTATTTTTAAAATAAATTAACAAATTATTGGTTGAAGTTGCTGTATCATTTTACACTCTCATCAGAGATTTGGGAGTTTTGATTGCTTCATATACTCACCAACAATTGGTGGTGTCATTATTTTTCATTGTAGTGATTTTAATGGGTTTATAATGGTATATTATTGTTGTTTTAATTTGCATATCCCAGTAACTAAAGATGTTGAATATGTTTTAATGTGCTTCTTGGCCAATATGAAGATCTATCTATTCAGGTCTTTTACCTATCTTTTAATTGGGTGATTTAGCCTTTTAGTATTGATTTTTAAAAGTTCTCTTCTGAGGTCTATTGTCAGATATATGTATTTAAGAATATTTTCTCCGTATTTATTTTCTTAATTCTATGTGTTGATGTGCACAAGTTTTTAATTTCAGTGGTCTAATAAATCAATTTTAATGTATTTTGTCTAAGAAATATTTTCTCACCCCATGATTGCAGAGATACTATCCTATGTTTTTTTCTATAAGCTTTATTTAGTTTTTACTTTTAATATGTGATTAACTTTGCGTTAATTATTGTGTATGGTATAAGATCAAGCTTGGTGTTTATTTTCTTAACAGGTTAATATTCAATTCTAGCACTATTTGTTGAAAATGTGGGTTTTTTCCCCCCTTTGAATGGCTTTGGTGACATTTTTTTAAATAACATGATCATATAAGTGTGTGTCTGTTTTTAGATATGTTATTTTATTGTAATGATCCATTTGTCTATCCTTATTCCAATGCTATACTGCATTGGTTGCAGTGAATTCTGCTGTCAATGCCTGAGGTATTGATAGTCCTCCAACTTTGTTGTTTCTTATGGTTGTTTTATTTGTTACTAGAGGCCCAGTGCACGAAATTCATGCACAGAGGGGGTTGTCCCTCAGCCCAGCCTGCACCCTCTCCAATCTGGGACCCCTAGAGGGCAGTCGGACATCCCTCTCACAATCCAGGACTGCTGGCTCCCAACTGCTCACCTGCCTGCCTTCCTGATTGCCCCTAACCGCTTTTGCCTGCCAGCCTGATCACCCCCTAACCACTCCCCTGTCAGCCTGATTGATGCCTAACTGCTCCCCTGCCAGCCTGTTTGCCCCCACCTTTCCTCCTCTGCCGGCCTGGTCACCCCTAACTGCCCTCCCCTGCTGGCTTGATCACCCCCAACTGCCCTCCCTTGCAGGTCTGGTGCCTCCCAACTGCCCTCCCCTGCTGGCCATCTTGTGCCAGCCATCTTGTGTCCACATGGGGGCAGGATCTTTGACCACATGGGGGCAGCCATATTGTGTGTTGGAGTGATGGTCAATCTGCATATTACTCTTTTATTAGATAGGATAGAGGCCTGGTGCAGTGGTGGGGGCCAGCTGGTTTGCCCTGAAAGGGGTCCCAGATCAAGGTGGGGGTTCCCTTGGGGTGTAGGGCAGCCTGAGCAAGGGGCCTGTGGTGGTTTGCAGGCCAGCCACGCCCCCTGGCGACCCAAGCGGAGGCCCTGGTATCTGGAATTTATTTACCTTCTACAATTGAAACTTTGTATCCTGGAGCGGAGCCAAGCCTCCTGCTTGCTCCGTGGCTGGCAGCCATTTTTGTTGGGATTAATTCACCTTCCATGATTGAAACTTTGTAGCCTGGAGTGGAGGCCTAGGCCGGCCAGGGCTGCAGAAGCTTTGCTTCCTCTGTTGCCGGGGACAACCCTGGCCTGCTCTTTCCAGCTCTGTGGCTGCTGCCATTTCTGTTTCGATTTGTTTACCTTCTATAATTGAAACTTTGTAGCTTGAGTGGAGGCTTAGGCCAGGCAAGGGCAGGTGGAAAGCTTGGCTTCCTCTGTTGCCTGGGAAACCTTGCTCTCTGTGGCTGTAGCCATCTTGGTTGGGTTTATTTGCATACTCGCTCTGATTGGCTGGTGGGTGTGGCTGGTGGGTGTAGCGAAGGTATGGTCAATTTGCATATTACTCTATTCTTAGGTAGGATTATTAGGTTGGATAGGTTCTTTGTATTTTCCTATAAATGTTAAAATCAGATTCCCAATTTGCATAAAAAGCCTGTTGGGATATGATTGGATCTCTAGATCAACAGAGTGAAGGGGAATTTACATGTTAATTTTTTGTTTTTCAATCTATGGTATTTCTTACAATGTTCTTAATATTAATAAATGCACCACATGGTTAAGTTGTAAGAATCTTAAAATAGTCTAATTTAATTTGCCTTCATTCTTTAGATATAGTGATATATATTTTAATATTTATTTTGATTCAAATAATAAATTGTCTTTCAAGGAAATTATGAGAAGTAAAAATATACTCTTCTATGTTTATACATTTATCATTTTAGGTACTTTTTATTTCTTCATGTTAGAATGAATTTTAATTTTGTGTTATTTTCCTTAATTTAAATAACATCTTTTAACATTTCTTTCTTCCTTTTTTCCTTCTTTCCTCTCTTTTTGTCATTCCCTTCTCTTTTTCTCTTTTCTAATACACATCTGCTGTTGTTGAGTTCAGTTCTCATTGAGATGAATATAGCTTCATTTCAGCCTCATTTGTTAATGACATATTCACTAGATATAGATGGATATACTGTATAAGCCAGATATAAGATGCCCTAAGTCTTCTGTACTCCAGATATAGTCTTTCTTGCCCCCATTGTATAGTTAATAGCAGTCTAATTTCCTTGGTAGTCAGGATCAGTTATCCCAACCAGTTCAGTGACCTCCTTTTTTACATATTGACTCAGAGGTATGAGAAACCCTAAGCAACCACATGACAGTTTCAACTTCCAGTTCAACAGAATGTTTGTCTCTAGGTGGAAGTTTTTCTCTCCTTGGAGCTAAGACCACTATATTAGCAGGACCTGTTTGTAGAAATGTAAAACAAAAGTTTTGCTAGTGTATCACTATGGGTAATAGTGAATGAAGCCATTCATAGTTCTATCACTCTTTTCCCGGACCCATGAATTCTGTCGATGGATAAAAAGCACCACACATCGTTCTCTGACTTAGAGCATATGTATTGCCATGTAGAACCTTACCCTCGCCTCTCAAGGTACTGCCACCTAATTAGCACTATAACCAAGTCTTCAGAAATTCATTTCACAGTTTTATCAAGCCAGATGCATCAAGATAGTGGGAACATGGAAAGATCAGCAAATTTCATGAGCATGGGCCCATTGTCATGCTTCATTTGCTATGCAGTGAGTTCCTTGATGAGAACAATGCTGTGTGGAATCCCATGGTAGTACAGGTAGTCTGTGAGTCTGTGAATGGTTGTTTTTGCATAAGCATTGCATCTAGGGAAGCAAATCCATATCCAGAGGAATTGTTTATTTCAGTAATAACAGTAAAGAGCTGTTTTAGTAAGAAGGTAGAATAGAATGTTGGGACCCAAGAGTAGAGTTTCACAGTTAAGGATTAAAGAGAACTAAGAATAAGACACTGGTTGTGGGTATTGTTTGAAGATACATTTTATTAGAATAAATGAGTCAAGAAATTGTGAAAAAGTCTTGCTTTGTCTAGAATATTGGCAAGAAATTTTCTTTTTAAAATGTAGGAAAGTAACCTTGCTTGTTAGATCACAGTAGCACAGATGAGAAGCAAGTTATCCAAATCAGTGTTTCTCAAACTATATGGGTGAAGGAACAGTTCTTTAAAAATAGTTTTCCAGTGCTTTATGGGCTGCAGCTTTTATAACATATGAAAATGAATTAACAAAAAATGAAAGGAAAATGTATATAAATATGCAAAAGTCAAGCGTCCATTTTTTTTTAAACTGGGTTCAATAGCCATAAATTTGCTCTGTGACATTCCTCTAATGTTTAATTGCTTCCTCTGCATTTTAGTACTAGCTTCATCACAGTATTACTTTCGGACCAGTGCTAGCTCCTGGACCACACACTCTAAATGCACCAGAGAAACTTGGAAAGTGAAAGGGTTGTTAACGAATGATAGTGGACTGGCAATGACAGCTGGGAACCAGGACAATGCAAGTTCTTATTCCTACCTCTGAAGAAGCAGCATGTGAAAGAGGAGTTATGCTCTTCTAGAAGGGTTCAGAGAAAGTGTCACAGGAAGTGAGGTGGTTTTTCTATTGAGATAATAAATAAAGGGTATTAAGCTTAAGAATATATGAAAGTATATTAGCAATGAAATAGTGCTTCCAACGACCACAGACGGCAAAAGTACAAGTAAGGTAGGTAAGAGAAAGCTAAGCCAGAAGAAAATGAGAGTTTTAGTTGACTCAAAGGAGTTAAATATGATGTAAACTATTTTTCACTGAGATTGCTCTTAAATTCACCTCTGCTGAGTGGTTTAGATGATGTTCCTGGCCTTACATATAAACATCAATAAAAAAACTTGAAGAACATTTTTAAAAATTTGAAAAGTGTAATCGATTGCCTTTATTGAAAAACTAGGTAGGGTCCTGAGACCTGTACCAAGATTCCAAAGCCACAGTAGTCAACAAATCAGCCCACAAGTATTTACTCATTTCCCATGGAGAACACTAGTTATCCTATTTGCATATTCAAGATAATTAGAGTCTTATCTGAAAGAGAATAACTTTTCTATAATATTGAAGTTGTGATACTTTGATTTGTCATACAACTTTTTAGTTTTTCTCCTGTTGTAATCTTAGAAGTTGGAGTGGCTTCTGTTAGGATTTAACAATGTTTGGGCAATACTCATTATACAACAAGAAAATGAAGAACGAGCACTTAAGTAATTGACAGCTCTATTGAGATTACAACATTTATAATAGCAAACAAAGTTTGCACACCAAGAGGAGGCATCTGTGATCCCAGGAATACAATAGCTGAGAAACAGCTTAGTAAACTATTAAACTGTGGCTAGCATCCAGGGAGTACTAACTAATACCATTTCCTGAACTGTGCTTTGTGTTTTTATAATAGTACAAGAAGCATCTCTATCTGTTTGTGCAATAACTGCCAACTTAACATTTAGGTTATACTGTTGTTTGTTTATGGATTTTTAGAAAATCCATTGAAGTTTACTTAAGAACCAACTCATTACAATGGTATTATTTACTGAATTTTGTTTTCCTGAACATTAGCTAACTACAGTGTTCAGCATTCCGAGGTTCTAACTGTACAAAAAGGATCAAAATACCACATCCTAGTAGTGGCATTGCCAGAGAAGCAAAGTAATCATCTTAGAAGTAAATGCCTTGCAGCACTGAAGAGATAATACAAATGAACAAGCTATATCGGACCTTTTTCCTGTGGTAATCTTATAATTATGTTTATTTTAATTATTTCAATTAAAAACATAGTTATACATCTTAATTAATTTTGGTCATTCATATTAATAATTACCAAAATGCAATATGTTTCTGATAGAATTTATATAAAAATTCAAAAAAGTTCTAGAATTTTTATTATTGAAATTAAAGAGGAAGAGTTGTTAATGAACTGCAACATTTAATGAAAATATTAGAATTGTAATCTCAAATCTGTTTGAGATTTTAGATGACCATCTTAAACATCTGGAAACTACCAGCCAAGTATTATTAAATTCTGTACAAACATATTCATAATTATGAATCCATATAGCTAGTAATTACTAATATAGCTAACCAGTCATACATTAGATGTGAGATAGACCAGGTGTACCGGTTAATAATGTGGATTTTGTATCAAAGAAAACAAGATAACTTCAAGAGAAACATCAAAAGTTCTTTATTCAAAGTAATGTCCATCGCTAGCTATACACATTTCCCCCATCATTCAGGAAATTTGTGGATACCGTCCCGATAGAACTTTTCTTGTTTTGAGGCAAACCATTCAGAGACCCAATTTTCCACTTCTTTGTACATTTTCAAGTGCTGCTCAGAAAGTGTGTGTGCCATCGATCGGAACAAGTGGTAATCTGAAGGAGCAAGGTCTGGTGAATACGGCGGGTGGGTTAATACTTCCCAGGCAAGATCTTTTAACGTGTCTTTAACTGGTTTTGAAGTGTGTGATAGTGCATTATCATGAAGCAAAATTACTTTGCCTTGTCTTCTGGCCCATTCTGGTCGTTTCACGATCAAAGCGTGGTTTAAATGGATTATTTGTTGTCGGTAGCGATCAGTATTATTAACGGTTTCACCTGGTTGTAGAATCTCATAATACACCACACCTTCCTGATCCCACCAAACGCAGAACATTGTCTTCTTTACGAAGCGATTTGGCCTTGCAGTCGATGTTGATGGTTGACCTGGATCAACCCATGATTTTGTGCATTTGGGATTCTCAAAATAAATCCACTTTTCATCGCCAGTCACAATTCGATACAAAAAAGTCTTCCTTTCGTGCCATTGAAGCAACATTTTACTGATGACTTTTCCATTTTTCATTTGTCTTTCATTCAGTTGATGTGGCACCCATTTTCCTTCCTTTAAAATATTTCCCATTGCTTGTAAATAATCAGAAATTGTTTGCTGAGCAACGTTTAATCTTTCTGCAAGTTGCTTTTGAGTTTGACATGCATCTTCATCCAATAATGCTTGTAATTGTTGGTCTTCAAACTTTTTTAGTTGACCTGGACATTCTTAGTCTTTCACATCAAAATCATCACTTTTAAAGCGTTTAAACCAGCGTTCACAAGTATCTTGAGATGGAGCATGTTCACCATAAGCTTCCTGAAGTATACGATAACTCTTTCTTCAAAATAAAGTAATGGATTAAAACTTCCCGTAAATGCTCTTTTTCTTTGGCATGAAATTCGACATTTTTAAGCGTAAAAATATCTATGATGTTAACACCTTCAGAAAATTTGACATATGAAGTTTTGAAGCTTGTTGTCAATACAACAAAATAGCGTACATATCAAATCGCATAGATATCAACATATGTATAACTCCATCTATTGAAAAAAAATCCGCATTATTAACCAGTACACCTGGTAATAGCCTTGCCACTTTTTTCTTGTTATACCTAAAGGCTACCCCAGCAGATTGAGATCCTGGGAAGCTGTGGGTAGAAAGGGTGCCTCTTCTCAGTACAGCAAATACTACTGAAATCAAGGGACTGCGTGGCTTTTATTTATGCCCTCCATTATTTTCACAACCTCTTCAGATTACTTCCTTGGAATTACCATCCTACCCTTCCCTTCTTTTACCCCTAGAACAAGGTGTCATAGTACACTGCTAATTAGAATACATGGGCAGAGAATTAGGGTTCTAGGGACGTGAGATGAGAAGGGGGTAGGTTGAACAGACTATTAATAAATTAGTTTTGACTGGCTAACACTTCAGGCAAGTGTTGGTTGCATTTAAAGAGCTAAAATGGAGTGTATATCTGGGGTTTAATGAAATTCTTAATCTCTTTTAGTTCCTTATGTTATTACCAGCTCTAATTAAAATTCAGAAAAGGTGATTTTATAACTCTCTACTTTGTTATCCAGTGACCACATTTGGTAGCTTAGTAGTCTCCAGTTATTAGATGCTAAATAGATAAAGACTATTATTAACTTTTAATGTACTCAAATTTTAGTCATTATTATCGTTTACATATTATAAACCTGGGGAGAAATTTTACTGCTAAGGAAGTATTTAGGAATTTGTATACTTAACCTTATTTCCCATTAAGTGTTGTAGAAAATTATCAACTTTACTGATACTAGAAAAAGATACCTTGAAAGTTATAGGAAATAGGGAGGGGAAAAGTTTCTACTGGGTGTTCAGTTTGAAACAAATGAAAATATCACTCACTCAGTTTCTGTACTGCAGGAACCTTTTCCTGAATAGGAGAAATTGCTTTTGGACCCTTGAAAAACAATAGCGGCTTCTTGCCATGGCTGAGTAATTATTACCAATCTTGCCACACCTCAAAAAGAAATTATGGAAATGGAAAAAATGCAGGGTGGGAGTACACGGAGATGAGCTGGATGACTCCCTGGCATTATTCCTGGAGGCACTCTTGCTGACTCATTAAAGGAGAGTCCAGGCCGAGCTATGGTTTTGCTGCACTAAAGATGAAGAAATTTAAGTCTAGGTATTTGAAGGAGCTGGAATTTGCAGATGATATTAAATGTGAGGGAACTGTCTGCATCTTATGCATCTATTTGGAAGGGGCTTAGGGGGAACACCAGTTATCTCTTTGCTAATTCACCTTCAGTTCTTTCTGAGGGGTACTCTATGCACATGGTGTACATGCATGTGGTTTAGAAGCACTGCCGCTGTGCTAAGAGTTAAGTGAGAAGTTGGAGTTCAGGTCTAACTAGAGTAGAGAGACCTTACTGAGCACCTTGGGCATTCACTTGATTCTTTCTTAGGGTAAGGACTATGCCTGGATGCAGTGCTATTTAGTAGAACATTCTATAATATGGAAATGTCAGCATTGTTCAGTTTAGTAAGCATGCACTGTGGTGTCTGAAATTAGAACGACTGACAAGTATTGGTGAGATGTATATCACTTAAAACAATGATCTATTGCTAATGGGAGTGTAAAATGGTACAACCAGTTTTGAAAACTGCTTGGCAGTTTCTTATACAATGGAAGAATATCTATTCTGACATAGCACTTGCATTTCTAGGTGCTTATCCAAGGAAAACAAAAACATGCATGCTGTGAGACTTTAGAAGAATGTTTATAGGAGATTATTTATACTATCCAGGTACTGAAAACAGTTCTTGTCACTTCATTAACAGTAAAACAGACAAATTATGTTATATTCATGCAATGAAATGTTATTTTGCATGAAAAGAATTACTCATGCACACAGAAACATATATGAATATCTACTATATATGTTGATTGAAAGAAGATGAAGATTACAGATTTAAAGGCATTATTGTTTTTTATGAAGTTAAGGAACCGGTGAAATGATCCATGGCATTACAAAGAGAACAATGATAGTGATAGCTACGGGTGCAAATTGGATGGAAGAGAGAATACCAAGACCATTCTGGTGTGACAGAAATATTCTATATGATGATCAGAGTAATTACCTAAATACATAAATGTGTCAAAAGTCAATCGATTGGCCCTGACCAGTGTGGCTCAGTTGGTTGGAGCGTCATCCCATACACCAAAAGGTGGCGGGTTTGATTCCTGGTCAGGGCACATACCCAGGTTGTGGGTTCAGTCAGACATGTGTGGGAGGGAACAGATTGATGTTTCTCTCTCTCACTTCCTTCTTCTCTGAAATTCAATTTAAAAAAAAAGAAAGAAAAAGAAAATCATCAATTGTACGATCAGAATCTACATTTACTCTATATAAATTTTATCTAAAACTGTTACAGAACAATGGTTTGGCGTATGAGGTATGTTGGGGTGTGTGTGTGTGTTTGTTTTAAGTTCCCCATTTATCTTGATACTTTTTTTTCTCTACTTCCAAGTCTTTCCTCTTGTTTTGGGCCCTATTTTTCCTAACTGGAATCTTGGTGTCTCACTCTTTTTTTTTTTTTTTGTAGTTACGGTCCCACTTGCATCACCACATTGCTGCTGTACCCCAAGCTTTTAAATTTTTATACTTAATGCTTCTTATTTTGGAGTCAATTAAAAAGCATGGCATTAAATAGTCATTGTTTATACTCATATATTTTTTATCTTAGGAAACATAACACTTTGCACATTTTTATATTTTAGAAATTCCTTATTTTCATCTAATTTGTCAGATTTTTATATTATGCTGTATTTATGTTTATAAGTTAGTGATTGTCTAAATACTGTCTAGTGGCATATTCCTTTAATTTTAGCAGGAAATGAGTATGGAAAAAAATAAGATTTCTGAAAATGAAAATAACGTAATTTATTTAATAAACATGCATTAGATAGCTTCAATGAACCAGGTCTTTGGTTTGGCCCTGGGATTGGAAGTGGATGTGAGGGAGAATGCCACGCAGATGGTTACCATGAGAATATGTAGGAGGAAGGTCAGTGAATCAATAGAAGCAAGGAGGACATGGTATTCCTCAGGAGGGCTTCCCAGTGAGAAGGGGTCTGGTGCTGTATAGAAGAATCAGATATATGTAAAAACTTGCACAAAGGCAAGAAAGTTGTAACAAATGTTCATATTTTTGGAACTGTGGATAATTTAGCATAAACTGTGTCTGAAGTAAGGAAAAGTGCAATTGAAAGAGAATCAGAAAATATGTAGTGGTTCTGACCAGTTCATGAAATGCCACTATTATTCTCCATAACTTGTTTTTTAATTCTGCAAGCTATGGAAGAGCCAATGAAGGAATCCAAGAGAGAGCAGGTGGGAGTTGGTGTGATCAGGGTTGTATTTTAGACATAGCTGTCTGGAATATTTATTAGCTCTGAGATGCAACCACAAACTATGTGCACCCACATACACACACACTTTTAAAAAAATCAAATGAATTTAGTATATTACATTATTTTTTAAATTATATACATTTATTGGGGTGACATTGGTTAATAAAATTATATAGGTTTCAAATATACAATTCTGTAGTACATCATCTGTATGTTGCATTGTGTGTTCACCATCCAAAGTCAAATCTCCTTCCATGACCGTGTATTTGACTCCCTTTATGTTCCCCCATCCTACTTCCCTCTGGTAACCACCCTAACTGTTGTCTGTGTCTATGAATTTTTATTTGTTTTTCTTGTTTATTCCTTTTTTGCTTTCTGTTTTCTATCCCACATATGAGTGAAATCATATGCTTCTTGACTTTTTCTGTCTCTTATTTCACTTACCATGATATTCTGAAGATCCATCCATCTTATTGCAAAGTAGAGGTCCAGTGCACGAATTCGTGCATGGGTGGGGTCCCTCAGGCGATCGGGGCTGATCTGGGCCATGGGAGGTTGGCCAGGGGGAGGGGCCCCGGGAGGTTGGCCAGCCAGCTGGGGGGAGGGGCTGTGAGAGGTTGGCCGGCCAGCCAGGGGTGCAGGGGGGTGGGGGGACACGGGAGGTTGGATGGCCAGCCCAATAGGGGCCAATCAGGGCCAGCCAGGTGTGGGGGTGCCATGGGAGGTTCTGATCGGGGCCATAGGGGCTGGCTGGCCGGGCGGAGGGGCTGCGGGAGGTGTGCTGGCCATGGGAGTTTGGCTGTGGGACCACACTGACCACCAGGGGGCAGCTCCTGCATTGAGCATCTGCCCTCTGGTAGTCAGTGAACATCATATCAACCATTCATTCACTTGCTTAAGCTTTTATATATATACACTGAGTGGCCAGATTATTATGATCTCTGAAAGCATAATAATCTGGCCCCTCAGTGTGTGTGTGTGTGTGTATATATATATATATATATATATATATATATATATATATATATATATATTAGAGGCCCGGCCTGGTGCATGAATTCGTGCATGGGTAGGGTCCAGCCAGCCTGGCCGGGGGGGTGGACATGGGCGGTTGGCCTGCCTGCCTGCTGGTCGAACTCCTGGTCGAGGGGACAATTTGCATATTAGCCTTTTATTATATGGGATATACACCGAGTGGCCAGATTATTATGCGTTCAGAGATCATAATAATCTGGCCACTCAGTGTACATGGTAGTATTCATCTTTTCTTGTGGCTGACTAGTATTCCATTGTATATACAGGGTGTTACAAAAATGTATATACACACTTTGAATAATTATAAAAGGCAGTATTTATTAAAATACATTTCATTTTCATTTAACAGCTACCAGCTGTTAAAGTGTATATACATTTTTTGGGACACCCTATATATACAACCTCTTTTTTATCTAATCATTTAGCGAAGGACGCTTTGGTTGTTTCCATGTCTTGGCCACTGTTGAATAATGCAGCAATAATCATAGGGGTGCATATATATCTGCAAATAAATGTGTTCAAGTTTTTTAGGTAGATGTCCAGAAGAGGGGTTGCGGGGCCATATGATGATACTTTTTTGAAGAACCTTCATATGATTTTCTGTATTGGTTTTACAAATTTACATTTCCACCAGCATACATGAGGTTTTTTATCTGCAACCTCTTCAATACTTGTTATTACTTGTCTTGTTAATAATAGCCATTCTAAAAGGTGTGAAGTGGTATCTCTTTGTAGTTTTCATTTGCATTTCCCTAATAGATAGTGAAGTTGAGCTTTTTTTAATACATCTGTTGGCCATTTGTATTGTCTTCTTGGAAAAGTGTATGTTCAGGTCCTCTGTTCAGTTTTGAATTGGATTGTTTGTTTTTGTTGTTAAGTTGTATGAGTTCTTTATATATTTTAGATATTAACTTCTTATCAGGAGTGTTTGCAAGTATCTCCTTCCATTTGTTTGGTTACCTTTTTGTTTTGTTTTTATGGTTTCTTTCGCTGTGCAGAAGTTTTTTAGTTTATTTAGTCCCATTCCTTTATTTTTGCTTTTACTTCCCTTACCTTAAGGTCCAATTCATAAAATCATCTCTACTAAGTAACACAAAGGTCCATAAGTTTACTATCTATGTTTTTTTTTCTATGTATTTTATTGTTTCATTTTGAGTTGATTTTTGTGTATGGTGACAAATAGTAGTCTAGTTTGATTCTTTTTGAAACTGCCCTGGTAATTTTTATTTGCAGCCAGCTTTGAGAACTGCTAGACTAGAGAATAGTTTGGAAGGGTTTGAGACTGAGGGCCTGGCACTTGCCAGTTAGTGATAAACTTAGAGGCCGAATGAAAGGTATGACAGTAGGGATAGAGAATAAAACATGTTGAAGGAATAGAACTTGGTCCAATTTTAGGGTAAAGATAAGCAGGAGTTTAGGATGATTTTCAAATTTAGTAGGAATGATTAAGTAAATGCCATTTATAAACAGGAATACAGTAAAATAATAAATACATATTTAATACCACCTATGTTTTAGGTCCCTTGCTTACTGTTTGTCAATGAACATAGACACTTGACTTTACCTTCTTGGAGTTTACCATTTATACAAAGGGGAAATAGATATTTGGGGATTTTTCATGTGAAAACCTAATCATTTTATTTTTATACAAAGGGTGTGTTTTTGTATATGCATACATAATATATATGTTAATATACTAACATGAGTATATAAATGTGTATACATATATGTACACATATACATGTAGCTTTTATAAGACCTTCATTTAAAAGAAAACACTTCCAATATAATAAAAAAATAGCAACTTCTTGTTTTATAACCCTAAAAAGCGCGTTGTGATTTTAGATTCTAAGTGACCCTTAAGATGTGTAATTAAAAGGTAAGAAATAATTGCCTAAGTTCTTTTTATTATTATTAATTTAACATAGACTCTGTTGGGTATGAATGAACTGAGTTAAAAGGCATTCTGTATATTGGCTAGTCCATATTTCATTTTTATGTCTGTTGACTATTTCCTAGTATCAGATCAATGTACTACTTAAAAGTTATCTGTATCTCTACTTGCTCAAAGTACAAATTTTACAGTTTATTATTAACTGTTTTTGTAGTTCCATTTCTGTTCTACTTGCTATTGTACATATGTGCGTATATTATATATTTTGTTGAGAAACTACATAACACTGCCTAAATTTGAATACTGTTTCTTATTAGTTGCATACTCTCTGCTTCTGCTTCCTTCTGTATAAAATAGGTTCATATCTGACCCATCTCAGAACTAAGACTCACACATAATGAAAGTGAAGGGATGGAAAAAATATTCCCTGCAAATGGAAATGAAAATAAAAGCTGGAGCCCTAGCCAGTTTGGCTCAGTGGATAGAGCATCAGCCCATTGACTGAAGGGTCCTGGGCTCAATTCTGGTCCAGGGCACATACCTTGGTTGCAGGCTCGATCCCTGGCCTTGGTGGGAGCGTATATGGGAGGAAGCAATTGGTGTCTCTTGCACATCAATGTCTCTCCCCTGCTTTTCTAATCTCTCTAAAAATCAATGGAAAAATATCCACTGGTGAGAATTAACAAGTGAAGGGGAGGGGAGAGGAGGGAAGGGGAGGAGGGAAGGGGAGAGGAGGGGAAGGAGAGGAGGGGAAGGAAAGATTTCAGGCCAGAAGGTAATGGCATGAAGTATACAAGTTAATAAAAACCGAGTGACAGAACCCAAGACTACTCTATTCAGCAAGCTATCATTCAAAATCAAAGGTGAAATAAAGAGCCTGCAGACCACAAAAAAAGGTGAAAGGAGTTTATTACCACCAAACCAGCACTGCAAAAAATGCTAATAAGACTGTTGTAAGAAGAAGAAATGGAGGAGAAGAATACAGGCATAAAGAATAAGAATGGCAACAATTAAGTACCTATCAATAATAACCTTAAATGTAAGGACATATATGGCAGACTTATAGCCAACATCATATTCAATGGGCAAGAAATAAAAATGTTTCTCTTAAGATCAGGGATGTTAGCATTCATCACCCTTATTCAACATAGTTCTGGAAGTCCTATCCACAGTGATCAGACAAGAAGCAGAAATAAAGGCATCCAAACTGAAACAGAGGAAGTAAATCTGTCATTATTAGCAGATGACATGATATTGTACATAGAAAGCCCTAAAGACTCGACCAAAACACTACTAGGTTTAATAAATGAATTTGACAATGTAGCAGAATACAATATTAACATCCAGAAATCAATGGAATTTTTATATACCAATAATGAACTCTCAGAAAGAGAAACTAAAAAAAAATAATAAAAAAAAAAAATTCCATTTACCATTGCAACAACAACAAAAATAAGGTACCTAGGAATAAACTTAACCACATAGATAAAAGACCTGTACTCAGTTCTAACTATAGAACATTGAAGAAAGAAATAGAGGAAGATACAAACAAATGGAATCATATATCATGTTCATGGATTAGAAGAATTAACATCATTAACCCTTTGCACTCGCTTGCTTTTTTCTCGATTCCTTTATTCTACTCGGGATTTAATTTTTTAAATACCCCAGATTTTACAAAGCGTGGCAGTAGAATAAAAAACTAGAGTTTCTTTTCATACAAACTTATTTATTTGGATTTTTTTATATTTCAAATTATTGATACATTCAAAGAGTAATTTTAATCTCTGTAATTTTTCATGGTGTGACATTTTTTGAAACATTCAACATACGAGCTGCTACCAATGCTAACCGTGTCAAGTCACACTTGACATCTGAGTGCAAAAGGTTAAAATGTCCATGCTACCTAAAGCAATCAATAGATTCAATGCAGCCCAGCCAGCAATAGCTCAGTGGTTGAGCACTGACCTATGAAGTAGGCAGGAGGTCACGGTCACAGCACATAGCAGTAATTTTGCTGATATATCTCCTAGGGCAAGGGAAACAAAGGAAATAAAAAACAAAAGGGACTGCATCAAACTAAAAAGCTTCTGCACAGCAAAATAAACCATCAAAATGAAAAGGGAACCCTCTCTATGGGAGAACATATTCACCAATGGTACATCTGATAAGGGGTTAATTTCTAAAATATGTAAACAACTTACAACTTAACACCAGGAGGAAACAATCTAATTTAAAAATGGCCAAAGGACCTGAATAGACACTTCTCCAAAGAGGACATACAATACAAATAGTCAATGGACACATAAAATAATGTTCAATATCAATAATCATCAGAGAGGCAAATTAAAAGTAAAATGAGATATCACCTTATACCTGCCAGAATGGCTACCATCAATAAATCAACAAACAAGTGCTGGTGAGGATATGGAGAAAAGGGAACCCTCATTCACTGCTGGTCGAAATTCAGACTGGTGCAACTACTATAGAAAACAGTATGGAGTTTCCTCAAGAAATTAAAAATGGAACTTTCATTTGATCCAGATATTCTACTTCTGGATATATATCCTAAGAATCCCAGAACACCAATCAGAAATAATATATGCACCCCTATGTTCATAGTAGCATTATTTTCAATAACTAAGATATGGAAGTAGCCCAAGTGCCCATCAGTAGATGAACGGATAAAATTTGGTATTTCTACACAGTGGAATACTATGTGGCTGTAAAAAAGAAGGAACTCTTATCTTTTGCAAGAGTGGACCTGGAGAGTATTATGGTAAGAGAAATAAGCCAGTCAGAGAAAGACAAATATCACATGATCTCACTTCTATATGGATTCTAAAAAACAAAATAAACTGATGAACAAATTAGGATCAGAGGCATGAATGCATGGAACAGACTGACAGATCTTAGAGAGGAGAGGGTGTGGGGGGAACTGGAAGAGTTTAACCAAAAAACATATATGCATAACCCATGGAAAGACAATAATGGGGTTGAAAGCCTGGGATGTGTTTGGGGCTGGGTGGACAGGGACAGACCGGGTGGGGGAAATGGGGAACATCTGTAATACTGTCAACAATAAAAATAAATAAAAAATAAAAGTAAAATGGAATAATAGCAAGATCCACGTGAAGATTTGCTGACTTGATGCTTGTAAAGTGCTTAGAGTAAGGTCTAGCACATACTAATTTCTCATTAAGAGTTGATTGATGATATGTGTTAACCTTTATGAAATAGACACAAACCACAATTTTTCAAATGAATAGCTTTTCACGAATATAGCTAACAAACTTAAACAGCATTACAGAAATGCTATTTTAATACCATAGTATCCTAATATATAAAAACCCAGGGTCCGTAATGACCGAAGGCTGGACCAACCCAAAGTCAGTCCTGCAGTCAGTGCTGGGTTGCTGTGGTGACCCAGCACTGACTGCCACCGCTGCAGGCACGGCGACCCAGCAATGACTGCCGAGGGGGCTGTGGATCAGGCCCGGAGAGAGGCCTGGACAGAGAAGCAGGGTCTGATCTGTAGCCTCCGTGGCAGCTGTTGATCAGCCCTTGCCTTTCTCTTTCTCTCTGGGCCAGGCCAGCAGCCATGCCTCTCTTTCTCGCTGGGCCTCCGCAGGGGCTACTGATCAGCCCCGCCTCTCTGATCAGGCCTGGAGATAGGCCTGGAGACGCTGACTGGCATAGAAACCAACCAATCAGAACCAAATCTGGATGAATTGTGAGGAGCCAATGGCTGCCTGAGTGGTGGAGCTTTTGACGCCGACTGGCATAGAAACTGACCATTCAGAACCAAATCTGGGTGAAGTGCGAGGAGCCAATGGCTGCCTAGGAGGCGGAGCCTTTGACGCTGACTGACATAGAAACCGACCAATGAGAACTGAATCTGGTTAAACTGCAAAGGCAGAACCTAAGGTGAGGAGGGGTTTTAAGGGCAACAGCTGTTTGGTGTAAGGTGTAAGAAAGCGGTTCAATTTTTTAATGACCAGTTTGGCAGTATAGTGCATATGACTGGCTATCAGTACAGATATAGGGATTTTGTACTTTTGTCTGCCAAGAGCATCTCCTCCTGCTGGAAAAGCCACCCCCCCCACCCCCCGATTTAAGCAATCCTATCCTATATAATCTATACTAATAAAAGGGTAATATGCTAATTAGATTGGGTCGACCAGCCAGCTTCTGGATGTCCGACTTCCTTCTGGACAAAGCCATGGTGGTGGGGGACGAGGCAGAGAGGGCAGTTGGGGGTGAGATCAGGCCTGCAGGGGAGGGCAGTTAGGAGCAATCAGGCAGCCAGAGGCAGTTAGGGGCAACCAGGCCAGCAGGGGAGGGCAGTTAGGGTGATCAGGCTGGCAGGGGAGGGCATAGGGGTGATCAGGCAGGCAGGGGCAGTTGGGGGCGTGATCAGGCCGGCACGGGAGGGCAGTTAGGGGCAATCAGGCAGGCAGGCAGAGAGGTTAGGAGTAATCATGCAGGCAGGCAAGAGGGGTTAGGGGTGATCAGGCAGGCAGGCAGGTGAGTGGTTAGAAGCCAGATTGTGAGAGGGATGTCTGACTGTGGGATCTGGCCTAAACTGGCAGTTGGACATTTCCCAAAGGGTCTCCAATTGGAGAGGGTGCAGACTGGGCTAAGGGAACCCCCCCCTACTATGCACGAATTTCATGCACCTGGCCACTAGTACTAAATAAATACCTATATACATGTTTATATCCTCTAAAATAATCGTTACTAATCCTTTTGATTTATGATTTAAAATGTTTCTTTAAATTGGTCTTTTTGAATAATTTATATGGTATTTTTGAAATGTTTATATGTAATTAAGGTATATATATATATATATATATATAAAAAACCAGTGACTGTAATGCCATAACGACCAGAATGACCAGTCGCTATGACTCCCACTGCAGCCAGCGAACCGGCCAACCTCCCGCGGCCCCTCCCCCTGGCCAGCCCACCCCTGATGGGCCCCCACCACCCTGATCGGTCTGCAGCCCCTCCCCCCACCCAGCCCCACTCCAGATCAGCCCCCCCACCTTGATCAGGGCAGGGCAAGCGGGCCAACCACCTGTGGCCCCTCCCCCTGGCCCCAATCGACCCCCGCACTCCAAATGGGAGCAGGGCCCCCTGGACAATTGCCCCAGGCCCCTCCCCCAAGCTGGCCTGGCCCTGATCAGGCCCTGATCAGGGGCAGGCCACCGGCCAACCTCCCACCGTCTCCTCCTCCTGTCAGGCCCAGCCCTGACTTGCCGATTGGTGCCAGGCTGGCTGGACCCCACCCATGCATAAATTCGTGCACTGGGCCTCTAGTATATATATAAATATGTAGAAACATATTATTGCCTGGCATATTGCCTCTTGGGTGCTGGTATATGGCCTAATGGATGGATGCTCAATGCATATTTACTGAATAATTCATGTTTTATATGCACACACACACTCACATCATCTGCATCATAAGTGATTTCAGGGACTTATTCTCATAATTATTTTCTTTTTTAATCTTTGATATTTTTAATCCTCTAAGTATTGTATAAACATTCACTTAAACCAAGTTGTTCATATTTTTCCAAGGCCTGTGAAGAGACAAGTTACCTTTTTGACCTTGAAAACTCTTTATTCCAAGTTACTGTAATGTGAGAAAAGCATTCTAGTTATTTTAACCCTAAAATAAAGTAGTTTTTAAATTTTTTTCTAAGTGAAGAGAAATAAAAACGTATTTATATAATCCTAAGTACTTCCAAACATCTGCAGTTTAAAGTACATAATTCACATTGACACCAAAGTTTGTTTCTGTTTTGACTGGAAGAGTCTAGTATTATTTTTTTGTCTGGAAAGTAAAGAGTTGAATAGCATCCAAGTGGGAAAATGTTTGTGATTCAATCAAAATGATCTGTGACTGAAAGCAGATTGTAGAGGAGAAGAAACAGCAGCTGTTAAACACTTAGATAATATTAGAGAACTTGATGTTATAAACTTAAGGCATGTTATCTTTCAGATAGTAAACATAAAGTAAAACAGAATTGTAATGTATTATCTACCTGATATAATTCTTAAGAATTCACGATGAATAAAAGGAAATCCCTGCTGAAAACAGATTTTGTAATAATTATGGGCTGAATTTATTTTATAAAAATTTGCCATGGATTTTTGTTTTTTTTATGTTTAACTAGAGGCCTGGTGCACGAAATTCATACACAGGTGTGGTCCCTAAGCCTGGCCGCAATCGAAGTGCGAGCATCTGGCATGGAAGTGCAGGTCCCAGCTGACCTCTGGGCCCTGGGCAGCACCTGGGCCCTCAGGCCCCCTTGTACCCCCTCTGCCTGAGTCATGGCGCCCGAGTCCCCACACGTAGATGCGGTGAAGGCAGCCAGACGCCACAGGCCGGGGTTGCAGCATGGGCCTCTGGACTGCCCAGCGGCATCACACGGAAGCTGGGCGGGTAGTGCACTCTCTCCCAGCCGGCCTCACAGATCAGCTCCTGTGCGAACCCATGGGGAGCCCGACCGGCCCCTGCAAAAGGCTGCATGGGTGCAGGGCGGGCTCTTCACGGGCACCTGGCCCTGGCATCCCAGGGGAGAGTAGCAGGGGGAGTGAGAGCGAGCTTGCGAACACCCCACATCCTCACTGCACCTCCGTCCTCGTCGCCCCTGCCCCCAGGTAGCCGGTGATAGGTTGCAGTGCATCGCTGATGCCCGCCATGTTCCACTCCACCCCCTGGTGGTCAGTGCACGTCATAGCGAGCAGTCGAACTCCCAGTCTCTAGGTCAAACAACCGCCTGAGGGGACAATTTGCATATTAGGCTTTTACTGTCATGTTGTAAAATTAGTTGTGTTTGTTTACAGAGGCAAATTTAGTATTCTTTTTGTCAGCAAGCTTAGCACAGTCATGAACCGAGATAACTTACTCTGCTACAATTACTTTTTTTTTAAATCTATATTGCCCCACTTATTGACTCCTTCTCATATTATTTTGTTGGAAATCACAGACAAAATATCCTTTTTATATGTGTCTTCTGTTGTATATTCTTAAAAGATATGGACTATTGTTTAAAACATAACCACAATACCATTATCAACCCAAAAATATGAACAATGATTCTTTAATATTATGAAACATCTAATTGGTTTTCAAATTCAAATGAACTATTAAATGTCACATCTTTTTCTCTTTATTTTGAATCTGTATGCAAATAAGAATCATACATTGCAAGTTATTGAATTGACTATTAATACATTGTAGATTCCCCTTATATCTCTTTTTTCTTTTGGAATTTATTTTTTTAAACAAACAATTTTCTTTTAGAGTTTCCTAATTTATTCGTTGTATCTCTATAGTGTTATTTAATGTTTCAGTCTTCTCTCTTCTTCTATAGCTATGGCAATTTAATATAGAAACTTGATCATATCTAAATTAGTTTTTATTAGCAAGACTACTTTACAGGTAGTTTTGTGTTGTTTCATCTGGAAACACATGTTAAGTTGTGAAAGAACTGTTATTAGCAGATCTCAGAGTCTAGATGTCTTTGTATATTAATGATTTCAAAAGTGTGATATTCTAACATTCCCTTTCTCTTTATTACCTAGAATATTTTTATAGTCATCATCTTATCTATTGTTTTATTACCTAGTGGTAAAGTTCATATAGGAAAGAGTGGATAAATTCTTGGCTTAGTATATATTTAGTTTAATTACATTGACAATTCACCCAACAATGATAAATTAGTTTTTTCAATGTTTTATTGTCATTATAAACTCAATAAATTAAGCCTATTTTATGTACCAATATATTGAAGTTACTACCCTTTGTGATGTTCAAATTATCTTATCTTAAGGTACTGGGAGCTTTTCAAGTTAGCTCCTGAGTCCTTTCTGAGTCTCTTTGATAGTTACTCAATTTTGATCGTTAATACAAAACTGCCAAGAACAGATGTTCCTGCATTATATTGTGTATTTCTTGTCTAAGACCTGGAATCAGCCATATATCCATGGAGTTCTTAATTTTAGTCAGAAATGGTACTTGGAACCCACAGTCTAGGTAGTAGCTAGGTAGTAGGGGTACTCATTGCTGCTGGGTTTGCTATTGTTCCTAGCCTTTTTCAATGGACAAAACTAGGAGACACACACACACACACTTTTTAAAGATAAAACTCATTGGATCTTCCTACTGATTCTTCTAATTCAAATTCTCGATTAAAGGAATTTTAATTAACTTATTAATCATTCATCTATGTCTTTTGCCTCTTGTGGTGAGAATCCAGGTTCTCAAGGACACTGTGGCAAGATATAGATAGCATTTACTTAAGTTTAATTTGAGTATTAACATTTTTAAAGTATAAAATATATAAGAAAACTTCTAGGTCAAATTTATGCATTAGAACTGTTAAGAATATTAATATTTAGCAGAATATGAACAGGGAAGATACTATGTTATTTTAATTGTGTCAGTTCAAAAGGAAACTGTTTAAAACTATTATTTATTACTTGATTTAGGGATATCTTCTCAAGCATTTTTCATTCATTAAAGTAGGGGGATCATTAAACATCTGAAAGTGTAGCCCTTTGGGACACTTGCCACTTTGGTCCCTGGGCCTTATCTTCTCTCCTTATACTGCCTGACTCTGGAAACTGAGCCCAAGAACACAATGTGGATAAACGCCCTCAGTGCAAAAATCACTTTATTATTCTTAAGCTTTACCTATCACTTTGCTTACAGTATTTTTAAAAATTGGCCTGGAATTGCCTTCCACCCATCTTTTCAGAAAGAATGAAAGAACATCAAATGAAGAAATAATATAGGGTTGAATAAATCTAAATAAATCTTAAGTATAGTTAAATATAAATCCAAAGTGTATTTGATGAGAGCATTTATGTATGTTTTTATTCAGTTCAAAGTTATTGTTGGCTTACCACAGTTTGATTCCTAGGTCAATGTTGAATTTAAACCTCATAAAGAAATTAAATTAAATTAAACATTTCTCGAGCTAGAGTGAGTGAATTCTTTTTGTGCATCTTGTAGATAGGAAAGAAGTCTCTATCCTTGGACCATTTCTAATTTACATGGGAATACAAAAAATAGGTGGTCAGACAACTTGTAACTATGGTTTCTAACTTTCACCAGATATTTCTACTTTCATTCTTTCCTCCCTCTTTCACCTCTTTCTGCTTCTGAAATCACATACCCCAAATAAGCTCAACTTGGATGGAATCTGTTCCATGAAACATTCCTTTACCCCCATAGCCAAATCTATCTACCCCATCTTTGTAACTTCATAGTTCATATTTAGTCATTTTGTTTCAATACTCAATCATATATATATAAAAGGCTAATATGCAAATAGACCAAATGGTGCAACAACCAAACAACCGAACAACCAGTTGCTATGACGTGCGATGACCACCAGGTGGCACGTGCGGGCATGGTGGGCGTTGGCAGCAGGCAGCAGAGTGCGAAACATGGCAGGCATCAGCCCCGGAGGGATGGTGGAGCAGGTGAGCGGGGGTGCCAGACCAAGGCGGGGTGCCGGTCTCTGTCATTGGGGTGAGCCTCTGGTGGTTACTGAAAATTCTTTGCTCCCGCATGCCGCAGTCCCACCAGGTGCTTGCACCTGCTGCCAGCGCCTGGCGCCGGCCCCAATTGCCCCTCAGGGCTCCTTCACCTTCCCCTGCTCCTGAGGGGCGATCAGGGCCTGCAGCCGCCTTTCGCCTCCACTGCCAGCGCCAGATCCGCTGCTCGCACCCACTGCTGGTGCCGGCCCCACTTGCACCCGCAGCCAGTGCTGGAGCCGCTGCTGGCACCTGCTGCTGGCACCAGCCCTGCTCGCACCCGGTGCTGGCGCTGGCCCCGCTTGCACCTGCAGCTGGCGCTGGAGCTGCCGCTCGCACCCACTGCCAGCGCCTGGCACTGGTCCAGATCGCTCGGCGCCGTCAGCGGGTACGAGCGGCAGCTGCCAGCCCCTATCACCCTTCAGGGCTTCTCCACCTCCCCTTGCTCCTAAGGGGCGATCGGGGCAGCAGCCGCCACTCGCACCTGCTGACAGCGCCGGCTCTGCTCGCACCCACTGCTGGCGCCGGCCCTAATCGGCCCTAATCGCTTCGCGCCGTCAGCGAGTGTGAGCGGGGCTGGCACCATCAGAGTGTGGGAGCAGCAGCGGTGGTGGGAGCGGGGCTGCGGGCAGACAGGGGACCGGGGCCATGGCGGGAGAGGTTGGGTGGGGGTGCGGAGGATGGGCTGAGTGAGACCCGACCCTGTGCCCGCCGCAGCCTCACTGCCCACAGTTCCTTTCAAGGTGCACGAATTCATGCCCTGGGCCCCCAGTGCAGAATAATTTTGTACTAAGATTATTTGAAAATGTAGAGAATAATTGTAGTAGAGAATATTTTCTACTAGATCGTGATGCTTACTGTTATGTCTTACTTATTTTCATGCCTCATGATTTGTGTTTTCACTAAACACATTTGAACTTTGATTGCATTGCAACCAAATATTTTGTTACAGCTAAAAAGGGACAGATACACAGTTTAATTTGTAAGTCATGTGTTCCCTCCACACAAAAGCCAAATGATGTCATGTCACAAAGATTTTACTCATATCTTTTTTTAAAATATGATAGGTCAGTTAAGTTATCACATAACACATGGTGAAATAGACATGGCAATGTGAAAACATCCACCACTTTATATTATATTTGCAGAACTTAGTTTCAGCAAAAACTGTCTACTTCGTTAATACAGATTTTAAACATTTTGATTTTGTGATTATTATTTAATTTAATTTATAAATGTGTTTTGGTTTCATAATTGTATTAATATGCTGAGGCATGTATGTCCCAATTTGTATTTGTATATAAACATATTATATAATTTAAGTCAATATTAAGAGTCTGATATTCTTTTTTTGAAAAGGATTTTTATATTATCTTAGGAAATAATAATTCAGACTGCAGAATATTATAGAGATCAGAGGCAGAAGGAATCAATGTTAGAGTAGTAAGAAATGCCAGTTTGGATTATGACAGCATCTTGATTATAGCATAATAATAATTTTTAATTCATTATGACAACTAGCCATTTGTCAAATAATTTAGAAGTAGCTTTGCCTAGGTCTTGCATCAATATGTATAATTACTTACTGGTTGTTAATTATAAATATCCTAATTTTACAATAGATAAAGAGTGATTTATAACTTTTTCCTGAAAGCTGGATTTAGTACTTTTATTTCTTTAGCCAATTTCCCCATGTATGTTCATATGGTCCTGATTTGAAGCATATCAGTATACATCCTGCACAATTATTGTGTGAAATGTTTGATATATTCAATTTAAGATCTTGTATGCAATGACATGATATTTCAATGATTTTTTAACAAATACTTCTGTTAGCCCATTTATGCTTTTATTCATAATTTCTTTTTTTTTTACTCATATCTCATATGTTTCCAGGGGGTAAGAATGTCATTTCTCATGTTTGTTATCACTGGATTTACTTAAAAATAGGGTGTAGTCAAAATAGAAATTAAGAACACTTGTTTCCTTAACACTTCCAAGTCTTAAAAGCACTCTGTGGTTGTCACCTTTTCCCCCTGCACAATTGTTTCTTTAAATATTTATAAAAATCTGAAAAATCTTAATTTTTTTTTTTTAAATTACTTGATTGATTAAGGTATCACATATTTGTCCTCAACCCCCTCCCCCCGTTCCCTTCCCATTCCCCCCCACACACAAGCCCCCCTCCCCCTGTTGTCCGTGATCATTGGTTAGGCTCATATGCAAGCACCAAGTCCTTTGGTTGATCTATCTCCCTTGTCCCCACCCTCCCCTACTTTCCCTCTGAGGTCTGACAGTCTGATGGATGCTGTTCTTGTTCTTCAGTCTATGTTGTTCATCTTTTCCCCTAGATGAGTGAGCTCATGTGATACTAGGAATACACTTATAGGAACTGAAAATGAGACAAGCAATAATGGTTATGCTGAGAGGCAAATGAATCAGTCTGTAGTGAGTTTCTTTCTGGGCCAACAGTTCTTTTGAGTCCCGGTTTCTATGTCCAACAGTTGTTAATGTGTTCATAACAGCAATGATACTTCAGTTCTGGATGGTGGACAAACGGCGGTATTGCAGGTCCGACCCTCTCCGGTTTGGTCCTGGGCAATCTGCAGTGACGCACATCTGCTGACTGCTAGTATGGCAAGGCATCGTCAGTGTCTTCCATCTCTGGACTGTCTCTCCCCTGACTTCATGGCTGGAGCACTCCTGTCAATTCCCCTCTATCGCAGGAATCCACATGTCTCGGAGCTGTTCTCTGAAAACATACAAACACACTCTCGACCAAAAGTTAATAAAGGAACATTTTCTATGAATTTGATTTGCGATCCTTTTTCATTTTTTTGCCCAAATGATTTTCCTTTGGCTTGTTTTGACACCATGTATGTTTTACCTGGGTGACTTGCTGTTAGCATTACAAATGAAAGTTAATTTTCTAAAGTAAAAATTTTCTAGATGTAATTTATTTGCAGGATATTTTTCCTTACATGATATTCTTCTACTATCCCCCCTTTTTTGGTTTAAATATTGGGTGGCTTTTGGAAATTTTATGCTGTAATCTTGATAGCTTTTAAATTTTACTTTTTTGCACTAAAATGTGACTGCTTTAGGTTCATTATATGTTATGCAATTTTACCATGAGATGAACTACCAATAAAAATTTTAGTTAACACTTTAGTAACAGCTTTTTTGTCCAGTACAATTGATTTTTCTAGAGTATTTGCTTATTTTGGTTGGCCAATTTAAATTAGTCTGAAAACTTGACTACTATTTTACTGTCAAATTTAATATTCTAACAACCATCTTGTTTTACCCTGTAATTATTAGTGGAGAGGATTATTTGCCTTCTTGAGTAGGCCCTGAGCATTCCTGGTGCTAGGCTGGATTTAGATATCCTAGACCCCAGTTCCCCGGATCATGGGTGCAAGACATCTCCATCAAGTCTTGTTGCGGTGAGAGGGCATCTGCTGTCGGCCAAGTCTCTGTTACCTGGGTCCCGATTTGAGCTGGGCATGTGAAGCTGAGCAGCCATGGGGGCAGGAGATTTATTTTTTTATATATTTTTTCTTTTTAAAAGTTAAATAAAAAATTCAAAGCAGAATACCACAGTTTATTTATAATCCAATATGATTTTTAGAAGCATCATTATATTCAGCCAGTAGATATATAATGAAAACCATTTAGTTAATGAAAAAATTTTTTAATGTAGTTTTATCTTAACTTTATAAAAATAATTATGATTTTCTAACTTGTATGGTAATGTTTAGATTAGTAAAAAAACAAACTGAAAGTTGCAGTTGAATAGCAGAGTACTATAAACAGTATTTTATTCATATTCAACATTACTGTTAACTTACTATTCTCTTTGCAAAAGATTCCTTTTCTTTAAGAATACAGTGGCATTAATTCATGTGACTTGATGAAAAAAATACTACAACTCCTTTACTTAATGGGATTCTTCCCCTGTGGCAGTGCAAACGGCTGGAGCAAGAGCTTCATCATCTGAAAGAGCAGAACCAGACTTCAGCAAACAACATGAGACATCTGACTGCTGAAAACAACCAAGAACGTGCTCTGAAGGTAAATCTCTGTTCCTTCTTGCAGGCAAATTAAGGTTGTAAGCCCTTGGTGCCAGCTCTCTGTGCTGCATATATCAGTTGTGTACATTTCAGCAGAAGTGAGCTGTGGTGTTTGCCAACAACCCCTTCTTTAAACACAGATACAGCACCCTTCTGCCGTGGTATTATCTTACCTCATGTATGTGTACATGAAAACAACATATTTTCTGGATTTTGAGTGATATCTATTAATATTTTTTGGTACATGTTCATTCTGTTTCAGATTTTTATAATACATTGTTTCCTTTTGTGGTTAATAAAAAGTGGCCACACTAAGAGAAAAAATTAAATCATGGACTTTTCTTCCCATAATATTTATTACACTAATTTTTTTAATGACTTTAAATATTAGTTACCCACAGAACTGACACCCCTTGAAAGGAATGTAAATATGTTTGGGAATTGAAATAGTAATATAAAATGTTGCTTATTACCAAAAAAGGAAAATATATTCTACTAGAATTTGAGACAAGTGAAGTGAACATTTCATGACAAAAAGTTCTGTTTCTTGTAATATAGATCCAATAATTATGAAAAAGGACATTATTTTAATTCTACTTACAGTATTTTTTTTTCCTTATGACTTTCCATTCTCCCTTTTTAACTTTTCCCCAGTTCCTAGCATAGTGCCTGAGACCTAGTAATGGTTCCTGCCCTCAAGGTGCTAACATTCTCATGAACAGGTTAAAAGTAAAAGCAAAAACATACCCCTGGGAAACATAAAAAAAATCCCTCACTGTTGATACTGTGCAGTAAAAAAAGATGTGCTGTCTGGGAGATTATTTAGTACTTTGTTGTCTTGAATTCATTCGTTGTTTCAGATTACAGAAATTAGCACTGTAACTCACTAAGCCTGAATTATCTATTAAAATCAAGAAAGTATTGGTATTTTGATGTGGAAAATATTTTTAATGTGTCTAAAAAGTATGAGATTTGGTGAAAATCAGACTTTTCCTACAAAATGTATTTAGCTTCATTTTGAAACTCTCAGTGGTGGGTTTTGTTTTTATTATTTAACTAGAGGCCTGGTGCATGAAATTCGTGCACAGGGTTGGGGGTCCCTCAGCCTGACCTGCACCCTCTCTAATCCGGGAGCCCTCAGGGGATGTCCAAACTGGCAGTTGGACATCCCTCTTGCAACCCGGGACCTCTGGTTCCTAACCACTCATCTGCCTGCCTGCCCTAACCATTCTGCCTGCCTGCCTGATCCCCCTAACCGCCCTCCCCTGCCGGCCTGATTGCCCTAACTGCCCTCCCCTGCCAGCCTGATCTCCCTAACTGCCCTCCCCTGCCAACCTGGTCACCCCTAACTGCCCTCCCCTGCCGGCCTGATAGCCCCTATTAACTTTTTTTTTTTTTAATCTTTTCCCCTTCACACACAATTGTATTTGACTTCCTTATTGGCTTCTCCCTCTCACACAATTTTTCTCTCTCCTTTATGTAACACTTTTTCCTACTGACTCATCATTTATAAACTTTTCTTTCTTCCTTATTTCCTACTTCTGTTCCATCATCCTTCTTCCCATATTTCTCCTACCCTCCCTCCCTCCCCACATTCCTTCTTTCCTTTATCTTTACCCCTGCCCTCCCTCTCCTTTTCCTTCCTTCCCACCTTAATTCTTTCTCCACTTCCTCCCTCGGACCTGCTTTGCTCCCTCCCCCATTTCTTCCTTCTTCCCATTCTCCTTTTAAGCTCTACCGGCTCCCCGTTAAAACTTTCTTCCCTCCTTCTTTCTCTCTCATCCTACCTTTCCCATACATTCTTCTCTACTTCCACTGTTTTAATATCTATCCACCTGCCTAATTATTCGCTATCATTTATCTTTTTCTTTTCTGACTCCTACTTTTAAAATCTGTCCCCAGTGCACAAGTATACTGATTTTCATGATAGCTCCTACAGTTCACTCACACGTCCTCTTTCCTTCTTTAACGCTGCTCTCTACTGGCTCCTCCTTTATAAGCTTCTTCCCTCCCTCCCTCCCTTCTTAAAGCTTTCGTCCTGCTCCCATTCCCTGCCTGGGACACCTGGCTCAGTGAGGGTGGCCGAGGCCCACGTATCCGGGCGCTATTGCTGCCGAGAAGCAGGAGCGCCTCCACCCAGAAGGCCTCGGACCGTCCACCACTTCATCCTGGACCCGTGGGCACCTCCCGCCAACGGCCCACACCGGGGGCCACCACCCCTCCTGCATCTGGGTGGGGGTCCCGCCCCATCCCTCGCTGGGCGCACCTGCTTCCCCCGCCCCCGCCCGCGGTCACCACCCCCTCCTGCGTGCAGCCCCGCGTTTCCTTCCCTTTTCCATTTCTGTGTCTTTTTCTTGATCTCTTTCTGTATTTCTGTTTCTCCTCTCAGCATGTCTGCATGCAGGCCTGCCTTCCTCTTCCTCTCCTTTCTTATTCCCTCCTTTGTATCCTATCCTACCCCAGGCCTTGCAGCTGCCTGAGCACAGGGTGGGGATGCAACCTGCTGATCAGGTCATGACATGATGCTGTAACAGATAATTTGCATATTTATCTATTATTAATAGAGATGCACTTTTTCTTCTTTTCTTTAGAATTTATGGGTAGATCAGAACAATAAATGGAAAATAAAAGACTTGTAGATTTCTGTGATTATTAACCCTTTGCACTCGCTTGCTTTTTTCTTGAGCTGCTACCGATGCTAACCTTGTCGAGTCACACTTGACATCCGAGTGCAAAAGGTTAATTAATTATCCCAAGAAATTGATTCTTGTATGAGTAAAATTTTGTATAGTAAATTTTAAATATTTGCAAATTGAGAGTAACATTGTTTTTTTGAAACTTTATTGATATTTTTGGCAAAATTACAGATATCCTTATTTTTCTACACCTTGCCCACCTCCTTCCAGCCCCCGTGCCCCGTTTTCTCTGGCCATAAACAACTGTGTGTGTGTCTATGTGTCAAGTATAATGTTCTTTGACTAGTCCCTTCACCTTCTTTCATCCAGTTCCCCAATACCCCAACACCTTTCTCTCTTCTGACAGCTGTCAGACTGTTCCATGTACCCATGCCTCTGTTTCTATTTTGTTCATCAATTTACTTTGTTCATTATATCCCACATGTAAGTGAGATCAATGTTGGCTATTGTAAATGATGCTGTAATGAACATAGGGGTGCATATATTCTTTTGAATTAGTGTTTCAAGATTCTTAGGCTATATTCCCAAAAGTGAGATCACTGGGTCAAAAGGCAGTTCCATTTTTAATTTTTTAAGGAAGCTCCATACTGTTTTTCACAGTGGCTTCATTCTCACCAACAGTCTGCATTCCCACCAACACTGCAGAAGGGTTCCCTTTAATCCACATCTTCACCAGCACTTGTTTGTTGATTTTTGATGATAGCCATTCTGACAGGTATGAGGTGATATCTCATTGTGGTTTTGATTTGCATCTCTCTGATGGTTAGTGATGTTGATCTTTTTTTCACATGTTTGTTGCCATCTGTATGTCCTCTTTGGAAAGAGTCTATTCGGGTCCTTTGCCCATTTTTTAATTGGATTGTTTGTCTCCCTGGTGTTGAATTGTATAAGTTCTTCATATAATTTGGAAATTAACCCCTTATTATATGTATCATTGGCAAATACTTTCTCCCTTGCAGTGGGTTCCAAAACAGAGAACCCAGAAATAAACCCATGCCTTTATGGTCAATTAATATTTGAGAAAGGAGGCAAGAACATACAATGGAGTAAATAAAGACAGTCTCTTCAATAAATGGTGCTGGGAAAGTTGAACAGGTACATGGAAATAAAAAGAAACTAGACTACCAACTTATACCAATACATAAGAATAAACTCAAAATGGATAAAAGACTTAAATGTAAGTCATGAAACCATGAAAATCCTAGAAGAAAACATAGGCAGTAAAATTTCAGATAATTCTTGTAGGAATATTTTTGCTGATATATATCGTAGAGCAGGGGAAACAAATGGTAAATTAAACAAATGGGACTACATCAAACTAAAAAGCTTCTGCACAGAAAAAGAAAGTTAAATTGTTTTAAAGGCAGGCTCTGTAATCTTGTGTTAATTTATTATCAGCATTAGGGGACAGATTTCATAGCTCTATGTGATCTCACTATTCCCATTTAAAACAGGCCCTAAAATGGAAATTCTAGTTTGTGAAATGCATAATTGCATAGTCTTTACTCTGGCATTTTTTATTGTGTGTTTGTGTTAAACTGAAATAAATGGCAGCTGCTATTAATGGAGAGAAATACATGCACATTTCTAAGAAGTTATTAGAATTAGAAGGCAAGGTGTAGACCAAAAGAAACCTGGAAGTTAAAACGAAACAAAACCAAAACCCTATAAAATAGAAATCCTTGTAAACCATAGACTATATAATTTAAAGTAATATATAAACAAAACTACAGTTTTACTCCTGAGAAATATATTACATTAAAATCTTTTCTAGTGGCTTATTTTTTTTTTTTTTGCAAAAGTCTCAAAATTTTTCTGTTGTGTTTTAGTCCTTCATAACTTTATCCATTAACTAAGCCAACTTAAAATTTTTGTAGAATAAAGATGGAAGAATTCATATTTTAAAAATCATAAATTTAATCTTTTTAAAGCCCCTGTGCTCATTTTAGCTCTTTAAAAAATGTCTTGTATAAAACATTTTTTTTAGTTATTTTATGCCATATTTCCTCCTGTGAAATCTAAAATTTATTACGAAAATTAGGTCATTTATAAGACATCAGCTGTATTCTAAATCAATTTTTAATTTTTTATTTTGTCCTTATTTAGTTTTCTGTTATTGCATTCTGTATCATCAAGTTGCCTATATAAGTTAGGAATAATAAGTTTATTAACAAGCTACCTGATGAATTAATTGTCCGTCTCCTTTCTGAGTAATAATTCTATCTTTTACAATTTACTTACAACTATCATTTCTTTTGTTTGCTAACTTGTTTAACATTCAGATAGTATCCAAATGAGCTTTAGGAAGACTTTTTAAAAAGAGTTATTTTCTCTGGAAGCTTTAAATCTGCCAAAAATACTTCTAGTATTTTATCATAAGTGGTACTATTGTTAATTTCACTAATAAAAGTAAACTTGAAGAGTGAGGGCTAAAAATTCATGTTTTATTTCATTGTGTTACATTGGAATTCCTAAAGGAAACAGTCCTAGAGTTATGTTTAGGAAAAGTCTTAAGTTAATGGTCAAGCCTTACATAGAACTTTCCAGTTGATAATTTTGACAAATACACAATTATACAAGGAAATACTTTTTAATAATCTTACGCTTTTAAATAACAATGTGTTTATTCTAATAACCAGAAAATTATTTCTAAATTTTTTTGTGGTAAAGCATAAAATTGGATTTTTGGTGATCATTTATACATTATTTTTGAAAAGTAGCATGGAATTATACTATTATAGTAGCTAAATTGCTAGCATGACACTGTTTCCCTACTTTTATAATATTTGCAATTTTCCCAAATAACACAATGCTACATATAGAATATGAGACTGAGAGTTAACATGAGAAAACACACACACACACACACACACACACACACACACACACACACACACAAATTATTTTATTTCTTTAAAGTTTGTCCACTTATGTTAAGAAATTGGTTTCTTGAAGAACACAGTTTTGGTCATTTAATGTTTTTAAAATAAATTTAGATTAGCCATAAATACACAGACATCAGACTTAAGAAATTTTTTGTATATGCTAATTTTTCCTCTTTTATTTGTTTACCTTTCTTATCACACATCTTTAACTTCCTACAATTGGACTTCTCCACTGTAATTCCATTGGAACCCATTCTTTCTGAGATTATAAGTGATCTCTGATGATTAAACCTGTGAAACTTACCATTCCTTATCTTACTCAATATCCCAGTAAACCTAACTAGAACATATTTCAATCTTTTTGGGTTCTCCCTCTTGAAATAATTTTTTTGTAGTTCTCTGTTACTATATCCTCATTTTTTCTTGATTGCTGTTCTTTAGCTGTTTTCTCTTTTTCTGTGTATTTATAAAGTATAAATGATCATCTGGGATATGTGGTTAGGCCCTTATTTTTCTTTATTTAAAAAAATCTATTTTTTAGAGGAGTTTTAGGTTCACAGCAAAATTGAGCACAACATGGAGTTCCAACATATCCTTTTGCCCTAATACATGCACATGCCAGTAGCATCCAGCAAAAGGGTGGTACATTTGCTATTATCCATGAACCTACCTCTGTGTAACTCAAAGTCCATATTTACATTAGGGTTCACTCTTAGGGTTGTATATTCTTGACAGATGTAAAGACATGTATCTACGATAGTGGTATAATGCACAAGAGTTTTACTTTGAAAATCTTCTGTGCCCTACCTATTTATTCCTCCCTCCCCCAAGACCTGCCAGCCATTAATCTTTTCACCATCCCCATAGTCCTGCCTTTTCCAGAATGTCATGGTGTTAGAATTAGTAGAGCATGTAGCCTTTTCAGATAGGCTTCTTTCACTTAGGAATATGCAATTAAAGTACCAACATATTTTTTCATGGCATCATAGGTCATTTCTTTTTAGTGCTTAATAATATTCCATTTTCAGGATGTACCATAGGTTATTTATCCACTCACCTACTAAAGGATATCTTGATTGTTTCCAGATTTTAACAATTATGAATAAAGCTGCTGTAGATATCCATGTGTAGGTTTTGTGTGCTCATAAGTTTTTCAACTCATTTGGATAAATGCCAAGGACTGCAATTGCTGCATTGTGTTTAATAATATGTTTAGTTTTATAAAAATTGCCAAACTGTTTTCCAGTGTGGTCATACTATATTTCACTCCCACCAGCAATAAATGAGTTTCTCTTGCTCCATATTCTCGCCAGCATTTGTTTGTTTGTTTGTTTTTATTGTGGGCTTGTCTCTTCAAATTTCATCCATTTCTATATCACTTATTATTTATATCCTAATGACTGCCTTGTATGCCTTCCACTTGGATGTCTTAATGTCTCCTTAACCTTACCAAGTTTGAAACCAAATCCCTAATTTGACTCCCTCACCCTTCTCTTCTCCTTAGGAAGAAGTCAGAACCTGGTCAAACACTATTGACTAAATAATTGAAAATTTATTCCCAATTCTGTTTTTCTTTATTTGCTTTTATTGTAGAAGCTATTGAAGGTTCTCAGCCTTTCTTTTTGCCAATGAGGCATAAGAGGAATTCTAGTAGGAGGGGGAAGAAGTTGGAGTGTCTCTGAAAAGTCTCAGGCACCATTCCTTCCTTCATTTCTCCTGGAGCACTTATGCGCTGCCTGGAACTGCAGCATCTATTTTATAGCCATGAAAAAAAAAAATGCCATCATTGAGCCCCTTAGTGAGTGGACCACTTCGAGAACATTAGCACCTATACCTGACTTATTTTTCTGGTGACAGAAATAGTGCCTATATTTTAAATCACTCTTTATAGTTTTTTATTATGTACTTCCAAATTGATCAATTAATATGTTAAGGGCTCAGACTGTTTTGTCTTCCAGATGGAAAGTATAGTGTCAGTCACTGGTGACTGACTGGGTGCTTAACGTGTTAATATCTGTTAATTAATGGTACTACCATTCTCCCAGACATAAGCTAATACAATTAACATAATCTTCATATCCTTTCAAGCTCTCAGTTATAGTTTGTCAATCCTGCAATAGTGATTTCTTCCCTACTTTTTTCTTAATTATCCTACTTCTATCCTCTGTCAAGTTCATGATCTAGACAGTAATGATACCCTTCTAACTTAACTTTTCTGTCCCCAGTTTCTCACCTCTTTAATCAGTTGTCACACTTCCATTAGCTATCATTACAAAATAGATAACACTTTTCTACTGAAAACACTTCACTAAGTCTTGCTTTTTAAGCAATGTAAGAAAATAGAGATATCCTGAATGACCCTCCTGATAAAAACAATTAATAAGGACAGTATCTATACTAATAAAAGCCTAGGTGGCCCTCACGACCTCACATCATCACAAGATGGCCACCCCCATGTCGTCACAAGATGGCTACCCCCATGTTGTCACAAGATGGCCGCCACAAGATGGCCGGCAGGGGAGGGCAGTTGTGAGTGATCAGGCCGGCAGGGGAGGGCAGTTGGGGGCGAACAGGCTAGCAGGGGAGGGCAGTTTGGGGCGATCAGGCTGGCAGGGGAGCAGATAGGTATCAACCAGGCTGGCAGGGGAGTGGTTAGGCTGGCAGGCAGAAGCAGTTAGGGACAATCAGCAGGCAGGCAGGCAGGCTAGTGGTTAGGAGCCAGCAGTCCCGGATTGTGAGAGGGACATCTGACTGCCGGTTTAGGCCCGAACTGGCAGTTGGACATCCCCTGAGGGGTCCCAGATTGTAGAGGGTGCAGGCTGGGCTGAGGGACCCCCCCCCCCCCCCAGTGCACGAATTTCGTGCACCAGGCCTTTAGTGTATATTTAGATATATATATATATATCTTCACCCAAGGATATTTTTCCATTGATTTTTACAGTGGAAGGGTGGGGGATAGACAGAGAGAAACATCAATTTGAGAGAGACACATCAATTAGTTGCCTCCCTCATGTGCCCTGACTGGAACTGGGGATCAAGCCTACAACTGAGGTACATACCCTTGACAGGTATCAAACCTGGGACCCTTCAGTCTAAGGGCCTAAGCTCTATCCACTGAGCAAAACCGGCTAGGGCAAAATTTATATTTTAAGAATATTTTACAGCAACATTACTCAGAAGGTAAGAAGATCAGGAATTTGAAAAGGCCCTAAACAAAGTGGAAATGGGACACACACACACACACACACACACACACACACACACAGAAAATAAGTGATTGCCTGAAGTGGTCTTTTATCTTGAGTGCATTCGTCAAACCTGGGTAAATTTGAATTCCATTTTAATGGCTTCAAGGGGGAGACAGACGGGAGAGAGAGTCCAGAGCCTGTGTAAGCCGGAGTGTAACGAGGTATGCTCTCCTGAAGCTGGTATCCTAGATAGCCACAGCCTTAATGTCAGGTAGAGTCAAGCCCTTTATACAAAATAAGAGAGCAAGTTAACTTGACTTTCTTGACTGTGGAGGGGGAAGCAGCACTGAGAATATATGATCTGCAGTTCCTTTTCAGGCAGGTTAAGAACCACACAGGTTGCCTGAATTGTTGTTGTCTGTATGATCCTAAAAGCTGAAGATTTCGTTTAAAGTATTCCTACCCTGAAGGGGCCCATAGACAACAGATAAAAGAAAATTACCTTCACCTTAGACCTTTAATCTTCCTATAAAGTTTCAAAGTTCCTGAGCTATCCAAAAAACATGTAAGAGAAAAAGGCACTTCTAATGAACTTCAGCAAACACACAAGGCAGTAGAATCATGTATTTCAACAAATGGAATACAAGTGTTTAAGTAAGATCTTTCAAAAGAGGTGCTTGAGCCCAGCTGGTGGGGCTTAGTGGTTGAGCATTGACTCATGAACCAAGAGGTCACTGGTTCGATTTTCGGTCAGGGCACATGCATGGGTTTCAGGCTCAATCCACAGTAGGGGGCATATAGGAGGCAGCCGATGGATGATTCTCATCATTGATATTTCTATCTCTCCTTCTCCCTTCCTCTCTCTGAAATCAATAAAAACGTATAAAAAAGAAGTGCTTGAGCAAGGAAAATGACTAAAAATGATCAAAGGAATTTGGGTAAAAACTAGATGAAACTTACAGAAATTAAAATAATTAAAATTAAACAGCAAATAGGTTGAACAGCAGATTTCAGAGTTTAAGAAACTGTTAGTGAACTGGAAGATAGAGTTGAACAAGTATGGCAATGGAAGTCAGAGAGACAGAGGAGTAAAAAATATAAAAGGGATACTAAAAGACACGAAAGATAGAGTGAAAATATCTAAAATCTATTTGGAGTTCTAGAGGAGATAATATAGGGAACAGTGAAAAGGCAAAATCCAAAGCAATAATGACTGATAATTTTCCAGAATTATCAAATGATACAAACCTCAGATCTAGGAATACCAAACGAATTCTAAGTATGAAGAAATTGCAGAACATCAGATTTAAAGACAAACTGTTAAAAATAACCATTAGAAAAGACATATTTATAAAGGAATGGCAGTTATATTCACTGACTTATCAATAGTAATAATGAAATAATATCTTAAATACACTGAGAGCAACAAGGGGAATAATTTTTTAAACATACACAAAGAAAGTAACTTCAAGAGGGAGAGTAAAATAATGGTTAGATAGATTTAAAAAATTAGTTGCTTTCTATTTTCTGAAAAATGTAATCTAAATCTAAGGATGAAATTTAGGATTCCACACTAGTTTTAGCTTGGTTTTTCTTTTCTCCTTTTTTTAATCTTTCTTTAGTATTGATAAATCCCAACCATCCCCCACTACTTAGAGCAGTGGTTCTCAACCTTTCTAATGCCGTGACCCTTTAATAGAGTTCCTCATGTTGTGGTGACCCCCAACCATAAAATTATTTTCGTTGCTACTTCATAACTGTAATTTTGCTACTGTTATGAATCGTAATGTAAATATCTGTGTTTTCCCATGGTCTTAGGCGACCCTGCTAGCGGTTCTCAACCTGTGCCTATATTCCATTGGGTGTGGTGGTAGAAAGAACATTGGTGTAGATGTCAGACACCTGTTTTCTTGTCCTTGCTCTGCCATTAACAAACTATATCATCTTTGTCAAATTATTTTATATGTTCAAAATGAGGAGGTTGAAGCTGACGCAAAATGTAAGGACATATATACTCTAATTACATGTTTGTACTCAGGCATTTTAAATTCTATTTAATTTTTTAAGAACAAATGATGGGATTGCTTTTTTAGTCTCTCTTTCTATAAGTTCACTATTGGTGTATAGAAATGCCATAGATTTCTTGGCGTTAATTTTGTATCCTGCTACATTGCCAAATTCATTTATTAAGTCTAATAATTTTTTGATGGAATCTTTAGGGTTTTCTATGTACAGTATCATGTCATCTGCAAATAGGGACAGTTTTACTTCTTCTTTTCCAATTTGGATGCCTTTTATTTCTTCTTCTTGTCTAATTGCAATGACTAGTACTTCCAGTACTATGTCTAACAGGAGTGGTGAGAGTGGGCATCCCTGTCTTATTCCTGTTCTTAGGGGAAATGGTTTTAGTTTTTGCCTATTGAGTATGATGTTGGCTGTGGGTTTGTCATACATGGCTTTTATTTTGTTGAGGTATGATCCTTCTATTCCTACCTTGCTGAGAGTTTTTATCAAGAAAGGGTGTTAGATTTTGTCCAATGCCTTTTCTACATCAATTGATATGACTATGTGATATTTATCTCTCAATTTGTTTATGTGATGTATCACGTTTATTGATTTGTAAATATTGTACCATCCTTGCATCCCCGGGATAAATCCTACTTGGTCATGGTGTATAGATTCAATGCATTCCCCATTAAAATACCAATGGCATATTTCACAGACCTAGAACAAACTTTCCAAAAATTCATCTGGAATAAAAAAAGACCCCAAATAGCTGCTGCAATCCTGAGAAAGAAGAACAAAGTAGGTGGGATCTCAATACCAGAAATCAAGTTGTAATACAAAACCACTGTTCTCAAAACAGCCTGGTACTGGCACAAGAACAGACATATAGATCAATAAAATAGAATAGAGAACCCAGAAATTGACCCAAACCACTATGCTCAATTAATATTTGACAAAGGAAGGCAAGAGCATACAATGGAGTCAAGACAGTCTCTTCAATAAATGGTGTTGGGAAAATTGGACAGATACATGCAAAAAAATGAAACTAGACCACTAACTTACACCATGCAAAAAAATAAACTCAAAATGGATAAAGGACTTAAACATAAGACGGGAAACCATAAAAATACTAGAGGAATCCACAGACAGCAAAATCTCAGACATATGCCGAAGCAATTTCTTCACTGATACCGCTCCTAGGGCAATGGAAACTAAAGAGAAAATAAACAAATGGGACTACATCAAAATAAAAAGCTTTTGCACAGCAAGAGAAACCATCAACAAAACAACAAGAAAGTCCCCATAATGGGAGAACATATTGGCCAGTGTTATCACTGATAAGGGTCTAATCTCCAACATTTACAGGGAACTTATACAACTTAACAAAAGGAAGATAAACAACCCAATAAAAAAATGGGTAATGGACCTAAATAGATATTTTTCGAAAGAAGACAGAAGGAAGGCCAAGAGACATATGAAAACATGCTCAAAGTCACTAATTATCCGAGAGATGCAGATCAAAACGACAATGCAGTACCATCTCACACCTGTCAGAATGGCTATCATCAACAAATCAACAGACTACAAGTGCTGGCGAGGATGCGGAGAAAAAGGAACCCTTGTGCACTGCTGGTGGGAATGCAGACTGGTGCAGCCACTGTGGAGAACAGTATGGAGTTTCCTCAAAAAACTAAAAATGGAACTCCCATTTGACCCAGTGATCTTACTTCTAGGAATATATCCCAAGAAACTAGAAACACCAATCAGAAAGGATATGTGTACCCCTATGTTCATAGCAGCACAATTCACCATAGCTAAGATTTGGAAACAGTCTAAGTGCCCATCAGCAGACAAGTGGATTAAAAAACAGTGGTACATCATTCTACACAATGGAATATTACACTGCAGTAAAAAAGAAGGAATTCCTACCATTTGCAATAGCATGGATGGAACTGGAGAACATTATTCTAAGCAAAATAAGCCAGTCAGAGAAAGAGAAATATCACATGATCTCACTCATTTATGGAATATAATGTACAACATAAACTGATGAACAAAAACAGATTCAGAGACAGAGAAGCATCCATCAGACCGTCAAACCTCAGAGGGAAGGTAGGGGAGGGTGGGGGTAAGGGGGAGACTTGTATGCATGCATATAAGCCTAACCAATGGATACAGACAACTAGGGGGTGAGGGCATGAGTGGGGAGTTGGGGGGGAGGCGGGCAATGGAGGGATAAGGATACATATGTAATACCTTAATCAATAAAGAAATTAAAATAAAAAAAGAACAAATGATGGTAGTGGCTCTCTAAATTAACCAAGTTGGGTGACAATTCTCCCATGGGTTTTTAGTATTTCTATATGACCTATATTATATGGCCAGGGCAAAAGTAGGTTTACAGTTGTTCATATGGAAAATAATACAGTAATCCATACTAATAAAAGGGTAATATGCAAATTGGTGAGGACGCCTGCATGGGGCAACCAGGCCATCGGGGGGGCAGTGAGGAGCGACCAAATGACCGAACAGCAGGCTGTTTAGGGCCACCAGGCAGGCGGGGGGGGCAGTGAGGAGCGACCAAACGACCAAACAGCAGGCTGCGTGGGTGACCGGGGGGGTCAGTGAGGAGCGAACAGGCTGGCAGGGTGTGGCAGTGAGGGGCCGACCAGGCTGGCAGAGGGGGGCAGTGAGGGGCAACCAGGCCACCAGGGTGGGCAGTGAGGGATGACAAAGCTGGCAGGGAGGGCAGTTGGGAGTGACCAGGCCGGCACAGGGGGGCAGTGGGGGGCAACCAGGCTGGCAGAGGGGGGCAGTTGGGGGCAACCAGGCTGGCAGGGGTGGGCAGTTACAGGTGATCAGGCAGGCAGACAGAGGCTGTTAGGGGTGATCAGGTAGGCAGGTCAGTGGTTAGGAGCCAGCAGTCCTGGATTGTGAGAGGAATGTCCCAGATTGGAGAGGGTGCAGGCTGGGCTGAGGGTAGCACAAATTTCATGCACCGGGCCTCTAGTTAATAAATAATAATATAAGAATAAACTCTGTGTTTCTCGTACTCACAACTGTAAACCTTCTTTTGTCCCACCCTGTATATTTAGCATTTCTAACGTTCTTTGTTCTGAACTATGTTCTAAGATATATTTGTTTATCAGCCTTGGAAGATATCGTATCTTTCTCTAAAGCAGAGTATTGCTTACTACTCAATACAATAAAAACAGTATATCCCTCCCAGTCAGGCAGGTTGGCTGCAGCATATTGTGACAGATCAGGCTTCCTTCAGCTTAGAGTTATTTAACTGTGATGCAGCCCCACTGTGTGTGCATATCTACCTGGTCCCCCCTAGTTGTCCCCATGGGAGTTGGGAGACAAAGACAACCTTTACAAGCATGGAGCTTATCTGTTTGTGCTGTGCCTGAATAAACCAAAGTTCTTTGTCTGTGACCCAGAGTGTCTTCTGCCAGTATGCACAACACTGACAGGCTAATTGTTAGCTTGCAAGTAGCATACAAATGTCAGCCCCTTCACAGTTATTTAAAAAACATTTTATTCTTTCTCAATGTTTTCTCTTCCTCAGAATTATAGTCTGGATTTTCAGTTCCTATACTGTGTATCTATCACAAGTACATCTGTATACTCTCTTAACCCTTTGCACTCGCTTGCTTTTTTCTCGATTCCTGCTACCGATGCTAACCGTGTCGAGTCACACTCGACATCCAAGTGCAAAAGGTTAATACATAGATATATAAATCTCTTAATACATTCAAGTATATCAGGTGACCTAAAAATTTTGCATTATTATTATTATTATTATTATTATTATTATTATTTTAGGATCTGAACTGATTGCTCTGTGGGACATTACCAGTCCTGGAACCTACTTTAAATGTTGTTTGATGCATTCTTTTAGTTTCTCCTATGTTGAGTCACCTGTTTCCTGGATCCCATTTTTCTTCTACTTGATTTATGCTTTCATTTTGATAGAGCATATCCTATATAATAAAGAGGTAATATGCAGATTGACCATCATGCCCTCACAAGATGGTTGCCTATGACCAGGCCAGCAGGGGGGTTAGTGAGGGACAACCACACAACTGAACAAGCAGGCTGTGTAGGGCGACCAGGCAGGCAGGGGGGTTAGTGAGGGACGACCAAATGACTGAACAGCAGGCTGCATGGGGTGACCAGGCCAGCAGGGGGGCCGTGAGGGGCAACCAAGCTGGCATGGGGAGCAGTAAGAGGCAACCAGGCCAGTAGGAGGGGGCAGTTAGGGGCGACCAGGCTGGCGAGGGGGTAAAGTTGGGGGTGACCAGGCTGGCAGGGGAGGCAGTTGGGGGTGATTAGGCTGGCAGAGGGGTCAGTTGGGGGCAACCAGGCTGGCAAGGGAGGGCAGTTGGGGGCAACCTGGCCAGCAGCGGGGGGGCGGTTAAGGGCAGCCAGGCTGGCAGGGGAGGCAGTTAGGGACAATCAGGCCAGCATGCAGAGGCAGTGAGGGGTGATCAGGTCGGCGGGGGTGGGGGGAGCAATTAGGGGCGACCAGGCAGGCAGGCAGGTGAGTGATTAGGAGCCAGCCGTCCAGGATTGTGAGAAGGATGTCCCGGATTGGAGAGGGTGCAGGCAGGGCTGAGGGGACCCCCGCCCCCATGCACGAATTTCGTATACCAGGCCTCTAGTTATCTAATAGTTTCCTAAGAAAGGATACATGAGAGTTAAATTTTTAAAGACTGTAAGTTATTTTTTCAGGCTAGTTTCCAGAAGCAGAGTACTTGAATAAACAGTATGGACATTTAAATTCAGATTCCTGACCTTGATTTCAGAATTACTGAAGCAGAATATTTGACAAAAGAACCCAGAAATCTTGCATTTTAATTTTTTATTATTTTAAAAAAATTTTAAAAAGTAAATATCTGTTTTAAAATTTATATGTTCAGCCAAGGCCGGTTTGGCTCAGTGGATAGAGCATCAGCCTGCGGACTGGAAGGTCCCAGGTTCGATTCCGGTCAAGGTCATGTACATTGGTTGCGGGCACATCCCCCGGTGGGGGGTGTGCAGGAGGCAGCTGGTCGATGTCTCTCTCTCATCGATGTTTCTAGCTCTCTATCCCTCTCCCTTCCTCTCTGTGAAAAATCAATAAAATGTATTAAAAAAAATAAAAAATAAATAAATAAAATAAAATTTATATGTTCATTAAAACAACAGTGAGCTACATCACACCTATTGGAATGGCTAGAAACATACACTGAGTGGCCAGATTATTATGATCTCTGAATGCATAATAATCTGGCCACTCAGTATATATATATATATATAGATATATATATATATTAGAGGCCCGGTGCATGAATAAAGGCCTGGTGTATGAATTCGTGCATGGGTGGGGTCCAGCCAGCCTGGCCAGGGGGAGGGGACATGGGCGGTTGGCCAGCCTACCTGCTGGTCGAGGGACAATTTGCATATTAGCCTTTTATTATTTAGGATATACACTGAGTGGCCAGATTATTATGCATTCAGAGATCATAATAATCTGGCCACTCAGCGTATACTCTTAATACCAAATGTTGATGGGATGTAGAGAAACTGAATCTCTCATACTCAGCTGGTGAAATGTAAAGTGATGCAGCCACTCTGTGAAGCAGTTTGCCAGTTTCTTATAAACATGTACTATCATACAATCCAGCTATTGCATTGTTGGGTCTTATCCCAAAGAAAATGTATGTTGACAAAAATCATATACAGATATATTCATAGCAGCTTTTACTTGCAATTGCCCCAAACTAGAAAGAAGCCAGATACCCTTCAGTGGATCAACATACACACAATGAATGATTACTACTCAGCAATGCAAAGGAGCAATTGATTGATATATACAACCTAGATGCTTCACATGGGCACTATGCTGGATGAGAAACATAAATTTCAAAGGGTTGTATCTATATGATTCAATTTATATAAAAGTCCCAAAGTGGTAAAATCATTATGATGGAGAAAAGATCATTGGTTTTTTAGAGTTAGGGTGAAGACCAAGGTATGACAGTTAAAGGGTAACAGGAGGTTTCTTTGTAGTGTGGTAACACTTCTATATTTCAATTTTGTAATTTTAAAATGTCATAGAATTGTATATCAGTAAGGGAGGACAGGAGGGAAAATGTAAAAACAGATGAAATTCAAATAAGGTCAATATCTGACATTGTACCAATGTCAGTTTCCTGGTTTTGACAATATGCTCTGGTACATTTTGATATCATCACTGGGAGAAGTTAAATGAAGGCTACACAGGAACACTTTCTCCAAGTTCTTGTGGGTCTTAATTGTTTCAAAACTAGAGGCCCAGTGCACGAAAATTCGTACACTCAGGGGGGTCCCTCAGCCCAGCCTGTGCCCTCTCGCAGTCCAGGACCCCTCAGGGGATGTCCACCTGCTGGTTTAGGCCCACTCCCTGGGGGATCAGGCCTAAGCTGGCAGTCAGACATCCCTCTGGCAGCCCAGGAGCCCTCGGGAGATATCCATTAATGGGGGGAGTGGGCCTAAGCCGTTAGTCAGATATCCTTAGCACTGCCAAGGAGGCGGGAGAGGTTCCCGCCACCCCGTTGCACTCGCAGCCTTCAGCCTGGCTTGTGGCTGAGCAGAGCTCCCTCTGTGGAAACGCACTGACCACCAGGGGGCAGCTCCTGCATTAAGCATCTGCCCCCTGGTGGTCAGTGCGCATCATAGCGACTGGTTGTTCCTGGTCGTTCTGCTGTTAAGGTCAATTTACACATTACCCTTTTATTATATAGGATAAGAAGTTACTTAAAAAGTATGCATGTTGCCCAGCTGGTGTGGCTCCGTGGTTAAGCATTGACCCATTATCCAAGAGGCCGCTGGTTCAATTCCCAGTCAGGGCACATGCCCAGGTTCCGAGCTTGATCCCCAGTGTGGAGTGTGCAGGAGGCAGCCGGTCAGTGATACTCTCTCATCATTGATGTTTCTATCTCTTTCTTCCTCTCCCTTCCTCTCTGAAATCAATACAAATAATATTTTTAAGATGTTCACCATACCAAGTGAAAATAGTGCTAAGATATGTAAAGAAAACTAATAATGTCCACCTTTCTCCTCCCACAGTTCATAGACCTGCCCAATTAATCTAGACTAGGAATTATAATAGTGGATATCCCTATTTCTCACATAATTTTAGTAAGAATGGATTTTACATTGCACAAAATACTTTGGCATTTACCATGAGACTCTGTTGTCCTTAATAATTTAAAGTCAGAGTTTGATAGTGCCAATATGTAGGTCATCTCTGAGTCTGGTTTTATGATTGCTTTGTCATTTGACAGGTGTTTTGTTTTGTTTTGTTGCTTTTGCTTTTTTCATGTGTCTCAATTTTTTATCGAATGATGGACATTGTGAATAAACCAGTGGTTCTCCTTTTAGGCCCGTAGTGTGAGCATTGAGTTGAACCACGCAGGAGTTGAGCTGGATCTGGGTTTTGTTATAGCTGTGGTTGCTGCCCGTGCATCATAGGTTTCACGTTGTTCTAGTCATAGGTTGCTGTTGCCTTATGCTCAGATGGAAGCCTAGGCGCTGGAGAGTTTTTCTGTGTTCATGCTTCACCCTCAGTTTGCAGTTGACTCTATGTGCTTGAACTTCAGAGGATGCAGATGTTGCATTCTTGCCCTTCTTCCAGCAGGAGAATTCTGTTTTACAGTCTGGTGTTGGAGGACTAGGAGTTCTCTGCCTCAATCTTAAGACAGTCTCTGTGCTTTGGGGTGGGGCTTCTCAGAGTTCTTTCCCTGGCAGCCAGACTCTCACTTGCATCTGTGGCCCGTGTTACATAGGACAGTGTCCTGCCCCTCTCCCACTTACAGGAGCTACCTAATAGTATTGGCGCAGGATCTTGGACCCAGGTCTATACCCTGCTCTTACCCACAGATAGAGGGAGTTCTTGTTTCTCTGGTTCCCAGTGTGGTTTTCTTGTGCCCTGAGGGTTTTGCTGCCCCTGTTCAGCTACACATGGCTTTTGCTGTATTCACAGAAGGGTCTGCCAGGGGGAGGGGAGAGGATTTTTCTCCTTCCATAGCAGCAGCCAGTCCTCTCCGCCATACACGCCGCATGTATGCATCCAGGAGGAAAGCTATCTCTGATCTCCTACCCTGCCCTCGATATTTCTCATGAGCACCTAGTGGAGATGTGTGGGAAAGAGCCTACCAGTAAATGCAAATCTCCATTTCTCCTTGAAGTCTTATCCTTCCTTGAAATTAAGACTGTTTTGTTTTCCTATGAGCTTAGCTCTCTAATGAGCTTGAGAAAAGTTATGACCTTGTGCTTTATTCAGCTTTTCATATTGGTAACATGCAGTTGTTGAGGCTTTTTGCATCCTAGGCATAGGCATTACATCTACTGTTGGATTTTGATAAATGTTGTTTGGTCATATTTAAGTAGTTTATTTCTAGAAATATTTTTTAAGTTTTTATTAATGGGTATAAAAATTTTATTGAGTTCTTGATGTTGAACAATTCCTTTAATAAACTGTTGGGTTTGATTTGTCACTGTTTTCTTGTCACTAATTTTTATTTTTTTTAATTTAAATTATATTTATTATAGAATACCTTCAGATAGCACTTACTGAATGCCAGACACAGTTGTAATGCTTTATATAGATATCAGTATTTAAATCTCAAAGTGACTCTAATAGGTGGCACAATTATTCCTAATTTTATGGGTGATGAAACTGAGGAACATGGGTTAACTAACTTAACGTTGTTATGGACATAATAATTGGTCGGATCTGAACCGACGCAGTCTGTCTCCAGAGTTCACATTCTTAATATAAATGAAATTAACCTAGAGTTTGTTTTTTTGGTACTGTATCAGGATTTGTTGTTGCTATTTTTAATATTTCTCTAATTAAGCTGAGTTTGAATTTTTTTCATATGTTCAGGATGTATGTGTGTGTGTGTGTGTGTGTGTGTGTGTGTGTGAATTTAAATAAATATATATAGTGCTCGCTTCGGCAGCACACATACTAAAATTGGAACAATACAGAGAAGATTAGCATGGCCCCTGCGCAAGGATGACACACAAATTCACATAGCGTTCCATATTTTAAAAAATATGTATATATATACACTCAGTGGCCAGATTATTATGATCTCTGAATGCATAATAATCTGGCCACTCAATGTATATCCTATATAATAAAAGGCTAATATGCAAATTGTCCCCTCGACCACGAGTTCCACCAGCAGGCAGGCCGGCCAACTGCCCATGTCCCCTCCCTCTGGCCAGGCTGGCCGGACCCCACCCATGCATGAATTCATGCACCGGGCCACTCTATATATATTAGAGATCATAATAATCTGGCCACTCAGTGTATATATATTTGTTCATATTTTCCCTCATATTTTTTATTTATTTTTATTTGCTTTTTCTTGGTCCTTTGTTTCTCAATAATTTTTGGCATTTTACAGCTTTATTAATACATATTTATATACCATAAAATTCATTTATTTAAAGTGTACCATTTCAGTATATTTACAGTGTTTTCAACCATCACTACAATCTAATTTTAGAACATTTTCATACCCACCTGAAATATCCTATACACATTCCCCCAACTATCCATCTCTCAATCTCAATCAACCACTAATCTACTTTCTACAGATTTACCTATTCTGAATATTTCATATAAATGAAGTCATACAACATATGGTCCTTCATGGCTATCTCCTTTCACTGGGCATATGGAAATTTCAAGGCTCATTCTTGTTATAACATATATCAGTACTTAATTCCTTTTTATTGATATATAATATGTATGTGTGTGTGTGTGTGTGTGTGTGTGTATATGTATGTATAATCTCCTGTATTCTGTTTATCAGTTCATTAGTTGATGAACATTTAGATTGTTTCTACTTTTTGGCTATTATAAATAATGCTGCTATGAACATTTATGTACAATTTTTTATTTGAACATATGTTTTCATTTCCCTTAGTTTTACATATCTAAGAGTGGAGTTGCTAGTTCATATGGTAACTCTATGTTTAGCATTTTGAAAAATTGACATACTGTTTTCCAAAATGGCTGCACCATTTTACATTCCCACCAGCCATGTATAAAGGTCAAAATTTTCCACATTCTTGCCAACACTGTCTGTTGTTTTTTTTATAGCCAGCCTAGTGGGTGTGAGGTGGTGTCTTACTAAGGTTTTGGTTTGCATTTCCCTAATGACTAATCTTGACCATCTTTTCATGCATTTATTGACCATTTGTGCATCTTCTTTGGAGAAATGTCCATTCAGGTCTTTTTCTCATTTATAAATTGTGTTATTTGTCTTTTCACTCTTAACTTCAAAAATTGCTTTTTATATTCTGTATATAAGTCCCTTATTAGATATAAGATTATCAAATAATTTTCCCATTCTGTCATTGTCTTCACTTTTTTAATGGTGTTCTTTAATGGCATGCTTTTGGTGCTGATCTGAGAAGGCTTTGCCTAACTCAGAGTTACAAAGATTTACATGTATGTTTTCTTCTAGAAGTTTCATGGTTTTAGCTCTAATATTTATATCATAACCAATTTTGTATTAATTGGAGGATATTGTGTAACGCATGGGTCAAAATGCCTTTTTTTTTTTTTTACATTTGGATAACCAAAAACAGTTGTCTCTAGACCATTTGTTGAAAAGACTATTCTTTCCTCATTGAATTGTCTTGATATCCTTCTCAAAAGTCAACTGACTATAAATATAAGACTTTATTTATGGACTCTCAGTTCTATTCCATTGATCTAGTATGTGTATCCTTAAGCAGGTACCACACTATATTGATTACTGTAACTTTGTAGTAGGTATGGCATCAAGACTTATGCATCCTTGTTCTTGTTTTTTATTAATTGAGTTTATTGGGGTTACGTTGGTTAATAAAATTATATAGGTTTAAGGCATACAGTTCTATAGTATATCATCTGTATATTGTATTATGTGTTCACCACCCAGTTATGTCTCTTTCCATCACCATTTATCTCCTCTTTACCCTTTCCTGCCTCCCCCTGCACCCTCTTTTCCTGCAAAGATGATGGGATTATATAATGAGCAGTTTTGATGCTAATGTTACTAGCTTAATAAATGACATAAATTTCTAACTTTAACTATGGTCTTGAAGAGTTTAAATTGAATTGGAATGATCTTATTGAAGTTAGAATCCAGTTTTAAAATCATATATTTGGTGCCTTTTTATAATATGAATTTTTAAAGACCTTTCATTTGTTTCAATATGTGTATCTAGTTTTTCTATTTCTTAACTCAGTTTTGGTGTTCTGTATATTTTGTTAGGAAAGCTTCCTATTTCCTCTAATACAAGATTTCCAAGATACTAGATTTGGTATCACAGGATTGTAGATAATTCTCTTACTATTTAAATCTCTTCTATTTTCTATATAGTACTATTTCATCTATATTATGACATATATTTACTTCCCCTCTTTTTCCTTATTCAGTCTTTACTGGGGTTTAACTATTTTATTGTCTTTTAGTAATAAGTTTTTTATTTTATTTATCCTTCTAACTTATTAAATTTTTCATTCCTGTTTACTTTTTATACTCTTTATTCTCCTTGTTCTAATTTTTACAAGTTAATTAGCTCACCGTAGTCTTTTTTAATAATGAAATTGTAAGGCTACACATTTTACTGTGACTACAATTCCAATTGTGTCTCATAGTTTTGAGGGGAATCAAATGTTCACTTTTTCCCTATATAGTTTGTTTTGATTTTTTTTTTGAACCAGGGTAATTTAAATTTCTATATTTTAAAATGTATTAATGTTTTCTTTCTTGCCAAGTAAATAATCCCATTTGAAAGATTTTGTTGACTAAATAAACAAATTACTATCTCTGTTCACAGAGCATGAGGTTCAATATATAGTCATTGAATTCAGTTCTCACATTATTCAAGTATCCTATATCTAAGCTTCTTGTCATAATTACATTTTTGTAATTTTCTCATTTCTAACAATGTCTTGCTTTATACATTTTTGCTCTAGTCTTTATTATATAGATGTTTATGACTATTATCTCTTTGTGGGCTATTCCTAAACATTCCATCATTATTCCTCTTTGGACTGCTTAAAGCTTCATATCTTTAACTACTTTTTTTGATATATTTATCAGTACTATTATCTGGTTTGTTCGACTGCTATAGCAAAATACCAGACTGGGTGGCTTATAAGCAGCAAAAATTTTCACAGTTTTGGAGATTGGGAAGTCCTAGATCAAGGCATCAGTATAGTGATGTTCTGATAAGGGCCCTCTCCCTGTTTCACAGGCAGCACCTTCTTAATGTGTCCTCAGATGGTGGAAGAGGCTAAAGGATCTCTGTGGGGGCTGTAGGACACTAAAACTATTCCTGAGGCCTCCACTTTCATGACCTAAGCACCCCCCAATGGCCCACCTCCTAATCCCATCATCTTTGCAGGTTAAGATTTTAACATATGAATTTTTGGGTGATACAAACATCCTATCTAATAAAAGGGTAATATGCAAGTTGACCATCACTCCAACACACAAGATGGCCACCACAAGATGGCTGGCAGGAGAGGGCAGTTGTGGGCGATCAGGCCAGCAGGGGAGGGCATTTGGGGGGGACCAGGCCTGCAGGGGAGGGCAGCTGGGGGCGACCAGGCCAGCAGAGGAGGGCAGTTAGGGGGGACCAGGCCAGCAGGGGAGGGCAGTTAGGGGTGACCAGGCCTGCAGGGGAGGGCAGTTGTGGGGGACCAGGCCTGAAGGGAAGGGCAGTTAGGGGGGACCAGGCCAGCATGGGAGGGCAGTTAGGGGTGACCAGGCCTGAAGGGGAGGGCAGTTAGGGGTGACCAGGCCTGAAGGGAAGGGCAGTTGCTGGGGATCGAGCCAGCAGGGGAGGGCAGTTGGGGGTGACCATGCCTGTGGGGGGGGGGCAGGTAGGGGGGACCAGGCCTTCATGGGAGGGCAGTTGGGGGGACCAGGCCCGAAGGGGAGGGCAGTTGGGGGTGACCAGTCCGGCAGCGGAGGGCAGTTAGGGACGACCAGGCTGTCAAGGGAGTGCAGTTAGGGGTGACCGGGCCAGTAGGGGAGGGCAGTTGGGGGCAATCAAGCGATCAGGAGAGCAGTTAGGCATCGATTAGGCTGGCTGGGGAGTGGTTAGGGGGTGATCAGGCTGGCAGGTAGAAGCAGTTAGGGGCAATCAGGCAGGCAGGCGAGCAGTTGGGAGCCAGCAGTCCTGGATTGTGAAAGGGATGTCCGACTGCCTGTTTAGGCCCGATCCTGATGGTGCATGAAATTCCAACTGCCTGTTTAGGCCCGATCCTGATGGTGCATGATGGGATCGGGCCTAAACAGGCAGTCAGAAATCCCTCGAGGGGTCCCAGATTGGAGAGGGTGCAGGCTGGGCTGAGGGACAACCCCCCCTGCCGGTGCACGAATTTCATGCACCGGGCCTCAAGTTCTAATATGTTTCTTAGTGAATATTATCATATGGTGGGAAGTATAGTGGCAGGAAATTAGTTTGAGAAGGGAAGGAATTATACCAGATCTTATACCAGGTTGTAGTTCAATTCATTAAAATGTATGGGAATATTTAGAGGTCAATTTGGGAGAAGAGAAATAAATGGAACAATAGTAATTTCTAACATTTTACTATTAGTCAAAAAAGTAAGTGGTTCACAAAGTAGACTAAGAAGGAATCGTCAGAAAGATAAGAGGAATAACCAAGAGACTGTGTTACCATAGAAGTTAGAATAGAATAAAGTTCCATTAAGGGAGTGGTTCACAGTTTCAAATGCTACAGAGAAGTAAAATAAAATCAAAGTGTCCATTTGATTTGTCAATTAGGAGAGCAGTGGTAGCTTTGTCTTTGCAGTTTTAGTCAAGGGGTTGTGATGGTAGCCTTGAATCTAGTAAACTTCAGAGTAAATGGAAAGTTTTAAAGTAGAAAAATGTAGATTTTAAAAAATACTTTTTTATCGATTTTTAGAGAGAGGGAGAGGGAGAGAGAAACATTGATGTGAAGGCAAACATCGATCAGCTGTTTCCTGCATGCTCCCTATGGACGATCGAGCCCACAACCCAGGCTTGTGCCCCGACCAGGAATCAAACTGGCAACCTTTCAGTGCACAGGACGATGCCCAACCAACTGAGCCACACTGACCAGGGCATGTAGGTTATTGTTTGAGGAGCTTAGTTACGAAGTAATAGTGCAAAGGGTTAGAGTATAATGTGAATGTAACATTGAGGATTACTTATTTTAAAGAATGGAGATTATAGCAAACATTTTCTCAACCATTCTTTTTTAAATTAATTTTATTGGGGTGACATTGGTTAATTATATAGGTTTCAAGTGTACAGTTCTATGATACATCATCTATATATTGCATTATGTGCCCGCCACCCAGAGTCAAATCCTCCATCGACCATTCTCATTTTATAAGAAAGCTGATGTGTGGCCGTCTAACCCAAAGCTATCTAGTGACGACCTCTATGTCCTGGTTCAAAGAAATTGGTAAGTCAGTTAATAATTTAATAGTCTGGATTGGGAAACTAGGAAGGTATGGGCCAGTAAGCTTTGAATGCTGAGCAAAAATAAGGTAGGCTTAGGGCCAGGTAGTGTGCTACAGGCCATGTGCAGTCTGAAATTATGAAGGAGCCAGTAAGGAAATGTTGGAGTCAATGGATTAAAAAACACGAATTTTCAACATGAGAAATGGAGATTCTGCCCTTGTTCCTAACAGCTTTCTGTTCCCATGCCAGACTTCATTTTCTAGACAATAAATTTTTTTCTTGACAGAGTCTTTCTTTACAAGCAAGACTCTCAGTTTGACCAGGTTTATAGTCTCTGCATACCAAATGGGGAATTGCTATGACAGCATTCATTATAGGCTCTCTGAAATGAACAATTAATTACATTGAAGGGTGGCTCTGTAGATTATCGCACCAGGTATAGCCAAATAATCAAAGCCTGTTTAAGTTCAAGTCCATCAAGACACATTAAAAACTGATGAGGTTCAGATGAAACAACTGTGAACTATAACTTCTTAAACGGAAGGAATACTGAATTACTGTGGGAAACTTTTGTAGAGATTATCAGTGGCAAACCACAAATGTAATACTTGTAAATACTTACATTTAATTTCTCTTAACATTAGTTGCTAACATTTTTCTGATTTTTAATTTCATAGTATTATTTTAGGAAGTTGGGTTTTTAGTTTGATACATAATGATAGAAATATAAAGTTACATTACATTCTTTCCTGTCTTATACATTTTTTAATATGCCCAAAAATTAATCAAAATGAATACTTGAACTAAGGCATAAACTTTCAGTAGGAGACTGAATTTTAAGCACACCAGGCAGATATATCTTTCTGTGAGCTGGATTTAGACAGATTCTGGAACCTTTTCTCAAGTCTTTTGTATCACCTTATCTTCGGACCTGGTATCTCCTCTGACTAAAATGCTCTACATAACCTATTGCCCTACTTCCTTTGCCCATATAATACCTGTCTTCAGTTTGACCACAGTCAATAGGACTCTTGTCTGGTGAGGGATTTGGGTGGAAGAATGAAATTGTTTGAATAACAAAATTAGCACTGAATTGAAAAGAAATGGAATATGTGAGCAATTCTCAGTGCTCCCAGGACTTCCTCCCACATCTTTCCCATTTCTGCTCACACCAACAGTACTTTCCCCCTGGCTTTCAGCTCTCATTTCAGTATCTCCTCCCCTTTTTTCCTGACCTGTTGATTTTTGGTATTACAGCCACCAAGATGTAGAAGAGCAGATAGTCATGATACATTGTTGAAAAAGATACTCTGAATACTTTTAAAAGGAATAAAGGCCCACTTGATTGATTGTGGGTAATGAGTATAGGTTATTGATTCTTAACAGAGGCACATATTAGAATCATCAAAAGATGTTTTCAAAATAATAAACCTAAGCCTGACCAAAGCCAACTGAATTAGACTATGTTATACTGAATTTGAAAACTTGCTGACATAGACATGGTATTTGGAAATAAAAGAGGAAAAAATACTTCCCTAACCTTTTATGCCTATGGGTTTTTTGTTTCTGAAAATAACTTGCTTTTTTACTAATTGTGCTTTCTAATTTTAGTTCTGGTTAAATATTTACTTGATTTCTGTGTTGGGCTGGTGTCAGTATTTTGGTGGGTTATCAGTTTTATGTCATTTTAAAAGTGATTTCTTGGTACTTTGGGGGTAAGCTGAATGGGGCTTCAGAGAGAATGCTGGCCAAATGAAATTTTTCTCTTTCATTTTTAACATTTACAGTAACCAAATTCTACACAAGGCTATGGTGATTTGGAGTGATACACTAAATTCTCTCATGAATTGCAGTGTATTAATACTGTGAAAAATCCAGATCATTATTTAAAATACTATGAAACTTAATTTGATGGACTTTAAAAATTTACATGTTATCTCTAAACTAAAAATATATATATTTTAGAAAACAAACTTTAGATTATCAAATTAAATTAATTTAGTTTGACTACTAAGCAAAAATATTTCTGATTTGAGACGTGACAACGGGAAACAGTTAAGTCCTTCATTAGAGATTACATAAAATTCCCAATAAAAGTAACTATGTTTAACAATGTAGTTTTCTGTACCAAGCAATATTCTAGTAGCATTTTTGACACGAGTGTGTGTTTTTCAGACATACAGTTTTTAGTAATGCATCTACAGAACTTTAGCATGTACATTTATTTATTTATTTTAAAGCTAACATTCACAAATTTACATAGTTATACTATGCCCTCTACACCAAAATGACTTTATTGTGTTGTTCAGTGTTGGTTAGTTTTCTGTTATGTTGATGCATTAAAACATATTAAATTTTATCATTAATTCAGCGCCTGGTCTCTCATCAAATCCCCTTAATTACAAATTGACTCCAAGGATTAGACAGCATGGATTTTAATTTTAACTGAAACAAAAATAGGCATCTTGAAAAGTCATTCTTGCCTGGTGACTCATAGGCACATTTTAAAACATGCTATGATTTATTGCTTAATATTTAAAGTTCAGTACAAAAAAAGCATATCACCAATATTTTTATTCTCGTGTATTTATATTAAATATGTATTTTAGAATATATTTCAAAGTCTTGAAAATTCTTTGAGCATTTTCAGAAATAAATAGCAGCCTCAGGAGTTTTACTAACTTGTAACCCTTTCTTTAGAAAATATTAACTTAAAATCTTGCACAACCACAATTATATCTGAATGGTACTTATATTATCTTGTATTTCTATGTCATAATTTCACAGAATTATACTGTGTAGTTTTATATATTTCATAGAAGCATTTCCAATCCAGTATCTTGTTTCCAATATTATTTGTAGTTTAGGACCATTTAGTTAAATCTTTATTTCCTTTTCATCCTTGCTATTTGAAATCCAGAATCATTTTTATGTATTTTACTCTGAAAATATATGAGCAATTCTGTCCTTCTTTCCAAAAGTTCCAATTTTTAAAATTGAATGATATCACATAAATTATTTTTTAAATACTAGAATGACTGTTATTACTAGAATAAGAGGATAGTGAAATTAAGTCATGATCACAGTGACCAAAATGTACATTTGTCCACTATACTTTTGCTCCCTCACATGATGATCAGCTTTTAACTCTGGAGTGCCTCTTCAAAAATTCACTTTTTAATCTAAATAGTTGTTTCAGTCTAACTTTTGCTAGTTATTTATATTGTTTGTTTTTTTAAAATCTAGATCCATATGTTTTTTAGGTAATTTTTAGAAAGACCAAGAAAGAACCAAGAAAGAATTACTAATAAGCCCTAGAAATGCTAAGGCCAACCATTTATTGTTTAATAAATTATGTTCTTAATTACCTTCACTTTTTGAAAGGTTGTAAAATATATGTAATAGTGTTCTTTCCAGTTAAGTAAATATTGTATAATCTCCTATTTTTTGCAAATTAAATTTTTAAATGGCATTCTCTAATGGGCTCTTGTTGCTGTGGTTGTTAAACTGGATTTTTATATGCTGAAAGAAACTTAGCATCCAAACAAACTCAGCTCATCATGTTAGAGGAAAAACTAAATTGCCTAGAAACGGGTTGTTTACGTAATATTAGATGGTAATATAAACCAACAAAAGCAAGGAAATTAACATCAAAGGCTGACACACTGCCCTTTCCTTGCTCCTTTGTGCCTGTAGGTATCGTGGATGTGTTGTAATATCAAAGTACAGTGGACTCAGTTAAGAACTGTCAAACTTAATTCTAAATTTCTTTCCTTTGTTGGCTTATGTCACAACTTAACATTATTATTTTAGCTTTTAATGCCATATAATGTCCTTCACATGTTAGATGAAGCAATGCATGGGTGGATCTGAACAAGATGGAAAAATTTATTTGCTTTTCTCTCATTTACAGTTGATTGCCTCTGATTAGCTAAATATCATGCAGCTCCGATATTAGTTTTTTAGTTTGAAAAAAGGTAATACTAGAGCAAATTATAAAATATCTGAGGAAATTTTTGAAGAACTGTAGATATTAATATAAAAATGTTATTTACTCATAATTTTTATACCTGATGATTAATTAGTTTTTTCATTTTGAAAGGCAAATATCTCTCTTTATAAAAAGAAAACTTAGAGCAATGAGAAACTACTGATTTTTTATTATGAATAATCAAATACACACATGATTTCACAGAGCAGTTCTTATAGGAATTGTACAAAGGAATATATGTGGAGTTCTGAGGGTCGGATTAAACACCCCAAAATAACCTCCACGATTAATTTGGGAACTGGTAGATACTTGGCCATTCTCTAAACAGCACCCGTTTCTTGATGATTATGGTAAAATGTAAAAAATTCATTCACTTTGGTTTTTATATTCACTAGTTAGTTAATGAATCAGTTGTTAATGAATGTTATCCATGCCTTGGTGGGGGTGCTATTATATACAACTATAGGAACTAAATGATTTCAATATTAGAAAGTATATTCCATTTATGAATATGAGTTCCATATCTAGAGCAGTTTGGAAATCATTTTGCTTTTTCCCCCCTGTAAACAATTTCTACCTCTATTTAAGTATCCATTAAGAGAATTGCATATTTTTAAGTTTTGAATTTTTCTAAGTCTAAATCTTTCCTTGAATGGTAACCAAAGTTTTTGACTACTTTTTAAAAAAATTCTTGTTTATTTCTAATTTGTATGTTAAAACTTAGGGGGGTGGTAAGCATCAATGGGGGAATAAAAGGAGACATCTGTAAAACTTGCAACAATAAAAGTAAATTTTAAAAATACTTACAGGAACAAATCAGATACTTTCTGTAGAAGCTCCGTGACAGAATAAACAATCTCATTGTGGATAAACAAAATATTTTGCTCTAGGAAATTAAAGAAAAGGCTAAAAAATACAGTGGAATGGGGGATATAAATTTGGAGCTGGTGGTAATCCTTTCAGAAATTCAACTTTTTATTTTATGCAATTAATACTTAATTGGCCTCATTTAAAAGTAGCGGGAAAAATTACCTATTTTCTGGAGATTTGCAAAACAATACTTTAAGCTCTTACTTATTTTGAGGTGTTGAAAGGTGAAACATTTGACATTTTCTTTCTTGGGCGTTGCTTTAACACACAGAGGGCAGGAAAGAGGCGTTGCCGCTTGGAGGTGAGGGTGTTTGTGGTTGTCCCTGACAGCAGCTCCAGGTTTAAAACACCTGTGTTTACTTTCCAGCTTTTCAGACTCGGCCTGAAAGTGGCCTGAGAATGGCACAAGCCTTCACCATGGCTGGGTTTTTATAATACAGAAAAAGAACCAAACTTTACACTTCAGTTTTCTGTTGCAAGCATGTATTTTTACTTCTTATACATTTTATCTCTTCATAGACTTACATGTGTGCATAAGATTATGCACAATTTTTATAATCTGTGGATTATAATATAACAAATCCATACATATATGTGTGTGTGTGTGTGTGTGTGTGTTTCTTTTTATTCACTAACTAGAAAAAACTGGTGAAAATGTTTTATTGTACAAATGTATTTTAATTCATAATTTAAAGAAGTTTGTAAAAAAAATGAAAGGGAAAATTTAAATACCTTTTTGGAGAAAAATGAACCTGACCTGCCATTTATTATATTATTTTGTTAATTTATTATCCTCTAGTAGGAATTTCTAAATCCTTTTCATATTTATATTTTTTGTTTTATAGAGATTTTTAAAGCATTTTTATAAATCTACAAATGTAATTTTTCCTTAAGGCTAATATATGTAAGTGCGGATATAGGTTGATGTTTCAGTTTACCTATCCTTGCTTAGTAGTCACTGTTTCCAATTTATAGACATGTACTTTTGAAATAATTATTTTCTACATTTCTTATTATTTTATAATATTCAAGTGAAACCTACATACTAATTAAACTTCATTATTGTTAAAATTGAGCTATTCCTCACTATGACACTTTCGTTTAATAAAATTTAGTTTTTTAATTTGTTTTAATTTTTTTGTTTCTTAATTTTTTTGTTTTTCTTAATTTAAGACCTCTTAATTTTTTATTAGAGACAGAAGCCAGTTATCTTATATTCTGTGATGTGTTTCTTTTATAGCCAAATTCTTGACTATAGAGTAAGTCATTTCCGTGAGATTACACTTAATTTCAAGCCTAGTTGATGTGTAAAAGAAATAATTCTCTTTTGATAAGAGATTGGTGTTCTTTATTTCTCCATATAACTGGTTTTTAACACTTTGTGTTTTGAAACCCTTTTGAGAAACCAATGTAAATTTTTAAATTTCTCCCTAGAAGAACACATATACACAGAAATTTGCATATAGTTTCAAGAAGTTTATTCCCCTCCCAAGTCCATCCATGTGCCACAGATTAAGAACCCTTATTCTAGGTTTTATTTTCTTTAGATGTTAATGCTTTAAATAGTTGTTCAGATAGTTGTTAATCTAATATATCACAGAATCAGTACTAATCACAGTTAGTACTAATTACCATTTTAGGTATTGAACAAAAAGCAATCATTGATTTTACCATCTTTAAATATGAAAACTATTTTAACAGTATACTTCATAGTATATGATGGCTACACATATGTCATTGTCCTGAACAATGACACCTCAGTAGACTTGAAATGCAAGCTATAATTATCTCATTTGTCTAGACAGAAGCAATTTACAATATACCTACTATATTATTTTTGAAAATAAATTCAACTAATATCTCTATCCTATCTAATAAAAGAGAAACATGCAAATTGACCCTGTCTCCACTACTCCCACAAGCCACACCCACCAGCCAATCAGGAGCAAGTATGCAAATTAATCCAACCAAGATGGTGGTTAATTTGCATATCCAGGTGCAGAGCAAAGACTAAAGATAGTGTAGAAGGAAGCCAAATGCTGCAGAAGGGAGCAAAGCTGTGGAGAAGCAAGCAAGCGGGGCGGCAGAGAAGGGAGGGAAGCAGGCGGGCCAGCGGAGACCACAGCAGGAAGCCTAATTCTTGCAGGAATCTTCCTGCAACAGGCCTCTAGTATATATATAAAAAGCCAGCGACTGGAACGCCATAACGACCAGAACCATCGGTCGCTATGATGCCTGATTAGGGAGGTGGGGCTGGCTGGCCAACCTCCTGAGGCCCCTCCCATGGCCCCATTTGGGGGTGGGGCCCACTGACCCACCACCCCTCTCCACGGCTGGCCCCATCCCCAATCGCTCCCCCACCCCAATTGGGGGCGGGGCCCACCGGCCAATTACCCATGGCCCCTCCCCCCAGCCAGCCCAGCCCTGATCATGGCCAAGGCTACGAGGGGCTGCGAGGGCCGAGCCCCTGGCACAAATTTCGTGCATCAGGCCTCTAGTGATATATAATAATAATGTATATCACCTGGAAGATAATTAAAACTTGAGAAAAATATATCAGGTTGAAACTTGATGTAGTGCATATTTGCCAAGATATTCCTACGGCTCATTTGTTAAAACATGTGATGACTTATACCAGTAATTGCTTTTGTTGTGATAGTTGTGTGGACTTTGTGTCTGTTCTGGATGTTCCATTTCTCTCCAGCTACACTGAAGCTCCTGGAGGGCAGGGCTGTGGCTCACTGCTCAGTGAGTCTCCAATACCCATAAAACGTGGCCGTAATATGTGTGCCGGTGATGGTGTTGCTGCTTACAGAGGGCTGATATTGTGAGCTGAAGCAGAAATAAGTTTTTGCCTTTTGGGACTATTAAGTTCTTTAAAAAAGATTGCAGCTCTCTCAGGCTTGAGTGTTATTTGCCCTATTTGTATATGTGTGTGTGTGTGTGTTTTAATAAAATTGATTTAAAATTTTTTAAAAAGTAAGTGTTTTCAACATAGGAAATGCAGTAGAATTATTTTAAGTGGCATAGTTGTATCACAACTAAAATAGTTTAATAAGGATTTGTAATATTACTGTATTGTGTATAGTTTAACATAAATCAGAAGAACCATTTTGATCAGATGAAACTACTGAGAAAAAGAATAATTTTGTTTAAAGTCTTCAATTTTCATTCCTTTCTGTGACTGCTGATGAGGAAGTAAGAGGGAAAAAACATTCTCTTAGGTCTGTTAGTCCATTTGTTTCGAGAAACTCTAATTGCTTACCTTAAATCATGAAATGTGATATAGGATTTCTATTGGGTGTGTCAATTTTGTCCTAGTAGTAATTCTCATTAGTGAATAGTATATGTCTCTTAACCTCAGCTTCTGCATAATTCATGTATAGTCACTTTATTGTGTTATATAAGCTTTATAATTCCTTTACAAAAAGTCAATGTATGTGTCTCAATCACACTTTCATCTTCTCTAGTATATCTGTATACACATATGGCAGATTTTCTGAATCTTGAACTGTTAGGTGTTTAAATTTCTTACTTCTCATACTGGTGGCTATTGCTCAGTGTTTAGAGCATCACCCACACACCAGAGTGCCTCGGGTTCCATTCCTAGTCAAGGACATATACTTGGGTTGCAGGTTTATTCCTCAGCCTGGGTGGGGTGGGGTGGGTGCAGGAGGCAACCAATCCATGTATCTCTCTCACATAGATGTTCCTCCTTCCTTCCCTCCCTTCTACTCTCTCTAAAAATCAATGGAAAAAATATCCTCGGGTAAGGATTAAAAAAAAAATAAATAAATTTCATATTTCTCTAAAGCTTATATTTTCACATCCTAGCTAATAAAAGGGCAATATGCAAATTAACTATCACTCCATCACAAAGATAGTGGTGCCCATAGCCACAAGATGGCGGCACCCAGTCCTCTCAGCCCCACTGGAGTCCCCCAGTCCCGGGGGGGATGAGTGGGGGAGCGGGTGGCTGCTGAGAGCGGGCAGCGTGAGTGGCCTGGTGGAATGCTTGCTTCGTCTCCGCAGTGACGAGGCAAGTGTTCCACACCTGTCCGAGGATGGGCCTCTGGGCCACAGAGAGAGCCTCTGGGCCGTGGGCGCAGAGCAGCCAGTTCCCTCAGAGAGCTACTGGTGCATGGATTCATGTGCAGGGCTACTAGTATAATTATAAAGGGGTATGGAAAAACTTTAAGATCCAAAATATGTTCTAAAAATTAAATGAGTTAAGATTGAAATTAAGACACTTGAACCAAGAAGAGAGGAAGCCAAAGATGTGGCTTATAACTATGCAAATGAATAATATTATTTAGAGAATTGTATGTATATTATTTCATGCTTAGTCCTAATGAATGATCAGGAGAATCACTAAGTAATAGTTCCTAAACAATGTAATAGCTTTATTTATTTTTTAATATATTTTTTTATTGATTTCAGAGAGAAAGGGAGAGGGAGAGAGAAATAGAAACATCAATGATAAGAGAGATTCATTGATCAGCTGCCTCCTGCATACCCCCTACTGGGGATGGAGTCGAAACCCAGGCATGTGCCCTTGACTGGAATTGAACCTGAGACCCTTCAGTCTGCAGGCCGACGCTCTACCCACTGAGCAAAACTGGCTAGGGCAACAATGTAATAGCTGTGGAAACATTGTTGGACTGTTTTCCTAGAAAAGATTAAAAATAAAACTTGAATTAATCAGCATTATTGGAAAATCATGTTTTTTGTTTAAAAGAAAGCTATCATTAATCATCTGTAAGCCTTTTTATTCAACCGTTATTGACTATCTTTCTAAAATGTATTAGTACTTTTGATTACCATAGTAAGTTTTGTGAACCTAATGTAATTGTCTCAGATAGGGTTTGTTTGTCTCAATGGTCAGAAAACCATACTCAAAATTGCCAAAGCAAATATAAAACATATTCACACATATAAAAGGTCAAGGATAGGGCTAACTCCCAGAGATTACTTTTTGTTCATTTGTTAACTTTTATTTCAGTCAACTTTATTGAGGTATAATTTAGATACAATAATATACCCATCATAGGTATACAGTTTAATTCATTTTAACAGATGTGTCCCCATAATAAAGACAGCATTTTAATCACCCCACCAAAAGATTGTCCTGCTTTCCAACTGTTCATCCCTCCACCAGGTAACCCCTGATCTGCTTTTTGTTAGTATAAGTTTATAGTGAATGTTAATGGAATCATATAGTATATATTCTTTTCTATCTGGCTTTTTTCAGCACTTTGATTTTGAGGTAAATCCATTTTGTGTGTGGCAGTAGTTCATTTCTTTTTAACTTTAAGAGAGTTTTGTTTAGAACTCAAAAGGTTTTTGTTCTATTTTAGGATTTTATTTGTTTTCCTCTGTGCATTTGCTTAATTTTTAGGTTATATGGAGGTAGAAGTTTTCTAGTTGAAGTCTTGAAGAAAAAACAAATTATCAAAGACAGAAATAATGGATTGGGTCTTGTTAAATTGGATTAAATTACTAGGGGTTATGTGCTTATTTATCTCTGAAATCATTGCTGTGGCCAAATTTAATTACTCTAAATTGGATAAATACTTAAATGTGAGACTCAAAACCATAAAACTCCTAGAAGAAAACAGAGATAGTAAAATCTTAGATGTTTCTTGTAGCAATCTTTTCTCTAATGTATCTCCTAGTACAAGGGAAATAAAATAAAAATATTTTAAAATGGGACCATGTCAATCTAAAAAGCTTTTGCACAGCAAAGGAAACCAACAAAATGAAAAGACAGCCCACTGAAGGGGAGAACATATTCGTCAATGATACATCTGATCAGGGGTTAATATCCAAAATATATAAAGAACTGATACAACTCAACACCAAAACAAACAAACAATCCAATTTAAAAATGGACAAAGGATCTGAATAGACACGTCACCAAAGAGGAAATACAGATGGTCAACTGACATGTGTAAAGATGCTCAACATCACTAATTTTCAGAGAAATGCAAATTAAAGCCACAATGAGATTTCATCTCACACCTGTGAGAATGGCTGTCATCAATAAATCAATAAACAAGTATTGGTGAGGATGTGGAGAAAAGGGAACCTTTGTGCACTGTTGATGGGAATGCAGATTGATGCAATCATTGTAGAAACAGTATGGAGGTTTCTCAAAATATTAAAAATGGAATTGCCTTAGGACTCAGCAGTTCCACTTGTGAGAATATATCTGAAGAAACCTGGAACACTAATTCAAAAGATTATGTGCACCCCTATGTTCATTGCAGCATTATATACAACAGCCAAGATTTGGAAGCAACCCAAGTGCCCATCAGTAGATGAGTGGATAAAAAAGCTGTGGTACATTTACACAGTGGAATACTACTTGTCCATAAAAAAGAAGGAAAATCTCCCCTTTTGGCACAGCGTGGATGGACCTTGAGAGTATTATGCTAAGTGAAAAAAGCCAGTCAGAGGAAGATAAATGCCAAGTGATTGTACTTGAATATAATGAACAAAATAAACTAACAAACCAAATAGAAACAGACTCATAAATGGAGAACAGAGGAGAGTGGAGTTGGGGAGCTAGGTCTAAAAGGTAAAGGGATTAAGCAAAAAAAAAAAAAGGAAAACTCATAGACACAGACAACAGGATACTGATTCTCAGAGGAAAAGGAGTGGTGGTGGCAAATGGAAGAGGGCAAAAAGGGCATAAATGGTAGTGGACAGAGACTTAATTTTGGGTGATGAACACAATACGTATACAGATGATGTATGATAGAATTGTATACTTGAAATCTATGTAATTTTATTAAGCAATATCACCCAGTAAATTCAATTAAAAAAAAAAGAAATGTAGTGATTGCCTTAGGACAATCTAGATCTGTCCCTAAATTTAAAGTGTGAGTGGGGAGGGATGGTGTTATGGTTAATTTTATGTGTCAATTTGGCTAAGTCACAAGGCTTCCAGATATTTGACTGGATGTGTCTGTGAGTGCTTCCAGATGAGATCAACATATGAACCTGTGAATTCAGTAAAGCAGATTGCCCTCTTCAATATGGGTGAGCATCATCCAACCCATTGAGGGTCTGAATGGAACATAAGGCAGAGAAAGAATGAATTAGTTTCTTCTCTATTTGTATGAACTAGGACATTGGTCTTCTCTTGCACTTAGACTGGGATTTACTCTATCAGCTCCCTTATTTCTTAGACCTATGGACTCAGGCTGGGATAACAGTGACTCTCCTGGTTCTCAGGCTTTCAGACTCGGTCTGAACTACACCATCACCTTTCATGGGTCTCCAACTTGCGGATGGTGGATCATAGGACTTCTTAGAACTCTATTTGTTGTGTTTCTCTGAAGAATTCTGAATAACACAAACTCTTTCCAAAAGAAATTTTGGAAAAACAGAAGAACTAAAGAAGAATGAATGATGGTAAAACAAAACAAAAACCTATTTCCAATATAATAATATATGACTAAAAATATGTATTTATGCTGGATATAGTAAAACAGAATTTAGATTCTATTCCTTACTTTTTCAACTCTTAAAGATAATCACAAGTTTAACATATATGTGTGTGTGTGAATACATCGATATATTTATGTAGCTACACATATATTATGGCTAAATCATATGGTCTGCATGGGGTATATCTGTGTGGTTTTTAAACTGGATTCATTTACTCTCTCAATCTAGTTCCTTCTTTATTCTATTTCCATCTATTTATATGGTATATATTCTACATCCTGTTTTCTAAGCCTTGATTTTTTTTATTCTTTAGAATCCTTTATTCACACACACACACAAAAAAAATCTGTCTTTTTAAATATTTTTTGAGAGTAACAGTGATATGTTGTTCCACATATGTATGCATTCATTTATTGATCATTGTATGTATCCTAACCAGGGGTTGAACCCGAAACCTTACTGTATCAAGACGACACTCTAACCAACTGAGCTACCTGGCTAGGGCAAAATCTTTTGTTGTTGTTGTTTTAAATACAAGACTCTAGCTTCTGCTTCTAAATGGGATAGAGTGGTTTACAGTACTCCAGCACTACTTTTGAGAATGACAAATTAAGATCATTTGTTGAAGACAACAGAGAGCTCTTAGAGAAATGAGAGCTAGAGTAGCCAAGACAGTGGAAGAAGTGCTGATTTTTGCAGCCACTTTTACCTGTAGGCATTTGTTAATTATCTATAGGCAAAAATGTTAAAATTCTAGCTTTATACTCATACTAGAGGCCCAGCGCACGAAATTCGTGCCTGGGTACGGTCCCTAGGCCGGGCCTGCCATCAGGGCCATCTTCCCCAGCTGCCCACAGCTGTTCCCTCCCCCCACCCCCACTCACCCCTGGTTCCCTATTCGCCATCTGGTGATTGGTGCCTGATGGCCAGGGGAAGGGACCGAGACATGGTCAGTGCACCTCATAGTGACTGGCCCAGTGGTCGTTCTGGTTGTTCTGCTGTTAGGGTCAATTTGCATATTATATTACATAGGATAGAGGCCTGGTGCACGGGTGGGGGCCCTGCTGGTCTGCCCTGAAGGGGGCTCCAGATTGAAGTGGGGGGTCCCCGCTGGGGGACGGGGCCAGCTGGGGTAAGGGACCACAGGGTTTTCAGGCCAGCCCCATGCCCAATCAGTGTGGGGGTCACCACTGGGGCGTGGGGCCGGCCTGGGTGAAGGGCTGTGAGCAGTTTGCAGGCCGGCCACATCCCCAGCTTTGTCAGGAAGGATGTCTGGAATGATGTCCAGAAGATACCTAGTCTATCCAGTCTAATTAGCATATTACACTTTTATTAGTATAGATAAGATCTCTTCTGGGATACAGAAAAACCAGCATTGGGTGATGATGTTGAAGGGAAGGGGCACCAAGCACACATCTAATAGCATTTTCAGGACATAGGGAGCTATACAGGTTAGGAGATTTAAAACAAACTGAAATTCTCTGATAAGCAGAGTAGACTTTACAACTCCTTTATATGACCCAGAGGCTACAAACTGGCAACTACACTCAACACTTCTTGTTTAAATTAAACAATCAGCCCCCTTTTCCCTCTATAAGGCATAGACAAGGCTGCCACTCTTTAAATAAGTAATATCTTGAATTTCTATCATTATTTTACACACAATGGAAGGCATTGTGTAAATTACAAGGCACACAAAAAGATAAGAGCACATGATCAAAATAAAGAGAAATGTATATTATATAAACCAACTCAAAATTGATCCAAATGTTGGAGTTAGATGGACAAGGACTTTGTAATAGTTATGATAAAATATATAAAAATAGAGAAAACGAATAATCACATTAAGCATTTCACCAGAAAATTGGGACCTCTATAAAAGAATCAAATAAAAATTCTAGAAGCAAAGAACAAGATATATGAACTTACCAACTCATTAAATGGATTTACCAATAGAAAAAAGGATTAGTAAACTAGGTAACAGTTTGACAATAAATTTTAAAATTGAATCATAGGCATAGAAAGGAATTTGTGGGAAGTAAAATATAGCTGAAGAGACAGGTGGGATTTAGACAGCCCAATATATGTGTAGTTGGAATCCCTGAAGGAAATGAATTCAGGGGGACAGAAGCAAAAATTGAAGGATGATAAGCCTGGATTTTACTAAAGCTGATGGTAGACGTTCAAAACACAAATTCATGAAGTTCTAAGAACTCCAAACAGGATAAATAAATGAAAATCACACATAGTCACAATATAGTAAAGTTATTAACTTTAGACATAGAGAGAAAAATCTTAAGAGCAGGCTAAGGGAAAAGGTTGTCAAAGAAAAACAATAAGATTGACTGCCACATTCTCAATAGAAATAATGGAAGCCAGAATAGAATAGAATGCTATCATTAAAGCTCTGGGAAATTTGCCAATGTAGAATTCTATACCCAGATTAATACCCTTCAAAGTGTAAAGTGAAATATAAACATATTCCAGACAAAAACTGAATAATAAGTCACTTGCAGATGTGCATTGGAAAAAATATTAAACAGCGTCCTTCAGGGAAATGAAAAATAATACGACATTAACACAAAAATGTAGGAAGGAATGAAGAGAAACTAGAAGACATAAATATATTGGCAAATATTAACATATTAAATTAAGGTAGTCTATTTGTAGCAATAATAATAATGATGTCTTCTAAGGCTTAAAGTGTATATATAAAAGAACAAAGTTGGAGGGATCACAATATCAGATATCAAGTTGTACTACAAAGTAACAGTAATCAAAAGAGCCTGGTATTGGCATAAAAACTGGGGTAGCATTACTCATGTCTGACAAAATAGACTTCCAAATGAAAGCCATCACAAAAGATAATAAAGGTCACCACATAGATTGATCCAACAAGAGGCTATAACCCTGGTAAACATATATGCACCCATTATAGGAGCACCTAAATATATTTTAAAACTTCTAAAGGACTCTACGAGAGAGATTTACAGTAATACAGTCATAGTAGAGGACTTTAGCACCCCCACTGACTTCACTGACAAAAAATTAACAGGGAAACAGCAACTCTAATTGACACACTGGACCAGATAGATTTAATTGATATTTATAGAATATTTCACCCCAAAGCTGCAGAATATACATTGTTCTCAAGTGCACATGGGTCATTATCAAAGACTAGAGGCCCAATGCATGAAGATTTGTGCAAGAATGTGCCTTCCTTCCCCTGGCTGTGGGCATCACCTTTGCTCCTGCTGGAGCCGCCTTTCTGCCTTCCCATGCTGCCCAGAGGCCCAGAGCTGCTGTGGGGGGGGAGGCAGGGGGGTGCAGAATGCATGCGTCATCACCATGGCGACAACGGAAACATCCCACCCCACCCCTGGCCGCTGCATATGCAAATTAATCCGCCATATTTGTTGGGTTAATTTACATACTCACTCCTGATTGGCTGGTGGGCATTGCAAAGGTACGGTCAATTTGCATCTTTTTCTTTTATTAGTGTAGATAGACCACATGTTAGTATGCAAAACAAGTCTCTACAAGAAGATTGAAATAGTATCAGGCATCTTCTCAGACCACAGTGGAATTAAATTAGAGATGACAGTAAAACCACTCTAGAACATTGAAACACATGGAGGCTAAACAGTATGTTATTAAACAATGAATGGGCTACCAACAAGATCAAGAAAGAAATCAACAACTTGTTGAAAACAAATAAAAATAACACACAACAATCCAAAATCTATGAGACACTGTGAAAGCAGTCCTGAGAGCGAAGTTCATAGCACTACAGGCCTACCTCAAATAACAAGAAAAATTAATAATAAACTATTGAATCCTACAACTTAAAGAATTAGAAAGAGAACAACAAGAAAAACCCAGAGTAGGTAGAAGGAAGGAAATAATAAAGATTAGACCAGAAATACATGAGATAGAGGCTAAAAACAAACAAACAAACAAAAAACAATATATCAATCACACCAACAGCTGGTTCTTTGAAAATATAAACAAGATTGATGAACTATTAGCCAGACTCATCAAGAAACAAAGAGAGAGGACCCAAATAAATAGAATCAGAAACAAAAGTGGTGAAGCAACAACTAACACCACAGAAATACAAAGAATTGTAAGAAAATACTATGAATAACTATATGCCAACTAACTTGACATCCTGCGCAAAATGGACAAATTCCTAAAAAAATACAGTCTTACAAAACTGAATCAGGAAAAATCAGACAGCCTGAATTGGCCAATAACAACTGATGAAATAGAAGCAGTAATAAAAAATAAAAAAAAAAAAAAAAACTCCCAGCAATAAAAAAGTCCTGGCCTGAATGGCTTCTCAGGGGAGTTTTAGCAAACCTTCAAAGACCAACTAACATGTATCCTCCTCAAACTATTTCAAAAAATTCATCACATAAACAAATGCCCATGCTACCTAAAGAAACACTTCCAACTTATTTTTATCATGCCAGCATTATTCTAATTTCAAAACCAGATAAAAACACCACAAAGAGAATTACAGGACAATATCTCTGATGAACATAGATGCTAAAATCCTCAATAAAATATTAGCAAATTGGATCTAACAGTATATTAAAAAGATTACGCACCATGACTAAGTGGGATTTATTCCAGAAATGCAAGGCTGGTACAATATTCACAAATCAATAAACATGATACATCACATAAACAAATTGAAAGATAAAAATCACATGACTATATCAATAGAAACAGAAAAAGCATTCAACAAAATCCAAAACCCATTTTTTTATAAAAACTCTCAGCAAAGTGGGAATAGAAGGAGCATATCTCAACATGATAAAGGCCATATATAACAAACCTACAGCCAACATCATATTCAATGGGCAAAAACTAAAAACTTTTCCCCTAAGAAAAGAAACAAGACAGGGATGTCCACTTTTGCCACTCTTATTCAACATAGTGCTGGAAGTCCTAGCCACAGTGATCACACAAGAAGAAGAAATAAAAGGCATCCAAATTGGAAAGGAGGAAGTAAAACACTCATTATTCTCAGATGACATAATACTGTACATAGAAAACCCTAAAGACTCCACCAAAAAAAACACTAGATTTAATAAATGAAGTTGGCAATGTAGCAGGATACAAAATCAACACCCAAAAATTGATGGCTTTTTTTATACACTAATAATGGATTCCCAGAAAGAGAAATAGAACAAACAATCCCATTTACCATTGCAACAACAACAAAAAAGATACTTAGGAATAAACTTAACCAAGGAGGCAAAAGACCTGTACTCAGAAAACTACAGGATGTTGAAAAAAGAGATAGAAGAAAATATAAAAATGTGGAAGAATACACCGTGTTCATGGATTGGTAGGATCAACATCATTAAAATATTTATACTACCCATGGCAATCCCTATTAAAATACCAACAGCATATTTCACAGAGCTAGAACAAATACTCCAAAATTTATATGGAATAAAAAAGTCCCCAAATAGCTGCAGCAATTTTAAGAAAGAAAAACAAAGTTGGAGGAATCACAATACCGGATTTCAAGTTATACTACAAAGCCACCATAATCAAAATAGCCTGATACTGGCATAAGAACAGGCATGTAGATCAATGGAACAGAACAGAGAACCCAGAAATCAACCCAAGCCATTACATTCAATTAATATTTGACAAAGAAGGCAAGAGCATACAATGGAGTCAAGACAGTCTCTTCGATGAATGGTGTTAGGAAAATTGGACAGATACATGCAAAAAAATGAAACTAATCCACCAACTTATACCATACACAAGAATAAGCTCAAAATGAATAAAAGGCTTAAATGTAAGTCGGGAAACCATAAAAATCCTAGAAAAAAACCATAAGCAACAAAATCTCAGACATTTCTCCTAGTAATATGTTTACAGATACATCACCTAAGGCAAAGGAAATGAAGGAGAAAATAAACAAATGGGACTACATCAAAATAAAAGGCTTCTGCACATCAAAAGAAACCATCAACAAAATGAAAAGGGAGCCCATTGTATGGGAGAACGTATTTGGCAATGATACATCTGCTAAAGGGTTAATATCCAAAATACATAAGGAACTCATACAACTTAACAAAAGGAAGACAAACAATCCAATTAAAAATTGGGCAAAGGACCTAAATAGGCACGTCTCCAAAGTGGACATACAGAAGGCCAAGAGACATGTGAAAAAATGCTCAAAGTCACTAATCATCCTAGAGATGCAAATCAAAACTATAATGAGGTACCTTCTCACACTTGTCAGAGTGGCTACCATCAACAAATGACAAGTACTGGCAAGGATGTGGAGAAAAGGGAACCCTAGTGCTCGTGGGAATGCTGAATGGTGCAACCATTATGGAAAACAGTATGGAGTTTCCTTGTTTTTTAACATTTATATTCATTGAAAATATTTCATAAGCGCTTATATACTTTATGTTGGGAATACAAAAAGGAAAATATATGTGCTATCTTTGGGGAAGGTAAATGTATAAAAATACAGGTAGAATTAAATGAATGCTATTACAGATATCCTACCCAAGGTGAAGTGCAGCATAGAAAAAAGGACAGTCTTTGGGGAGATGTGAAAGACCTGAGGAGAGGAATTTTACGTGTCTGACAATGAGCAAGGTGGGAAAGACATGCTGAACTGTGAGACACACATTATAGTGAAAAAATGCAGGTGTTTCTCCCAGGTTATGCAATCACACAATAAAATTCTTTAATTGAAATTGGTGTGAAAATTAGATATCTCAAGTGTCCCCTGTGGAGAGCAGCTCTGAATACTTTAGTACTGTTCTCAGCTACGTGTAGGTATTTTTAGTTAAAAAAAAAAAGTCGGTTTTAGGGGAATTAAGTACAGCAACCAGTTGTTCACTACAAATGGCCATTATTTTATTTTATTTTTTATTATTTATTTATTATTATTATTTTTTGCAGAGGAGAAAGGATATAAATCTCTTGGCTTATTTTTAAACAGCAATGAGCTTAGGAATCCTGGCCTCAGAATGGGTTTCTCTTCTGCCTGCCCGTTTGGTCACAGAGGCTACAATGAGAGGACAGTCCTCTAGCTTCAGGAGGAGCCGTAGCTGTGCTACTTGGTTTATGAAATGTGGAGGGCTTGTTAGATGGCCACCACAGCCTGTTGGTTTCCACAGAAAAGAGAGAAGCATGATCAGCTGCTTTATCATTTGCATACTTTTCCAAGTCTTACATATTGCAGAGGGCAAGGAGCGCTGCTCTGGGGTCAAGACAGAGGATATTTGCTCTTACTGCTACTGTGCTGAGAAACGTGGTCTTTTCTTCCAGTTGAGAAATCACAGAGTAAATTCTATGGCCTAATTAAGATTTTGAAACTTAAAAGCTAAGGGTTTGTTCCTCTACTTACTCGTTTTGCTAGCATCTATATATCCGGAGATTCCCTGTGAATTACAGAATTTTAAATATTACAAATTCTCATGGGAAGCTGGTTTTATTGAAAAGGATAATCTTTTTTTGTTTATGTGCTTATCTCTCAGTTGTAATTATGTAAATTCGGAAATTCCTATTTTGGGATCCATAATTACATGGAATGTGGTAAGCCAGTTTCCTAGCAAATACTTTTCATATTGGAAAGCATAGTGCCCAGTGGCAACCTAAATAATATTGCTTTAGAAAGTTTTTGTTCATTATGTTTTTATTACAAACTTTTTGCTATAGTGATTTTTTTTTTTACCTGCTATTTAGAGTTTCCATCCCCATGAATTGTCCTGATGCCTAACTGAGGTGTTGAGAACTGATAATCGGTGGGCTTTTCTATTTAATGCTGGAAGAACAAGCTGCTTATGATGACCCAACAGAGACGTGAAGAAGGCTTGTGAAAAGGGTGTATTCATCCAGCTCTAATCCTGTTTTCAGAAAGGCAGTGTCTCTAAGTGTTCCCTAATTAGCTAAGAGATATGGTTGTAGATGCTTGTAGACACCTCTTTTGTAGGACAGAGATGGATGCCTGGCTTATTTAAATCTTTGTTTTACATTTAAGTGAAATTTTAATATGAACATTTAGCAATAAGAAATAGGAACAGTGATTATTTTAAACATATAATGATTGCTGTTTTATCAGTGTGCTCCATTATATTGCTTTTTTAACATCATCATAGAAAGTTTAATATTATGTGTAAGATAGTGTCTACAAAATAAAAGATGGTTTTATTTTTTGTTTTCCTGCTTGCTTGTTTGTTCTGCTGATCTCTTGGTATACATAAAATAATGTTTACTGCTATGAAATAAATTCTTTGGGGTTTGGTAAAATTGCTTCTACTAGTCACCTAGGAAATGTAAGCTAGGGAATAAGACACTGATATTTAGGCATAGCAAGAGGAAATATATTGCTTCAGTGAACTGAATATAAAACATGATCAGTGAAAACACCTGGAAATCAAAAAGAACAGATTTTAGTTATGCTTCTCTTTTTCAAAGAACTTAAGTGCTTAGCTATTATTGTTAGTACTAGAGAAGTAAGTTGGCAGTGACATTTGAAATATGATAAATAAAAGCGTACAGAATGTCTGATTCTACTTTTAGCACTTGTCTGACTCCTTCTCCAGAAATTGCGTAATGGAAACTACCATAGAGTTAATGCGACTCTAATATACAACCTTCCTTGTTGTAATAAATGTATTCTCTATTACTGTGTAATCATGAAGCCATAGTTATTGAAACCGCCAAAGTTATTGAAACAGAGGGATAGGAGCTTTTGCCTTTATCACCTGTATTATTAATTGGAGATAATTACTGCAGAGCAGCTGGCTGTTGGTTTTAGGGAGCACCAATTGTTCTTCTCACCCAGCTGTTGACTAATAAGGATAGTCAACACATCTGTTTCAACAGCTGGTAATTAACAAAAGCCTAATTGCTGCAACTCTTTTAACATCCAATCTGTGAAAAAGAAGGGATGTGGAAGAATATTATTTACTTTGTGCTTTGCGCTTTCTAAGACTGGTTTCTCTTTTTTCTTTCTCCCTCCACTTTTTTTCCCTTACTTTGAACACCACTGCCTTTGTATGGAGCATTGAATGGCAGGAGAACACAATATGGTAATCCAGAGCTTAACTTTTTCAGATCTTTGTTGGTGTTTCTTATTGCAACATTTCTTTGCTAACTTGCAAGATAAAATGGATCAAAAGCATTTTGAGTAGTTCCATACAACAGTTAAAATCCGCAGCAGTGTGCCCTAGGCTGGGTTGCTGTTGTCTGCAGCATCCAAAAGGAAACAGGGAAATCTCTTTTCTTATGCTTTTCACATGCCTAGACACAACTTGCAAGTAATTTCAACATTCATCTACACAACTTTTGTTTAAATTACTATATATATTAAAAGAAATGAAGTCAGGTTTAGAAATTCCTCTTCCTTTGGTTGAAAACTTAACTGTCATCTCTTAAAACTTTGCTTTTTTAACGCTTATATGTCTTTAGAGTATGCAAGAAAACTTTTATTTATGAAATTTTGCTTGATCTGCTTTTCTTTAAAATGTGTTTTTGCCTTTTTTTAAAAAATGCCTTTGATTCAGGTAACTTCAATTATGTCTTACTAATTGTTGTAATAAATGAATAGAAAATTTACTGTCTTAGGCTTGGATATCTGAATAAAAGTTTTACAAATGAGAGAGCTATAAATTAACATTTTTATTTGGATTCTTTCAGCATCCTATTTAATTATGAACTATTTTTAGTAAAATATCTTTCATAAAGCATTGGTGGTAAAACTTTATATTTATGTGTTTATAATTTTAAGTTTTTACTAGTCATATATTAATGTTTACATATTTAAAACACATAATTTTCTGATTGACATAGCTGACTTGTCAGTAGCCCTTTCCATAATCTTTTACACTGTCTTTATAGCCTGTATGTATAAAAATGTTTTAATGAATGAAAAATCTATTTTTATTAATTAAAAATCACATAACTGATTTTCCTGCTAATACATTCATAAAATTTTTCATTAATGTTAAGGTTATTTTGATAGAAAACCATTATTGTACTTATTTAATTTGTATATCTGACAAGCCCTTAGCTAAACAGTTAGTCAAGTTCACTTGATTAAACTCGCTTCACTAACTTTTCAGTTGGCAATATTTCTCTGCAGGCAGTTCTTTAATTGTCGTTAGGTATGTTGAAAGGTATAGGAGAAATTCTACCCAAGTGCTTTGCATGGACTGAATTGCAGATTGCATAATTTTAAAATTTTTTTCTGGCAAGACAAGTTTAGTTCAGCAGGTGTTCAGGTATGAAGTGTATTATAGATGTCGTGAAAAAACATACACGATCCTGAACAAATAAACAAAATACTGCTGACTGAAGTTCTAACTAAATAGAAGGGCACTGGCATGTTTGCAACTCAAGTGGAAAGGAGGGGAATATTGTCATTTTGGGAAATGTTTGCTTCTTGAGTTTAAATAAGAATTTAATTTTCTCTGTGTGCTCATGTTCTTAGGTAGTACCAAAGAAAGCAAGCTTAGTGAAAGGAATGTATTGTGCCATGAGAAAGGAGAATGGACTTTTGGGGGGAACTCACTTTCCCCCTGATGCTTTCTGTGTTTTCTTGCATATAATTTTTTTTCTTGAGGAAATGACCTCATGAACAAGTGGTATGGTAGACAGAAACTCAGTAATTTTATAGGTGTTTTCTGAGGACTTTTTGTAAATACTACATTATTAACCTGTTTTCTAGATGTTAAAACGGCAAATATCACTAAATGATTGGTACGTTATTAGTGAAGCCAGTGAGGTGATCAGTGATTTTGTACATATCAGTATGAATCACTTTGAGAGGTATAGTCAAGAAGTCTCAGAGGCCAAACATCTAACTAACAACAAACTTAAGGTCATGGTAAGCATTTCCTGAGAATAGGGTTCATTCGATGAAAAGATAAAGCTTCCACAGTCTGAATTAATGCACAAAGAACTGGTTCAAAACAAATATGTTAAATTACTTGTGACTGAAAATGTAAATGATATCCAAATATTTTATGACATCATAAAAATAATAAATGCAGAGAGAAGGTTTGAAAGTAAATGACAGTGAATTGGAAGAAAACCTAGAAATTGGAGTAGACGGTATCAACCCTGGAGTTATCGCAGTGGGATGTATGGCATGTTTAAATTTGGGGAAGCAGTGGATTATATGGAAGACTCGGGATTATTTACTGAGCTGTTTGTCTAGAGTTCTGAGTTCAGATTCTGGTTCTGATACTCTTATTTATAACCTGAAAAACTTAGAGGATTTAAGTAAATCATTTCCTAACAAGTGGTTCTTCCACCCTGTTTTATTCCTCCTGATGGGTTCACACTATTAAAGACAGTTATGGAGAATGTTTCAGTTTCTACTTTTCAGCATTTTATCAATTAAAGAATTGAATATCTTCTCCCTTTTAAAAAAGTGATACCATGAAACCTCTATATGTTCAATTAGAATACGTGGCAGTTATTGGAGAGCAGACACATGATAAGCTTGTGACAGAGTCAGTGCTTGCTGCTGTGGTGGTTCTGATCATTAAACTATTTAAAATGGTTTTAATTCTTCATTTATATTGTATTTAGTGTAGAGCAAGAGAGACTGTTGTTTCAAGCCAGGAATCAAAAGAAATATTAATGTTGTCACACAAGTTAATACAAACCTTAAAAGTGATGATATTGGAAATTTATCTCATGATGCTCTTAAAATCTGATCAAAATTCTTATGTAGCCAACCTTTATACATCGATACTTCCATAAAACAGAAAAAAGTATTGTTAGGTTGACTATATCCAAATTTTTACTTGCTTTTCATATATTTGAGTTTTAGCCCCACAGTGGGTTGTTTCAGAGAAGGGCTTGCAAATGGCAATCTGGCCCAGCCAGCATGGCTCAGTGGTTGAGCATTGACCTATGAGCCAGGGGGTCATGGTTCGATTCCAGGTCAGAGCATGTGCCTGGGTTGCAGGCTCAATCCCCAGTGGGGGGTGTGCAGGAGACAGCCAATCAATGAGTCTCTGTCATCATTGATGTTTCTATCTCTCTCTTCCTCTCTGAAATTAAAAAAAAAAAAAAAAAAGGCAATCTGAAACCTTTTTTATTTAAAAAAAAAATTCAGGAAAATTATTAGAATAAATAAGCCCAAATAATGTATCAAATGTAAAAATTCTAAACCTTATATTATAAAGAAAGTTTGGTCTATTTTTGATGGTGTAAATGTGTTAAATTTCATTATAGACATCTCCTTCCTACAGTGTGGTGAAAAGACACTGTAGGGACCCTTCTGCTGATAATCTGCCAGGTCCTGGACAAAAAGTAAATTTCATGCATCACTAGACTCAGAAAGAAATAGAGGAAATCTTCTAAAAGATTTTACTTTAAAAAAAAAAAAAAAGGAGTGGGGAGAGTTGAACCAGGGATACTCCCTTACTATAAAATAAACAAACAGATGGTCCACAATTGCACTAAGGAAAAACACCTATAGAAGTACAGTCAAACCTCATTTCTCGAAAGTCTCTTATCTCAAACTGTTCGGTTTTTGACCAAGTTGTTCACTGGGGGGCGGGGTTGGGGGAGGAACAATGTCTCGGTTGTTGAACAAAACTTTGGTTCATGACCTGCCAACCCTTTCATGCTGATACCTGTATGATCAGTCACAAGTCTCTCAGGCAACATACATAAGAGAGACTGTGAGTGTGAGTTTACCACTAAATCTCACATTGTTTAGATCTCAGGAAATTGTGCTGTGAATATTTTCATGTTTATGTTGCTGCTCATTATTGTTAAAAATGTGCAATAAGTCACCCTGGGTCCTAAAAAGGTTAGTGATAGAAGCAAAGTGAAAAGTTGTGAGAACGATAGAGCTTAGACATGTACTACATATAAGAAAGGTTAAAACAGGGAATCATTTGGGGGTCTGGAATGGAATAATTCAATTTACATTATTTCTAGTGGGGAAAAATGATTCGTGTTTTGTTTTGTTTTGTTTTTAACAAATTGCTTCTCGAATAATCTTCTGGAAAGAATTAAGTTTGAGCACTGAGGTTCCACTGTACTTCGATTTTCAGTTAGGACCCTAATCCTTGGACTAGCAACAAGAGTAAGAAGTTGAACCAGAAACACACCAGCATTAATCTAGGCTTCTTAAACTTTCTTTTTAGAGAGAAAGAAGAAGGAGAAGAGAGAGAGAGAGAGAGAGAGAGAGAGAGAGAGAGAGAGAGAGAAACATCAATGTCAGAGAGAAACATTGACTGGTTTTTCCCCATATGTGTCCTGACCAGAGTTGGAACCTGCAACCTGAGTGAGTATATGCCCTGACCGGGAATTGAACCCACGACCATTTGATGCATGGGTCAACACTCCAACCAACTGAGCCACACTGTCTGGAGCCTTCTTAAACTTTATAAAAGAATTGTCTCCCCTGGTTCCTTGATGAAGTAGACACAAACTCTTTGTAGCGAAAGGCATCCCCAATTTTAGTCCAACAGGATTCTCATAGATGATAATCAGGAAAATACAAACTCGCAACAAAAGATCAATTGAGAACATAAGGAAGAAAACCATCATGAATGAAAGTCAACAGACAGAACAAACCCAGAAGAGCATACGCGCGTGCATGCATACACACTAAAACAATAAAGTTGTCTAAAGAATAGATATTATGAAAAGCTTTAAGGAATATTTAAATAAATAGAATATGAGCCTGGCCAGTGTGGCTCAGTTGGTTGAGCCATGTCCCATGCACTGGGATCTCACTGGTTTGATTCCTGGTCAGGACACATGCCCTGGTTACAGGTGCATGCCCTGGTTACAGGGCATGTGGAAGGCAGCCAATTGATGGTTCTCTCTCATCAATGTTCCTATCTTTCCCTCTTCCTTCTTCTCTCTGAAATCAATAAAAACATATTTTTTTAATAATAGAAGATATATCATAACTTTGTGTAAACAAATGTTTTCTAAGAAATACCAGGCACACCTGAAAAGGAATCACATCAAAATAAAACATTATTTGAAGTGAAACACTCTAGAAGTTAACATCAGTTTACTCACAACTGAAGAAAGAATTAGTGAACTGGAATATATCTGAAAAATTACCCATACTATAACACTGATAGATGAAACAAAGTTAGGAAATTTAGAGTAAGATAGTGCAACAAACATTTAATTGTGGTCCCAAAAGGAGAGAATATAGACAATCTAGTAAAAGTCTTATAAGTACAGAAAATGACTGAGATTTTTCTGAAACTAATGGAAGATTCATCCACAGGATAAAAAAGAGATACACACCTAATCACATCATACTGATCATAATGAAATAAAAGAATTCTTATATCAAAGAGAAAATCAGTAAATATCCAGTCAAGGAAAGAGACAGTTTACCTTTGAATGATCAACATTTAGGCTTTTATAGATATCTTCCGAACAGAGTAATGGAAGTAAAGACACATTATAATAATACTTTCAATGTGCTGAAAGGAAATAACTGGCAATTTAGAGTTAAATACCCAGCATGGATATCCTCTAAAAACGAATCCTATATAATAAAAGCCTAATATGCAAATCAACCGAACAGTAGAATGACCGGTCTCTATGCTCACTGACCACCAGGGGGCAGATGCTCAACGCAGGAGCTGTCTCCAGTCTGCAGGCCGCAGGCGAGCCAAGGCGAGTGCCAGCGGGGGCCCCCCTGATCGCCCCACCGGTTGCCCTGCAGAGGGAGGCGACAGGCGTTGGTTGGGGGCGGGGCCCAATCCCCCTCCCCCATCAGCCCTGATTGCCGGCCAGGCTTAGGGACCCTACCCCTGCATGAATTTCATGCACCGGACCTCTAGTATAAAATAAACATTTTCAGACAACTGAAACTTGAGTAGATTGTCTTCAGCTTTGTATTAAAGAAATTTTTAAGAGCTGTTGTTTAAAATTAGGAACATGATTCTACAAGGAGCCTCCCAACTGGAAGTAATGAAGCATAAAAGATAAGTGACAAATATACATACACATTGTCATAACAAAATAATATTCTTTGAGATTTAAACCTAAATTAAATGAATAAAAATACATGTTTTAAAGTACCAAATAAATAGGGAGGGGACTAAATAGAGTTAAAGGGTTTCAGGTTCCTCTGATTGTCCAGGACTCTTAATATTAGATTTTTTAGTTCAGTTTTATATTTTGTGATGTGTGAGAGAACCACTAAAAGAATGTAAAGTAATATATAACATTAAAAATCAAAGGGGAGGGATGCCCGGACTGGTGTAACTTGATTGGGTGTTGTCCCATGCACCTGGAGGTTACCGGTACAATGTCAGTTAGGGCACCTGCCAGGTTTCAGGCTCAATTCCCAGTAGGGGGCATGCAAAAGGCAGTCAATCCATGTTTCTCTCTCATCAATGTTTCTCTCTCTCCCTCTCCCTTTCTCTCTCTCTCTAAAAAAATTCAATAAAATATGTATTTTAAAAAAAATTAAAGAGAGGGAAATGGGATGACAGTAATATAGTTGATCCAAAAAATAGCAATAAAACATGACTTAAAAAGAAAAAAGTAATGGAACTAGCCCAGCCATTGTGGCTCAGTGCTTGATCATTGACCTATGAACCAGGAATTCACAGTTCTATTCCTAATCAGGGCATATGCCCGGGTTTGGGGTTCAATCCCCAGCAGGAGGCAGCCGATTGATGAATCTCATCATTGATGTATCTATCTCCCTATCCCTTCCTCTCTCTGAAACCAATTAAAAAAACATACTTAAAAAAAAAGTCATGGCACTAGTGGTATAAATAGAAACCACATCCAATTAGATATTTAATACCAAATTTAAGTTTAAGTGATTACATTAAACTTAAAAGGATCAAGTGTTCCAGTTAAAAAATAAAGAATGTTAGACTGGAGTCAGAAAAAGACAAATACCATATGATTTCACTTATATGTGGAATTTAATGAACAAAATGAACAAACTAACAAAACAATATAGAAACAGACTCATAGATATAGAGAACAGACTGACAGCTGTCAGAGGGGTAAGGGGTCGGCGGCTAGGTGAAAAATGTGAAGGGAGTAAGAAAAAAAATGGACACAGACAACAGCAGGGTGATTGCTAGAGGGAAAGGGTGGAGGGAGATAGTGGAAGAAGTCAAAGGAGAGATAAATGGTGGCAGAAGGAGACTTGACTTTGGGTGGGGAGTACATGATGCAGTATACAGATGATGTGTTAATAGAGTTGTACATTTAAAAGTTATATGGTTTTATGAATTAACTAGAGGCCCATTGCACGATATTCGTGCAAGAATAGGCCTTCCTTCCCCTGGCTTCGCTCCTGGCTGCCCAGGAGCCTGCAAGTCCCCACTCCCGGGCCACCCAGGAGCCAGCAAGGCCTTGCTCCTGGCCGGAGCACCACTCCTGTAGCTCCCTCCACACCCCACAACTCCCCCTCCTAGCAGGCATCCCACCCCGCCCTGCCGCTCTGTGCCTGTATATGCAAATTAACCCACCATCTTTGTTGGGTTAATTTGCATACTCATTCCTGATTGGCTGTGGCCGTAGCGGAGGTACAGTCAATTTACATGTTTGTCTATTATTAGGTAAGACTAGAGGACTGGTGCACAACATTCATGCACCGGCGCGGGGGGGGGGGTGTCCCTCAGCCAGGCCTGCACCCTCTCACAGTTCTGGACCCCTCAGGAGATGTCCACCAAGGAGTCCTTAGCACACGGAAGCGGGAGAGGCTCCTGCCACTACCGCTGCACTCACCAGCTGTGAGCCCAGTTTCTGGCTGAGCCGTGCTCCCCCTGTGGAAGTGTACTGACCACCAGGGGGCAGCTCCTGCATTGAGCGTCTGCCCCCTGGTGGTCAGTGCATGTTATAGTGACTGGTCGTTCCTCCTTTTGGTCAATTTGCATATTAGTCTTTTATTATATAGGATGTCACCCTAATAAATTCAGTTTTAAAAAGTGTGAGACTGGGAAAAATACTATGCACTATCCTATATAATAAAAGTCCAGTGACCGTTACGGCATAACGACCAGAACAACCAACAGCCAGACGCCCAGCAGGTAGCTATGACGAGCACTGACCCAGACCTTGCTGTGCACACCCTGACAGCCCCAAATCCCATTCACCCACACCCCAGACCCTGACAGGAGGGAGGAAGGAGCCGGATACCCACACCCCGGACCCTGACAGCAGGTAGTGGGAATTCCTCATGGAATTGACTGTTGGTCTGCTTGCTGTCGGCGCCCTGACAGCACAGGTTCCCATTCACCCACACCGCAGACCCTGACAGGAGGGAGGAAGGAATGTGTCTAAAGACCAACTATTGGCACAAAGTACCTCTGAAGCCGAAAGAAGCCAGTGTTGGCGACAGAACGTATCTGAAAACCAACTATTGGCACAAGGTATCTCTGCAGCCGAAAGAAAGTGGCGTCATCAACAGAATATGTCTGAATACCAAGGATTGGCACAACGTGCCTCTGCCGCCAAAAGAAAGCAGCAGCATCAACAGAATATGTCTGAGGACCAACTGTTGGCACAACGTACCTGGGAAGCCAAAAGAAGTCGGCATCGGTGACAGAATGTATCTGAAGACCAACTATTGGCACAATGTGCCTCTGAAGCCTAAAGAAAGTACCGTCGTCGACAGAATATGTCTAGAGAACAGTCATCAACAAGTACTACCAATACTGGTAGGAACTGCCTTCTCAGCAAAAATGGAGTAAATGAGGATGCAATTATCAAACATAGTTGTGGTGCAATGACTATTACATGTCAGTTTTGCCTATCACTAAATTTCTCTGATGAAAAACCATCTGATGGAAAATTTACTTGATGTTGTAGCAAAGGTAAAGTTTGTCCAAATGATATGCATTTTCCAGAATACCCGGCATATTTTTAAAAATTAATGATAAATGAAGATTCTGACAGTAAAAATTTCATGGAAAATATTCATTCAATAAATAGTTATTTTGCTTTTGCTTCCATGGGTGCAAATATTGCATCGCCATCAGGATATGGACCATACTGTTTTAGAATACCCAGACAAGTTTATCACCATACTGGAACTTTACATCCTTCAGATGGTGTTTCTCGGAAGTTTGTTCAACTCTATATTTTAGATACGGCTGAAGCTACGAGTAAAAGATTAGCAATGCCAGAAAACCAAAGTTTCTCAGAAAGACTCATGATCAACATCAACAACCTCATGCATGAAATAAATGAATTAACAAAATCATACAAGATGCTACATGAGGTAGAAAAGGAAGCCTAATCTGAAGCAGCAGCGAAAGGTATGGCTCCCACAGAAGGAACAATGGTGATTAAATATGATCGTAACAGTGATCCAGGTAGATATAATTATCCCCGTGTAACCTAAGTTGCCATCATATTCAGAAACGAAGATGGAGAAACTCATTTTTAAAGGGACTTGCTCATTCATTGTAAACCAGATCCCAATAATCTGAATGCCACGAAAATGAAACAAATCAGTATCCTGTTTCCTACATTAGATGCAATGAAATATCCTATTCTTTTTCCACATGGTGAAAAGGCTGGGGAATGGATATTGCATTAAGACTCAGAGATGACAGAGTAATCTACAATAATACTAGACAAAATGTGAGGACACGAGTCACACAAATGCAGTATTATGGATTTCATCTCTCTGTCTGGGACACGTTCAATCCTATTTCAAATGCAGGAAAATTAACTCAACAGGTTATTGTCGATTCATATTCAAAAATGGAAGCCAATCAGATAAATTTTATTAAAGCAAACCAATCTAAGTTGAGAGTTGAAAAATATAGTGGTTTGATGGATTATCTCACATCTAGATCTGAAAATGACAATGTGCCAATTGGTAAAATGATAATACTTCTGTTGTCTTTTGAGGGTAGTCCCAGAAATATGCAGCAGTGATATCAGGATGCTATGGCAATTGTAACGAAGTATGGCAAACCTGATTTATTCATAACCATGATGTGCAACCCAAAATGGGCAGATATTACAATGCTGGCAAAAAGTTGGAAAAATATCTGACTTGGTAGCCAGGGTTTTTAATATTAAGCTGAATGCTCTTTTAAATGATATATGTAAATTCGATTTATTTCACAAAGTTACAGCTAAAATTCATGTCATTGAATTTCAGAAACGCCGATTGCCTCACGCTCACATATTATTGATATTAGATAGTGATTCCAAATTATGAACAGAAGATGACATTGACCGTATAGTTAAGGCAGAAATTCCAGATGAAGACCAGTGTCCTCGGCTTTTTCAAATTGTAAAATCAAATATGGTACATGGACCATGTGGAATACAAAATCAAAATAGTCCATGTATGGAAAATGGGAAATGCTCAAAAGGATATCGAAAAGAATTTCAAAATGCGACCATTGGAAATATTGATGGATATCCCAAATATAAACGAAGATCTGGTAGTACCATGTCGATTGGAAATAAAGTTGTCAATAACACTTGGATTGTCCCTTATAACCCATATTTGTGCCTTAAATATAACTGTCATATAAACATTGAAGTCTGCACATCGATTAAGAGTGTCAAATACTTATTTAAATCTATACTAATAATAGACTAGGGCCGTCATGACCAGACAGAGGACAAATCCAGTGGGGAGCTCTGTGCAGGTGCACTGGGCCCACCACCAGGCACGGGAAAGCAGAGTCCGAGTGGGAGTGGCGCAAATGCGTGTGGCCGGGCGGCCTCAGGGGCCATGCAGATGGATGGACTGAGCTGGACAGACAACGCTGGATGGTGCCGGCAGGCTGCGTGGAGGGCCGCCGAGGTACGGAACTGTTAGGGCAGTAGCCCCCAGGGTCAGCGAGAATGGGGTTCCAGGTAGGCCCCAGGTCCTCGGGCGCCACTGGGGGAGTGTGGCTGTCCAGAGTGGGAGAAAAAGCCCTTCTTTCCGGAAGAAGGCGGATGGTTTAAACATGCGTAGAGAAACTGTGGCGGTAATGACATGGCTATGTCGTTCCCCGAGCCGCCTGTCGGTGCCCGACCACAGGCTTCACTGTGGGGTGTAGGCCCGGACATGGCCTTGGCAGCCGGACTCACCCCCAGTATTGCCTCAGCGTCACGACTTCACGACGTCACCCGCAAGTGGCCATCGCTGCTGGTCTGTGGGCCCCGGTGAGCGGCACCGTGCGTGCTCGGGGCAGCACTCTCTGTTTCCGTGGAAAGGACACCGTATGTGATGGTGCTGTTGATTCTTCAAGGTTGCAATGGGGCAGCCTGAACTTGCTTACGATGCGATCTTTTCTCCGTATTTTACTGCACAGTCTTCTCGGGCTCAGGGAACCGACAGCCACTGGAGCGCCAGCTTGGCCATCCCACACAGCCAGACGCCACAGGAAGCACAGAAATGCCAAAGCCCCAATGGAACCCATCGTGAAACAGACCCCAGTTCACATACTGGAGCGGAAACACGAAAACAGTGGCACCTGTTGGACCTCAGCTGGGACTGTGCCCGCGGGTCTGTCAGCAGGGTTCCTGCACCCTGGCCATGGCCCAGGGGCCGAGGAAGCTCTGCAAGTCTTGGTTCTGGAGTTACGGATCTTAGCAAGCAGGCAGGTGCACAAAGGTGGAGTCGAAAATAGCAAGGTTAGACTGTGTGTGAGTGTGTGCATTTATACACATATCTGCCCATTTCCCCCAGTCTTTTTCCGAGCTGTTTGAGAGCATGCTCTACACATGACAGGATGCCCGGATACTGGAGAGGGTACAGGCCGGGCTGAGGGACACCCTCCCCCACCCCCCAACGTGTACGAATTTCGTGCTCCGGGCCACTAGTATGCCTATAAAGAGCACGATCGTGCAAATATCCAAAATTCTGAAAAAAATATTATCGATCATGACGAAGTACAGGACTTCATTGACTCCAGGTATGTGAGAGCTCCTAAGGCTGTTTGGAGACTTTTTGCAATGCGAATGCATGACCAAACTCATGAAATAATAAGATTAGCTATTCATTTTCCAAATGATCAGAATTTGTATTTTCATAGTGATTATTTTGCTGAAGTTATAGATAGGGCTAAAAGGCATAATTCAACTTTGATGGCTTGGTTTTTATTGAATAGAGAAGATTCTGACACACGTAATTATTATTATTGGGAGATTCCACAACATTATTTGTTTAATAATTCTTTGTGGAGAAAACGCCAAAAGGACAGGAATACAGTATTAGGTAGACTGCTCACTGTGAGCTTTAGAGAACCAGAATGATATTACCTTAGACTTTTGCTTCTGCATATAAAAGGTGCGATAAGTTTTGCTGATCTGTGAACTGTAGGAGATGTAATTTATGATACATTTCGTGAAGCTGCTAAACATAGAGGATTATTAATCGACGACCCTATCTGGAAAGATACGATTGATGATGCAATCATCCTTATTATGCCCAAACAACTATGGCAACTTTTTGCATACATATGTGTTTGGATGTCCTTCTGATGCAGACAAATTATGGGATGAGAATAAATCTCACTTTATTGAAGATTTTTGTTGGAAATTACACCGAACAGAAGGAGCCTGTGTGAACTGTGAAATGCATCCCCTTAATGAAATTCAAGAAGTATTCACATTGCATGGAATTAAATGTTCGCTTTTCAAACTTCCAGACTCCTTTATTAATGAATACAACTACATGTGATAAATCACACGAGCGACAACAGGCAGAGGTTTTGATCAATTCTCTGGACGATGAACAGTTTGCAGCCTTTCAGACTATAACTTCCGCCATCAAAGATCAAACTGTACACCCCAAATGCTTTTTCTTGGATGGTCCAGGCAGTAGTGGACAAACATCTTTGTAAAGTTTTAATACATTATATTAGAGGTCATGGTGGTACTGTTTTACCCACAGCATCTACAGGAATTGCTGCAAATTTACTTCTTGGTGGAAGAACCTTTCATTCCCAATATAAATTACCAATTCCATTAAATGAAACTTCAATTTCTAGACTCGATATAAAGAGTGAAGTTGCTAAAACCATTAAAAAGGCCCAACTTCTCATTATTGATGAATGCACCATGGCATCCAGTCATGCTATAAACGCTATGGACAGATTACTAAGAGAAGTTATGAATTTGAATGTTGCATTTGGTGGGAAAGTTCTTCTCAGAGGGGATTTTCGACAATGTCTCAGTGTTGTGCTACATGCTATGCGATCAGCCATAGTACAGACGAGTTTAAAGTACTGTAGTGTTTGGGTATGTTTCAGAAAGTTGTCTC